>NC_045430.1:177185424-177827924 GCF_902635505.1 Sarcophilus harrisii | reverse complement strand
TTACTTGGACCAAGGCAGTTTTATTAGGGAATTTGGGTTGCAGTTACTCAATACCTAGATGACAAGTATTTAATTGAATGATTCAGAAAAGGAAAGACAGACCGGACAGATATTTTCTATGTGGCAGTGGAATTTAGGCAGACTGGCAGGACAAGATTCATGAGTTGCTTTGAAACAGTAAAAGTGCAAGGATAATGGATGGACTTGCTGTGAATTCTACCAGTATTCGTGAAATACTGAAAGAACAAGAGAAAGGTCCTTTGCACATCAGCTGGATATACCATCTGGGAGATTTATGGAAGGACAGGGACAAAAGTCACACAGGATGGCACAATATGCGATATTATGTATTGTACATATGTCATGCTTTGATAGATGAAATGTGTAATTTGGTATGAACAGTCATGTTGATGAAATCAAAACCCAGTGATATCTTAGATAGCAATGAATGAAGTGGCTTGGCACACATACAGGTAGCCAGCTTTCCAATTTCAGATTTAAAGATGGTTAAAATAGGAAGTAAAACTCTTTCTGAATAAGATCTTAATCTCTGCCTCTGCTGTGGTTCTGTATGCCAAGTGTTTGATGCAAGTTAAAAAGGTTAATTAGTAGCACAAATGTATTATTCTGAAAGAAACTATGATGAGGTCACTGTTCATTTCTTGAATGTGTATATTTTGTATAAATTCATCTATTAGGCTCTCTGATGGAATCTAAACTTTTTGAGGTCAAGGTCTCATTTTTGTTGTTGTATCCTCAAGTGCTCACACATAGTAGGTGCCTATTAAATTGTTGACTGACCAATCAACTGAATTCTTTGGGAGAAGTAACAAGACACATCTAAAGAGAACTTCAGGTTTTGACAATTGCACACAGTCTATAGATTTTCTTGTGACAGGAAAGGATGGAGTGGTCTCTTTGGAGGCAGAAAGACCTGGATTCAAATGCTATCTCTGATAACCAACTAGCTGGTTTCCTCATCTGTAAAATGCAGATAACACTATCTGTAGTACATCTATCTCATGGTGTTCTTTTGAGGACTGAATGAGATGATGTAAGTAAAAGAATAGTTCAGACTTTTAAAGCACCAGATAAATGTTAGTTGTTATTATCCTGTAGCTTGGGAAAGGATGGGCCTTTGAGCTGGCCAGCCTCACAAACTGGAAAACCTTTTAGATTTGTTACTCATTGTAATTATCTAGCTCTTTCAACCTTAAGAGTTTTCCAGTTAGTTGTGAAATAATTTTTTATTTGTGAGAGAAGAAAAAGTTGAAGAGTGATAATAAATGAAATCCACAATGAGAGGCAGCTAAATTATCAGACTGAGAGAATGCTAAGAGATGGAAAGGAAATAATCTGAAAACAAAAACTAAACTGACAACATGATACCTAGTGCTGTTTAAAGGAGTGCAGGTAAGTAGGAATAAAACAGGTGCAGTTTAAAAATGAAGTGCCAGAGGAAAGTGCTTGGAACTGGAAAAAGTGGGATTTTAAAAGAAAGATTTTAAAAGACAGAGTTGCACTCTTACTACCTCCAGTGACCAGAAACTCATAAAAGTAGGGAAGAACTGCCCCCACCTCCCAAGGTATTTCTGGGTTTGAGTGGCTGCAAGGGGGTTTTAGAAGTCTGGAATGTGAAGTTATTCCATTGGCAGGTTAAACAAAGGCCAGTACTACAGAAAGAAGAATAAATGGCTATGTGAACATGTAAATAGAATAAGGAAAGAAAAATCAAGTATAAGAAGCTAGTTTAGTAAGTAGATCTAAAAAGGTGGCTGAAATTCACAAATGAAGATTAGAAAAAAATAAGACAGGAGGAGGAGAACAGTAAGGAAATTCAAAAATTTGCAGTGGGCAGGCAAAAATAGTAATCCTCATATAAACTGAAACAATGGGAAAGGTCTCTTGTCCATTCCAGCAGTTGTGTTTCTTTTAATCTCCCTCACCCCACCCCCACTCCCACCTCCCAATTCCATTATATTTATTTATTTATTTTTTTGAGCAGAGACTTTTTTATTCTTGTTTAAAGTTCCCACTCTCACCTCTACCCCACCCATTACAAATAGGTATAGTCACACAAAACAAATTCCAGCATGTTTCAACACGAATCTTTTGGAACTGTGGTTAGTATAATACTTATGTTACTGTATAAATTGTTCACCTAGTTCTGCACACTTCACTTTGCATCAATTCAAACATGTCTTCTTACATTTTTTCTGAACCATCATCATTTCTTATAGCACAATAAGTATTCTTTCACTTTTATATATCATGACTTTTTCAGTATTTCTGACGATTGTTTTTCAAATATATGATATTAACTGCCTTTATGACACGTAACCTTAATTATCTTTCCTTCCTAAGTCTATGGATTTTGTCTATACTTAAATATGGCCCTTAGAATTGTTTGGATTTACTACTTGTCATTTTGGTGTTTTCTTGGCAGAGATACTGAAGTGGTTTACCATTTTTTTCTTCAGTTCATTTTACAGATGAAGAAACTGAGGCAAACAGTGAAATGACTTGCCCAGCATCACACAGCTAGCAAATTTTGGTCTAAGGACCAACTTAGATGGCAGACTATGGACATATGGACATCACCAGTTCCCTGTTGGATCTTCACTGGCAAAACTTTCATGGGTTAAGGAGGATCACCTCCAAGCCATACCAAGACACTGGAGGAAGACTTGAGTGAATAAAGGCGTTTTTAAAATTGGGAAATGTACAAAATCAGGGATGAAAGACAGTAAGTGCCCTGAAGAAGTGAGCAAAATAAGTGGAGAGAACAGAAAAAAGGCTAGATTTCAAAGCTCAGTCAACTGCTATAAATACATCTAAATAGAGCAGTAGAAACCCCGATTTTTATCACATGGCTAATTGCCTGCTTGATCCAAAGAAATGTCAAAAAAAAATTTCCAGGAGGAAAAAGGGAGAACCACCCAGAGAAATAGTATCAACCTGGTCAACAGACAAGCTGAACAAACTAAAATACACTAGAGTTGAGCCAAAACTTCCTCACCACTCCAGTAACAATCAGAAAGATGAATTTTTTGGCGAGAAATGCATGAAGGGGGAGGGCATAGTCTACTTCAGCCTCTTAGAGCCTTGAAGGGAGTGAGAAGGAATTTGACAGAATCATTTGACACCCTGCCTGACACCAGATACATTTGCTGTTATTAGGGAGTTTTGGGGAACATTTTTCTTAGTGACCAATGTAGCTCCTATTATAAAAAGCTACTGTTTTTAATGGTCCTTTCCCCTTTATCCCAAAAAGTACTTCAAACCAAAATTTATACATGCTATCTATTTTTTTTAAAAAGCAATCTGCTTATTAAAGTGACCATGGATTTATGATAAGAGGTATGATGTGTGAGATTTATGATGAGAGATGTGATGTAACTGGAAAATAGGCAGAAATAAAGGGTAAACAGATCATTATTAACAATATTTCTGAGTACTCACTATTGTGAGTTTTCCGTGGGAATTAAAATGGAAGGAAGAATCCCTTCTGGGACCATAAAGTTTAAGCAAAATTACCCAGAAATATATAGATAAATCACATCCAACCAAATATAAAAGTATATGAGAGAATCTATGTGAGAACTAAGTCTAAACACTTCCTGATACAAAGAACTAGATCTATACAGAAGGGTCCTGATCTGGTCTCACCGATCATTTTCTTAAAAGCCCCCCTTTTCTCCATCTAGAAAAAGAAAGGGATAGGGCAAATTCCTGAAAAATTGCAGAGGGTTCAATGGAACTTGGTGATTGTGCCCTTTAAACACACAGATCATTTCTTCTTTTCAAGTTGTATACCTAGAACCCAGCAGAGAATTCTCTGGTAGAAGCTCCAATGCATGCTGTTGATTATTGTGATGATAGTGAAAAAAACAAAACAAAACATTTGAGAGAACTCTACCAGGAAATGGCAGGGCTCCCACATGCATTGACAAGATGAGCAATCTGGTATGGGAAAACAGGTGCCATTTAAGACATGCACTGTAGTATGAGGGGTACTGGGCCATACAGAGATGGGATGAAAGGTAGAGAGACATGGCTTTATTAAGTTATCATTTGCTTAATAACTAAGATAGCCTTAATGGACAAACTCCTTAAGAGAATGTGTACAAAGAATAGTGGATCAAGTCTTCAGTATCACACATAATTAAGTAGGTTGATTCCTTGCTCTCTATTCATTTCTAAATACAATATTTAAAGATCTTAATCTCCAAAGCTCTGGGAGATTTCATTGTTGAATATCTTGAGAATTAGCTCACGAATGATACTTGAAATGATTATGAACAATAAATTTAAGAAAGCCCAGCAGTTTTAGGACAATCCAGAAATCATGAGGAGGCAGTCAACAGTAATAAAAGATTTGATTCAATTTTTTGGCCTTGCCACTCTTTTCTGGGTGATTTTGGGCAAGTGACCAGAATTCTTTGGGCTTTAGTTCCTCATTTGCAGAAGGAAAGGGGTGGACTAGATGAACATTAAAAGAAGCCCCAAATCTTCAGTAATACTCTAAGTGAACGGTGAAAGAACCTATCAAGAATGTTACTTATAATAATCTTGAGCCCCGGATATAACAGGCTTATGTATTCCTATTATAATAAGTTGCACACAGCATATATCCTGTCAGTCTTTTACTAAATTGTGCATAATTTCTGCTTGTATCCTCATTAGTACCACAGTTTCTAAATAACTTTGACTTTGTTCTTTATCATTAAAGAGAGAGAGAGAGAGAGAGAGAGAGAGAGAGAGTGAGTGTGTCAGTCCATTAGGCTGGCCCTGTAATAAAATTCCTTTATTGAATGGTAAAGTATTCCTCATTCTCCAAATATATAACTTTCGATATTGCTGTAGCTTAGACAGAAGTTGATTTTGTTTCTTTAATCTTTGTCCCTGTGCTCTGGGAAGTAGAGTCCAGGATTTCTGTACTTTAATTTCAAAATGCTAAATCTCTAGGGAAAACTGTAAACTTATTCTTATCCACCTCACCAGAACTGAAATAAATTACAAAGCCCCTTCTTCTTTCACTTGGACAGGAATGATTCTGAAAACAAAATGATTTTCAATAGCAATTGTCTGAATGGAATACCCTTTGGAATGTCTCACCTGAGCCAGCAGAGTCTGAATTGGTTTGCTCTTAGGGATGGTTATTATGATCATAGCCTGAGTTGGAAAGGGCTTTATAGATCAATTACCTTGGCATTCTTACTCTGAGGGTCATATACACTCACAGGAAGAATGAATAGATTTCAGGAGGTCTGGGACCTCTGATGTGAAATAAATTATGTCTGCATTTTCACTAACTTCAAACTGCAATTTAATATCTCAATTAAGAAGTAAACAACAACAACAACAAAAAGGGGGGCCATATTTCACTACATTGTCATATGGACACACAAAAAAGTTAAAAATCTTTGATTTGGTTTGATGTTCCCATTTTGCATATAAGGAAACTGAAACCCAGAAAGATTGTAACCTGTCCAATGTCACACAGGCAGTAAGTGGCAGTGAGGATTTAAATACAGAATTTGAATATAAGGACTATAAATTCATTGCTTTTTTGACTATAAATTCCCCAATTTTCTCAAAAAAAAAAAAAAAAGAATTGCAAAATTATTTAAGGTCATATAGAAGATTGCTCCAAATTATTAACAATAAGGTAAGTGTGAATCCAAAAACTCAGATTTTATATCACACATTTCACACTTGGCAAATATGACAAAAATGGAAACACTCAATGTTGGAGAGGTTGCAGAAGGACATTGTGTGCTAATAAATTGTGACTGGCCCAACCCTTACAGAAAATAATTTGGAACTGCACTAAAAAAGCGATGCAAATGCGTATGTCTTCTGACCTAGAAATCTATTGCTGATCTGGAATTATGCCCAAAAAGTTATCAAACTATGCATACCCTTTGACCCAGCAGTGCTACTACTGGGTTTATACCCCAAAGAGATACTAAAGAAGGGAAAGGGACCCATATGTGCCAAAATGTTTGTGGCAGCCCTGTTTGTAGTGGCTAGAAACTGGAAAATGAATGAATGCCCATCAACTGGAGAATGGTTGAGTAAACTGTGGTATATGAATGTTATGGAATATTATTGTTCTGTAAGAAATGACCAGCAGGACAACAATACTAGATGATGACCAGTTCTGATGGATCAGGCCATCCTCAGCAACGAGATCAACCAAATCATTTCTAATGGAGCAGTAATGAACTGAACTAGCTATACCCAGAAAAAGAACTCTGGGAGATGACTAAAACCATTACATTGAATTCCCAATCCCTATATTTATGCACACCTGCATTTTGATTTCCTTCACAAGCTAATTGTACAATAATTCAGAGTCTGATTCTTTTTGTACAGCAAAATAATTTTTGGTCATGTATACTTATTGTGTATCTAAGTTATATTTTAATATATTTAACATCTACTGGTCATCCTGCCATTTAGGGAGGGTGGGGTGGGGTAAGAGGTGAAAAGTTGGAACAAGAGGTTTGGCAATTGTTAATGCTGTAAAGTTACCCATGTATGTATCCTGTAAATAAAAGGCTATTAAAAAAAAAAAAAAAAAAAAAAAAAAAAAATGACCAGCAGGATGAATACAGAGAGGCTTGGAGAGACTTACATGAACTGATGCTAAGTGAAATGAGCAGAACCAAGAGATCATTATATACGTCAATAACGATACTGTATTCTGATGTATTCTGATAGAAGTGGATTTCTTTGACAAAGAGAAGATCTAATTCAGTTTCAATTGATCAATGATGGACAGAAGCAGCTACACCCAAAGAAAGAACACTGGAAAATGAATGTAAACTGTTTGCATTTTTGTTTTTTTTCCTGGGCTATTTTTACCTTCTGAATCCAATTCTCCCTGTGCAACAAGAAAACTGTTTGGATCTGCACACATACATTGTATCTAGGATATACTACGATATATTCAACATATATAGGACTGCTTGCCATCTAGGGGAGGGGGTGGAGGGTGGGAGGGAAAAATCAGAACAGAAGTGAGTGCAAGAGATAATGTTGTAAAAAAAATTACCCTGGCATGGGTTCTGTCAATAAAAGTTATTATAATAAATAAAAAAAAAAAGAAAGAAAGAAAGAAAAAGAAAAAAGAAAAAAAAGAAAATAAAAAAAAAAAAAGAAAGAAAAGAAAATCTATTGCTGGACAACTACCAAGGAAGTAAAAAAAAAACAAAAACAAAAACTCTCATATACTCTAAATATTCATAATAATGTTATGTTAGCAAAGAATTGGAAACAAAGTATATACTCACTGATAGAGGGATGGCTAAACAAACTGGGGTACATGAATGGAATGTTGCTACGCTACATGAAACTATGAACATGAAGAAATAAGAGAACCACAGAAAACATTTAAATGAACAGATACAAAGTAAAAGGAAGATGACATGACTGTTACAATGTGAATTGAAAGAACAAGAAGAAACCCAACTCCTGAATAATTATGATTAAACTTGGTGTCAGAAAAAGAGATCAGGAAATACACTTTTTTTTTTTTAATTATAGAATTGGGAGATTAATGGGAGTGGAATATTGCCTCAGTCAATGTTTTTTTCCCTTTTTAAAATCTTCATTGAAAAGAGTATCATTGGCTAGAGGGAAGGAACATATATAAAACTGAATTTAGCAAAAACAACAACAAAAAACCCAAATCAGTAAAAATAAGATGTTAAAAAAGTTTATTTGGGATTCAGTTAACTGAGCAATGTTAACCTCAGCTGGTGAAGTGAATGAGAGTAGTATATGGTCTTTGGACATTAAAGAATTAAAAGGTTTATTAGGTGCTTATATTTGTAGGTAGCAATGTCTATTATGTTGATAAGTACATGATTATAATTTTAGCCAAATTAAGTAATATCTTGTTTATATTAACCATGTTCAAGGTGATAAGTTTAGAATTCTAGTATTCCCCAAACCCATGATGAGAAGAAAGAGAAGATCCCAGCACAAGCAATGAGAATGAATACCCCATCCATCACCTGTGAAGCCCACCTAGCGCCTGCAACTTCTTGGTGCCATTAAGCCAACCAATTGCTTTTCTTGCCCTTTTTCCTCCACAAAAGCTAATTTATTGATGATATTCTCAGATATACACCACTTGTAATCTGTATCATATGTTGAAAAGAAGTCTGACAACAAAATATAAGTTTTAAAAAGTGCTGTCCAAGAGATAGGGAAAATGCTACCTGTTATCCAGGTGGCAGTCTGCAAACAGCCGTTTGATTTTGCTAGGTCATGTATGTGGGAAAGAGGAACAGAAGAACCTGTTCTCCCAATAATCACATCAAATTCACAGGATTAAAGTAATCTTTAATATCCATCTTGGTAAGGCTTTTAAAATCTTTTCTGTGGTGGATCTCGCAATCCCTCAAACTCTAAAAGTGTAAACATGTATAAAAATATCTTATATAGTCAGCATTTAATAATATGTGTTAATGAAAGTACATATCACATTTGATCTAATAAAAATATTTTTGGAATTAATGATACTATTTTATTTTATTGAAGCTTTTTTACTTTCAAAACATTTGCAAGGATAATTTTTCACCATTGACTCTTGCAAAACCTTGTGTTCCAATTCCTCCCTCTCCCCCCTAGATGGCAAGTAATCCAATATATGTTAAACATGACAAAAATATATGTAAATACAATATAGGCATACATATTTATACAATTATTTTACTAGACAAGAAAAATCTAGACCAAAGAGGAAAAAAATGAGAAAGAAAATAAAATGCAAGCAAGCAACAACAAAAGAAGTGAAAATGCTATGTTGTGATCCACACTCAGTTCCCACAGTCCTCTCTCTGGGTGTAGATGGTTCTCATTATCATAAGAATGATACTATATTTAATGGTATATTTGCCTTTTTACTTCTGTTTCAAGTAGGTATGATGTTGAAGATTTGAAAAGAAGACCTGGGTTTAGGTCTTCTGGGGCTGCTGACCCCCCCATTTAACTTTTCACCGCTCTGGGCAACAAAGAAAATGCTGGCCTGCACTGATAAGAGTTTCCTTGTTCAGGACTTCCCCACATGAATAAAACCACAGGGCCAGTCCTGATACCTATTTGTTTTCCTAAAAACAGCTTTTTTTCTCTTTTACTTTTGGTTGTGATTTGGAAATCGACATGGGGGTACAGTCTTTTTTTTTTAATTATAGAACTGGGAGATTAATGGGAGTTACAACTTAAGTCTCATCCCTGATGTCTATGCTATATGAAAATGCCATACAATCTGCCAGTCCACATATGCTGGTGGACATGGACCCAGAATAAGCCACAGTGCCAGGAATAGGTATCTTAATATTTCTCTTTACCACTTTTGCCCTTCTCACACCTTTTCACTTGCATGACTGCAAAGGACTTCTATCTGGTATCTCTGACCCCACATTTCATTTCATTCCAATGACATGAAAGGATTTCTTAAAGTATAACCATGATGAGTCTACTCAATATGCTTTCATTCCCTCTGAGACTAAAGAAACCCCCTCTGATTAATATTTAACCTGGTTTTTCTTTCTCCCTTTTCATTTCCCTCTTCACACAGACCCTCCATCTCTGGTACCCTTTACATAGGCTCTTGCTCCTCACTTCCACTTCCTGGAATTGATGGTTTCCTTCAAGATTCATCAAAGCCCTTCCTGAGATTTTTGCTGCCAGAGAGTTCTCTCTACCTACCCACTATTAATTTTGCATAGATTGTGTCCATATTTATGAATATATACTTCTAATAAAATCTAAGTTTTGTGAAGTGAATATTTCACTTTTATCTTCATATCATCAGATCCCAAGCACAAAAAAATTGCCTGACTAACTATAAAATGAATGATTTACCTGCTTAAAAGCAGGCAGGACAGATCACTCTTCTCACAGTTGTAAGAATGTGAGATTTAAGTGATTTAAGCACACTGGAAGAAAGGCATTATATTAATATGAGGTACTGTTTATTATTTCCATATGGTCATATTCTTAGGAGCTTACTTACTTACTGCTGTTAACTTTAATATACCAGTTGATAGGGCTACTATAAAGAAGGACAAATAGACAATGAGGTTAAATACTTGCACTTGATCACCCATGAGGAGTTGGGAATATAAAGCTGTCTGATAAAGCTGGGAATTTTGAATTTTTGGAAATTCCTATGTGGCACAGAAAAATATAAATAAATAGTTGGAACAGGGTTGAACTTTTGAGTTGGAACTAAAGCTTCTCTGATTGGGATACTGCTCTTAAGGGATCCAGTTTGATTCTATATGTTGTACAAATACTGTACTTTCTTTAAACATTCAGATACAGAATTAAACAAGTAATGACACAGTTTTATATGTTATCAACACCCTCTCTTTTGCTAGGAAAGGTAGGCCCCAGTCAAGACAGCTCAAGAAAGGAAAGGGAGGTCATGAAGGCAAGACAACTGAAACCTAATGTTCCTAAAAATCTGAGGCTTCTGTCCCCATTAGATGCAATTCGCTACTCCAAGAGGTCTGCAGGGGGAGGGGAGACAGATCACTGATTGAAAGGACAGGACCTGCTTGAATTTCCTTTTCTCCTTTGCCGATGGTTAAAAATGAAGCCTGGAGAGGGGCTCAAGGCCCAGCTGACCCTCAAATTCCTTTCAGAGTTTCAAGTATACTCAATCTAATGGCATATATGTACATAAGTCTCACAACACACATGGCATAATACCATGAGAGCTGCCATTGTTTGGATGGAAACTCAATCTGTAACTGGATACTTTTGGTGTTCATCGAAAATGTTTCCCCAGCATTTTCCTTGCTCATTCCACAATGGACATATTTCTGTTATCATCCAGAACAACATTCATGGCTCACGAGTCAAAGAGAAACAGGTTCTCTCCTTTGCCGCCCCTCCCCCTACCAGCCCCATTTTTTTTTTGAAGGGGAAAAAACCCAACAGGGAACAAATGAGGAAATCTATCTGCATCTGAAAGCTCTCCAGCTCCACTAAGCATTCCTTCTGGCTTACTAGCACTTCAGAGGATGAGGCTGGACCTACTCAGAAGAATGACTGGATGCCACTTTACTTAAGCCAACCTGATGGTAGTCTTTGTAGTCATGTTCAGAGGGGTGTCCGGAACTTCCATATTTAAGCTCCTTCAAAGACTCCTAGATCCAATTTGCTCACTTTACAATTGAAAGGACGCTTTCCTCCCCTCCCCTTCCCTCCTCCTTCAACCCTACTGTGCAAACTTTCGGTTGGGGTTTCCCTAATAATGAAGATTTGGAGGATAATTAGAATGTCACTGGAGATTCTGCTGCAAAAGCAGAATTCAGAACCCGGCTTGCCTCTTTTCAGGCCTCTGCACTCTCCATGGGCCGAGGAGAGGAGAAAAGAGGCTTTGTCGGAGCAGATGTGCAGTGGGAGGGCACCTGGAAAGCAGACCTGCTGAATGAAACAGGTGCCACTTAGACATTCATTTTGCAGACTCCAACCACAACCACACCTTCATCTGATACCCAGCTAGAGCAGGGGGGTAGGTGACGAGAAGGCATCACACAGAAAGGAAGACCATTCATCCTTTTCAGATAACTTCTCTTGCCAGGCTGCTGCTGTTCAGCTTTGCACATTTGCTTCTTATTAAACAAATGTGAGATATGAAACATTGTATTTGCCATCATAACCTGAGAATCAGGGGCCAATGTTACCTGGGGGTGTGCAAAGCATTAGGGGTAATAACAGCATACCAACAAGTCACATAAACAGACAAAATCTAGACTCTGCCAATTACTTGTTAGGAAGCTCAGAGGATAATAGTTATTTTTATGTTTGCATTTGTCTTATTTCAATGGCTGTGAGAACTGCAAATCAGTTATGCACATTTAATGAAGCTCCGCTATTTTCTTGGTTAGAGACAAGTTTCCTGAAACTCAATCATACGTGGTTCTGGTGTTGGTGAAACATCTAAAATTTCCTTGCAAAATGCTACTTATAATTATGGACATAAAAAAAGTTTCCTTTGATTAACTTTTAGAATTATAATTTTACTAAAGTCAAAATAAATCCAAACCACTAAATTCAAAGCATCAGAAAGACCAGAGGACTTGAAGGGACCTGGCAGTGACACAAAACATTTAACTTAGTCATGAAAATAAGGAGGTGAGAGAGAGGACTGCGGGGACTGGGTGTGGATCACAATACAGTATTTTCACTCTTTTTGCTACTGTTTGCTTGCATTTTGTTTTCTTTCTCATTTTTTTCCTTTTTGATCTGATTTTTCTTGTGCAGCATGATAATTATAGAAATATGTATAGAGGAATTATACATATTTAACATATATTGGATTACCTGCTGCTGGGGAAAGGTTCCAAAAAATTGGAACCCGAAGTTTTACAAGAGTGAATGTTGAAAATTATGCATATGTTTTTGAAAATAAAAAACTTTAATAAAAAAAAATAAAATGATTGATTTCCCAGTTTAAAAAAATGTATCAGGGTGATTTTTTTGCCAGGTAAATGATGGTTAAATGGTAGAAACCTTTGTGAAATCTCTCCATTGTAATATGGATCTAACATAGCTTGTTTGGTTCCCTCTGATATTCTGCCTTTGACTTACATCTGACTCCTGCTAGGCACACATACCCTGGGCACAAAGTCTTTATAGGCAAGAGTCTGACTCCTTATTCTAAAACAGAGAATGGCTGACCCATTCAGTAAATGACAGATGGATAAGGGCCTGCTACAGCATGGATTCACATGCAAATGCTCACTACTGCTCTCTGAAGCTTTTTCAGACGTGGGCAGCTAACTCTGAGGTCCTAAAAACAGCTACTAGGAACTGCATTTGTGCCATTTAGTCTTCAGTATGGCTGTGAGTGCTAGAAAGAAACTATATTTTCCTAACATCTAACACAACAGGATCTTAAAAGCTGAACCCTGGTGACAAAAGTCTAAGAGAACACACATCCAGGCAAAAACCAAAGTCAGAATAGAAAGCAACATACAGACACTATCATTTCAGCATCTTGAAATTTTGCACCTAGTCCTAGCATTTCAATTATTTAATTTTAGTATGGGCATAAATAACTTGCCACAAAAAGAGAAATGTTAAATTTTAAGACCATATCTTTAAAACATTTTCTGATCATTGTTAATGAACATATATGTTTTTACAAAGTTGTCGTAAGTTCATACATATCATCTTGTGTTATGTCCCTTATAGTTTTTAAAATGTACACACTGACTCCTTTATTTTATTGGTATGGTATCTCCTGATATCAGTGTGGACTAGAAACTAATTTTTATAGTAAAAAGGATGACTGATTCAAGACTTGCTAGATTCCTTATTAGATGAATGCAGGAGACATACATACACACACACACACACACACACACACACACATACAGCTTGCACACAGTGATACTTTCTTTACTAGGCAAAAGGCATTCAAGAAAGAGAATATAGCTTTTGCCTAGGTCCTGCTCCTAGAGTTGTCATTCAAACACCTTTGCCTGGAGGGAACTTCATTTGGTGAGGAAAAACATCAACTACAAGAATCATTACCAACTGTAAACCACTGGAATTGTGGGTTGTGTGTGGTGAAGGAAGGGAAAGTACTGGTAACTCTAGACCCCAGAAATGTGGCCCCAAAAATGTTTTACAAACAAGCTTTGAGGGCTCCTTCAAACTGGACCCTGCTATTAGCAATGTTTAAGAAGACATTTTCCTTAAACAATAAGCCCCAAAAGGAAGGAATAAATAAATAAGTAGATCAAGGACATGTCCAGTTCTTCAGAAGCGAGACCCCAATGGAGGAGGGTGGGGGAGGGGAACTAGTGGAACAAAAGATACTAAAAAATCAGGCAAGTATGGCAAAGAGCCGGTATGGAGAGCAGGGCTAAAACATGCTGTACCATGCTTCCAACTAGTGCTATCAGCTCATCTCCCTGGGGGAGGGGGAGGGAAAACAGATTCAGAGAAACAGTCATGTCCTTTGGAGAGCTATTCTGGAGCAGGATAACAGAGGATAAGTAGAAGCCAGAGGAGGTCATTGTGAAGGGGGTAGGGATAAGTTAGAGGGAATGAGAATTACCACATCCCTCTCCTAAGAAAGGGCCCAAGGGTGTAATCTTCTGGGTGCTCTGGAGTGAAAAGCACTTGGGAACTGACCCAAGGGCTCCCCGTTTCACAGCAGGGTGCTACGTTCTGGCATGAAAGCCAAAACTCTTCCAAAGGCCGAAAGGCTAGGCAATCCCTGCTGGTGTCCTTCTAAAGCCTGCCGCAGCACCCACCCAGGGCTGGATCAGAGATCTGCATTTGGGGGAACACTCCGCTTCCCAGGAGCAGAGCCGCCGTTTGCACGGAGGCCTCAAATCTCAGAGTCTCATGCTCTGAGGAGTCTGCAGTGCAGGGAAAAATAGGCCAATTCCTCTCTCAACCGTCCTGCCCAGCTGTTTACTGACTGAGGATTACTGCAGTCACATGAGCTGCTTTTTAGCAAAGCCAAGCTGTCTTCGGGCTGAGAAGGTCACTGGGAGACAGGATGGAGGCAGGCCCTCAGAGGGCGGCAAGGGGTGGCGGGCACCTCCCCGGGCAGGGACTTTTTTTTAGAAAAATACTTCGTGCTTCCCTGGAGAGTGACAGTCCGTAAGCCGCTTTGGGCCCATTGATTAGTTTAAATGAGTGGGCTGCAACAAGGCCAGTGGGAGTGTTATCAGCTGGCCATTTTCAACTAATACCTGGGCATTCACCAAAGCAACTCCGTATCACATAAGAGTTCATTACATACAGTGATTAGGCACTCGGGTTTCTCATCATTTCAAATAAATCATTTTTTACACAGAAGAACAATCACATGATACTGTCCAAGACAAACTTCTGAGTCAGTCAGGCAATAAGTATTTAACAAGTGCCTACTATGCCAGGTCCTGTGCTAAGTGCTGGGCAAATGAAATGAGGCAAAAGGTAGTCCCTGCCCTCAAGGAGCTTAAAGTCTAATGAGAGAGACAGCAAACAAACAGATACATATAAATAGACACATACAAATAGCAAATAATTAAGAGGGAAAATACTAGGACCGAGAAGGATTGAGAACATTATGTGTTTGGAGAAGAAGAATTGCAAGCTGGAATTTATATTTTTTTCAAAGAAAACGGTTGGGAGAATCCAAGATTAGACTGTCCTGACAGTTAATAAATGCTCCATTCAATACAGGCCACAACTAATGGTAAGTGTCTTAAGAGGCCTGTTTCCGTTTCTAAATAAGTCCATCTGCAAGGTGATGATAACATCTATGTAATTTTTTTATATGTTAATTTTTCATCACATATGCCATAAAAAAAGCATGTTCTACCTAAAGGGAGTTTAAGAGATTAAAAGAATCATTCAGAGTTAGAAAAATGATGCCTGAAATTACTATTCTGGCTTCCAAAATGATCCTTGTCTCCTTCAACATCCCCCTCCCCCCCCATATCCAAAATCAATCCATAACTAATCATTCATGTTCTATGGGAGAAGCAAATATCTCTGTGCATTCTATCCACAAACTCAATTCAATAAATACTTATTAAATACCTATCATGTGTAAGGCAGACAGGTGGCAAGAGGATAAAGCAGCATAGTGGATAGAACACCAAGCCTGGAATTAGGGGGACCTGAGTTCAAATTCAACCTCAGACACTAGCTGTGTGACTTTGGGAAGGTCACTTCACCCTGTTTGCCTCAGTTTCCTCATCTGTAAAATAAGCTGGAGAAGGAAATGGCAAAAACACTTTAGTATCTCTGCCAAGAAAATCCCAAATGAGGTTATGAAGAGCTGGACATGACTGAAATAAATAAACAGTAACTACAAGGTATAAGGTACCTGTGCTAAATACTTGAGATAAAATGATGAATGAAGATAAATGGTAGTGAGACAGAGAGACAGAAAGAGAGGGAAAGAAAGAGAAAGAACAAGAGACAGAAAGAAACAGAGAGAAAATAAAGAATGAGGAGACAGAGAAAGAGAGAAAGACAGAGAGAGAAACAGAGACAGAAAGATGGAGAGATGGAGGGAGGAAGAAATAGTGTTGTAAGGAGCAGGAAGGGGTGGGATTGAGAGAGTTGTCAAGGAGAAAGTTTGGTATTAATAAATACCTACATACCTGAATTAATAAGAAAATCAATGATCCTAAATGACCAGTTCCAACAAGTAAACTTCTTTAACTTCTTATAATTCAGGTGATTATTTGTTTTCCCTAATTCACTTTAGATTTTAGGGATGAATTTAAATAATATAGATTATATATATTTATTGCTTCAGAAAATGTTATGAATGGAATTTCTGAAGTATTTTTTTTAAAGCATAGATAGGATAATTCTATTTTATAAAACAATTATGTAAATAGCCATTCACCACAGGAAATAAAAAAGCATTTATTAAGAGTCATGCTAGGGTAGAAAGAACATTGGCCTAGGAATCATGAAACTTGGGTTTAAATTCTTATCCCAATAACTCTTAACTATCGAACTATGAGCAAATCTCTTAGCTTCTCTGTGCCTTGGTTTCCTCTTCTATAAGGAATGTTTGTGGGTAAAGTGTTTTGTGATTCTTACAAACATTATCAAGCCCAGCAAATTTCTATACAGGCCATCTCAAAAAAAAAAAAAAATCTGCATCTCATCTCATTTATACTCTGGAATCCTAATCTCTCTATCAGAAGATGAGTATTACATTTTATTATTAGTCATCAAGTTGGTTGTTATGCTGATCAGAGTTCCAAAGTCTTTCAGAGTTGTCTGTCTATACTATATTGCTCATCTTTACCACATTGTATAAACTGTTCTCCAGATTCTGTTCACTCAGCATTAGCTTATGTCTTCCCAGATTTCTCTGAAACCATCTCCTTCATTTCTTAAAGCACAGTAGTATTCCATCCTCTCTACATACTCTAACTTGTTCAGCTATTCCACAATTGTACTCCCTCAAACTTCCATTCTTTGTCACTTCAAAAAGAGTTAGAAATATTTTTTCTGTATCCTTAGAATTTGTTTTGTTTAGCACTAATTATCCCCTAAGGCAAACCCTCATCCCTCTGAATCCCCTTTCTCCAACTAATTCCCTTAGTGAAATATAGTTCTGTAGCTTAGGGCTTTTATAAGTGAAAAAAAGGAAGAATTAGAGAATGACAGGAAGAAAAGGAGAGAATAGAAGAAAAAAGAACAATGCATACATTTGGGCTTGTTTTTCAACCAAAAAACAACAGTCCAGAAGCAAAACAGAATGGAATATTTTCCCAAAATCAGATATATCCAAACTCTTCCTAGGATGAAAACAATTAAGTGAGGAAAAGAAGCTAACCTAATTGGGAAAGACCCTGTCTGGAAAGTTAACCGAGAAGAGATTTTGCCTTATCTTCCAGTGTGGGGGTGGGGAGGGATACACAGAGAAACATTCTCTGCTTTCAAGATGCCATATCCCACTGCAGCAGCTCCCGAGGCCTCTAGCCAGCTTCCCATTCAGATCAGGTTGCATCCTTCATAATGTCCTCCTCCCCCCACCCCTCTCCTGGCCACAGCTTTGAGTTGCCTTCTTTTTCTAATGAAGAAGAGATCTTTTCAGGTCTATCTAATCCTTCTTGTGTCCTTTAAAAAAAGATTTTTGTTCTAAATGGGGGATATTCGTTATACTATGTCTAATGATTTTCACTTTTCTTTTTTAAATTTATGGTAAAGATAGTACTGAAATATAATTTGACTGAGGTCTATCCTGGCATCCCAATCAAAGTTATCTCTTCAAATTTCCTATCAACAAAGAGGGTCAATAGTAGTTGCTTATGTCTTGGCCTGAAAAATATATAGCAGGAGCCACTCTTTTTTTTTTGGAGCTTAATGGCAACAGGTTATATTCTAAATAAAAGAAGTTGGCTCCAGGACCCTATGTTTAAATTCCAAAGGTCACAGATACCGTCTTTTGCTTATAAATCCTAAATGGCATAAAGAACGGGGCAACTGTTTTAAATAAAGCAACATTATGTATAATGTTGGTTAAAACTACATGTTCCTAATAATTTTCAGTTATCATAAAGCTTTAGATATAACAGTCATATTCCTCTAGTATTCTTCTCTAATACCTAATCATGACAGAGAAATGATCCTGAATTCTGATAAGTCCTACTGAAAGGAAAGGGTTCACCTTTGGGCCTATTGATGGACTATGTGTGTACCATAGGACCAGCCTTGCTATGTTCATGGAGACTTAATAGTAATCTGGTCTTAAGATGATGAGTAATTTAGCTACAGGCAATTCCAAAGACCATATATTAACGTCATTTTGGAGTAAAGATTTGCTAGGTGATGGATATGACCATGTCGATGAAATGACATGTCTTGGTATGTGTAATAAACATATCAGACAAATTAGGGAAGTGGGCAATTGAGAATTAGAGACATAAATACTATTCCATGATGCTACTGGTAATCATCAAGAAAAAGCTGGGAAGAATCATTTTAAGAGAGGAACTGAAACGAGACAAAGTTGTTGAGCTGGAGAGATTCAGGGAAGGTGTGTGTAAAAGGTGTTATAGAGTCTGGGTTCAGGGCTCCAAGAGTGTGTGAAGGGAAAGAGAAGGCTAGCACTACACAAAGAGAGTAAGATGATATGACCACGGTCAAGGAGGGCAAGCACCTGGAGGATTTTAAATAATAACACTAATACCACCTTGTATTTCACTAGATCCATAGGGCCAGAAGGGGCCCCTAGTCTGTCCTCATTTAGCTATTTCTTACTCTCTGAGGTGTTTTATTTGTGTGTGTTTTAATTGCCTGTATTTTTGGCATTCTAGAACAATAAAGATCAAGCTGATCGATGGGGATGGAGCACCTAGCAAGGTGAGGTGTACCTAGTAATCACACTCTGCTATGATGGGGATTAGGAAACAATTCTGAGCTGCCCGTGAAGTACAGGACAATCACCTGCCATATGTTGGTGGAAGATTTAAAAAATAATGCCAGATTCCACAGACTTAAAGGGAATAATTTCTTTACTAGGTTGTACTTTGAGAAAGATGTGGATTTCAGTTTTGGCTTAGAATTAACTAGGAAGTGCTTGACAATGTATAAAACCAGGGAGTGGTTAACCTGGAACAGGTCCTTACACCTTACTCCCTTTTTCTCATTTACACCATCACACAATAAGTCAAAGAACAGCAGTTCCCCATTCCCTAGGAAATTATTTAATCATCAGGACCAGCATCCCACTATATATTTTTTCCTTTTAAGGCAGATAAGGGATTTGAATGAGAGCCCCTGAGAACGATAAATGGCTAATGGGGGGGGGGGGGGGGGGGGGGGGGGGGGGGGGGGGGGGGGGGGGGAGAGGTCTGAGGCAGAGAGGGAAGGGAGAAAAAGGTAAGGTGTCTCCTCAGGATTCAGTTATGCTCATCTCCTTTATACCCTCTCTCATCTGGGTAATCTTGGGAGAGGAGAGTACCTCAATGACCATTCTTGGATGCCAATCTCCTTTCCTTTAATCCATTTACTCTTCTTGCTGCTTTAATACCCATGCACCCCCCCCACATCCCCCATCTCTATTCTCTCTTCAAAAAATTATATGGGGGTAGCTAGGTGATGCAGTGGATAGAGCACCAGCCCTGAAGTCAGGAGGACTTGAATTCAAATCTGGACTCAGACACTTAGACACTTAACACTTCCTGGATGTGTGACCCTGGGCAAGTCACTGAACTCCAATTGTGGGTGTGTGTGTACACACATACACACACACACTTTATCGTTCAGTTGTTTTTCAATTGTGCCTGACTCTTCATCACCCCATTTGGGTTTTCTTGGCAAAGATACTGGAATGGGTTTGGCATTTCCTTTTCCAGCTCATTGATGAAAAAACTGAGGCAAATGGAGTTAAGTGACTGGCCTGGAGTCATATAACTAAATATGTGAGGCCAGATTTAAAGTTTTTAAAGTAGTAATAAGTATAACTATTATCACAGCTAAGTAGGAAGCGAGATCTCTTCCCTAAGGGGGGAGAAAACCAAACCAACCCAGGAATGTTTTGTTTGCTGGTTTGAGTGTTGTCAAATAAAAAAGCTGAAAGGACTGAGGAAGAAGTAAAGAAATCAGTAAACAAGGATAATGGCGTATATATGATGCTTCATTATTATTTGCCTAGGCTAATGCAATAGCCTCCCAAAAGATTTTCTTAGGTGCACACTCTTCCTCCTCCTATCCTCCCTTAATAATCCTTTCTGGGTATAGCTCTAGTCATGTTGCTGTTCTGCCTAAGATTACCCTACTCCTTGGTAGCTCACAGAGTCCTTCACTTGGCATTTAAGACCCTTTATGATCTAAAACACTCCACATTCCAACCTTATCCCATATACCTCCCCTTGCCCACGTTCTCCTTTCCATCCAAACTTGCTGCCATTAAGTTGGTTAGTACAACAGGCAGATGAAATCTGCACTGGCTTTAAAGAAAATTTTGCCTCAGCAAGAATCACAGACTACACAGTGTCACAGCACCGTCATTTACCATGTTAAACCCTTTTTTGGGCGAGCCCCTTCAATGGTGTCTGAGCCTTTTAATAGCCATACTTCTGTGCCAGGCCAGGCCAGAACAAAAGGGAACATATTGCAGTGAAGATAAATGGGGAGGATTGCTGGCTATTTCTTTAAATGTAATGTTAATACCTTGTAATCAGCTTTAATTTTTAAACAGCCTCGACCCTCCAGTCCATCTCCCCTAATTCAGGGCACGTGGAAGGTACCAGGATGGCAGCAGCCATGACAGCTGGGGGTCTCTAAGTCCTCACTCTCCAATAATGGAAATGTGTCAGAAGAACCCTCTTGGGGACAGGAAGCAGGGCAGAGTCAGGGAGCTGGAGAAGGGCTGTCATAAGAGCTAGATGACTGCAGGGAGGAGCATAAACTCTTCAAATGGTCCATTTGACTAGGCTAAAAGCAGCAAGAGCAGAAAGTTGAGCTATGGCTAGACCAAGACCAGAACCGGTGGGGACTGAGCAGATTTCCCATTTATTAAGGATCCTGGCCACAAATCAGAGGAAAACTATCACAAAGTAGAGGTGTGAACGATGGACTGAGGGCCGTGAGGTGGCTGGCCTGTGCCCGCCGTGTGGGCCACGCAGTGAGGGAACTAGAGGCTCTCTGCCACCCCATCCCTGTTGGGGAGCTCTGGGGGCCCCTTTTATCCTGGTGTTAGTGCTTAGTAAAACCCCACTATTAAAGGGGAAGTCTGGACGTGTGCAGGGCTAAGAACTAATGGGGGGTATTTTTAGCTCCAGTGGATGGGCTTTGGAGAAGCACTAATCAGGAGAGAACACCACATCATCCATGCTGCTGTCAAGGCAAACCTAGGCAGCCAGACTCTGGCCTGCGCCAAGAGCACCAACTAAGCTGACTAGTCAGAACTGCTGTTGTTCATTTGCTTAGTTGGGCCCGATTCCTCATGATCCCATAAGGGGTTTTCTTTGCAAAGATAGTGGAGTGGTTGGTCACTTCCTTCTCCAGTGGATTAAGGCAAACAGAGCTTAAGAGATTTTTCCAGGGTCACACATACAGTGAGGGAGCAGCTTTAAAGTCCAGGGCTCTCCCACTGAACCACCTCGCTGCCTCCTCTGTGCGCAAAGTAAAAGATCCAACACTGAAAGCCCTTTGGAGCAGAGTCAGGAGGCCGCTGGAGCGGAGGGATGGTCATTTCAGCACGTCTGACCCTAGACACAAAGGGACCCCGAGGAATAGAAGGCATGCCAAGGGTAGCATGATTATGAACTACAGAGATGAACCCGGGGACAGCAGAGACCCCAGCGCTGCTGCAGAAGTGCTAAATGAATGGGGAATTGATCAATGCTGCCCTCTTGGGTTCAAAAAAGGATATGATAAAAGACTACTGAAAAACCAAACTGAAAAATGACAACTTCAAAAGCTCAGTTTTCATCTCTTTTAAAATCAAGGATTCACATTTGTGTAAACAAATTATATTCATCTGCTGAATGGGTAGGCACATCTTCCAAAGCTATTTACAGACATCTGGGAGACATTTTATAACAATAAGATCTTAGGAAAACCTGACCTATTATAAGCAGGACAGGGTTGCCTTTAGAGAAGCTAACTTTTCATTATTCAAATTAGTTTGCAGGATACATAGACTCTTGCCTGTTTTTGGGGGGTAGAGGGGAGCTTCTGTTTCCAGGCTGTGCCCTTGATTGTTAACTTTACATCTAACACCTTCACACATTTGGGGTGCACCCCAGGTATCATCACGCTGTCACCCATACTTACAACTTCAGTGTCACCTTTCGACGCCTCATTCATACTCCTCCAACATGCCTAACCTTGCCATTTTTAGCTCTCTAATACATCTCAGAAAGTTTCCTTCTCTCTTCTCCTATGTTCTTCAACCTACTGATTGACCTGCCTCACTTTCCTGATCTGTAAAATTGAGAAAATAACAGTTTCTACCTCGAGGATCATTGCAAGGATCCAATGAGATCACATTAGTAAAGCACTTTGCACAATGCTGGGCACACAGCAGGTATTTAATAAATGTTTATTTCCTTCTTTCCAATAGCAATGCCAGTCCTTAGGTTAACTGTCAACACAGGCCATTTTTCTGTGGTACACATTCCCCTTTTCCTACACTCTTATTATCCTCTCTTCCATTAGACATGGGCCTTGCCTGAGATTAGATTAGGGTTAGGGGAGAGACAGTTATGTGTCAGGTGGGTTCTGGCATCAAAAATGGCTAAAAGAGCATCACAGACCAAAGGATGGCTTTAGGAACTAAAAGGTCCTGGACAAAAGGAGAGGAATCCATCCTCATGATGGGGTTAGGGACCTTCCCCATAGCTGCTCTTTGTAGCCCTGGGCAAGCCCATTGGGGCTTTACTGGCTCTAACACACACCAAGTTCCTGAGAAAAGATTTAAATTACGTCTCCAAAGTCTTGGCTCCTGAGACACAGAGAGCACAAGGTATGTAGGAGGTCATTGCTATCCATAATGTCTAAGCATTCCTTGCCCGTTTTCAAACTAGACTTCAGAGCCCAGAATTCATTTAATAGCACAAAGCTGGAAAATGCCGTGTCCTAGTCTTCCACTTAAATCCAAAAACTGTCCCTGACACCCTATTCACAGCTAGTTAAAGCTGCACAGAGAGGTCCCATATGCCTTTCTTCTTTTCCCTCAATGAATTTCTTCTCTTCCCTAGCCCAAAAAGATAGCTGAATCACCACAGGGGAGAGCGCTGCTACTAAGATCTATATCAAAACCAGGTTTTCTGGAACTGGGGCCTTTTTTCCTTTAGTAACGTCTATTTTCAGGTCAGTTCAAAACAACAATACTTAAGTCAAACTATTTACTAGGTTTTTCTGATAGAAAGAACTTAGGTGATGGTAGCTCAGTACACAGGAAAAAAACTACAATCTATTATCATAAGATGTAACAAACGCTGGCATCACAGAGCAATTTGCAAGGATAAAAAGAAAATACCAAAGAGTTATCACCAGCTCAGAATCTGCTTGGGGGGAAAACTAAGTTCGCAGTAAGAATTCTTCAAGGTTTGTTTGTACTTTTTATCTTCTGATTTTACTTGATGCTGGCCAAGTTCAGTCTCTAGAGTTCCAACATGCAGGTAAAATGTTTTTCACTTATCAATGGTATGATAAAGTATGACACAACCTGATGACCTTATGGGACAGGAAAAGCAAAACGAACTGAATTTCATTCAACTAATAATATTTCTTTAGCCCCTGCTATGCACAAGACATCATGCTAGATGCTAAGAAGTCAAAGACAAAAAAGTAAAGCAATACTTATAGGACAGGTATGCAGATGAATAAATACAAATACATAGTGATGATAGAGGGAGAGAGAAAGGGAGAAACTGGTAATAGGAAATAAAGAAAGTCTTCACAATGGAGGAGACACTTGAGCCTTGAATGAAGGACAACAATTCTAAAAAAGGAGAGATGAAGTAGAAGTGCATTCCAGACATAGGAAGGGGCTTGTTCGAATGTGCAAAGGTGGAAGAACAAATGTTGAGTTCAGGGAAAATGATAATTACAAGCTTCAAGGCTAGAATTCAGTAAATCCCAGCAGTCACATGTTAGAAAGATAGACTAGCTCTAATACCTACTGACTTATTTGGCCTCAAACCAGAAATTTCCTTTTCTCCTAGTTGCAAAAAACAACCTGAATCTCCAACAGAGAAGCACGAGTATAGATAACTAGAGATATGTACAGTTGGCAGGAATTGAGTTTATCACCTATATCTTGGCTAAAATAAGGAGAAAGAAGCAACAACTGACTGTTAAATCTGTTATCAAGAGATGGGGTTGGGGGAAATTGAGTTTAGCTGAGCATTCTGACCTTTCCCCCCTCCTCCCTAGAAAAAGAAAAATAGTCAGAATAGATAACAAAATCTTTGTAATCATCCAGGGAAATATTTTGATCAGTTATATAATAGCAAAAACTGCACTTTCCAATGAATATTAAAAAAAGAGATCATTCTTTTTCCTTTAAAGGTTTTTTGTTTGTTTGTTTGTTTAATTCTTGAACACTCAGAATAAGGGACAAATATGAGCAGATTAAAATGAGGGTGAGATTCTGCAAACCTTTTATTAAAAATCCACTTGATTCTGAATATAATCATTCTCAGATGCATGCAATACTGCAATTGTTTGGAATTTGGAGCTTGATGCAGTCTGTTGGTGATTTCAATTGGGTCATGCCCCTAAAACCCAGTGTCCTAGAGAAATGGACAAGTTACTATTTAGCACCTGATTTCTCCCATCTGTCTTATAGGATATTATAATATTTTCTGTATTTGACCTTTCTGGAACATATAATCATTCCCTTCTCTATCACTTTTAACATTATCTCATGTAACATACCTTTGTTTTTTTTTTCTCTTATGGTTATCAATGCCTCTATGAAGTTTCTTGTTTTCTCTTGAGAGCAACAAAGCAACAAAAAACCCCAAACTGCAACTCAAAGGATAAGCATAACAAGAACTGGTTTTCCTTTCTGGGTCATTTTTTGTAGTAACTTCTATGGAGAAGTCACAATTTTGAGTAATTGATCTATGAACCAGTTGGAATTGGGTAGTTTTCGCTACTCTGTAAACTTTGCCCCTTTCAAACCAAAGGCACGAGTGGCAATGGAATTCACAAAACTGAAGAGGTGAGGGGGAATGGTGATGTGATTATATATTGTTAACCAAAGCCGGAAATTGTCCATGAATTGAGAGAAAATAGGAAGTGGACCTAGCATGGCAACAAAAAGAGTGACGCTGACCAAGTATGGGCCAGGTTATTTCAAGCGTCCTGATTATTAGAGCTTACCAACTCTAACTACAGCCCACCAGGCCAGGAGCGCACAGAGCTTTAGAGTTGAAATGAGGCAGGATGACACAATCTATCCTTCTTTAACTATAGAAGACTGAGAGTCCCTGAGAGCAAAACTTCTTTCAAATAAACAATTAAGCAGCCATCACTATGGCATTTTCTACCAGGAAAACACTTTCCCAAGTTGCCTTCCACCAATGACTGGGATTAAAGGTTTCTGAGACTAGGGGAGTTCATCAGGACCCATGGATAGAATCTGGGATGGGCAAGGAAAGTAATCAGGCTTCTTCCATTTCTAAATTACTTTTAAAAATCTGAATGAGAGCGATGGACAGGAGCTTAGGTCACGTCCCTGCAGGAGGCCAAGGATCCCCAGGCACTAACTGTTTGCCACAAAGAAAAGCACTCTTTGGTTACTACTCAAACCAAGGCTTAATCTCCTTTTTTGGGGGTGGGGGAAGTAGGGTTGTTTTTGCTGTCAGTCATGTCTTGAGGGTTTAAGTGGAAACAGGGAAGAAATTCAATCAAATATTTATGCTCTCTTACCATTAGCATCCTGGACTCCAGTAAGTGCTCCTACGGCTGCTGCGGTTTCCCCAGACAGGACGATCTGTCCTCCCCCTTGCAGTGTGGCCTCAGCCAGGGTGGCGACAGCATGGGCGGCGGCTTCACTGTAGCCACAAGATTAAGAGAGAAGGATGTATGAGATGAAGAGAGACACGAAGCTGAAGCAATTCAGATGGCCTCCCCCACCCTCTCCTCACTAACCCTTCTGGACCCAACCGTGACCCCCCTGACCAAGGGCTTAATGGCAAGCCCAAGAAACCAAAGAATGGCTTTAAAAATACTAATGGACAAAACCAGAAGCAGCTTAAAAAATGAAAAATGCCTCAAGAAGTATGTATTTTGGGATGGGAAGGGATAGCCTTTATTATTCTCTTCCTTATCAACACCAATTAGCATTTACTGAGTGCCTACAAATAGAGTGGGGATTGTGATCCATAATCACAATACATATGCCATTAGTCTTCACTAATAATCCTTCAGCTTTTCTTTTCCCTTCTCTGTTATAATAACAGAGGCAGCGTACTGGAAACAGGCCGTTCTGTAGCAAAAGAGATGGATTATTGGAATGAACAACCCAACAACTAGCCTTGTTAATATTTAACTAATGTTAAATAATAACTTGGTTATTAATTCCAATGAAATCACAAGGACGGCTGAGTAGATAACTTGACTTCCACATATACTCCCAAGTTTTCTCAAGTCTCCCCCCTTTATCCCATGGAGAGATCATCAAAGATTTTTATTAATAATTTAAAATGATCAGTAAATGCCAAAGCTTCCTTGTTTTAACAGACACAGCAAAATGATAATCCTCTTTGCGGCAGTCCAAACGTTTTGTGGAATGGAGGGAGAGGCCCATTCCCTGGCAGAAACTACCTTTCTGAATACTTATGTACCCATTTTCCCCCTCTTATTTTCTACACTCCAAATTCACTGATATTTCTTCCCAGAATGAACCCCAGCAGCAATGTGTCCAATTAATGAGTATCAATAATAAGCAGGCAAGGCAGAATGGGTCATTTTAAATCTATATAGTCAGAACATGATACAAAATGAGGTCAAATCATAATTTTTATATCTACATGTATCAGTTTATTTTATTCTATTGCCACAACTCTGACTAACCACTATGAAAATTCAAGCCACTGATTTATCCCAACTGGCCTTAGGAGAGGGATTGTGGATGGTTTAGTGAATATCTTCCATTACTAGTGGAAAAACCTAGAGCCTTGCAGAGTACTGCAGTTCCTCTCTGTTGTCTCATCACAGTATAAAGGTGACCCTGACTTCTCAAAAATTATATCAGCCTGAGGCAAACTTTTGTAGGTCCTAAGAGATATAGTCATTTATTAAACAAAACTTCTTAAAAGGCTATTATGTTCAGGCATTGTGCTAAGGTGCTAGAGCTCTAACTCCCTTCCTTTCCCCAAAAAGCCATGGTTCTTATGAAGTCTGAGGGGATAATATGTACATTGAAAATTAAATACAAAATAAATTTGAAGTAATTTCTGGGAGGCAGGACACGACTGCAGGGATTAGGATAGATTTCCTATGTTTAAAAAAAAGACATTTTAGCTGAGGGAAGTCATGAAAAGAGAAAAAGGAAGGAGTACATGCCAGGCACAGGAAATAGTCTGTGTGGTGACAGTATGTATGGAGATGAAATAAAAGATGAGATATATACAATAAAGGTAGAATGGGCAATATTTGGCAAATAATTAGACATGAAGGAAAGATATTAAACAAGCTATGTTTAAGATGTCTATGGGACATCTATTAGAAATGTTTAAAATGCAACTGGCGATAAAAGACTCATGTTCAGGAGTAAGACTAGGACTAGCTATATATCAATGTGGAAGTGTCCTGATAGAGGTTAACAGTTGAACCCACAGAGACTGATGAGATAATTTCACTAAGAGTATAGAGGAAAAAAAAGGGGAGAGGGAATGGGACAAAGATGATGTTCCAGCAAAGGAAATGGAATAGTGGCCCAACCAGCACAATGAAAACCAGGAAGATAGTGTCATGAAAAATCTCAACTATATGTTGTAAGAAGATTAGTCTAGCCAAGTTAGTTTGATTAGTAGTAAACTAATTTAAAAAGTAAATGTTGTAAATATATTTGCGTATCATAAAAAAAGAAATGTATTTTGGAGCAATCATCTACATTTGTATTTTGTTTTTTTCCCTCAGGGATTAAGTGACTTGCCTAGGGTCACACAGCTAGGAAGTGTTAAGTGTCTGAGGCCAAACTTGATCCTCCTGACTTCAGGGCTGGTGCTCTATCCACTGCATTACCTATCTGCCCTACATTTGTCTACATTTGTATTTTACAGATGATAACCTTGAACCATTACAATGGGTACCTGAAAATTATGGGCTTAGAATGAGAGGCTCATTACCATAGGACTGATACCTGGTTATGATTTTCCCTCCCAAAGCAAGTCATTAAGCCACAGAGAAGTTTAAATCTGCACTGGTTAAAGGGAATCCTTGAAGAATGAAATCACAGATCCTTCAACTACTGAAGTATAGTAATGCATAATTAACAGCAGATTAACAGTATTGCTTTTATATACTGCATTATGCCAGAGATGCCCAGGTGAACAGAAGTATTCCTACAGGAGCCCAATGCAGAAGTGATCCCATCCTATCCCATCTTCTCCAGGAGATGCTCCTTTTTTCATTATTACTTTCGTTAATCTTCAACTCTTCCCATCTATTGCCTACAAACAGGTGCGTGTCACCTTCTTCCTCAAAAAAGCTTTACTTATTCTGTCCATTCCCACTAGTTCTTGTCCTCTATTTCTTCTCCCTTCTGTGGCTACAGTCAGTGTGTCCAGTTTTCTTCCTCTCACTCTCATAACTCTCTGTGGTCTGGCTTCCAGCCTCATCATTTCAATGAAACTGCTCTCTGCAAAGTTAGCAATGATTTTTCTCTTGATACTCACTTCTCTAGGTTTTTTGAGACCACTCTCCTGGTTCTTTTCCTCACTGTCAAACTGCTCTTTCCCAGTCTCCTTTGCTGGTCTCCACTGGGATAACATCCACTGAGTGTCCCCCAAGGCTTTGTCCTGAGTCCTCGTCTCCCTCTACATTACTCCCTTTCATGATCTCATCAGTTTCTATAGTTTCACATAGCATTCTTCTGCTGATGGTTCTCCAGCTCTAAGCTCTCACCTAATTTGTAGCCTTGAATCTCTCTAACTGCCCATTGGATATCCTATAAATATCTAAAAATCAAGTCATTATCTTTCCTCTAAGCCCTCTTCTCTTCTTAAAGTTCCTGTTGCTGTTGAGGGTACCAGCATCATCCTAGCTACTAAAGCTTGGAATCCAGGTATCACCCTCTGTAGTCTAATTTCAAAAATCTTTCCTTTGATATAGCCATTACTTTGATATAGGCCTTCATCACCTCACACCTGTACTACTATAATAACCTTCTGGTTTGTTCCTGTGTCTCAAGTCTCTCCCATTCCAATTTAACTTCTACTCAGCTGCTAAAGTGATCTTCCTAAAGTACGAGCTAGATCATGTCATTCCCTTATTCAACAAACTCCAGTGGTTCCCTAATACCTCCAGCATGGAATTTAAAATTCTGTTTGGCATTTAAAGCCCTGTTATCTTTTAATCCTTTCTATCTTTCCAGTTTTCTTACACCTTACTGTCTATCATGTAGTCTAGGATATAGTAACATAACACTCCTTGTTGTTCTCACACAAGATGCTCAATCTTCCCACTAGATATATTTTCACTGGTTTTTCCCCAGGCTGGGAATTCTCTCCCTCCTTATTTCTACTTCTGGTGCCTCCCTGACTTCCTTCAAGCTCCCAGCTAAAATCCCACTAAAAAGCATTTACTAGTGCTTTCCTTCTGTTGATTATTTCCAATTTATACTGTACATATCTTGCTGTGCAAAATTGTTTGCATGTTGTCTTCCCCATCAGACTGTGAGATCCCTGAGAGGAGGGACTAGTTTTTGCCTTTCTTTTGTATCCTGGGAGCTGAGTATAGTGACTGACACATAAGAGTCACTTAAATGCTTTTGGACCAACGATGAGCAAAAAGAATCACATTAAAAATGTTAAGTTCCCTCCTTGCAATTCATTAATACAAACAATTACTTAAATTTGAGAAAATGAACATTTAATATATTCCAATTATTCAACTATTTATTTAGCTCGGTAATCTATTCCACATGGGAGAAGAAACAATTTATCTCATTTCCAGGTACCCATTATGATGGTTAAAAGTTATCATTCATATTGATTCAGATTTAGATGACTTTTAAAATACATTTATCTTTATATTTAAATGCAGTTATATTTACACTATGTTACTTAAATTTTTTGGAGGGGGAGGGCAGGCGGGGAATGAATTTTATGTTAGGAAAAATGCTGAACAGGACCACTATGATTAATTACAATAGCTAATATTAAAACCAAGCCCGTTCTTTTTATACTGGAGGAAGCTTCTTCTCAGTATCCCAATAGTAATAGGCAACCATTCAACAGCAGTTTAAATATAAACTGATTATTGTCAATTACTACAACCTCTTATTTCTCCTATTCTTAGTTACTGTTCTTCCCTTACACTACAGCACAATTTGGGATAGCATGGTAATCTCCAAGATATCAAAGCAATTTCAAAGTACTGGGCAAGATGGAAATTTTGGATTCAAGCGGATTCTGAACCTATAAAAATGAGCAAATTTATTCTTGTAGCTATTAGTATCTTAGGACTGGCAGATCTTCTTTTAATAATTTCTTGGATTTTCTTAGGGGTCCTATGGAGTACAGGTATTCTAAAATTGACGAGCTCCTATACCCATTTATTTGGCTTTACCTCGAGCTCTTAGTGCACCCCGGAACCTCATATCAGAAGAAATCTGCTAGTTACACTATGGTCTTTGTACCTGAGGACAAGAAACTGAAACCAAGCTATTCTCTATGTGAACAAACTGAGAGGCCAGATCAAAAGGTCAAACAGGGTACCCACCAACTGTATCTGCTGGGTAAGTATAAACAACATTAGATATCCTTTTGGCACAAGGTATAGAAATGCAATTATGACTTCTTGTGGTAAACTAGTCCTATCACTTTCAAGTCAATTTTTCACACTCTATAATTCAGAATGAATGTAAATATAACCAAATGCACTGATAGGATGCATATTCATTCAATAAATATTTATTGAGCACACACTATGTTTCAGGCATTAGGTAAAGCATTTCTAAGAACAGATTTTTATAAAGGAATATATTTAAAGAAAAGGAATGTAAGGGTGGCAACAACAGACTGAGAATTTCTGATGTGCAAAAAGAATGTTTATAAATATTTATTTTTGGGGGGTAGCTCATCTAAATAACTGAAATTAGAGTGGTGAGGCTAGCAAAAATTCCTGGAGAATTAGTAAGATATGATGCTTTGGTATCAGTAAGGATGGTTTTAAGGCAGTGATTCCCAGGCTTTTTGAAGCCATGATATTGTACTGTCACTTGTTGAGTAAAGAAACTTTTACTATTTTGCTTTGAGAGAAATGAAGACTCTCTCGGGTGGATACAAAAAAAATCAAGACAAGCTATATAGAGATTCCAAAGAGGGAACTAGAAGAGTATGACTTCAAAAATTTATTGGGGACCTACTATGTGTAGTACATCTGTCTCAATTCAGCTTTGTTTTGAAAGCCTCTTAAAAACCATGGCTGAGAACTACTCAGAATCCTGGACTTTTTCTGAGTCTTCTTTTTCCTGATCAAAAGAACCTCTCTACCTTCTCCCTCTTCCCTGACCTACCATGATGTAGGCTAGCCTGAGCCTGTCATTTGTTGTTTATGTTGCTAGATCAAAACAGATAACTGCCAGATAACCATACTTGTTCCTGTTGTACTTAAAAGGCAAATAGGCAGGAACTAAATAGTCAGCTCTATGAAGATTAAGGATGACCAAATTTACAGTACAATTTTTGCTAAGAAAAATTCTAAGAATAAATTAAAGTTTAAATGATACCTGAAAACTTGGGGGAGATTTGGAACAGTGTCATTTCAAATAACAATAATGACCAAAGGCTAAAGTCTTAATTCCAACTTAATTGACTGCAATGTGGCATTTAATGAAAGGGGTCCTAGACAGTAGCTGCCCCTTAGGAATTTCGAGAGCTTCAGTTCCTCTAGCAGCCTAGACAGTCTCCCACTGTCAGGTTTTGCCTCATCACCCATAGGAGCTGTACATGCTGCTCACTGCCCGTGCTCATCCCTTGACATTAGCTGGCACACTGCACTATCTGATTGCAAGCAGATTTCAACATCTTTGGACTCCTATATGCCATGGTAAATTCTGTGCCTTCTCCGTTGGTGTAAACACCGTAGTCACCTCAGCTGCATTTGAGCTTGTTAATAAGACCTCCAGGGAAACTATTACCCATGTAGACTTTAGAAATAAGCCCTTGTCCTAACCGTGAAAGGAGCCAGAGCCTGCCTCATATTTTCCATCATACACACACAGCTCCCTGGGCACCTACATTTAACTGGAACATCCAATCTGCTGGTTAGAAGCTTCAGCAAAATCATCGATTGCTTGTTTTCTATGCCTACTTTTGGCAGGTAAAAGATGTGGGCTTCTGAGGCTAAAGAGGAGAGAGGTTCTTTCTAATACTGTTGCTACTTTTCAGGAACTTATTTGGGTGTCTTTTGTTACAAGAATGAATGGCAATGAACAAAGACTATAAGGAACTAAGTTCCAAGTCACTGAGAGGGTATATGGTTCAGAGAACTGAGCAACAGATTCTAATCCCAGATCAGTTCTTGACTTGACAAATGACTCTGGGAAAGACCACTTTCTCTGATTAATTTTCTTACATCTGTGAAATCTCCCAAAGTGAGGAATTATTATATTGTAAATGTAATGCAGGCTATCTATAAACTTTCATCAAAGTGATAATTCATCATTAGCTAATTGCTTTTCCAATACTTTATAGATACATAGAACATCTAGGTACCTCCTCAGTTCCTTTTCTACTTCCGTTTCAAAGAAGGAGAATCTTTTCCCTTATGGCAGACTGAGAATGAGTCTAAATCACTACTTGGATTTGAGAGATTTGTACCACTGCCAGCATTTCACAAAGGTTCTGAGACCCAATAGGAGTCCACCAGCAGTGAAGCTACTTGTCAACAGGGGGCTTGAAATGACACTGGAATCACATTAATATAAAATTCAAACAATTGGACATTCTAAGACTGGGAGCTTAGTCATTGCTTAGCTCTGTGCTCCTTAAATCACTTCACATGTTGTCTTATTAACTCTGTGGACTTAGTAATAGCAAAGTGAAGAAAAAAAACTGTGTGTGTGTGTGTGTGTGTGTGTGTGTGTGTGTGTGTGTGTGTGTATTTGTTGGCATCACTTTCTGAGGAAGTAACTGCTCATTTGAAGAAGCTCAGCAGTCATGCTTTCATCACACAGTTTCCATCCTAAGGAACTTCACCATAAGGCATACTCTGGAATCTGTCTTTTCTCTTTCCAATTTGCTCTCTGTGAATGAGAACTTTCCTGTCTCTATTAGGGGCACTATCCTCCCAGGGGAAAAACTCTGGGATATTCTTCCTCCCCTATTTTATCCCTCAAAAAAAATTAGCACTAAATTCTGTTGATTTTTTCCTTTGAAATGTTTCTCTCGGATTAAACCATTTCTCTCTAGTTCTTCCTGTTAAGCACAGCAGTCATGGATGAATGTAACACCTTCTTGACAATCTCCTTCCTCTAGTCCACCTATCATTCTAATACATCCTCAATGCTTTCATCATGTAAGTTTTTCCCTCAAATGTCAATAATGGCTCTTTATTACCTACCATATGGAATCCTTAATACCTTTGGTTGGCTCCACCCTATCTACCCAAACTCAATTCCCACAACTTCCTGTTAGGAATTTTCCTCTCCAGCTAAGCCAGTCTCTCCCATCATTCTTCATATAATGATCACACATGGTGATCATTTCTATCACCCCATCTTTGCTCTTGCTAACCTCCATATGAAATGTCTGCCTGCCTTCCCTCTACCTATCTAAAACATACTTCAGACCTCAATTCAAATCTCCTCCATGAAGATTTCCTTGATTACTCCAAGAGAATCTACCCCCTTTTCTAAACTTCTATTATAAACATAGTAGACACTATACAATTCAGCACTTAATTATCACTCCATATCATATCTAGCATGACTTACAGCATATTGACAGGAGCATCATGTGTACTGAATATAGTACTTTAACATTTACATACTTACTACATGCTAATTTGATTTCATTTGATCCTAATAAACCCTATTAAATAGGCTATATTATCATCTCCATTTTACAGACAAGGAAACAAAGGCTGAAAGGGTTTTGGGACTTGTTCAGGGTCACAAAAACAAATAACTTAGAAAGGATTCAAACTTGGGTCTTCCTGATTGCAAATCCAATGCTCTAGTCATTACATCATCTCAATTGCTAAAGTTAAGTAATAATCTTTCCCAGTTCATCCAAGGGAAGAGAATTACCATACACTCGGATGATCCCAAGACTTACATCTGGGTAGACAAATAAAGGAGAGAAAAGCAAGGAAAATTAGCTAGTGCATGGCTTAAACATGAATCCAGGCAACTAAGGAGTATGGTGAAAGAAAAAAAGCCTTTTCTTTCGTTTATATGAAGAAATGATCAAATCTAGTGGTTCTGATTTGCTTAAATGTCCTAATTCTTTTAAACCGAGCACTGGATTGGGAACTCAATAGAGAAGAGGTACTCAAAACCTGCTATCTGTGGCCCTATCAATAGGTAATATGCAAGAAGAGATCTATTCAACGAATCCCTATAGGTGGTTAGGTTGGAACAGCCAGATGATGATTATAGGTAAAACACATAATATTTTATATATGCATCCTTCTTGCAGGACTTCACCTCTGTCTTGGGGAAAACTTGGGTTTCCTATTCTAATTTCTACCTGTTGAGAGCCATGGTGACAGTTGCTCCTTGTTGCATCTCCTGAGAAGCTGCAACAGCTGCTTCTGCCAATGATGCCACTGCCTGGGTTGCTTCTGAAGCCTGTGTTGTCTGGATGGTCATCTCACCGCCCTGTAATGTGGCCCAATTTTGTTCTACCTGTGGTAACACAAAGAGAAAAGTCAATAATTAGAAGTACCGAAAGGAGACAACTCCAAATAAAATAATCCCACCGGCTACTAAACTGGAACTTTTTCACCAAATGTGGTGATAAACTGCTTTCCACATGAAAATAACAGAAATAATGGGAAAGTGAGATTTGAAAAAAGATGGGGATGAGAGTCTAGTGCAAGTAGTTGCAGGTTTTTCATATTCCTGGTGACTTAAAATGTTAGTAATGCCTCATCTGATTCTTACTGTTTCTCCATTATCCTATAAGACAAAATGAGGCAAGCTCTCCTACATTTATAATTTGTCATATTCTCAAGAAGGATTCACGGTCCCCAAGAAGGCTAGGCAATTCAAATACCTCTCTCAGAATTGTACAATTCACAACATGCACAGAGGCACACAAGCTTTTAATTGCTTGTCTTTTTCTCTTCTATCTTAATAGGCTCTGAGTCAAGCAAACCAGGCCATTACTATACTGGGGGCATAGTCAAACTACTACAGAAATATTTTATCTCCTTTTCTCAGAGCTACAATGTCTCCTAGAGAGCCATCATATATCCTTAGCAAGTTTTGCCTTCCTAAGGCTGCAACAATTTTAATGCTTCAAAATATCCAGTCAACAGGCAAACAATATTGCAATAGGAAGTGATGCCATGAAAAGACAAGCAGTCCCAAGAAAGGTTCCTTGGATCAGATCTCATCTTATTAGTACATACATGGCTGACATTTTGATCTATGCTGAGAGAAAGAAATCATGCTGGCCTTCAAAAATTGTTTTAGTCATCCTAATTTCTTGATATGTACTTACTTAACTGCTACCTGGTGAACACAACAGCTATATAAAGAGATAAAAGGCCTATTTAAATGGGAGCAAGTTCTTTGACATCACATTGACTTATTTCTCCGCAGTGAATGCTGAGACTCAGTATGTTAACTGGCTTGCTAGGGAAAATATGTATAGAAGTAATAGGTTGGTTTTGTAGCATTGCCTAACAATGACAACATTATCTGATAACTTGGGGGCTGTAAACTTCTCGGACAGGACGCTATTTCATTAAAAACAAAACATCACATCATTTGTTTTGGTCAAAAGCATCCCAAGTTTTTTAGAAAGAGGAGTGGGGGGAGAATACCATTTAGGTATGGGCCCCCGATGACATGGGATTACATGATATACTTTTAAAAAGGAAATTTCTATCTCTGGGCATGAATAGCATCTAGGAGGAGCAGAAGGTTTATATCACGATAAGCAAAGAGGAAGAGAAGATAAGTAGGGAAAAAAAATCAGGAGATACTAGGAGCTTAGAGAAGAAATGACTCAGGGAGGATGTGACAGCTATTTTCAAGAATTTGAAGGGCTATCATGTGAAAGAGCAGACATAGATCTATTTGGTCCCAGAGGACTTAAACAAGGGCACTAAATGGTGGAAAAAGCAAAGAGACAAATTAACATTTGATGTCAAGCGAAAAAACTTCCTAACAATTAGAGCTAGCTACAAGTGGAATGGTTGCCTTAGAAAGGAGTGATTTCTCCTTGGAGGTCTTCAGACAGAGGCTAGATGACCACTTATTAGATATTAGATAGGAATTCTTTTCAGCATATGGGTCCAATGTTAAGAAAAAAAAAAGGGGGGGGGCGAGGCAAAGAGGGAAACAAGGCTGAAAATCCCATGAAATTTACTTTATATCCATACAGAAGATTTCAAGAGGTTAGTCCTATTCAAGCAGTTTATTTTGCTTTAGAGTCAGACAGTTCTGCTGCTAGGCAGCATGCTAATCTTGCTACTGCTGCCATCTATTGCCCTTCAAACTGTTTTTGTTCCTCTGTTCTCCTTTGCCTCTTTGCACTTGTCCCTAGTGCTGGGGTGTATCATATTTAATCTGTGCTAAGTAAAACCATGTCAGAATATCACAGAATATGCTTTATATATGCAAATGTAAAAATAAATATTCATCATCGGTTTCTGTGCATTTTTGAGAACTGCAAACCAGGCACTGAAATATATGCAAATATTTCTATATTTTTCCTTTACCCTTGCTGTCTTTCAATTAAACAAATACTCTGATTATTTCTTTCTCAAGTTTATCCTTTAGTCAATGGATATCTGAGCTAGTAGGTTAGTTTCTAAATTCATGTCTCCACTACACGTTGTTATAGATTTCCCTTTCCAGTAACACCATAAATCCCACTTATACTATCTGAATATCATTTGTAATGTTGCCATTTTTACTTGTAACTTCAAAATAAATCCTATCTAATTCATATAATGGAATGAGGACTCATTAATGATGAAAAGAAATTTTATCACAAAAACAGTGAGCATCACCACTGAAATATAGTAGAAAGAGTCCTAGGTTGGAGGTAAAGAGACTTCATTTCTAGTTACAGCTCTTCCATTGGTTAGCTATGTTACTCTGGATCTTAATCTTCTCATCTTTAAAATGAGCCAACCCAATCAATTCTGATGGATGTGACTCTCATCAACAATGAGATGATCTAGGGCCATTTCCAATGATGTTGTGATGAAAAGAGCCATCTACATCTAGGGAGAAGATTGTGGGAACTGGGTGTGAATCACAACATAACATTCTCACTCTATTTGATATTGTTTGCTTACATTTTGTTTTCTTACTTTTCCCCCCCGTTTGATCTGATTTTTCTTGTGCAGCAAGAGAATTGTATAAATGTTTACACATATTGGATTTAACATATATATATATATATATATATATATATATATATATAAAATATAATATATATATATAATTTATTTAATAGCCTTTTATTTACAGGTTATATGCATGGGTAACTTTACAGCATTAACAATTGCCAAACCTCTTGTTCCAATTTTTCACCTCTTACCCCCTCCACCCCCTCCCCTAGATGGCAGGATGACCAGTAGATGTTAAATACATTAAAATATAAATTAGATACACAATAAGTATACATAATATATATATTTTTTGTTTTTGTTTTTGTTTTTTTCATAACATATATTTTTTAACATGTATAACATATATTGGATTGCTTGCCAACCAGGGGAGGATATGGGGGAAAGAAGGGGAAAATCTGAAAGACAAGGCTATGCAAGAGTCAATGTTGAAAAATTATCCATGCATATATTTTGAAAATAAAAAGCTTTAAAAATCAATAAATAAAATGAGTTAACCAATATTTACACTTTTATATTAACATTAAAGCATGCAAGAAAAAATTTTGTGAAATTTTGCATTTCAACTGTAATGCTCAGGCTAGCTTTTCTGGAGGACTTCAGGATCAGCCTTGATCTTAGGAGTGCAGGAGTGCAAGATAGCCACCAGAGGATGTTCAAAGATAGAATGTCTTTCTTCCAGTCCTTCTTAGATATATACCTTATTGTAATTACATCATTACAGTATACTGATTATGTGTGAACTTAGAGAACCATTACATCACCATACTAAGTACTAAGTATATATATGTGAACTATAGAACTATCATCTCATCAATTCCACTAAGTTAACATCTTGTTCCAAGTATACATCTCCAGAATTCTGACTTTCTACATTCAACAACTGATTGATTCAAGAGACCAAATTATCCAGAGTTAGAGTGCCCCCAAAACAAACCTTTTCAAGAATGCACTGAATATTAAGAGAACAATGATTTGATCAGTGGAGAACTAAGAAGCAGGACCACAAGTAAAATATGGTATGTTACAATGTAATTATGGAAATGGGAAAAAAAAAAAAAAGGATTATATCCCATTTCCCCGTACCTGAAAAAATATATATGAAATAATATTAAGTTAAAAAAAAGCAGAACAATGAATAGCAGTTATATACTAACTACAATTGGGTAAAAATGTATGTATGTTCACTGATGAAGATCAAAATGGAAATTGGAATAATATAGATTTTTTTAAGCTTCACCATATTTATTTAAAATGTTTTTCCAAGATACCTGCTCATAATAGAAATAGAAATCATAATAGAAATCAACCTTTCTCCATCACACTCCTCTCTCTTCTCATCTTCCCTCTCCCAAAAAGAAGTTCTGGGTCAAAGTTCCTACTCTGACAATGACTCATGGACCTAAGCCAAATTTCTCATTCATTAAGGTGAGGTTCTCATACCTCAATGGTAATACTTCCAAGGTCTACCATTGAGACAGATCTGGTGTAGATATTACGTTCATACATTTATAACTTAGTAAATGGTTTTTGGTAATTGTTGTGGTGAAAACATTCATCACCTTGAAGTCAATCACAATGAATTTCTGAATTTAGCTAGGATGGTCTTGGACAAGACACACATGGTCCATCACTGACCCCAAATTCAAAGGCTTTCCAACTTGGCAGGGTTGGCTACATCTTGTCCTACATTGGCACAGATATTGCAAGGGTTTTTGTCTTGTTATATTTATTTAATAAATTTTTTCCCCAATCAATAAGCATTTCTTTTTTCTCCCTCCCACCTCCTTTCCCTACACTCAAAAAAGTAAAGAAAAAACAAACTAAGCCCTTGTAACAAAGATGCATGGTCAAGCAAACCAAATTCCCATACTGACCATGTCTAAAAATGCATCTCATTCTTCATCTTGAGCCCATTGCCTCCGTTAGGAGTTGGGAAAATGGAACAGATTTTGAAAGCTCAGAGTCATCTCCCTATTATGATGACTCATTAGATTAGAAATTTAAATGAAATTATTTTCCTGCAAAGGCATACTGTGTAATTAGTTCACTGGCATCAATGTGATCAAGAGTATGAATTACCAATAAAGCTGTGATGGCACCCAAACAGAACAAGGCAAACTAAATATAAAAAAGAATGTCAATAACCAAAAACAAAACAAAACAAAAACAAAAACCAACCAAAAAAAAAAGTTGAAGTGAGAGAAATCAGATTTGATAGGTAAATAAGAATATCTGTATAAAGTATATGGTCTATAATTCCATTGTTATTTTTTTAAAATTAAAAATGCATTCCTTTTACTCTTCAATGTAGCATGATATGGTTATTCACCTTTATTTAGACCTAGGCTCTAGGCTGCATGGGTGATTCAATCAACAGACCTATATTTTCCTGCTCTTGTGTATTTACCCACACTGTTTCTTCTTCATAATAGAGGACATATCCAGGAAATAACTTATAGTGACCATTTCTTTTCTGAATCTTAATAGTTTAGGGATCACAAAGTTATAATATTATTCTCTAAACTAATATCTTCCACTTACACATTTGATTTCAACTGCCACTTTTATGCAAGAGTCTCCTACAGCTTATCTTTATCTTTATCTTTAGTTTTAGCTTGGTATTTCACAGTCAAATACTAACTTTTTACTAGATACTACTAGATACTTTACTAGGAACATTTTACTAGATACTACTTCTTACAGATCATTTCTAAAAAGATGCTAAATGAGACTAGTCCTGACACTAATCCCATTTGAACTCTTCTTATCCTGATCTGATTGTTTGTTTCTTGTCTTTGAGCCAATTCGCTATACCTGACAAATTCCATGATCAAAAAACAAAAACAGAAACAAAAAAACGGAGGGAGGAAGATTCTAATGTGAAACTTTTTCAAAGGCTTTTTAAAAATCTTATATAAATTATAGACACTTAACCCAAGAGCTATTCTAGTAGAGTTGGAGACAAAATTTCTCCTTAAAGAAACTATGTTTTCTTTTCTCAATGATTAAATTTACTTTCCATTCATTTTTTAATAGATTAGAAAGATAAAATGTTTTGATAGTCACAGCAGAAAGACATCATATATGTGTACATATGTATGTATGTACACACATTAATACAAATATTTTTATGTCTTATAAAACATCATATTATATAAAGCACAAGACTCTTTATGAAATTTGTGGCTTGCTGTTTCTATTAAAGGTGTAAGGAAAATAAATGTTACCCACCCACAGAAAAGATACTCTATTTTCCTTAACTCCATGAGGAGCTAAGGACACAGGTGCACATATAACCCTTATTCTTACCTCTCCATCAGTTACAGCAGAGTAGTTCACTTGGGCAACAGTGACAGTGGTGGGCAATTCAGAAGCATCAGCCAAAGTGGCTACTGTTGCTCCTGTACCAACCTAAGTAAAGGTACAGAAAGTTGTCAATGAACAAAACCTCCTTGCTTGAAGTACTTGGTTATATAAACAAAAATTTTAGAAGGTATATATTGAAAATCATTTAACTTGATCTACAAATAATCCTTCAAGTCATATCCCAAAGTCCCAAACCCTAAGTGCAACTTTCCCACTGGAGGGAAAGAAAACTGACAGAGAAAAAGCAAACCATTTTAAATCCCATTTTAAAAAATGTTTTAATATATGAGTTCTATATTTAGCAAAATATAAAACAAATTAGTATTTTATAACAATAAACATCATCACCCCTTCTCCCAGCTGTCCTTCTGACTTTGTTGCTGTGTTGCTGTGACTCAGTGGCCCTTTCACTCTGGAGCCACCTTCAGTCGGGGCTTTTTCATCCTGAAATAGCCCTTTTCTCCACTTCATCCTCCCTGCTCCTCCCCCTCCCCATTCTAGCTCCCTATTTTGTAATGTCTTCTCACATTAGGATAGAAGCATCTTGAGAATGGGTACTTTCTGTACTGCCAGCACTAAAGCCTGGAACAGAAAGGGCAATCAATCAATTGCTGTCTGCTTGTCATATAGGAAGGGTGCTCATCATATATCTATGATATTTTAAGAGCTTTGAGGGCAGGGAATGTGTCTCTTCTACCTTTATATCCCTAGTAACTAGCATAATTTCCATTAGTATTAGATAAATAAAAGTGATTATTTTGTCTTTAAAAGTTAAATAAAGGATATTTAGCGCATCTTTGGGCAGAGAATAACTTCTATTTTCTGAAATGCTAAAGAGCCATAGCTGAAACCAAACCCCAAGAGATGAAAACATCAGACTCACCTGGATAAGTGAGACAGTGCCATCAGGATTGCTAAAGGTCTGGACTACAGTCTGGGAGGGTACCAGGTGTGCTATACTATGTGTTGCTGTAGCCTGCTGTTGTGTTTGCTGATCTTCGAAAGCATACAACAAATCTTCCCGCCCATGTTGTTTATAGCAGTTTTTGACTATAGTCCGTAGTGCTTGGGTCCATGACACCTGTCCTCAGAATGTCAGAAAGTAACATTTCAGCAAAGTATAAAATGCAGAGGACACACACTACTCACTATTCAGCCCATACCATCAGCCCTGTCAAAGTTGCTGCTATTTATCCAACCAAGCCAAAGCCCACCCCTATGAACTCATCCCTAAAAACTGGAAGGTAAGTATTTAAAACCAAATAAATGCTTTTCCCCTCTAAAAAATCTTGGCCTAAGTTTTTCTGATCTCATGGGAATATTTCCTCCCCCAGTAGATTAAATAAAAATACTTATTTGAAACCCATCTTCTTCAAGTGTCACTCACAACCCTATATGAAGTCTCATTACTGCATATGGGGACTACAAAATATGATTTATTAGCAGTAAATGTTTGATTTGTATACCTATTTTACATAGTTATATAGTCGGATAAATTTCTCGGGCAAAAAGAGATTATGAATTGATAAAATTTATGATAGATCTTAATTTCTCAGAGGTTTAGTATATTTACCTATAAGATGGGTATAACACTTGGACTGCCTTATTCTTAAATTTATCGTGAAGAAAGATCTTTATAAACCTTAATGAGGTTTCTTAGTTATCACTATCATTATTACTATTGTAATTTTAGGAAAATAATTTCTTACATTTTTTAGAAAACTTGTTAATTATTTCTTAAATCCAGTTTAATTAGAAGCTGTTTGATCCAGAATGTCACTTTGACTCAGTGACTCTTTAAGAATGCCAGATATAAGTTGGAGGAATTTTGGGTTCCCCCGGTCCTGGATCCACCTAAGCTTGTGTTTTGAATTCTTGTCATGTCATGGGGGGGCGGGCAGGGATCAAAGTCTTCCACAAAGAGATACTCGTTGAGTAGTACGGTATCAAAGAGTAGAGTTAGAAGATCCAGGTAGATTCTATACCTGGCCTTGCTACATACAATAGGATCTGCATCATCTGGAACAAGTTACCTCAGTGCTGTGAGCTCACTTTCCTTTATTTGTGAAATGCAACTCAGAGAGCTGTTACAAGGAAAATGCTCTGTGGATGAGTGTGCCTAAGATGTGAGCTGGAAGGGGGATTACAAAGACCATCTAGTCTGAAAGCTTCATTTTATAGTTACAGAAACTGAGGCAGCGAGAAGTTAAACAGCCTGCTAAATTTACCCAGGCAGAAAATATTGAAGGAACGCTGAACCCAGAGCTAGAATTTAGTCTATTGTCCTACACCAACTGCATAATTATCATCATTAAATAATAATATATAGAATGCTCTTTCTAAATTATAAAGTGCTACACACAAATTTAAACCATTATTGTCTCTGTTATTGTTTGTCAAACATCCTGAATATAGATAGTTCTATGGGTATTCAAATAGGCATTCCCAAGAAATTTGTAACCTGAATGAAAATAAATATGTTAAAAAGGGAAACCTTGGCTTAAACTTACCAGCCATTTGCCTCCTCTCTATTTCAATAAATGGAAGATTCTGAGCTAGTGATAGCATGATCAGGCCTACCAATACACTCCCCATAAGTAGTAGAGAAACCATTTATTATTCAACAATAAACAAAGACAATAAGAACTTAGAAAATATCCAAGTCTCTGAAGTGACTTTTACTCCTAGCTTACACAGAGTCTTCCTTCTAAGCATTATATAAGATCAAAACTATTCTCAAGAGGTCTAACAGAGGCAGTATCTTTACCTGAGGTTATACAGCAAGAAAAGGAAATGGGAAAAGTGGTAAGAAACCAATTAGGCTTATTAAAGTAGGTCATTTTGTATTTTATTTGAATTTTATGCTGCTCCACTAAAGAAAGGAGTTGGGAGAAACAAGAGGCAATGTCCATCTCTACAAACGCTACCTTCCTGACATGGCTTAGGGGATACTCACCCTTTGCTTCTGTTCTTCTGTTCGGACATCACTGCGGACATTTGCCCATGGGATGTCCTCTGGCCACCATATTGGTTTACAGCTCTCCTTCCCCCATCCTGGCTTCCCACGGCCTGTGGAGTACTTGAGCATTTCTGGGATGAATGCCCGAAGCTGAGCCTAGAAAAGAGACCCCAATTAGTAGGCATGAAGCTGCTTTATACCAGACTAAATCCCTCCACCTTTGTACTTATAAACCATTGAATCAGAGAGCAATTTAGAAGACCCTGCAAGATCCTGAACAGGACTAATGGGCATCTAACAAGAGACTATCTAGAAAATGTTAATGCTGAAACCATGTTCTAGGGAATATTTCCTGATATTCTTTCTCTATAATAAGAGCATCTGCCTGGAAGGATTTCTCTCTCAAGGTACTCCTGATACTATGACTTATTTTACTCCTAATGTTACCAGCTGATCAAACAACTCATGAGAAAAAGGGCAGAAGAGGGGCAAAACAAAGTCAAAGGAGGAGGACCATTTTCCAGAAACAATAACTAGCTTTCAAAGAACAATTTTGGTTTCAGAAAGTAACAGGCAGAAAGTTAGAAAAAACAAACTAGAAGCAGAAATGTCTAAAAAAAAAAAAAAGTCTTAAAAAAACAAACAAACACATTTTTCTGAGTTCCTGTAAGCCATTAGAAGGAGTCTCATACTCAACATAAATGAAAATGGCATGTTATTACAGCATGGACTCCATTCAGATTTATTTCATGAATGGGAACTGGATCAAAAGATTACAAAACTCAAAGAATCTACAATCTGTTTCTCTACCTCAATCCTTTGCTCTCCAAGGAATCAAAGTTAAAAAGTGTGATTACTTTGTAAAGCATTCACCAAAAATTAGCCTTCTTCCTTAGCTGGATGTTTATATAGAGGTTTCCAAAGACAAGCAGGACACACACTGAGGGAGGCCAAAGGATATACCCTTGGAATTCAAAGCCAACAGAAGCAATGAAACAAAGGAAACATTTTATAGTGTCAGGCCTAAGGATAAAGATTCATCTGTAAAGTGGAAATGGAAATATTCAGGTTCTAGGACCAGACAGGATGCATTCCTACCTATTCTAGTAGTAGAGAATTCCTCTAAAAAAAGAAATAAACCAACACTGATCATAGCCATAACAGCAGCTCCAATTGGCAGTGGAGACCTCTCTTTTCTTCCTAGTTTCTGTGCCGAGCATTGCTTCTTCACCTCTATCAATAAGCCCCCACCTCTACAAGACATATCCTGCCTACAGGATATGACATAACACACTTTTGTATATATTTGGCTCTGTGGCGTCAAGCAGCAGGCTAACAAGACTATATCCATTTGCTAATCCAGGCTATCAACTGGCTTATGAGGTCACTTCTCTGGTTATTTTAAGAAAGAACATCTCAAAGTCATGCCTTTCTTTCACCCTGGACTCTTTGGAGAATGGCCTTTCTTAGTTCAAATTCAGAGAGAAACAAAAGCTTAACTCTGCCTGTATAAAATGGGTTAGGTTCAAGTCTTTCAGAAAAAAAAAAAAGAGAGAGAGAGAGATGTTTTTTGACAGATGTAAAACTAGAGAACATTATTCTCTTTTAAGTCCCTAAAGTAAAGCTCTTTTATTTCTGTATTTAAGAACCTACTTAAGAACACTAAAGGAGCTAAATATCTCCAATAAACTCAACTGAAGATGATAGTCTCAATGAAAACTTACTTTGAAGCATAATGATTTGGTACAGTACACATTCAGGGGCATTTAGATGGCTCAGTGAATGAATACTGGAACCTGGAGTCAGGAAGATGTGAATTCAAATCTAGCCTCAGAAACTTAAAAGCTGTGCGATCCTGGATGGTTCACTTAACCTGTGTTAATGCAGCAAAAAAGGACATGGCAAACCACTGCAGTATCTTTGCCAAGAAAACTCCATGAATAGTATCAGCATTCTATGGTCCACCTACTCATGAAAAGCAGGACATGACTAAATGACTGAACAACAGCAATAACAGTATATTCAAGTTATATTTACTAAGATTAGAAATTTAGTACTTATATACTTCTAGGGCCCTTCTATCTCTTGGCTTTCACTAAATCTTCTTATAATCCCTACTTAATATGAAAGATGTTTACTATGGATATGGCACATAAGAAAATAAAAGGGATTAACTTTAATATGATGACACTGTTTTTTTTAATCAAACATTCCTGCTGACATGGTTTTTATATCACAGATAAGCAACTCCTATTCTAGAGATGGTAATAATAAAAAATACATTTTATGTATCACTTTAAAGTTTACAAAGTGCTTTAAATATATTATTTCTTTTGATACTTACAACAACCCTGCGAGGTAGATGTTATTGTTACACCTGCCTTACAGAAAAAGAAACTCAGGTTAAATGACTTGTCTACATGACTATTAAGTATCTAAGAAGGGATCTTTTCAACTTCACCTTCTGTGATGAACCTCTTTCAATTTAGCTAGGATGGTTCTTGGATAATAGGCATACCAGTCAAATCAGGCAACAGGCACTTATCAGACAATTATTCGATTCAATATATGAAGATACTGAAGAGACAAATAAAAAAGTGCCTCAAGAAATCTACTTACTAATAGGGTATACAACACACTGCAGGATGGAAGCCAGGGAAGTAAACTTTCATGTGGGCACTCGCAGGGATTGTGAGTAGAGTCAGGCCTTTTCAGTCTAGTGCAGGGCTTGAATCTGAAGCATTTTCAGTTTGATGGGGCCTGCCAGAGTTTCTATGTGGCTGGTCTATGCTGATGAACTTATGGGTCACCTCAGTCTAAACATTTTCATCATCTTCACCTGTCCTGGATTTAATTATACACTTGTCTCCAATATTTCCCGTTACACAAGCTCTGCTGGGGTCAGTGTGGTCACCTCACAGTCACATGAAGGTGCCCTCCTCATGCCTTTTATAATGTTAGGCCACTCACTTGGGATGTCCTTCCCTCTTCACATCCAAACAATTCTTTAAGACTCAATTGAAGTAGCCATTCTCCAATTGAAAAATGGTCAAAGGATATGAACAGACAATTCTCAGATGAAGAAATTGAAACTATTTCTAGTCATATGAAAAGATGCTCCAAGTCATTATTAATCAGAGAAATGCAAATTAAGACAACTCTAAGATACCACTACACACCTGTCAGATTGGCTAAGATGACAGGAAAAAATAATGATGATTGTTGGAGGGGATGTGGGAAAACTGGGACATTGATGCATTGTTGGTGGAGTTGTGAACGAATCCAACCATTTTGGAGAGTAGTTTGGAACTATGCTCAAAAAGTTATCAAACTGTGCATAATACCCTTTGATCCAGCAGTGTTACTACTGGGATTATATCCCAAAGAGATTATAAAGAAGGGAAAGGGACCGGTATGTGCACGAATGTTTGTGGCAGCCCTTTTTGTAGTGGCTAAAAACTGGAAACTGAATGGATGTCCATCAGTTGGAGAATGGCTGAATAAATTGTGGTATATGAAAAATTATGGAATATTACTGTTCTGTAAGAAATGACCAACAGGATGATTTCAGAAAGGCCTGGAGAGACTTACACGAACTGATGCTGAGTGAAATGAGCAGGACCAGGAGATCATTATATACTTCAACAACAATACTATATGATGACCAGTTCTGATGGACCAGGCCATCCTCAGCAACGAGATCAACCAAATCATTTCTAATGGAGCAGTAATGAACTGAACTAGCTATGCCCAGAAAAAGAACTCTGGGAGATGACTAAAAACCATTACATTGAATTCCCAATCCCTATATTTATGCACACCTGCATTTTTTATTTCCTTCACAAGCTAATTGTACAATATTTCAGAGTCTGATTCTTTTTGTACAGCAAAATAACGTTTTGGTCATGTATACTTATTGTGTATCTAAGTTATATTTTAATATATTTAACATCTACATCCTGCCATCTAGGGGAGGGGGTAGGGGGGTAAGAGGTGAAAAATTGGAACAAGAGGTTTGGCAATTGTTAATGCTGTAAAGTTACCCATGTATATATCCTGTAAATAAAAGGCTATTAAATTAAAAAAAAAAAAAAAAAAAAAAGACTCAATTGAAGTTCACAGAATCTTTCTTGACTATCCTAGTCCTTACTAATGAACCTCATGTCTAATCTCTTAGAGCATCCAGTCTGTGACCACACAATGGAACATTTAATCACAGACTATTGTGTACTCTTCTTTAACAAGTTTAAACATAGTACTCCTACTTTCCCAAATGGAGTGAGAGCCCCTCATCTCATTGAAGAGAGAGGCGATGAATAAACAATGTAATTTTTCCTATAGGAAAAAAAAAGTCATGTATAGAGAGAAAAATGTAAAGAACCAGTCAGTCAGAAATCTATCCAAAAGAGTTTCTCCTCCATGATATTTGAATAATTGTGGAGAAAATAAGTATCATAAGACTAGAGAAGATTTCTAAAAATGAAAAAAGGTAGGGTAGATTCATTGGACTATTTATTACAGATTATAGTTTCAATTCTTAGGAAAACTTTAGTACAGATTATTGCACATATGTTTGTGAGCATCTAGAAAGAGAAGGACAATGGGAAGACAAGAACAAAGAATCAAATGACCCACACTCCCAAGAAGCTTACATTCTAATGGGGAAGACAAGAAGCCCATATAGAAATACTGACAGAATAAAATACAGATATATTCAACATTATTAAATACAAAGTACTTTGAGAGGAAGAGAGCTGGCATTTGGGGAATAAGGAAAGGTTTCATGTAGATGAAGTATGAGCTTGATCTTTTTTTTTTTTTTTTAAATAATAGCTTTTTAGTACCAAAATACATGCAAAAGGTTTTCAATATTCACCCTTGAAAAACCTTGTGTTCCAAAATTTTCTCCCTCCCTTTATCCTTTCCCCTCCCCTAGACAGCAAGTAATCCAATATATGTTAAACATGTACAGTTCTTCTATACATATTTCCACATTTATCATGCTGCACAAGAAAAATCAGATCAAAAAGGGAAAAAATGAGAAAGAAAAAAAAAGTAATCAAACAATAAAAAAGGTAAAAAAAAAAAAAAAAAAACTATGTTGTGATCACAATCAGTCCCACAATCTTCTCTCTCAGTGCAAATAGCTCTTTCCATCACAAGACCATTGAAACTGGCCTAAATCACCTTGCTATTGAAAAGAGCCACGTCCATCACAACTGATAATCACATAATCTTGCTGTTGCAGCGATCCAGTTCTACTTACTTCACTTAGCATCAATTTAATTAAGTCTCTCCAGACCTTTCTGAAATCATGGGCATCCACTCAGTTTCCCGTTTCTTACCATAAATATTTTTGCACATGGAGGTCTCTTTCCCTCTTTTATGATCTCTTTGGGACACAAACCCAGTGGAGACATTTGAGCTTGATCTTAAAAGGAAAAAAGAACTCTGTGAGATGGAGTGCATTCCAGATAGCAATGGAGCACCCCTGGATTTTACTGAGAGAGAAAGAGAAAAGGAGAGAGACATAGAGTAAGAGACAGACAAGAGAGAATCATAGTTGGACTCATTCCTTAGAAAAATCACTTTGGCAGCTAAAAGGAGAATATGCTGTAATAGGAAAAGATTTGTGGCAGGTAAACCAATAATCCAGGTATGAGGAGATGAGAACATGCTCTAGGGTGTGGGCAACGTCAAGAGAGATGGGGATACATCTGCAAAACAGGAATTGCCAACTGAATTGATAGGAGCAGGGGAGTAACATGGTTTTTGGAAAAAATGTTTTGGCCACGATATTTAGGGATGGAATGAGAAACTTGAGGCAGGGGACTCAATCAGGAGATTGCAAAAATACAGCTAAGAGGTGATTAGGTGACAGGAGACTAATGCTCAGGGAGAGAATAGGATAGATATTTAGATCTAGGAATTATTTATATAGAAATGATATTTAACCCCATAGGAGCTGTTAAAGAGTATCAAGAAAGGGAGCCCAAGACAGACTGCTGGGGAATACCCACAGTTAGGGGACATGATATGGATATTGACCTGCCAAAGGAGATAGAGGGAAAAAGATTAGAGAAAAAAGACACATCAGGAGAGAATAGTGTTCCTAATCCAGGAAGGAGACAGCATCCAACAGGAAAAAGTGGCTAACAGTGTCAAATACAGTCAACATGTTGAGAAGGATGAAGACTGAGAAAAGACTCTAAGGTTTGGAATTAGATCATTGGTAACTTTGGAAAGAATAGTTTCATTTGCATGATGAGATTGGGAGCCACAATGAAACATAGTGAGGAGGCTGAAAAGAAGGAGCAAATATTGACAAGTTGTTTTTAAAGAAGTTTGGCTGAAAAAAGGAGGAAAGGCATAGAATGACTGCTTGAGGGGATGGTAGGATCTAGTGAAGATCTTTTAAAGGAGGGGAATGGGGAGACTTAGGCATGTTTGAAGACAAAAGGAAAGGAGCCAACAAACAAAAATAAGTTGAAAATTGAAGGGGATACTGGTGTGACGGAGGCTGCAATCTTACTTTCCTAGTAACGATTGGTGCAAATAGTTGATGCTATGTAAATATTCATATGTAAACGTGCTTGAACATTTTCAGAAATGAGAGAAGTATAACATTTTATTAGAAACAAGAGAATTAAAAATAAAGGATATTAAGATTTTAGAGATGGAAAGACTTTAGAGATAATCTAGAGTAATTTATAAACAATAAATCCCTTCTACAAATGGTCTTCTGCCCTAGAGTTAATAGATGGAAAGGAACTTCTGAGATGACCCTACATTCAGGCAAACAAGATTTAATTTCCGTATTTTAAAGATAAAGTGACTAAATCCCCAAGACATCTGAGGGAGACCACTCTCCTAGCTGTATAACCTAGGTAGTTCAAAAGCTTGTTAATAACTAACAAAGTTTGGGTCATGATTTACAGATGGTAAAACTGAAAGGGGATGAATTAGGTCTCTCAAAGTTCTTTCTAGCTCTAAAAATCCATGTATTAAATGCTTGGGTGGGGAGTGAGAAGAGGAGGGGGCCAGAAATACTAGATTAACATCAGTTAAAATGCATAAAAAAAAAAAAAACCAGAAAGGCTAATAAAACTACTTAAATGAAGTCCCACAACAAATTAGGAAAAGAACAATATGTAAGCTCAAATTTATAATAACCAAAGGGACCCTAAAATTTTTCTGCAAGCCAACAACAAATTGCAGAAAACTGTCCTGCTTACTAAAAGAACTTAAAAGTTTTTTCTGTTGCAAAGCTTCATTTGATAAGGGTATCAGGAATGAAGGAATGAATGGTCCAACCATGTCACCTCCTATTCAAACTTCAATAGCTCTCTATTGCCTACAGTATCAAATACTGAGTCCTCTATATTCCCTTCAAAAATCACCCACCCAGTTGTGAACGAATCCAGCCATTCTGGAGAGCAATCTGGAACGATGCTCAAAATATTATCAAACTGTGCATACCCTCTGATACAGCAGTGTTTCTACTGGGCTTGTATCCCATAAAGAGATCTTAAAGGAGGAAAAGGGACCCACATGTGCAAAATGTTTGTGATGTCCCCGTTTCCTCAACTATAAAATGGAAATACTAAAGGCACTCACATATAAGAGAGCTCTTATGAGAATCAAAGTGCTTAGCACATGCCTGGTACGTAGTGGGCTCTTAATAAATGTTTACTTTCTGACTGAAAAGATGGAAAAAGCAATCACTGATTAAGTGCTTATTACATATTAAGCGCCATGTACCAAATTTTGACAACACAAACAGCTCCTGGTCTCAGGAGCTCATATTCTAAGAGGGAAGATAGAGCATATGGAAGTTTTCAGTTCTAGGTCAGATAGAAAGGTCCCATGACACTTAAGGCACAGCAGCAAATTGTTCTTATCTGCTCATTCCACCAAGGAAAGTCTATATATATATATATATATCCTCCTGCCTTACTATAGGGTTTGAGTCCCCTTGGTTACCCACACCTTGGTGAAGCCCTTCTGCCAAGACAGTGTACCAGTGCATGGCCGGTAGGGACTAGTTGCATGCAGCCTGGCAGAGCACTTCCCACTCATCTCGCTCTGATCAGTCACCCTCCGACCCTCTGTGATTCCATTCTAACACAGTGATGTCATTTTGGTTTTTTGGATAAGGAAGGACAACAACCAACCAACAGCAGCAAAGCAGAGAGTAACAAAGCTTTTCTAATGTTATTTCCAGGGATAAAATCCTATTAATTTCTGATGCTGAACCATTTGACAGTATCAAGGACAAGGACAAGGACAAGAACTCTTTTTAGAACAAAGTTTATAAAGATATAAAAGTAATATTTACATTCATAAGGGCATACTTACATCACACTATTCCTATAAATTCATTGGATTTTACCCATTTTTACACAGGGCACAAATCAAAAGCACTATACTCCCTTAATAAATAATGAAAGTAAAGAAAAACTGACTGCCAAGGAGTGAAAGAGTTAAATGGCTCTTTCCCTGGATTCTATATTGTACTTCTCATTACCAGATTGATTAATTACTGGTCCTAGAGAGTTTCAAAGGCACAGGCTACTCAAAGAACTTGTTAAGATGGGTTTGTATTTAATCCACTGGGGAGACAATCAACAGCAACAGCAAAGTTAAAGCTTAAGCACAAAAACTTTCTTTAATTGGCATTTTAAGGGTCTAGAGCAGGTTTATAGGGCCTATAGGTTTGCCTTAGGCAAACCAGCATAAGGGATAGATGAGACAGGAGCCGCAGAAATTTAGCCTTGATAATCCCATCCCAAATTATTAGATAGCAGATTTCTAAAAAATGTTCCACTTAATGCAGATTGGGCAGAGAACAAAACATCAGATGCATTTGTGTTGGAGAGATCAGAGTATTAAAAGTCAAGATAATGAAGATGTAAAAGATTTTAAGAGAAAGATTTCTTAAAGCTTTAGTTACGTTCAAGGTTAAGTGACAACTCAAAACATAATAGGAGGAAATTATTTTATCCCTTGAGTTTTTATTTCTGCCTCTTTATATCAACTCTGCAAGCAGCACATAGGCTCAGGAGGCTTAAGGGTCCTCATCTATTCTCAAGTGGCAAGAAAAGGTCTTTCAAAGGAAACCATTTACCTTCATAGCTTCTACTAAAGGTATGAATCATTCAGAGAGCAAATGAACTCTGCCCAGGGCTAAAATGAAGTTGGCTGCCTCTCCCAAGTATGGAAGGAAGAAGGAGTAAGTTGAACAAAGGGGGAAGAATGAAATAGCAAATAGAATTCAGATGATGGTTTGTGTGTGTGTGTCACATTTTTATTATACTCTATCCCACATTTTCTATGGTACTATTTTCCTCAACTTACATAGATAGATGACTATCTTAAAACCTTGGGAGTGAGAAAAATGTTTCTATACCCTCTCACTTAATCTCTGCCCCCATTTTCTTCTCTTTTATCTAAAGGAAAATCATCTCAATAAGGTCAGTCCTTCTAACCTACAATATATAGTCACTTTTTTTTTTTTTAAAGGGAAAAGAGTGGGGTACTATACATCAACTTAATTTTCACTAGTTTCTTCCTTTTAGGATAAAGACATACCTAGTTCATACTAATTCTCAAGATATTCTTTTACACTCTTGAGCTACTATTCCATATTTCTCCTTTCTTTCACAGCCAAGTTAAATTCATTTAAACCTAAGTGACATTTATTGAGTGTCTGCCATGTCTCAGGCACTCCACTTCTAGGATAAAAAGAGAAAAATCTTGTGTTCTCAAGAATCACTGAACTTATATCCTATCTGTGAAATTCTTGGCAACCAATGCAATTCTGACCTTGTCTCCTGCCCCTCTCAGACCTAATAATTACATCACTACCACTAATAATTATGCTGATCACTCTTAGTTTTCTTTGCTATCTCATTACTCATATCATGCTTCCAGTAGCTGGAAACTCTGCACTAGGCCTTTCTCTATTCTCTCTGTATAACCTCTTCCTAGGTACCTTATTAGTTCCCACAGGTTTAATCATCTCATCTGTTCAGGTGATTTCCAAATGTATATGTCCAACTTTGGGTCTCTCCTGACATCTACAACTGTCTGTCTATTAAATACTTAAAACTCAACATGTCTAAAACTGAACTCATTCCCACCGCCCTCCCCCACACATTCTTCTCTTTTCAATCATCCAGGTTTGCAACTTCAGGGCCAACCAAGGGGAACCTTCACTTTCCTTAACTCCAATTAGATCAATTCTACTTCTACAACATCTCAAATCTGTCCCCTTTTCTCTACTTTCATTGCTACCACTCCAATTTTGATTTTTATCCTCTTCTCTTTGGACTACTGTAAGAGTTTCCCAATTAGTATCGCAACCATAAGTCTTTGCCTCTCCCCCCAATCCATCCTCCACACAGCTGGCAAGAGAGATTTTTTCTAAAGATCATATTACTTCCCTGCTTAGAAAACCAGTGGGTCTTCTATTGCCTCCTGGATCAAATATGAGCACTTTAGTTTAGCTTTTAAAGTCCTTCAAAATATGCTCCAAGCTACCTTTGCAAACTTGTTATATAATCCACATCTCCCAGTCTTTGTGGCCCAGCTGAACATGCCTTTTAGCTATCCTATAAGTGACACTCCACGCCTTTTCAATGACTACTCCCTATGTGTGTAATGATGTCCCATCTCACTTGTGTCTGAAAATCTCTTTTCCCTCAAAATTCCACTTAAGCACTATTTTCTGCATGAGACCTTTTCTGATCTAGTTGCTAATGCGCTCCCAATTGTACCTTGTATCTATTTTGGATGTACTTATTTATGTAAATGCATCCTTTTTTCCCTCTATATGCTATTTATCTAATAATCTATTGTCTTAAAATGCACTTGCCAGTGTTATGTATATAATTAAAATATTATCAATTTCTATTTAAGCAAACATAATGTTTTTATTCTTCTGTCTACTTCTTTTCAACTATCAGCACTGTATGAATTAGGAATGAATATTTATTTGCTGAATTCATTTTAGATAGCCTAGATGGTTACTGACTTGTCATACTTCACTAGTTATAACTTTTTTTATTAAAGAATGGAATATCATTAAAAAATCACAACGTCCTTATATGTTTCAATAGTTTAAGACTTTCATTGGCAAAAACAAGTATAGGATATTCTAAGTATTATTATTACTAATTAATTATTATTAAGTATAGTATTGCTTGAGGTTGAAAAGATTATATAGGATGATTGGAACCATGTTTGGCAGTCCCTCTGAAGACTTTTTAGTTACCACAAAGAAAAAGGTTTGAAAGCTGTCACAGCATGAGATTCTTTCACTTATGATAATACATTCCAATGAAGTTTTGCATATCAAATGTGAAGACATGGTCCTATCCTATATTTAGTACAAAGTAAGATTTAATTTCAGCTCAAAAACTTTGGAATGTAGAGTTACAAGTTTGTCTCAAAGCCTCCCTCACCCTCCTTTCCATGTATTTAACCAATACTATCTCTGGTAATTTGCTTAGTTGAAGAAACTATCTTCTGTACAATTTGAGACCACACCATAGACACAGTGGCTTATTCCAAATTTGGAGTTGCTGACCACCACTAACTTGTTCCTTTCAATGTGTTAAGTGTATATTACATATTCAAACTAAACAAACTTTGGTCTAAATTTCACTTTCCTCTACATAAAGGGCATGTGACAGTTTTAATCACACTATACCAGCGCTGATAGATAAAATGGGATTGCAGTCAAGAAAGTGAAATGAGAGGAAGCGTTTTTGCCTATTTTCTCAGCACATCTTTTCTACAAGTTAGGAAATGTATCATATCAAATTCTAATTGGGAAAGGTAAGAAAAAGTCCAAATGAGTATTCCTTCCTTCCTTTCTTTGTTTTTTTCTTCTAGCCTCCCTTAAACACAAGACTGCTTAAAGAAACAAGAGAAGTCTGAAGATGCTAGACAAAGGGTGGGTCAGGTGCCCAGACACATGGTGGTTGCAGTAAAAATCATTCTAGAACCCGGGGATGGAAAGTGGGATAAAACAAGAGTCCCAGTGAAGAAAGCACAAGAGCAGGGTGCAAGAATATGTGCCATTACCCAGTTCTGAGTCACAGATTCAGGGCCAAGAGAAGCAGCTGCAAGTGAGAGCAGACTCTAGATGAGTCTGTAGAAACTCAACATATCCAAACCTAAAGTCAGAAAAACAGAGGTGAGACTAAGAACACAGATCTATTCCTGGATCTTCCCACTATGGAAGTATATGAAAACTTGTAGGTCAGTCAGAAACTAAACTACAAAAGCAGCAGAACAATATAAAAAGACAAAAGTTTGGGCTGGACATTTCCCACAGAAGGGAGTAGAGTCCATGAAATCTGAAAAGTAAGGGGAAGAATGAATAAACAAAAAAAGAATCTGACCACAAAGAGCAAGTTACCACGGAGATAGGGAAATGCAAGACACAAAAAGAGAAGACAATGACTTGAAAATATTACAAGCAAAGCCTCAAATAAAAATGTAAAATTGGACACAAGTTCAATTAGAATTCCTAGAAGAGTCAGAGCTGTTTGTGGTAAATTTTTTTAATAAAGGAAAAAATATTGATATTTTAAGAATTGAGGCAGAGAGGGAAAAAAAGAGCTATAGAAGAAAGATAAAAAGGGAATTAACAACTTGCTAAAAGAAGTACAAAATCTTACAGAAGAAAATAATTCTGAAAATTGGAATTGTCAAGTAGAAGCTAATGACTCAACTAAACATCAAAAAATTAAAAATAGGGATAGCTAGGTGGCGCAGTGGATAGAGCACCAGCCCTGAAGTCAGGAGGATCTGAGTTCAAATATAACCTCAGACACTTAACACTTCCTAGCTGTGTGACCCTGGGCAAGTTATTTAATCCCAATTGCCTCAGGGAAAAAAAAAAAAAAGAAAAAAGAAAAAAGAAAAGAAAGAAAGAAATTAAAAATAATAAAGTCAAGACTGAAGGAAAATTAAAACAGGAGAAAAGGTGAAAAATTTCATAGAAAAAATGATCAACTTAGAAACAGACTAAGAAACAAAAAGATACTCATTACTTAAAATGAAAGGCTAGAGCAGAATTCATATAGCTGAAGTAAAAAAAGGTAAGAGTAGTGATCAAGATCTCAGACAAAACAAAAGCAAAATTAGACCTAATTAAAAGAAATAAACAAAGAAAATATAATTTCCTGTAGTTACTATAGATTGAATAAATATCAATGCTGAATGTACATGCACCAAATGGCATAGCATTTAAACTCTTAAAGGAATAGTTAAATGAATCACAAGAAGAAAAATACAGCAAAACTATAATAGTGGCAGATCTCTATTTGTCCCTTCTAAAACTCAGATAAATCTAACCATAAAATAAACAATAAGTTTAAGGAGATGAATAGAATTTTAGATAGATGCAATGGATACTGCTAAGGAGAGAGATGATCTCCATAAATATACAGGTATATATATCTATACTTTTATTTTTCCAAAAAGCCCTATTCTGACTAGCCATTTTAAGGTTTGCAGTTTCACAGATTTTTACATGCTATGTTAGTAAAGTATGTACTGTCAGACTCTATTGCACAGCAAGGGCTTCAAAAGTGCAGGTTAGTTAAGTATGAAGAAGTTCATGGCCAGTACGTTGAACAGTATATCAATGTGACATCATGAAACAAAGAAAAATACACAAAAAATCCTCAGTTTGATAAATTATCATATAAGTTTCCACAGTGACTAGCAGAGATGGGTTTTTCCACATTTAACTAGAATGGTCTTCAGGTAACAGAATTAGTCACTCAATGGAAGTATAATTTGTTTGTGTTAAGTATATATATATGTGTGTGTGTGTGTGTGTATATATTTGGGTCATGAATCCAAATGGAGGTAATTGTAAAGTTTGAGATGTTATCTCAAATTAATTTATGCCAGACTGTTTTTGGAAGTTTTGTCAGTAAATCTTTATCCTAATAGTTGGAGTCCTTGGGTTTATTGAATATTATGTTATTATATTTAGTTTTTTCTAGGTTTTGTGTGGCTAATCTGTTCCACTAATTTTTCTGTTTTGTAACTAGTACTAAATTTAATTTTGACAACTACTACTTTGTAGTATAATATGTCTGATTTGCTAAGCCCTCTTCCTAGAAGTGATATAATTTTAATAGTTTGAGAAATTCTTTTTTTATTACATTTTTTTCAGTGAAGAAGTATTTGTTGTGTTCCTCCCACATTCTTTCCTTCTCTCACTGAGAAAGAAAGGAAAAAACAAAAAAACAACAAACTACTTTTGTAGCCAATATCCATGGTAAAGTAAAACAAATTCCCATATTGGCCACAACCAAAAAATATGTCCTCCATTCTGCATCTTAAGTCCATTAGGTTTCTGTTAGGAAGTATATAGCATTCTTCATTATTGGTTCTCTGGAATCACAACTGATCACTGAGTTGATCAGAATTCTTAAATTCTTTCAAAGTTGTTGTCACTGAATAAATTGTTCTACTGAGTCTACTCACTTTACTTTACATTGATTCATATAAGTTTTCCCAGGTTTCTCTGAAACAGCTCTTTTGTATTTTTATGGTAAAATATATTTCATTATATTCATAGTCATTCTCCACTTCATGAGTACTTCCTTACTTTCCAGTTTTTTGCCATCACAAAAAGAGCTACTATAAATATTTTTGTGCATATCAGTCCTTTCTGAAAGACTGATTTGGAAGATATCTTGAAAAGAAAAAGAAGATAACAAATGTTTAAGAAATATATTGAATCTTATTATTAAACAACAGGAAGATGACTGAGAAAATAAAACCTGGCATTTATATAGTGATATAAAGTTTGCAAAACACTATAAATACATGAGCTTAATATTGTTTGTACTATAGATATTGTCATTCCCATTTTACAAATGAGGATGACAAAATCTATAGTACTAACATAATTTTAACAAATGAGGAAGCTGAGGTTCAAAAGGTCTAATGACTTGTCCATGGTCACACAGTCATTAAATGTTAAAAGTATAATTCAAAACCAGGTCTTCCCAAATCTAAGTCCAATACATTAACAATTACGCCACCTAAATGTCTTCTTTCTCATACCACATTGTTTTATATGCCTTCTTTCCTATCTCGATGAAATCCTTACAAGAAGTATCTACACATAAATCAAGGGCATCACTGCTGACAGTATAAGAAGGGAATACAAAGGCTTTCACAAATGAAATTCCTGATCTTTACAGTCATACAATTTAGACTAAATTCCATGAAAATTATAGAGAACACAAAATTTCACTGTATTTATTGTTTCATTGAGGCCCCTGAAGGCAGGTACTATTTCACTTCTGTATTTGTGCCTGCAGTGCCTAATATTACACAGCACATAAAATGTGCTCAATAAATGATTTGCAAAGCAATGTCCAAAGATAATTCCAGAGAATTGATAATCAACAGGCTACAGACTTCCTGACAAAGATACGGACACAGGGTGAAGAATGAACAAATTTTTTGGGGGGGATATCTATTTTATTTTTCTAACTTAGATTGCTGAGAGCCTAGGAAGACAGACTCATTAATTTAAGAAAAATGGAAAACAAAAAAAGGAAGTTGATTGATGACTTGAAAAGGAAAAAAAGAAAAAAACATTTGGTTGGCTAACTCAAAATGCTGCCATATCTTTCCATTGACAACGAATGGCTACAAGTCACAAAATGTTAGTTTTTCCAAAAGTACAGTTGCTAGTTAATCAAAAGACAAGGAAGAAGTAATCTGTGAGCATGTATTAGGCTGCAACATATTACCAACAAAGGAGTGCCTAAGATGGAAATACAGATTATCATCAGACAGCTAATATAGCCATTTAAAGTCTGCTAAGTGCTTTACAGATATTATCTCATTTTATATTCCCAATACTCCTCTTGGATAGATGATATTATCCCAGTTTACAGATGAGGATACTGAGGCTGAGAGAGAGAGAGACTTGCTGGGATCACGAAGCTCCTCAGTGCCCGGGTCATTCTAACTCCAAGTCTAGCACTCTCTGTTCATGATGCCATTCACACCTGAGAAAGAAAATGGGTTGCTCATGGAGGGTTAAAACAGACAGCCCAATGTCCCTCTAGGGAAGATAATATGGCAAGAACTCCAGGAAGTTGGACAGGAACTGGATTTTTGAGAGAATATGACCCCGTCACAGAAGATGAAGGCCTAGAGGGACTATCCAAGTCAGTAAGGTCATAATCCCCACCTTTTCACTTCTACCTGCATATTTATGCAAATATATTTTCTTATGCTGTTGAAACTTTAGTTCCTAAGAGACCTCTAAAGAAGGAGAGCAATTAAATGATTATTTTCACGGTTTCCTGTTTAAAAAACTAAATAAATCCACACCTAACATCCAAGTAACATCAACTATGGTAAGTATCTTTTTAAAGTCAGGGCCTTAATTTCATGTTCCCAATGAAATGCCTTTTAATTGTCCAGTATAATTTGTACCATTAACTCTTTATAGGGTTTTTACATATTTAAGAAATGGAAAAAATTAATTCTGGGAATGTGTTATTTCCCCCACACACACTTACTGAAACAATGAAATGGTTTCATCAACTAGCAGCAAAAATAAAAGAAGCAATAAAAAAAACATGGCTAGAGACAGTATTTAAAGCAGTTATTTTTATGCTAAAAATGCTGAATTATTCCTGAAATTTTATGCTGGAGAAAGCATATATTTGGAGGGAAACATTTTCCTACTAAAAGCAAAACTCTAGAAGTAAAAATCTTTTAAAGATTTAGAACACTATTTCTCAGACACACTAACTTTGTTCCCCCAATTTGCTCAGCTGGACAGCTATCCCAGAAATCTCATCTTAACCTCCCTCTTCCTCCTGTTTGTGCCACTATTCTTAAAAGCTCAGAAAACAGGCCACTCTTATTAATAGGATTTTCTGGTCAATTGAGGTCTCAGAAGAAAACCTTCTATTTCATTCAACTCTGGCTAAAAAACCTTTCTAAAATGTATTACCCATAAATTGGTAAAGCCATTTTGGAAATCAATTTGGAATTATGAAAAACAAATCAACTAAACTGTTTATATCCTTTAATTTAGCAATCTTATTATTAAACATATACTCTGAAGACAACAAAGCTAGAAATAAAGATCTAATCTGCATCAAGATATTCATAGTACCATTTTTTTCTGACAGCAATGAAATGAAAACAGAATAGTTACTTGTCAGACAGGCAATGGCTAAACAACCTATGCTGTATAAAGAAAGCAGACTATCATTGCGCAGTAAGAAACAACTAATTTAAATTCAGAGAAACATGGGAAGTTGTCCACAAAACTGAAGTTGAGTGAAATGGGCTGAACAAAGGAGCAATATACACAAAGATTATGTCCACGTGAATGAAAAAACATTCAAACAACGAAGCTTTTAATTCTAACTAAAATGCAAATAATGGTCCTGGACAAGAAGAATGAAACAGACCTCTTTTCCTTTTGATAAAGAGATAGAGATAGAATGTAGCATACACTGTTAGAGTCAATCACTAACTTAAATATTTTTGCTTAACTCTTTTGCTCTTTTTACAAGGGAGGGTTCAATTTACATGCTGGGAAAAAGATACAGAAGTTACTGATATTAAAAACAAAAAGCACCAATAAAACTTAAAAAAAAAAAATGAGTTCTCTTTTTTGACTTAAAATGATAGAATTTAATAATATTATACTATATGTGAGCTAGAGAAAGAAATGGCAAACCACTTTTGGTACCTTTATCAGGAAAACTCCAAAGTTTTCATGAAGAGTCAGACATGACTGAGAAACAACCAAACAAAAAATACTATATAATAATATACTATCTTCTGCCTTGACAGAGATCATGGATTATCTCCTTAGCATAATTGAATCATTCTCTGATGACTCAGCATGTTGCAATGCCTCGGGGTCATAATTATGATTAATATACTGATTGTACAGCATTCCCCTTTTGGAAATCCCTTCAGAGCTTGTGTTACATTCTTTTGAATGTCCTCAAAAATGTGCACAAATTTGACTTCTGAGGACAGATGTAATCTTTGGAAAGAGACAAATGGAATCTGGCATCATATGCATGATAAAAAACTTGACCTAGATAAAAGGGCAACATCAATCGGGGTCTTACACTCATTATAAAGTTTTTCATAACCTGAAAATCTGCTTTTATGGCAATTCCAAAAAAAGAAGCACCAAAAATGTTTTGAGTAATAGCAAAAGTGCTGAAATAAGTTGTCTCTCATGGAGACTACACCTTTAATGTAGCACTCTTGATATATAATTACTCATGTGTTTTTATTAAAAATCAGCCTTGATACTTCGTAGTTATAATTAGACTCACAGGATCAGAGTTGGAAAAACGAACTTTATCCTAGTCTTCATATTTTCTAATACAAGGACACCTCATAGAAGCTGTTATCAAAAAATAAATTCCTGATATCAACTTGTTTTCTTAGCACATCATTCCTTCTCCTGAAAGTATAGTGCCAACCAACCCTCCCTGCTCCCCAAACATCCCCTTCAAACTCTTTCAATGCAATAAAGATTCTGATGAAAAGAGATAGGTGAGTGGTTTGGGGGTTTTGTTTTGGTTTTTTTGCCATGGAGAAGAATATACAGTATTTGAAAAAAACTGATTTCAATATTGGAAAAAATGCTTCCCAAAGAGATGGAAACAATTGCTTCAGCTTTCCTATGCATAAAAACAAAAGGCAAACACTTCTGTCACATCCGACTTGAAAACTCTATAACTTGCAGATCATCACTTCAATCTCTTAGGACTTGAATTATAGATTTAAATTTTCTGCAATAAGGAGCAAAATGTCTAACATTTTGACCAGACATCAGTAAAAGTAAACTTCAGATGTCTGGTTCTCCAGAACAAAAATTTATTTTCAACCATGGCAAGAAAACCATGAGCTGAAATGAACAGACTTCCTAACACCTAATAAAAAGAGCTTTCATTTAGTTTTCTAATTCATGAAATATCCCTTAATGGTACTTTTACACTTTGACTTCTAAATGTATTTATTGATCAAAAGATCCACTTATAATATTTGGGGAATTAGCAAAACTCTGAATAATCTTTCAAGGGAAAAAAAATTTGTTCTTTGTTGCAATGCTGAAAAATTCCCCTAAATTTAACTCAATTTTAATTATTTAGACTGCTGGCTCAGAACATAGTCAAACTCTACAGAATAAAACAAACTATAAAATTGGCAACAGAAAAAAAAAAGGAAGGGATGAAGTTAGAGAGGACAGACAGATGTGCTTAGCTGCACTTTGGGTAGAACCAACAATGCTTATATTCTATTAAATTTTTAAAAGCCCTAAATTGAAAAATGATTATCATTTTAGCAAAAACATGTCAACCTCTGCAAACAACTTCTTCTTAATGAGGCAAGCATTGAATCTATAGTGTTTCTGAAAATTTCCCTGAAATCCCATGAAAAATCACCAGCCTGTTGCATCATTACTCAAAGGGAATATTCAAAGCAATCCAAGTTACTCCAATGAGAATAAAAAGAAAACAAGTATAAGGGAAGTATAAGGAAGCGGAGAAAGGTGAAGAAAGAAAAAAGAAAGGAGTGAATTGCAGCCAACCTCAATACTCAAGATGAGTGTTTCTTACATAATCTTAATCTTTCTAAGATCTCTAACACATTTCAACAAAATAAATTGTTTCCCAAGAATCCATTCAGTAGAAATTAAAGTCCTCCACGTATAATTAAAATCATTGCTGGCTTGCCAAGAGATCATTTAATCCATTTTCTGGTCTTTGAATAGGATTAAAGAAGGGTCATTTCAAAAAAAGATGGATTCTATTCATTCCTCAAAATTTTCTTAAGACGTTGAGTTTTAAAATGTTTATTATTTTATTTACTAACTTATTTTGCTAATCTTTTCCTGAGTTGCAGGACACCTCAATAGATGACCAAGAATATTATCTTAACTCCTGAAAGTTCAATGAAGAAGAAACAAATTATTTATCCTTTATTCTGAAAGGTGCTTGGCCTATTTATAAGTAAACTGTTTTCTATAATATCACTACACATGACTTTTTTTTTTGTAAGACCACATAGGATTTTTATAGTGAATTCAAAAAGGATCTCAGATTTCATCAGCATGTGGGAACTCCTTCTGCCAGCTCAGATCCTGCCCTTCTAACATCTATATTGGAGTAGATCACTAAGTCTGTAATTCACAGCCCAGTAGTAACCCTCCATGCCTGGGCTCGTCTCTGATTGGATGGCTTCTTCCAGGACCTCTTTTGAAGAACAAAGTCCAAAGCCATCATTATATCTTCATTTCCACTAAGCTATAGGCCAATAGGCTTCTCAATCATAACCCCTGTCCCCCTATCCTTCCCACTCTTTAGTTTTCTTATGAAGACTTAATTTCCCTGGGCAAGTTCTCTCTGTCAGTATTTGTGCCTCCTGGGGCACAAGAGATGTAACACATAGTAAGTACTTAATAAATGCTTGCTTTTGTTTGTTTTGTTTCACTGGGGGGGGGGGGGGGGGAGTGGGAAAATAGTGGCTATGACTTAATAAGATCACTCTAGGGTGGCTTGAGTCATAAAAGACTTAAGTGATTTGGTCACAGACTGTGATTCCTGGTCTATGGTCCCAGTTGGTAAATATCAGAGGAAAAATTTGAATTCAGCTCTTTCTGACTCCAAAGCCGACCCTTTTGCTCTACTATACCATGCACTTTCTTAATTTTTTAAATTAAAATACAAACAAAAAACCTTTATTGGTGCCCTTGATCTCAGAAATTGATAATATTTATGTAATTTGATATTATTTGGCTTCCTTTATCAAAGCATCTGTAAAAGAACCTGTTCATCTCAAATTTCATAATCACTTCCTCTTTCAGATACACAGTATATCACCAATTTCAATAAATTAAAATACAAGAATATGTGTTTAACCCTAAAATGATACTGAGTAATTTTTATTAATTTGGAATACTTATAAATGTTCAAGTATTATATTTGTTGATGGATTGATTCTAGGTCATCACCATACATGTGCACTAACTGGAGCAGATTAATAGGAATTTTTGGCTAAAAATGAAATGTTTTCATCACAGTTAGGTTTGGCAAATCTGGGTATTATTACTTCAACTAGGATCTTTAAAATCACCACATTTGCTGAAATCTAGAACTTGGGGCTAGAACAAAGCCCTTTAATATCCCAAAACTAAACATACATTTTAAAAGAAAAAGAAATATATTTGTTCCTGAAAGCCACATTTGAAGAAATCAAACATAGAAATATCATGAAAACTAGCACTTTAAAAATAATATAAATTTGGAATAAAGACAAATTTTAAAATTTAAAACTAAAGTAACATTTACTCTATAAGCCAAGAGTTAAGCCCTGGGCTATAAATATTCAATATTCCTGGTATTTAAGAACTAGAGAGAACATGACATTATTTAGCATTGATAAGAAATCTCTCCTTAAGCTGTCTTTATTATAGCCTGAGTGCCAAGGTCACTGGATAATAGGAGTTAAAGAAAAGACAACTGAATAGCATTTCCCCTTTGGTAAGGAGTCCACATAAAGATCTGTACGATTTTTATAAACAACAATTAATACAACTTCCAATAACTTTATGTGCCAGATCAAATCTTTGATCCAGGATGTACAAAGAGAAGATGTCATCCACCGAGAATAGTGCCCCAGTATGGCCCCTTGAATTTCCATTGAACCTCAGGCAAGAATTTTGGGACAAGCACTGGAATAACTGAATAAGGTTATTTTGTTGTAAAAGAGCAACTTTAGCTTTAAATCAATCTCCTCTCTTTGAGTTTTAAAAACTTAAGAAAATATAAATATCAGTGGATTTACTAAACTGGGTTAGCCATATATGTATATGACATCCCTGCTCAAGAAGACTCTCCTCTTCTACTGTTCACACAGAATATACTACCAAGTGCTCTGCCCAAAAGAAAGTAAATGTTGATCTTGGACACCTAAGTAAATAACTTGAGATTTAAGGGCTGCAATCTTAAACTGCACTGATTGGCCCACAATAGATCCCAGCCCACGCCCAGGGAGTCACTGTTTGGGTCCTGATTGCTCAGAGTCAACCTAAATAGCACTTGTTTCTGTTTTGGTCAGAAACCCTGAGTGCTTCCCTCCCAGAGTGATTTTTTTTTTTTTTTTGAATAGGTAAAAGAGGACATTCTTTGCCTCAATCACTGAAAGGTCATGAGATGGGAATGATCCTAGCTTACAAAGGTCAAGGTCTCTCACTACATTCAGAGCCATCTTCAGGGGTCCTGACCTGCACCTTTCCAAGGTCTCCCACTATATCCAGGGCCATCTTCAGGGGTCCTGACCTGCACTTTTCCTTGGAGCATCTAGCTCCAGAGGAAACAGTGAGGCTGCCCTCCCTTGGTACAGCCTTTTTTCATATTCCAAGTCATTTGAAAGTCCCAGCATACTCTCCCTGATATCACTGGTCATCTTGGAGAAGGACAAACAACTCCCTACTCATAGGAAGAGAGGAGCTTTCCTTAGCAACCATGCAGTGTTCTTGGGGAAGATTGTAGCTGGAAACTTACTCCAAGTCCCACACACTAACAATTCCCTACACTCAGCTCTGACCTATAATAAAAATCTCTGGTTTCTGGTTAAAAAACAAAACAAAACAAAAACAAACAAACAAAAAAAAAAAACCCCACCAACAACCAAAAACACTGATAAGACTAGAGGAAGTCCAGATGAGTCATTCCTCTTTGGTCAGGTTCATCCACCTATGGCCAAGGGCTCTTTGCCCCTTTCTTTCTCAGCCAGAACCGAGCATTTGCTGATGGCTCAGCAGCCACCCAATTTTCTTCTCAAAGGACTTAAGAAGGAGCGGAAAGAGGCCTAGCCAGACCTGGGCCACCAGGAGCACAGCCTACATAGCTTCTTTTTGCGCCTCCTCCCCGTCCCACCCCTTACCTGGGTCATCTTGTCCACAGAGACAGGAATTCCATCGATGGTGAGAGGTGGCAGCTCCGAATTAACCTCCTGTGGCGCAGGGGCGTGTTCTGCTAAGGCCGATTCCAAGTCTTCAAGGATCATGCTCTTGTACTTGCGCACCTGTGGGGAATTAGGAGGCCTGGATAAACAAGATGCCCAACAACAAGAACCGTTCGGTGCTAGGCAACAGGACAGTGGGTGGGACTTCTCCCGGAGCCTTGGTGGATCCCAGTGAACAAACACTTCCACAGCTGGAAGATAAAAATACCCGCTGGCCCCAAAGACACATCCAAATTAAGTGAAAGGAGCTGATGAAATTATGGGCAAGACTAGGGAAGGAGAAAGGAGCTGGTGGAAAAGTATTAGATGGTAATCCTGCTGTTCACTAGGAGTCATTTCTTTATGACTCCCCAGACTTACCCTAACTCTTCTAGATCACACTCCTCTATCTGTATTTATTGAGTGACAGCTCCTTGGGGTAAGGATTACCTTGTTTTTGCACTTGAATTCTCAACATCTGACACATTATAAACACTTGACCAATATGATTCATTTGTTTCCTTAAAGTCAAAGTTCTGAATTTAGTAACAGTGGCATTGCATTATATCCTATGTGTTTCCCCATCCATCTAGGTGGTTTGTCATCACAAACCATCTATTGCTATGCTTCATAGCAATTTTATTTTAACTTACTTTTGTATTCTTTGCAACAAAGGTATTTTGTCTTTATTTACCAAATAAACTATTTTTTTTCCTACCCAAGGAGCCTTACTTTGTAATAAAGTACTATCTTCACTTTCCTTAAAAAAAAAAAAAAAAAAAAAAAAACTTAAATTAATGTAAAATATATGTCCTTAAAAGTCTCATTTATTCATTCAAGCTGCTACCCTGCTTGGATGCTAGTTTTCTGATATGGTCTGACTTCCACTCATACAGTAAGTGGACATTTAAGCCCCCAAACTGGAAACAAAAAGGAAGACAAAACAAGAATGAACTGCTAAGGAGGCACTCTATGGCTCAAGACCAAAACTGCCACTACCAGTGACAGAAGAAGAGGAGTCCTGTGTTCAAAGTCCCTTCTTCTCTGGTGCTCAACTTTACTCAGGGTGGAATTAAAGTTGCTATACATCGGACAACTACCAGTCTGAAAACAATATTGCTGGCTCCTTTTAATCCTTTTCTTTGCACTATCAGTAATTCATCTCTAAGAAGCAGCATAATTGTTCATGCACAAATTTCTATCACAAGAGAAAATAGGTTAAACACTTAAAATAAATAAATTTATTTGTCTCTCCAGAGACATAAAAAGGGCTGCAGGATCCACTTAAGATGAAAAGAGTGCTCTTCCTCTAAGCACAAAGACAATCAGAGGCATGGGTTTATGCTCACATAGCAGGATGGGATCAGATATCATCTTGTACAAGACAAACCACTCACATAGGACTTAGGCAAAAATTTTTAAAAATATATTACAGAGATGTTAATAGTCTTACATTTTTCCTATCTGGATCAGGAGAGAATAGCATAGGAATGTTTCATTACCATGACTTTTTAAAAACAGAGATACTTTCCTCAATCCTCTGACTCTCTAGTCATCTAGATTCTAGTATCTAGCGGTTTTTTCCTACTTCTTCAGAAAGAAAACAAAATGCTCTATGCTAAACCAATTTAGGGTTAAATGGAAAATAGAAGAAAAAATTGGGGAGCTGATCTGACTTTAGAAATTAATTTTATTCTGGTTTCTAATATTTAAGCAATTAAAAAAAAAATGATGTAATACTATGTTGTAGTTAGCTTGTGTTGCCATAACAATTTGATGAGATTATTCTTGCTTCTTTCTAGAAAGCTGCGTTCAACACGACCTGTTTATTTCTCAGTCTACAGAAAAACAGGCCAGGTTCTTGCTTGAGCATCAGAATGATATGAAATAATTAACAACAGAGAAGTAACCAAGTAGGTATTGTGATAAAATTTTATGACATTATTATAAAACTATTGTAAAAGCCGGCCATTTTTAAAACAGCAAATCACTCTGTAATCACAAGCAAATTATTGTTTTGTGTTCATTTCTGTAATTTTTAAGGATTTTGGGAACTTATTGTTTCCAAATTGTGCTGTAAATATTGTGCTGAACTGATTTAGGGTATTGGTCCAGATCTGTGATTTCACTAATGGAGGGAACACTTGCTCTGAATTTAATAACAGTGACATTAAGGAAAACGACTTCAACCCGTGCAACTATGTGGGACACTGAAAAGCCCATATAAGGCAATATAAGCCAATATGAGGCAGGAGAGAGAGACTCAAAAATAGATTTTCCTGACTCCAAGACAAGTTTTCTTAGTGGCTTCTGTGTTCTGCAATTTCTACACTGCTGCTCAAAAATGTCTTGGGTTACAGAACAGAAATGTAGGGAATCCCTCAAGGAATTACCTCATCCCATCACTTGTGGCAGCTGGCAGAAAAGCTGTACCAGGAGTGGTCACCATATTTTCCTTTGCAGAAATATTTTTCTACATTTTCTCAATCCTGCTTGTTTTCATGAATTATTATCCTGACAGGACAGAATTCAAAGAATTCTGTCTCAATATTTGTGTGATTTGATACTTTTAGTTTATATTTTCATAGTTTCACAAAAGGATTAATTTATCTCAAATTAGATATGTCCCATAATGAAACCAGCTCACTTGCTTTCTTGACTTTACTTGCTTTCAAAACACTTTCCTTACTCAAAAGGATTCTGTGGTCCCCTATGGCCTAGAGAATAAAGTGTAAGTTCCTCACCCATCTGACCTTCCTGCTCTTCCACAAACCTTGTCCATTTTTAATCTTATTTTCTTCTACTACAAAGTTTCTCCATGCTAGTCAAGCTTGTCTCCTCCCTGTCCTCCTCATACACTATAGTTATTCCTCCTCAGCCTATTTTTAAGGTTTTAATCTGAACTTTAAAGGACAGATTAAATCACAACTTTTTAAAAAGGTCTAGCCATGCTGTTTTTTGGAATAACTTCTATCTCCTATGCTTATTATCTAGATACTGCCACAACCATATGCCTTCGAATCTTATTTAAATGTTTTATCTACCAGATATGACATCATCTTGAGAGCAGGGTTCTTTTGAGTCTCCACAGCAATGATAACAATAGTGGTATAGATGGAGCTCCTTAATGACTGAGGGGGTGGGTAAAACTTCAACCACTGAGAAAGTGCTGCAACAACTGATGTAACTCATGACTACTGTTTTACATCTATGTCTAAGACAAACTGATTGCTTAAGACAAGAAGTAGAGAACAGTACTAGAAACAACTAGTCTCCTTTGGGGTAAAGATGGCAAAGAAAGAAGAGGAACAAAAAATTTCATTTATTTATCTATTTTTAAGTTTGTTTTTAATTTTTTTCCCTTTTCAATAGTATATTATTTTTGTTTTAACACAATTTTTACACCACAGACTTTCCTCATTATTAAAAATAACTAAACCTCATATAATGCTTAAAAGTTTACAAAGCATTGAAAGTATCATTTCCATCTGGTAGATGAAGGAACTGAAGCTCCCAGAAAATTCCACTATACCAAGTTGCTTTCCAGCAGATTCTGAGGGAAGAGTGCCATCTACAGAAACTCTTTCCCTACTTCCAACCTAACTATGAATTTTCTACTTAGTCTCCACAAAATATTTCCTGGCTCATTCCTGCATAGTTTATGGGAAGTGTAAAAAAAGAAAAAAATGGCCACCAGCAAAAGAAATCTATCAGATAAACTGCAACTTTTAACACCTGCCATTTACCAGTTTTGTTCCAAGCCAATTCTTTTTAAGCATTTTTATCCATGAATCATGATCAGTCCAATTCATTTTCATTGTTCCTCTTCGAGGTAGATCTTAGTATCCTTATTTAACAGATTAAGATTCAAAAAAAGAAAAATGGCTTGTCAAGGTCTGGAACAGTCTCAAAGAACAAACTTCATAACACTAAATTTTTAGCTACACAAATCCCTATAGTATCAATGAGAATGCATCTTCCCAATTCAGGATGGGTCACAACAAAATGCACAACAGAAAAAGGTCTGTATGATTTTGGGGTGGCTGAGAATTAGAAACAAAGTGGCTACCCATTGACTGAAGCATGGCCACAGAAACTGTGGCCCATAATCACAATGAAATATTTTTGTACTGTAAATGATAAAAACAACAAATATTAAAAAAATTGGTAAGATTTACACGAACTGAAGAAAGCAGAGCCAATCTCCCCCCTAAACCCTAAACCCCAATGGCCATAAAAGAACCACAAGATATTCAAAAATAAATGCTACAAAATTAAAAAGAACAAGCTAGGACCAAAAGAAGTTATATGAAAAAAAGAGGATCCAAGTTTATGAAAAATTAAATATACTGTCAGAATTTTTCAATATGTTGATCAGTTTTGCTGTTTTTTCTCTTCATCCTCCTTTTCTTTTTAAAACTTATTCTTGGGGCTGTTAGATGTCCGTGTAATGTTATTATTATAAAATAAATTGTCCTCCTGGTTTTATTTACTTTATTTCCCAGATTTTTTTTGGGGGGGGGAATCATAATCATCTGTCATTATTTCTCTTGGCCTCAAAGTATTCCATTACATTCCTATGCCATAATTTGTTCTGTTGTTTCCCAAGTGATAAGCATATTCCTTAGTCTCCCATTTTTTGTTGCTGCAAAGAAGTATTATAAATAATGCTTTCTGTCCATATGGATTCTGCCCCCCTCCCCTTTACTCTCCCTTAAAGTCTTAAAGCTTAGTAGTAGTATCACTGAGTCAAAGGGCATATGTGTGCACGCACACAAGTAAATTTTGTGACATAGCTCCATAGTTTTCTCCAGAATGTCTGTAACTCGATTAAAAGTATATTAGTGTTATCTTTTTCCTGAAGCCCTTCCAGCACATTTTTTGTTTGTTTATTTTCTTCTCTTAAAAATTTCCTGTTCATAGCTTTTAACTATCTGTCAATTGGGGACTAGTTCTAATTCTTATAAATTTGATTCGCTTAGATTCGCTATCCTTTGGGCATGAACTCTTGCCCTATCCACAAAACTTCCTATGCACCTTTCATTTCTTTATGATATGGTTTTTTAACCTAAGGCAAGTATCCATTTGGGGCTAATCTTGGTAGCTGATGAAAATTTTTGGTCTAAATAATTTGATTGTTTTTCAGATTTCCCAGCAGGTTTTTTTGGTGTTTTTTTTTTTTTTTTTGGGGGGGGGGGCGGGGATGAGTCCTTAACCCCTCCCCTCTTCCTTCTACTTTTTTTGGCACTGTTTCCTTTGAGATTTTTTTAGTTTCCCTATTAAATATTATTATTTTTTCTCTTTTTCTTTTTCCAGTACGGGAGTGGGGTAGAGTGAGAAAAATAGATGGTTGTTAATAATTGTTAATGTTTAATAAATAATAATTTAATTCTTAAAAGGACAAAGTAGTTAGAATCTTGCTCTAATGTAAGAGTTCTTTTTTTTTTTATTTTTTATTTACAAAACATATGCATGTGTAATTTTCAACACTGACCCTTGCAAAACTTTTTGTTCCAAATTTTTCCCTCCTTCCCCCCACTCCCTCCCTTACATGGCAGGTTCTAAGAGTTTTAATGTGCTCTAACAGAAGACCACATTATCCAACCTGATATCTAACTGTGGAAGTTTAGGTACTTGGTTATTCTTTCTAGGTTCCAGTTTCTTCATCTGCATAACAAAGGATAACTTCCATACTAACTTCCTCATAGACTAATGTTAGGAAGAAACTACTTTGTAAACTGTAAAGTACTCTCCAGTTGTGAACTTTTGTTATTATCTCTCAGTTCTTTCTACTCTTTCAACAAGAAACAGAGGCTGAGTAAGGTCCAGGTTCCCAAATCTCTGATGTTTCTTTGCCAGGATTTGAACCATGTTGATTATCCTTAATCAGGGTCTAACATGGTGCCCACTCCATCACCTGGCTGCTGCTGGGTAGAGCACTTACTCCCCATACTAAGGTATGAAACCCTCAACAAGAGGAAGGACCATTCTTCATCAGCTTCACATCCTTCTCAGTATTTACCCAAGCAAATACTGAATAATTTGTTGAAATGTTAAAAGGAAAGAAAATGCATACAACAATTCATTTCAAATGCTTACCACATTCTCCAAAGGTGCTGCACCAAACACTTTAAAAACAGGGTTGGGTTTTGAGGGAGAGATACATAGGACAATAGCTTGCTGTCCCACTCGAGTTGTATATTCATCTAGAGTGGCTCGCAGTTTCCTGAATCAGAGAAGAGAGGACAAAGTGGATAACGGTTAATGCCACATACTCAACAAATGTTCATTTTGCTCTGAGATCACTTTGATTAGGTATAATTTCTTCTAACATTAACCATGTTATTGAAAAAGTATAAGGTCTGGGACTCAGGTTAGTATATCTACATAAATATTCTGAAAAACCAATGGCCTGTCAAAAAGGTGTGTCTTGATACAAAGTAAATCACATCACAATGTTTATGACAGTGTCTTTCTTTCTGACCAGTATTAATGTATATTTTCTTTTTTCTTGTTCTTAATGCCACTGACATTTTCTTAGGTATTACCTTCCTACATATGTATTTTCTACATGTTGTCTCCATGCTCTGTATGGAATGAACTCAATTTACTTGCTTCTAATTTCCTGGTATAATATACACCCATTATTTATGTCTCTTTTTAGCCTTCAGACTTAAGGTGAGAGAAGATTTGTGTAAGAAAAGGAAGAGCAGGACTCAAAAAAGAGAGGGAAGAAGTAGAAGAGGAAGAAAAAATTACAAAAAAGATTCAGAGAGCATTCTTGAATTGTGAAATGAAAGATCAAAGATTAAATTTGGGGAGGGGAAATTTGGGATGAACTAAAGAAAAGTTAAAAGATGAAAGGAGAAAGACCTGAAGAGAAGGAATAGGAGAAAAAGAAAATGGAAAAGGAAGAACAAGAAAAAGGAAAGGATGAGGATAGAGCACTGGCCCTGGAGTCAAGAGGACCTGAGTTCAAATCCAGCCTTAACACTTAACACAAGCTGTATGACCACAGGCAAGTTACTTAACCCTAACTGCTTCAACACTTTAAAAAAAAATAGAAAAAGAAAAGACAAAAGAAAAAGAAGGAAGAGTATGAGAAAAATTCAAGGAGCAGGAAAACTTGAAGAGGAGAAAGTCAAAGAATGGGAAAAGAAAGGTTGTGTTTTTTCTTTTTAATTTTATGATTAGTAATTTAACTAAAGTTAAATGTTTTTAGAGAAAGGGAAATGAAAATTGATATCCTTGTTGAGGTGCTAGGAGATAATAAAGCACTGCCAAAATGAGAAGAGCAACAGAAGAGCTAAAAGATCACCCAAAAGGAGTCTGCCATAGCAGTTCTCCAGGGGACAAACTGAAAAACAATAAAGGACAGAGGCTTTCACTTCCAGTGGGTATAAAGAGCGGGGGAAAATTATGCTGTGGCCCACCCAGAGTACGCAATGCTTATGTTTCTGCCAGGACCAAATGATCGAGCTTGATCGAGGTGCAGATTTTTTTGTGCCAAAGACCTTCTTGGAAGCCTGGTGAAGTCTATGAACTCCTTTAAGAATAATGCCTTTAAATGTATAAATTATCTAGTATTATAAAGGAAACCAACTGTACTGAATAAGCTATCCCAGAAACATTTTAAATCTTGCTCAAAGTCCCTAGGTCAAGAACCCCTGTAAAAGAGAAAAGTAAAAGGGCTTGAGGAATGTTTCTCTGTTCTTCAGATTATCAGGGAGAATGAAGTACTCCTTTTAAAAAGGGGGAGGGTGTGAAAAGAGCACAGACTAAGAACTGGAAGGGACTTTAGAGGCCCTAATTTTAAAGATGAGTGTTGAAGGGTCTCATTCAGGACCACAGAACTATTTAGTGTCTGAGGTGGGTTTGACCCTGAGCCAGGACTTCTGTGCTTTAATCCGATACAACATACTGCCTCTAATAAGTGTAAAAATGAAGAACGTGGGATCTAAAGAAACACAAGAGAATTCTGACTTCTGTCAGAAGATGGAAGGATGGAAGAATAAGGCACAGGAGAAATGGGAGAAGGATTAACAAATACTTGGATCTAAATATAAATAACAGATGAAATCCTATAGAGAGTGGCCATCCCTCTGGGAATGATGGGGCAGCTCCGTATCATTCCATGAAGGGTTCTATACCCATGGTCTCTGGAAGAAGAGACAAGATGTAGCTGCTGATATCGTTTCCTAACAACAGAAGAAAAGGCTGCAGGGGGTAGAGGATGTGATGGAAAAGACCCTCGAGATTCACCAGGCTAGATCCTGCCGATTTGGGGGGGCACAAATGACACTGCTGGAAGAAATCAAGAAACTGCATTCCCTCCATAGCACTAGATTTGCAATCTTGGTCTTATCCCCAAAACCTCCTTCACCCCCTACCCCCCAAATCCAATAGTGGTCAAATCCCCACCATCCCTGCCATCTGACCCTTTCTCTCCCATCACAGAACCATGGCCTGAGTTCAAGTCCTCAGCCTCTCATCTGGACTACGCCATGCCCTCCTAAGTGATCTTCTTGCTTCAATCCATCCTTCACACTTTTCCAAGTGATTCCTTAACACAGATTTGATTATGTGGCTCCTTACTCAATAAACTCAAATGGCCTCCAAGATCAAATACAAACTCTTTGTTGCCTTTCACAGCCCCAGACAGCCTATCCTTTCAGCTTCATCACACATCATCCCCTTTCCAAACTTTTACAATACAAACAAATGCATTTTGCTCCTCCTCTCAAAGGGCATGCCATCTCCCACCTTCACACCTTGATATTGGCCATTCCCACGGCCAGAAGCATTTTCTTCTCACCTCTGCCTCAAAGAAGCCCAAAAGCTTTTCAAGAGGTAATTCAAATCACCTTTTATAATGCTATTCCTTACCCCAACTGCTGCTGTACTCCCTTACTAATTTACAACTACTTTGTATGTATTTTGCATATACTCTACATATATTTATTCTGCAAATACTTATAGATGTACATCTTGAGTCCCAAAGAAACACAACTTTTTTGAAAACAAAGACTACTTCCTTTTCTGTCTTTGTATCCCTAGTGCCTAGTATAGCTCCTGGGATATACTAAATAGGCTTAATGAATGCTTGCTATTTGACTGGTCAATCTGCTGGGTGTGAGGTAAAATCTAACAGCTGCTCATATTCATTTTTCTTTTATTATCAGTGATTTAGAACAAATACTCATAAAGTTATTATTAATTTGCAATTCCTTTTTTAAAGAACAATTTGTTCATATCCTTTAACCACTTATCTTTTGGGGAATAGTTCTTAGTTTTATATGAGTGTTAAATTCCCCATCTAGCTTGGATCTCAGACCTCTATCAGAAATATTTAATAAAAGATTATTTTCCCAATTGCTAGTATCTGATCTAGTCAGGTACCCTTTTTGATTTATGGATTAATGTATTGGTCTAAACTGAATTTAAAGCAAAGTGCTTTCTGATTTTCCTGTTAATTCTTATCAAATTCAATCAATATATTCCCTAGGGATATATTATCAAAAGTTTACAGAAGACTGAGGTATGGAGTTCAGTTGCTTCTGATTCTTCCTTATGATATTCCACTGATTTATTTTGCTTTTCTTCCAATGCCAGCTAGGTTTGAGTATCATTGCTTTATAGTATAATCTGAGGTCTGAAAATGCTATTCTCCCTTCATTCTTACCTTTCCCCTCTATTTCTTTTTTGTTATACTAATTAAATTTTATTATTTCATCTAACACTATCAAGTAACCCCTTGATAGTTTAATTAGAATGCCATTATTCCTATAAATTAATTTAGGTCATATCACTATGTTTGTAATATTTTTGTGATTTGCTTTAGTTAACTTATAAGGACCTTCCTTCATTTGTCAGAAACTGTTTTATGCTATGAATTTCCAGAAGCTTCCTTTCTAGGCAGAAAGACCCTGGATTATATTTCACAGGTAAATATTTACTCAGCAATGTCACTGATGGATGTTACTTAAATTTCTAAAATAAACACAATATTATTAAGTGCTTTGAACTCCATGCCCTAAAAGGCCTTCACTATAACATTTAATTCAAATCCTGTGGAGATTATTTGTGTTTTTCATTTTGAGCAAATGACATTTTACTGAGAATCCAGGGCTTGGCGGCACTGTTCGCACGACATATAGCTTAATGGCTTCCTCCACTGTCTTGTTCTCTAAATGGATTTGTGATTAGCTTTGGCCTCAATCCTGCCCAGCTAGGACCCAACTCAAATTTGCCATGACAATTTGCTGACTTGTGATTGTTGTTATCTCCCACTAAACATCCTCTGACCTCTGTCTAGCTATTCCTTACAATGAAGAACTGACAGAATTATATCCTATCTGGACAAAATTAACTGGAGGAAAATGTGTGCTAACCTGCTTTTGATTATGCAGTGGTAGTCCTTGCATGATGTTATTACTCCTTTAACTTCCTCATATTCATCACAAATTATGTGTGAAAATAAATTTCAAATCAGAAAGTATATGGTGCAAGTAAATCACAGTAATACTGCCTAGTGGACAGTGGTTTGTCACCCTAGTTGAATCATCTACAGGCAGCAGTGGATAGAATGCTGAGCCTGGACTAAGGAAGACTTTTTCCTTAGTTCAAAGCTGGCCTCTACACACTTACTAATTGTGTAACCCTGAGCAATTAATTTAATCCTGTTTGCCTCAGTTTACTCACCTCTGAAATGATCTGGTTAAAAGGAAATGGCAAACCACTTTAGTACCTTTGCTAAGAAAATCCAAATGTAGTAACGAAGAGTTGGTCAAAATGAACTGAGAACCATAATGCCAAAGGATACTTACAAAGTGAACATATATTTATCTTCAGTTAGGAGATCTAATACTAATGACTCCAATGAACAAGGTTGGAAGCAGTGTCCACCATTTAGATAACTTTAATGTTTACTGTCATTTCTAAGCTATTCATAACCAAAGACTCATAATTTCCAAGTTGAGCCTGGAAGTCATCTAGTTCAGTCCCCTACCTTAGAATAGGACTGTACCTAAATTAATATTGTCTGTGCTTATTAGAATATCAGTATTTCTAAAGAAAGGAAACCTCATAGATTCCCTTAATAACAGAATTACAAAGTTTTTAAACCAAGGTCAAATATAAATATTTCCTATTATAATAAAAGCCTATTTTCTTTCATTCAGTTTTCACTTATGATGAATGATTGTCTCTTGATATTCCATTAAAATTTAATAGGAAATACCCTTTCATATAATTTAATTCCTTTACAATCTTCTCCAAAACAAATAACTGACATCTTTTTGGAATTTCCTTTTCAGGCCTATTATCTAAATCTTGAAATCAGCTTGGTTATTTTTTTCTGGAACTTCTTCAGATATTTTGTATCCTGTTGATTATAGGCCCTAAACTATCACACCTGTATTAACATATTAGTATTCCTATAAAATATATCAATCTTAAGAATGGGAAGGGACCATGGAGGTCACCTAGGCTAACCCATCCCTGTACAAACAGCTATGTCCTCTACAATATAAATAATGGGGGCAACTAGGTGGCATATTGGAGAGAGCACCTGCCCTGAAATCAGGAGACCAGAATTCAAATCTGGCATGACACTTGCCACTTTGGCTAGTCATTTAATCCCAATTGCCTACTCTGCTCAAAAAGCTAAATACAAAAGTTAAATACAATGATCAAGTGGTGGTCCAGCCTTTGCTTGAAGGCCTCCAGAGATGAAGAGCTCACTCCTGAGAGGCCATTAAGTCTTTGGATAAAGCTAATTGAGCTACTTACACTAAATGACATTTTTATAAAAAATCATGAGATATTCTTGTTTTTCTTATAAGGAGCCAAATCTGCCTCTTCACAATGTCAGTTCACAGTTCCTGGTTCTGCTCCCTGGGGCTAAGCAGGATAAGTCTAATCTCTAGTCCATAAATACTTAAAGACAAGTAGGATATACCTCCCTTCCTCCAAGTCTTTTCTCCAGACAAAAAATTTCTAGTTCCTTCAACCAATATATGATCTTGACCCTTCCACTTCTCAGTCCCTCTCCTCTAGAAGTTTTCCAGCTTCCTGATTAAAGTCATTCCTAAAATGAGGCCCTAGTATTAACAGAATAGTCTGGATATGATCTCACCCAAGAAGAGACCAACAGGACCAATCCCTTCTCTAGGGCAAGGTACCATGTCTAGCTTTTGCTTTTGTGGCCTTCATTTCTCTCCTTTAAAAACCTCTTAGTTATTGGGGTTCCCCGCCCCCATATGAATTACTCCTTGCTAGGCCTCCCCCATTTTATACTCGTGCAAATGGTTTTTTGACTTAATGTAAGAGTTTTACATTTCTCTTTATTACATTTTATTTCATTAAAGGTGGCCCATTGCTCCGGAAGACCCTTGAATCCTTTTATCCTGTGTATCCCTCTGTTTTGTGTACTTTGCCAACCCTAAGTATGCTACATACACTTAAATCCAAAAAGCAGATAAACTGGATATAAACACAAGGCCAAACATAGATCCTTGAGGCACTCAAGTCTCTTGAGTTAATACTGAATCACTCACTGGGATTGCTCTTTGGGTCTGGCCATTCAATCATATTCTGAAGCTAATCAGCCACGCTACTCTTTAGTCTGCATCTTTGGACCTTATACTTATAGAGACTCTCAAGTGCTGCAGGGAGCCCAGTTTGGTGGGTAGAAGGCTTGCTTTGCAGGCAGAAAAACCTGGGCTGAATTCTTGCTTCTGGTGCTTGAGTTGCATGATCTTAGATAAATACCTTACTCTCTCTCTCTCCTGGTCTTGGTTTCTTCATTTGTAAGATGGGGACAATAATATCTCCTGTTTGTCACTAAAACTCTTTATAACCTGAACCCTACTCATCTTTTCTAGTCTTTTTGTGTCAACCTTGTGCTCCAGGAACAACAGCCTGTCTACTTATTTTCTGTTCTTAAAAGTTCTCAATCAATTAATTAACAAGCATTTTGTGAAGCACTTACTACTGCCAGGCACTTATACAAATATAAAGAAGAAAATAAGCCCTACTTTCAAAAAATTTAAGATACTTTGCTAAACCTTCTAAATCTATCATCAGTCCATTAAAGTAGGAAAGTCTCACCTTAGCAACCGGGTCTGCTGCCTCTTCCGGATGGAAGGATTAGATTCAAAGACATGGGGTCGTTTTCGCTTCTTTCCTGTTGCCACAGCAGCAGCTGCCGCCATTCCCACAGGACCTGTAACAAAAATACATGAACTGAAACTAAGAATGGAATTAAGACAGAAACTAAGACCAGTTCAAAAGGAAATTGCTATTTGTTTCAATAAAGATATGCCTAATATTCAGTATACCTCACTTTATCAAAAAGATAAGAAAGCTATCCAAGTCTCAGTTTCCTTATCAATGAAATGGGGAGGCTAAACTCTGATATAGGTTCCTTTCAATACTGATATTCGGTGATTCTATGATAGCCTAACTCAAGTTTTTAAATATTCCCAATCAGCTCTATTTTAAACTCTGAACACGTCTCTGTTTCAATGATCTTGCCTCCTAAATAAATAATTATACACAAAAATATTGTGACAACTTTGGATCACATAATCATTACAGGAAAATTAATAACCTACAGTGATGACCCCCCCAAAGTTGTTTGCAAACAATCTTATTGTCTTTAATAGCCCGTATTTATGTAGTTTTTAGAGCTTAGAAAATATTTTCTTCACAACCAAGCTGAAAAGCAGACTGTGCAATCTTTTTGTAGATAAGAAACCTGGATTTTCAAAAGGCTAAAATACTTGTCCAATGTCACAGAGCTTGCCAAATGGAGGAGCCAAAACTTTAACCTATGCCTTCTGACTTCAAATCCAAGGCTTAATCCACTAGAAAACTTGAGGTATCTAATTTATCTATAGAACGTCTACATTAATAACAATTTTTTTTTCCCCTTTCCTTTCTTTCTTTCTTTTTTGTGTGCCAGGCAATTGGACTTGAGTGATTTGCCCAAAATCACACAGCTAGAAGTATTAAGTGTCTGAGGCTGGATTTAAACTCAGGTCCTCCTGGCTCCAGGACCTGTGCTTTATCCACTGAGTAATCTAGCTGTCCCCAAATTTTTCAATATATTTACTAAGTTTATGTAACTGCATACTTGTAAATGTAGACATCTTGGGACTTCTATATGCTACCTTTATGACAAAGAAAACTCTTTTTAAGGAAAAATTGCAATGTTATAAACTCTATACATTTGACACACTGACTTAAAATTAAATTTTGTAAATGGAGCATTTTACATGCAATAGTGAAGACTCTTTAAAGGAATCCTGCAACAAATTCCTTCATAAAGTGATTTGTCTACTTGATTAAATCTGATTTTTGCTTAGTTTTTTTTTTTTTTTTTTTTTTTTTTTTGGTTTAATAGCCTTTTATTTACAGGATATATACATGGGTAACTTTACAGCATTAACAAATGCCAAACCTCTTGTTCCAATTTTTCACCTCTTACCCCCCCACCCCCTCCCCTAAATGTCAGGATGACCAGTAGATGTTAAATATATTAAAATATAACTTATACACAATAAGTATACATGACCAAAACATTATTTTGCTGTACAAAAAGAATCAGACTCTGAATTATTGTACAATTAGCTTGTGAAGGAAATCAAAAATGCAGGTGTGCATAGATATAGGGATTGGGAATTCAATGTAATGGTTTTTAGTCATCTCCCAGAGTTCTTTTTCTGGGTATAGCTAGTTCAGTTCATTACTGCTCCATTAGAAATGATTTGGTTGATCTCATTGCTGAGGATGGCCTGATCCATCAGAACTGGTCATCATCTAGTATTGTTGTAGAAGTATATAATGATCTCCTGGTCCTGCTCATTTCACTCAGCTGCTTAGTTTTTTCTTATAACCAAGGCAAATCTGTATTTATAAAGCATGTGTCTTCAAGGAGGCTCATGGGATTCCACTACTATTTCTATAATAATCACATGCATTTTGAAAGAAGACAAATGACAGACTGCCAAACAATAAGAGATCCTCCCAAAGCAATGGACTTCATTTTCACTTTCACTTCCAATACTACCATTGAGTTAAATAGACACAGTTAAGACACCAAAAAAATAAATAAACAATAACAAAAAGCTATTAAATTCTTGTTATAAGAGCATCTGAGAGAAAGTTAAGAGAAACACACTGGCCGAATGAGATAACTTTCTCTGGATCACAGCCTCTTTTTCTAGGAATGTTGCCAATTAAGGAGATGGTAACAACAAGGCCTAGCTAATGAAAGCTTTATTCCTAGCAAGAAAATACATAATCTGGAATAGATGAAAACTATCATCCCAACCCTAATGAGAGAAGGTCAATGAAAGCGAGACTGCCTCATTATTGGAATGAAAGATCTTATACCTAAAGTGAAAGCTAAGCTTCAGGAAAATTATAACATGAAGTTCTAGCTCTTGGGTTTTCAATTGGCCAAGGATATTTCCTTTCATAAACATCAAAAACAAACATATTTATGGACTCTGCAAGATCAAAACTGTGTTAACTTACATGCTTTCACAAATATATTGTTTAGGATATCTGTGTATAGCTATTTCCCTAAAATCAGTTTCCCTAAAAATCAAAAGTTTTATATCATCTTTTATAACCAAGAGGTGATTCCACTGAAGTACTATCAACATTCATTTGAACTATTTCCCTGTTATTGAGGGTATCTATTAATGGGACTCCCATAAACATAATGTAATATAAGAGATAAGGAGATAAGTCATAAAGTAACAACTTATTTTATCTCTCCATTCAACCTCAAACATCCAGAGAGGAAAAAAAAAATTCTACATGTAATAAATAGCATTTAGAGTCATGGGAAGCACTCATGGCTTGCTCCACTTTTAGAAAGTACATTAGGACTCAACAAAAAAGCATAGTAGCAGATCCCCTGAATGATTGCCAAAGAGAAGATACTCCCAAAGCAGAATGCTACACTATTTGAAATGCTAGTATCATCATCCTTAGCATCTTTAAAATCTAATTTAATAATTACTTGAGAGAATACTGATCACAGAGCTCTAATATCCAACCTTGGCTCTTTTTAAAAACAAGTTCTTATTGATAATTTCTGTTTTTGATGTTATCATAGTTATCATAGTCCTCCCCATCTTCTCTCCCTCTCCTAGAGAGTCATGCTTTATAATAATATTTTTAGAAAAGAAAAAAAAAATTGGCACAGCTAACTGAAAAAGTCCCAAAACACGTGCAATATGCAAAATCCACAGACCTTCCATTTACATATTTCTTCATATGAATCTTCCTTTTTCTTTATAATTTTGCTACATTTACTTTTTGACTTTTTTGATGTGTCTTTGTTCTTTCCATTTATGTTGTTGTTGTCACTGTGAATTATTTTCTTAGCTCTGATGACTTCGTTCACCATCAATTCATGGATATCATTTCATACTTTTCTCTATATCATTTCTTGCAGCACAGTAACATTTCATGTGCCATAATTTGTTTAGCCATTTCCCAATCGATGAACATTTATTTGCTTCCAATTCTTATCTATCACAAAAAAGTATTGCCATGAGTATTTCAGAGTATATGAGGTCTTTCTTCTAATTGATGGGGCTCCTTGGGGTATAAGCCCACTAATGTAATCTCTGGTTCCAAGGGCATGGAACACTTTAGTCACTTTATTTGCAGAATTCCAAATTGCTTTCCAAAACAGTCATTTTATTTCACAGCTTCACCAACAGTGTATTAGTGTGCTTATCATTCCACAATTCCTCCTACATTAACAATATTTATATTTCTTCTTCTTGCAGGTATTCTTTCAGGCAGTCATGGACACCTTAAAGTCCTCTGACCACTTCTCTACTGGGGAATGCTAACTTTGGTTCTTAATCCATATTTGTGTTACTGAGGATTCACCAGGGTTCCTTAAAAAGACAGGTTTCCCAGTGTGTCCTCAAAACAAGGGAGACCTGGAAGATTCCACTAGGAGAAGCACTCTGGTGAATGCCAGCTAATCACCAGTTCTGCTGCGAGCTCTACTCCCTGCTTTTGCCTCCAGGGAGCATGAAAGATTGAGGGAAGGGGAGAAGTATACATGACACTCACGAAACTTAAGTATTACAGGGAATCCCCCCCTCCTCACTCCTGTTCCTTAGTACTGTTCCTTTCCTTCAAGGGTCAGTTCTGGTGCTACTTCCTCCACAAAGCCCTTCTGGTTTTCCTTTGCTGCTTAGTCTCTTCCCCATCTCTCTTGCTTCTATTTTGCTCATGCATGTATAAACACGTGCAGCACTTAGCACAATGATCATTCAGTAAATACTTTTAAAATGCTTCTCCAATAGATTCATTGACCGATATTTTTTATCCTTTTTTCCCCACTGGACTAAAAACTTCTTGAGGACAGGAGTAATTTAATTTCTGTCTTTTTATCCCCAGTACCTAGAACAATGATGGGCACATAACAGGGGCTTAAGAAAAGCTTGATGATTGACTCAAGATCAAAGACTCTTTGGGAGTAATCACCATGATAAAAGAATGTCAAGGTTGCTTTAAAAAATCCCAATCATCTATTTTAGTCCTCTTTTAGGCCTTTGGGTTGCAAAGACTACTTTGTATAAAATTTAATGTCCTAACAAGAAAAAGCTGGATGCCACTAGATCTACATACTTTCTTCTGTTATTTGTGATTGCTACTGTTTTATCCATGGACCTTAAAGTTTACAAAATAAAGAAGAATTCTCTTTCTGGTACACATATTCTGCAGAAGAACTTTAAGGGTGTGGAACTAAGCAAAAGCAAACACACATTTCTGTCTAAAATAGGATTTTCACTTAAGGAAATGAATGGGAAAGGACCTAATATGAATACCTGTGAATAGATGAATGCTAATCAATAATCCTCCATTTTGGAAGATGAGAAAATGTGACAATAGGAGAGGATAATTAATGGGAGTATGACATGTATATATAAGCAAGGAGTAATCCCTTGCTTATAAGTTGTATGAGTGTTTAATGCTAAACTTTTACTATTGGTAATTACACTTTTGAAAAAGGATATATGGGGGGAAATGAAGAATGCAGAAAAAAGGCTTTAACAAAGACAAAATGAAAGAAAAAAGGATGTTCTAAGTTGTTCAGTATGGTGAATACAAAGATAACAAATACGCAAATAACCTTTCTGAGAACATTCATTTTCATGCTTAGAAGGTCAAATGAGGGAATGGGTGCCAATGAAAGCAAAAATTTTCTTGACTATTAACTGTGGTGACATAGAATTGTAATGAACACCTGAAAGAGTGTGGAATATCTCCCACCAAGTAAATATTTAAAGAAGGATATCTAACTTAAGTTTTTAAGCATTCACCTTACTAATAGGATGGTATGTTGATGTATCTTCAAGTTTTATGATTGATGTACAACTTCCTATGTGGCCAAATTTACATGTAAGCACCACCAATACTCACGTTTTAAGAATACTTCCTCTCCTGCCTTGTGCACTGCTTTTGCCCACTTCTACTATATACATACACACAACTCCTGGTTAACTAGATGCACTAAGTACTGAAACTTCTTTAAGTTTGACTTTTTTCAGACTTTTGTATATATGTGGATAAAAAGAGACCAATATCTAAACCAGTCATTTCTCAAACAAAAAAAAAATTGTCAGAAATATTTTAAAAATTGATTTTTAAGGGATTCATAATGTTTAAAATTATCTGAGTTCTTTATGTCTCCATCTGTTTATCATAAACTATGATATTACTCATTTTTTATTTCAAGGAAAATAAAAAACAATTATTTTTCTTGTCTTCTAGTAAACGATTCAAGAACATGAGTTTGAATCTTTTGGATCAAATAAAATCATAAAGCTGGAAGAATATTAACCTTGGTGGCTTAAAAAAAAGATTTTCTTTGCAGATTTTAATTTTAATCATGCAACCTAAAGACTAATTAGCATGTGAAACTGAATTAATTGTAATTAGAAGTTACAGGAAAATCAGAAAGAAACAGAATTTGCAAAGGGCAAATTGAAGTAGTAGAAAAAGCTAAGGAAAGGATATTCTCAATATCCTTGAAAATTCTGATCTCATGTGATCATGTAGAGACAATTCATTCTTTTCTGGGTCTCAGCTTCTTCATATATAAAATGAGGTTTAATTATATGGTCCTTAGTCTCCTATAGTCCTAACAATTCTATTAGAATGCAAGAAATGTGGATGGATAAAATCTTTGTTCTTAAAAAGTGTCAACTCCTGTCCCCAAAATCAATAGAGATGAATCCCATCTAGAATATAGGTTTATAATGTTGGCATGCCCTCTCCTGGAAAGTGGAAGGATTTCACTAATTTTTCATTTTAAATTCCAAATGTAAACATTTTTCCATTTAATTACCTGTAACATCAAAGAGTTCTTGTTATCAGGTAAGTAAAACTGATCATTTGGAAAACTCACTGCATACCATTAAGCAGTCCTATTAAAATGGTGGGGTTTTTCCATCATAATTTATGATTCAGTCTGTGCTTCTCTCGTGTACAATTTGCATTATGTTCTTTCTAACAAAGCTTTACTGAACCTTCTTTTCTGAGAAAAGGCAATAAGGCAGAAGAACTCAATCAATTTGTAGGTATTTATTTAGTAAATCATTATTAGGCACTGCATTAGGTGTTGGAGATATTAGCACAAAAAAGAAAAAGGTCCCGTCCTCAAGATTCCCTATCCCACTGGGAGAAATAGGATGCAGATCCATGGTGGTTACTGCTCAACTATGTCTGGCTTTCTGTAACTCCACCTGAGGTTTTCTTGACAAAAGATACTGCAATGTTTTGCCATTTCCTTCTCCAGATCATTTTACAGATGAGGAAACTGAGGCAGACAGGCTTGCCCAGGGCCCCACTGCTCATGTCTGAGGCTGGATTTGAACCCATGAAGATGTCAAGTCTTCCTGATTCGAAGCCCTCCTGATTCCAACCCCAGCAATTGGGCCACCTCCCTACCCGTGAAGACCAGTAAGAAACGGGGAGTAAAAAATACCTGGTTGAGGGACTAATACCTGAAGGGATAAGGCTTCCTATAGGAGGTAGTCTGTGAGAGATGGCCTGAACAAAGGCCTGGAGGCAAATAAGAAATAGCAAATGAGTTTGACTGGGCCCCAGAAAGGGTAAGAAGGAAAAGAATGTGTTACAATATAGCCTAGAAAAGCTGCCAGCAGCTCTACTGTAAAAGAGTGTAAATGCTAAACAGAGGAATCTGCTTTTTTCCTAGAAGCAAGAGGAAGTCACTGGAGCTTTTTAAGCAAGGAGTAACAGTCTGGTGCTTTAGGAATTGGGCACTTAGGCAGAGGATAGATTGGAAAAGAGAGACACCTATGGTAAGGAGGTGAAACAGGAGGCTATTACAAAAGTCCAGACAGGTGGTGAAAACATAGCAGAACCAGCTGGGTCTGGGAGGAGAGAGTGAAGAGTTGAGGAGGGTACCAGACATAGAAACAGAGGGGGAAAGGTGAGGCACGCAGCAAAAGAAGGGCTAGAAAGAGAGGTTAGTTTGTGGAAAAAGATAAGTTCTGTTTGGGACTTACTGAATTTGAGATGGGTACAAGACATCCAATGAGAAAGATAATTGGTGATGCAGGAGGACTGGGTATAGGAATCTACAAGTCATCTCCAGAGAGATAATAATTGAATGCATGGAAACTGATGACATTACTGAGAGAGGATGCATAGCAAAAAGAGAGTAAGTCCAGTTAAAGAGCAGGACATGGATGATGAGCCAGCAAAGATGGAATGGTCCAAAGTGATCAGGAAGAAGGGTGGAAGAACCAGTGGGAAGAGTATCATTAAACCCCAGGAGCCAAGAATCCTGGTTTCTAATCTGATTGACAGATACCATTACAAGTTTTTAACACTTTAGACAATTCATCTCACCTCTTCCGACTTCTAGCTTCCAGCCTTGTAAAGTTAGAAATATCTAAGATCCCTTCAAGTTCTAAAAGTCTACTGTTTATAAATATACTTCTAGGCCAACCATTTGTTTATATAGTATCTTAAATGACACTCAAGTTACTATGTTAAGTATATGGAGTCATCTGGTCATGTTGTCATAAAACCATAAAGCTGAGAGGGCCTTATAAAGCCATCCCACCTAGTCACCTGCCCAGGAACCAGCCTTTACATCTCACTTGTAAAATAATCATTAAGTTGGAAGCTAATTCCTGGTAAAGAAATTAGCAAAATCTCCTTCATAAAGGAAAGGCAATGCTATATGCTGGATACGCTGCTGGACTTGGAATCTAGAAGGCCTAGTTTAACACTTTTGATCCTTATTAGCTACATGACCTTCTTAACTATAAAATGAAGAATTCTACTCAGGATTGTGAGAATCAATTTATGTAAACCACTTTGCAAAACTTTAAAAATCCAATATAAATGTCAATTATTATTATTTTCCAATGTTCTACAATTATCACCCTCAGAAACTTCATGCCATCATCACTAATTATCAAAATCCATTTCAGGATGTCTATCAACAACCTCCTTTTCCTCAAAGGCTCAGATCATAGGGAAATTAGAGGATTGTTTCTATAAAATTACTTGACTTGGAAAATTTGTTTATATAATGGCTTTGGTGAGGCAATAAATAGATATTATCTTTATGCCTTTTCAGCCTTGGAGCTCTGAAATCTTAGCTTTGGGCTGGTCTTACTTAGTACCCAACTATTCCTGGACAAAATGTTTATTACAATGACATTTCCACTGTTGCACATATTCTAGAGTCAACTACACCTCCTCCTCCTCCTCATAATTATCACCACCACCACTAACACATTATGACCATTGTTAACTGAATGTTTAACAACTGATTTATCCACCTTTCCTTTCCTCACAATAGCCCTAAAGAGGAGGCACAGAAATTAACTAATATCTCCAGAAGAGGAAGATCAGAGAGGTTAAAGACTTGTTTACACTCTAATAAGTAAGAAATGTAAAAGACAGGATTTGAACCCAAGGCTTCTGGCATCTCTAGGTCCATATGCTATTTACTCTACTATTGTGCTTCAGCAGAGTTTCATGCTAGGAATAACATTATGCCAAAAGAAAACAGGTTCTTGAAAGAGAACATCACTTTAGAACTAGCGAGGACATTAGAAATCTACTTTAACTCCTCATTTTACAGATGAAGAAATGAAGTTTTTGCTGTGAATTGTCTAATTAATAACCCAGATAACAGAATCTGGGTATTCTGATGCTCAGGTCAGTCTTCTTTCCACTCTGCCCTACGTTCAATGATGGAAAGCAAAGATTGCCTAGGGAATCCCATGAGCTATAACAACTCCCCCTCCTTCCCCCCCAATAAACCCCAAAACCGAGGGCTCCCAGGTTGCAATACCTGCTGCAGCCAAGTGGGCTGTTACTTCATCAGCGGCTGTAGAGTTGAGGATGTCTGAATCATCATAGGAGGTGTCCTCGGGAGAAGAAGGAGAGTCTTCATCAGCACTCAACATGCTGTGTTCTGTATAAGTGGCTACATGGACCTGTTGTACTTGTTGGGCCACGGCATGAGCTTCGATGGTAGCCATATGTTCTGTCTGGGTCACTCCGTGCTCCTCCATGAATAAATACTTTCAAGAGAAAAGCAAAAGACAGAAAGAAAGCATGAATCAATTAGAAGTGTCAATAGGGGAATAAAATTTAAACTAATGAAGAAAAGCTTTCCTCAGTAGCAGAGGAACTTTGAAAAGCTTCCACAGTATACATCATCTGTACATAATTTATATTCTACATCCAGCATAATACCACAGCTACTTTTCAGAGATTATGGCAAACAAACAAACAAAAACATCTTTTGATAGCTGTTTTGTTTTTTTTTTTTAAAGAAAGAAATAGAAAATACCATCCAAAACTCTATGGATAAAACACAGAATATTGTTCTAAAAGAGACCCAAAGTTACAGTCAACAACTATTAGGTGTCTACTATGTTCGAAGTACAATACCAGGTACCAAAGATGCAACATTGCTTTAAAAATCACAAAATTTCTGCCCCATATAAACTTACAATCTATTAAGCACATGAGATACATACACAGATAGCTATAATAGAAACTAGAAAACTTTAGGGAAAAGATGGAATGTAAGCTGAGCCTTGAAAATCAAGTAAGATTTTGATAGAAGGAATGTGATAATCACATGAAGGTAGATGACTTCTCAGAAGAAGGCTGACTGTTTTGGTTTTTCTGTACTCTGGGGCTTAACAAAAAGAAAGAGAGACTGAAAACAAGTTGGAAGGATTGGATGAGGTCAAATCAGAAAGACCTCAAATGACTAGCTAAGAAATTTGTCTTTTTCACCCTCAAGATGTATCAAAGACTTTTTAGGAGGTAAGTTGCCCATTAAGAAACTTAAAACAATGTAGGTTGGGAGGCTGGAGAGAATGGAGACAAGGAGACTCATTAGGAAGCAATACTTAAGGTAAGACTACTTGCCAGGATAGGCTGAGGCTAGAACTGGAATTTCATTGGTATGGGGAATAGCTGGCATCCTGTCTTCAGATCAGAATCTAAATGAATTGCCCAGCACCACACTTTATAATAACCTGGTTACAGAAATTAAATGAATGAAAAAAAGGGAGAACAATCAATAGGATTTAGCATTGATTTGATACAGGAAATAAGAGTTATGAGGAAAAATAAAATCAAAGATGATTGCAAGGTTTTAAACCTGGATAATGAGGATGGTAGTTGGACAGGAGAGAAAAAGGGAAATCAAAATTTAGAAGAGGTTTGAGGCAATTGAAAAAGTAAAGAGAAGTTATGGGCCCAGTTTTGAACATAGACATATGCCAAACATAGTGGCAGTACTTTGTGGTTTTCCCTCTGGGATTTCTAAGGATCATGAAATTAAACCAGTACTTGTGGTAGGGAGAGGCCATTCTAAAATTATCACTGCTCCAAGCTATCACTGTTCGTAGTCTTAGTTCTTACTCCAGCTTCTGTGCATTTTTCCTGGGGAAAGTAAAATGTAACAATTTTGTAACTATCTGGCCTCTCTCTGATATTATTAATTCCCTGAATACAAAAACCCTGTTTTTCCATTTATTTATTTAGTACTTTAAGATGCTTTACATCTTCACCATAGTCTTCCTTTCATACGCTAGCACAGTAGCTCATACAGAGTAAACACTTGAAAAAATGAAGCAAAATCTGCCAGACAAAATTTTGTTCTTTTAAATGTTCTTTTAAAAGTGTCTCTTTAAATGGTTTAGATCAAACCAACAAGCTCAATGAAGTGTGGAATTTCTCTCCTATGCTTTAGTCTGGACTTCCTGTCTACATCAGGAAATTTATCATGAAAGCTCTTCTTAACTATTTAAATTAAACAGTACAAATCAGGTAGACAAAGGACAAGGCAAAAAAGTGCAAAATGGCATTTTCCCATCAAATCTCACTAGCTATTAGGCTAAGGTACAAACTGTTTCACAAAATGATTTTTAAAATAATCAATCCATGACAAGACAGAAGCATGGTTTTTCAAAAGGATTTGGGTTTCCATGCACTTGGGCTAATGGATCCCACACTTCCCCTCCCTACCAATGTTGTTCAAAGAACCAGTCAATAACCTTGTCACCACCACCTTTCCTCTCTTTATTTCTAAAATAGAGGTAAAGATGCTTTAAAATTCTTGATCTGACAAAAAATTCTTATGAATTTTACTTTAAATATTATTGTAAAATAAAATGCTTTTAAAAAGATTAAAAACATGCATGCTTATGATTATTGCTAGAGTTCTAGCGGGGAGAGTACACCTTAAACATTAATTTCCACAAAACATTCTAGTCAGCTTTCATCTGCTGAGCAAACACACTCTATAGATATTGAATTGAAGGAAACTTCCTAAATGAAGATATCCAGCCGGTTAAGTCCAAACACAGGGGAAAGGGCATAGAGGAAAGAGTGTGTCCTATTAAGGATAATTTGGAAGTCAAGACTTTGGAATAAACTACTACTAAGTACTAGGCCCTAGATATACACATCCTTTTATAAATCTAAAAGATCAACCTCACTTTCTTAAGTTCAACACAGAATAGCTAGCCTTGAAGATGTGTTATAATTTTAAATGTTTGCAAAGGGCTTTGAGCAGTTGAAAAGAATCATTGATTATCATCACCAATTAGAATGCTAGGAAGGGAGAGGCACCGCAAGGACAAAAAGCAGACAAAATGGATTAATCAAACTAGACAGCAAGTAAAATTTGAAGTGTGATTTCTCTGAACCACTGAATAGATGCAGAAAGGGACAGGAAACAATACAAATGCAAAATCGTTTCAAAAGCCTTAGAAACATTAATATGCAGTTAAAAGAATGCCCAGTACAAATATCCCTTATATCAACAATTACTAAAGGCCCAGAGACTTTTAACAATTGCTTCCCTTCATATATACACAACTTATTTAAAAAAAACAAAAAACACTACCTAGTCAAATTAAGGAGGTGGCTGGCAGAAATTATTATACACAACTTTAAACAGATAAATTTAAAAGTCTAAAAAAATAAAAATAAATTTTAAAAATGCACAAAAAAAGAAAGAAAAAGAAAAAAATTCCAACTCCAAAACACTTATACCGAACAGTAAAGTCAACATAAATTCATATCTTAAATAAATCTTAAGGAACTAATGAAATAGTGATATCCCTGGGGTTCCTAGTGGCTCCATATTATAGGACTGACTCCCACGTGTGAACTTAGATTAAAAAGAGGGAGGATGGAAGAGTTTACACCTCAACTAAGAGTCTTTAAATGGAAAAAACTTTACACCTTTACACCTTCACATTCTCTTAAGGTATCCTCCATGCATACATATAAGTGTATATAAAAGAAAAACGTGTGTGTGTGTGTGTGCGTGCGTATGTGCACGCGAGCCCAACTAAGTATGAAGCACAATAAAAAAAGGAGGGGATGAAATCCAGGTATTCTATAGATCCATAGAAAGCAACTTAAGCTATGAATCATGGTTTTGGAACTCGAAAGAACCTTGGAGACCATCTATTACAATTCTCTTAGTTAACAGATGAAAAACCATTTGCAAACATATGTCCAAGGTTCTACAAGGTCTAACTTGAATTCTATGGCTTCAAATCCATCGAAACATGGTGAGCCATCATTTCTAGTCTGATTTTCTTTCTTCTTCCCACTGCCCTTTCTTTTGTGTTTCTCATTCCTCTCTCCCTCGCCTGCCCACTCCTGTCACCCTCCTCACCTCAGCCCCTAAAAGCTGCTGGTATATAGCCAGATAAGTACCCTTACCTCTGGGAGTCAGCAAGGCACCAAGGTCAAATACACAGGTAACATTGTTAGAAACAGTAATAATTAAGCCCACATAAAGAATGGCTACCTCCCCCAGGAGCTGCCAGTCATACCCAAACACCCAAAGGTAACATAAATAAGGAAGGGCCCAAAGTGCTACAGCTATTTTCTTCATACAACAACACAAATTGCCATGTTATGCCCTAACAAACACACCGTGACCTGGCTCTCCCTTACATTTTTGTGTGTGTCTGCCTGTCAGTCTGTCAAGAGGAAGATCAAAGATCAGATATTCAGAATCCTCAAGCTGGCATTGAGAAATACCTCCTCTATCAGAGAGTTCAATAAAACTTTCTAAAAATCAATTTTCCTCCTTAACTGAATGTGATATTCTTGAGGTTAGGGACCTTTTCATTTTTGCTGCCTATACATAATGGCATCTAATGAATGACAAATGCTTTTTGATTAAATGCATGTATCTAGTTGATCTCTCTCTCTCTCTCTCTCACACACACACACACACACACACACAACACACACAATATGGCTTTTATGGGAGGTGAGACAGAGGAAAAAGATGAAGATGATTCCAACTTGGGTGACAGAAAGGGCAATGTCCTCAACAAAATAATGGACATGATAAACTGATAGTCAAGTGAGAAAAGCCAGGAAGACAATTTATACAACAACAAAATACTGAAAAGACTAATAACTTTAAAACTTAAGAATTCTGATCAATTCAATGCTGCTTTCCTTACCTATTGACAGACTCAAGGTGCTTAACTTTTTTGGACAGACCAATGGAAAAAAAAATTATTTTGCTTGGCTATACATATTTGTTATAAAGGTCTTATTTTTTTAGGGGGGGAGGGAGAGTGATGGGGTAGGCTTGGAAAAGAAGGGAATGAGGGGTGATTTGAGGTTGCCAAAAAAAGAAAGAAAAAGAAGAGTCATTAGAACATTTTTTAATGTAAAAAAAGAAGGCAGAAGGAAGACCAGAAAGAATAACACACAGTTTAAAAATTACACGTTGAATTTATTGTACATTAAGAAAAGGAGGCAATGCAAAATAGTCAGTTTCCTGTACATTGCCTTTTCTATTCTAATACATATATGCCATTTAGGTAGATTCTGTTAATGTAACAATAAAAAATAATTAATAAAAATTTCAAAAGAGTCCCTCTGCCTTCATGAAGCTTACAATCTAGGAATATCAATGGATTCATGATCTCTCTGTAGGTGCTACCACTGAAAATGTGGGTCAAAAGTTATCCATATCTTTTCAATTCAAAATATCTATCTACCATGTTGAGGATTTTCCTCTAAGATTTTTAATTCATATTAAAAGTACATAAAAATGAAGCACAAGATATCCATCTGTGATTTCTCTCTTTTGTTGCATGACTTTTCCAAATATCACATCCTGGATAGTACTTTGTACAACTACTTTTGTGTGAGCCATCACTGGTAGCAACTCATATCACTGTGTCACACTCATGCCAAATACACTATATATTCTCTTTCTTTCCTATATGAAGATGGTATTACAAGAAGTAGTGGGAAAGGCTTCTTTCCTCCATTCCATTGCCCTCTTTTGACAACCATATTATCCATGTCTAACATAAAAAAAAAAACCCAATACTTTAATCTTGAATCTAAATTACCCAGATTGTATGATAGATGAAGATCAATAGTTTAATCTTAAATCTAGGTATTTTAAGTTTAGGATTAAAGTATTGGTCTCTACATGACAGTAGATAATAGAGAACATGTAAGTAACTCCTAATTATTAAATTATTAGGATCTAAATTACCTAGGTTCTATATTAACAATTCAAGAAAAGAGAACTCCTCAGAATGCCTATTTCATAATATATTTACTGTAACTTGACTGAAACACTAGAGGGCACCAAAACCAAATTAAAAAAAAAAAAAAGGAAAAAACAAGTACAGAATTTCATTTTCTATTTAAAGCTCCATTTCAACTGGAATAATTCTTTCTATAGGAAATGCAAGTAACTGCCTGCCAAAGCCTTCTTACCCCCCTTCAAAATATGTCCTCTTTCCGAAAGACTGAGCATTCTATTTTTCATGAATAACATTATTAATGGATGCTTAAAACAAATATTTATTACAGAAGCTTATGGCATGTGGGACTAATTGAGACCTATAAGAAATTAATTTTCCCTAGGACAAATTAATTTCAGCAAAAATCATTTAAAAAAAAAAAACCCTTCTTAAAGAGCTATAAAACTGTGCATACCCTTTGACCCAGCAGTGCTATTACTGGGACTGTATCCCAAGGAAATCATAAAGGAGGGAAAAACATGTGCAAAAAGAATTTGTAGCTCTTTTTGTGATAGCAAAGAATTGGAAAATGCCCATGAATTGGGGAATGGCTGAATAAATTGTGGCATATGAAGGGATAATAAAATATTACTATTCTGTAAGAAATGATGAACAAGCTGATTATAGGAAAGCCTGGAAAGATTTACACGAACATGCTGAACAAAACAAGCAGAACCAGGAATACATTGTACACAATAACAGCAAGAATGTGCAATATTCAACTATAAAAGTTTTACTTCTTCTCAGTGGTTCAGTGATCCAAAACAATCCCAATAAACAGAAAATGCCATCTGCATCCAGAAAAAGAACTATAGAGATTGAATATAAATCAAAACATGCTATGTTCACTTCTTTTTTCTGTTTTTTTTTTCTCCCCTGGTTTTTCCCTTTTGTTCTGATTTTTCTCTCCCAATATGATTCATAAAGCAATGTATATTAAAAATAAATCAATTAAAACAAAAAATTTCAATTTTTTTTTAGAACTTGAAGATAAATTGTTTAGACCATTTTCCCCCTCTAGAGTCCTACTGAGAATTTTTTTATACTATTGGGCCATGTCTTAATTAAAACACTAAGTCAATGAATTGTTGGGCAGTTCATAAAATAAGAATCATGTATCCATTTAAGCTAAATCTTATTAAATTAAAAGTCTGAACTGGTAAAAAAAAAAAAAATAAAATCAACCTTTTTCAATTTCACTCCTCTCCTGAATTTCTCTTAAGACGTACGGCATTTCTGCTGTTAGCCAACAAGTCTGGTGAGGAGTCTCCCTTGTCCTTAAAGGAGTAGCCCAAGTTCAATATACAGTCAGTTGCTAGGCTGTACTCAAAGCCATTTAATGTTGTATAACTTGGCAGAATGTATACTCCAACTGCCCAGACATTGAAAATCTGAGATCACCAACTTTCCACAAGAAATCACCAAGACTTTAGTGGAAATGTTTCTCTTAAATTGCTTAAAATAAAAGTTAAGTGTTCTCTTACCTGTTTTAGATGGTTTTGCTACTGATTATTAATATGTCTCATTTAAAAAGCTAGTGATAATATTTCTAAAATTTTTAATTATAATATTTATTTAAATTTCCATATGTTCAAGTTTTTAACATAAGTCAGAACATAAAAATTTTAAGAACTGGTTGTATACATGTTGTGAACTTCTGTTATTTATCAATTTATTGATCTGAGAACAAAAGATAGTTATAGTGACTTTAGCCTTTTGGTGACCAAATCACATAGTATGAGGGATAGAGAGAGACTGGTCTCAGAATCAGCAAGAAATACTGACAGTCCCAGTCTCTACAGATATATAATGGTACTGGGCAAGTCATACAAGTTGCCACTGCCCCCCCAAAATTGCAGGGAAGATGATTATATGCCTTGATAGATGGAGATCATCAGTATTTCTCTATACTAATCAAATCACAGGTCCAGTTTTTAAAAAAATCAAAATCAAATAAATCATTCTGATATTTTTAATTAATATAATTGTTCATTTTTATTGATTAATTATTCCTCCACCAAAAATCTCTTTAGGATAAACTCCTGCTATTTGAAAAGTGTCTAATATATATGAACATTATTGTAACTTTTAATTTCACACTGTATTCCAGAAAGGGTGAACCCATTCACAGCTATGGTTTCTTCTTGATATTACAAGCACATTCATTTCCCCATCTTTCAGAGATTAAAATGGAAATGGCTAAAAGGATTATAAAAGTGCACCCACAAGTACATAACAAGTACATTATAAATCAGACAGATGAGTTACAGAAGTTAAGGTATTGGTTTTTTTATGCTAGACATGGATAATATAGTCGTCAGAAGTAGTCAGGCAATGGAATGGAGGAAAGCTGGACTGACTGTGGACAGGATGCTTCTAAATGTACCAAGATTTATGTAACTGGGTCACAGAATGCAGTTGGCAGATCACTTTGCTGGATGATCACTTGGTGACAGCTGCTCCCCCAAATTGCCTGAAATTAAATAAACACTTAAAATAAGCTGGCATTGGTGGAAGCTTCCTTCATTTCCATTAATGAGAACCATAAATGGCCTGAGGTTCCCCACCCTTTGCTCACATCACAAAGGATACTTTCATTCAGATCTTGCTTCCTATGAAATATAGCATTGTTGCCTTGTTTTGTGGAAGGCCTCAGTTCTGCTGGTTCTTCCATTACATAATTTGGCATCTACTTAAAAACTTGTCTTGAGATTCTGCCCAACAGATCTTACCCAATGTTATCATTTCAGAGGCCTAACCTAAGGATCTATTTCTAGAAAGAAACCTATCAGCACATGTATTGATCTTTCCTAGCTGATAATTCCTATTTATATAGTACCTTGAAGTTTATAATGTACCTTCCTTCCAATAACTCTGTGAGATAGGTGTTATAAGTATCATGTCCATTTGAACAGATGGAGACAAGATTAATTGACTTGTCATCCAACTAGTTAATTATCAAAGTCCTGATCTGAACCCACTGTGCTTGACTACAAAATTTGCTGTGCTCTTCAAAGAATCCTTCAATATCCTTCCTTGTGTCAATAGGCATCTTACCAATAATGAACCACATGTTAAAAAGTATCATCAGATATCCAAAAGATGCATGCCTGGACAAAGAGGCAAGCTGCTAACTAACAGATAAAGTGAAGGACGGGGCATGTGCTACACTAGCCTACTATGTAATAATCAAATAATCCCTTAAAAGGGACCCCGTGCACAGAACTGACCCCATATGGAGGATTTATGAGAAACACAAAAGTAACAAAGAAAATTTTAGAAGATGTGGGTGAGTTGTTATCTGCACTATTAGAAAAATTTAATTGCTGGGAAAAGCAATAAAACTGGGGGAAGAAGGGATTGGTAGAGCAGGGGTAACCTGAATTTTTAAAAGAAAAACTTTAGAGAAGACCATGGCAGCTATGCTTCAGAAAGTGCTATTATTGTAACTGATTGTTTACTTAATGAATATGTTATCTAGTCATTATGTCCACTTAAAAATAAAAATCTCAGTGATAATGACTCAGTCAGAAGTAAGCACTCATAGAATTCAAGTGTCCTCAGATACTTCAGAAAAACTCCACTTTCCAAGCAGCGTCCTCTGCTCACAACCGCTGTGTAGTCTGAGAGTTTCTATCTGACTGTAGTGTCTTAGGGAGATGAGGGGTGGTGAGAGAAGGGTCCTATGACTTTTTCTTTATTTAAAGAAATGGAAGGAATCTTAAAGCTTATCTAGTTTAGTCATTCATCATAAGGAATCTGTGGCCCAGAAATGAAATGACTTGTCTAGGAAGTCACTGACTGAACAAGGCCTAGGGGACACTGGAATCCAAGAACCTAAGTTCAAAGTGTGTGTCCTGGACATTTCCTTTACCTCTTTGGGGCCCCATTGCCTCATCTGTGAAATGAGAAGAACTTGATGACCTTCAGAATTTGTTCCAGCTCTAAACACTACACTCTAACTCTGGACTGTCCATTTGCTTTCATGATCTACCTTGCCCTATTACCCATGTTAGCTACTATAATCCATTAATAATAAGGCACCCTGGCGAGTGGGAAGAACATGCGCCTGAGTCACAAAATATGTATGTGCCTTTTGCCACAAACAGGCTGCCCCATTCCTAGAATCCCTAGCTTCCTTACCAGCTCAGTAGAAATGCCATTCCTAATCAGGCCTTTCCTGATGCAGCAATTAAGGTCCTCGAAATTACCTTTACTGATCACATAGGTGTTTTGTATATATTTACATACAACATGGAAGGAAACAAGTCTCTCCTAACAGAATGTAAGCTTCTTGAGGGCAGGACCTGTTTTGCTTCTGTCTTGGGGATCCTCAAAAAATTACAAGTGAGGGACTGAACAAAAAGAACCTGGTGATTCTCAGACTCCAGATTTAACTCCCGGTGTCCTAACTCCAATTCCACTGTTCTTTTTACTACCCAGCCTTCATCCTGACTGCCTTCCTCCCACACTGGAGAGGTCAAAAGAAAGAGCAGGGTCAAAAATGACCACAAGATTTCTATCATCTTCAACAGGAAGTACGAATCAAATAAGAGTCAAAAGGTCACAAGCACGTATTAAGTGACTGCTAGGCTCCTGACACTGTGCTAATTGCTGGGGGTACAAAAAGGTGATAAAACAGTCCCTGCCCTTAAGAAGCTCACAGTCTTTTCAACAATGAGATGATTCAGGCCAGTTCCAATGGTCTTGTGATGAAGAAAGCCATCTGCAGCCAGAGAGGATTGTGGTAGCGTGTGGATCACAACATAGTGTTTTCGCTTTTGTTGTTGTTGTTTGCTTGCTTTTTGTTGTCTTTCTCATTTTTTTTCCCTTGATGATCTGCTTTTTCTTGTGTAGCATGATAAATGTGGAGATATGTATGGAGGAATTGCACATGCTCAACATATTGGATTACTTGTTGTCTAAGGGAGGGAAATGGAGAAAAATTTGGAACACAAGGTTTTGTAAGGATGAATGTTGAAAACTATCTTTGCATGTATTTTGAAAACAAAAAGTTATTATTAAATTAAAAAAAAAAACTCAATCTATAGAGAGGAAGTTCCAGCACATGACTACACTATAGTTATAAATAACTACCTGTACATAGTAAACTGTGCACAGGATACATTCAGGAAAAATGGGAGATAACCTCAGAAGAAAGGCACCAGGAGACACTAAAGTTAAAGAAAATCAAGGAAAGGTTTCTTGCAAAAGGTGAGACTTTATAGATGTAACGTGAAGCAAACCAGAGAAGTTTCTCGAGAGACAGAGGGAAGGAGAGATCCAGATATAAAACAGAAAAGATATGAAGGGCTTAAAAAAAAAAAAATCCACAGAAGTGCCTTTTTTTCTTTTTGAAAAGGTGGGAGATGAGGTGTGGGTCTAGAAGGTATGGGGGAGCTAATGGATTTACTGAATGTGGGAGTGAAGGAGTTGGTAATAAACCCAGAATTGCACTTGGAGAAGACAAATTTGAGAGCTGAGTGATGACAGACTAGAGAAGGTTTTGAAAGGGAAAAAAGCTGGGGCACAGCGAGTATGAGTCGCCTGGATGTCCACCAGTTTGTTGGATATGTAGCACATGCAAAAAGAAAGGGCCTGGACTGTGATTTACCAGGTGAGGAAGAAGCAGACTGGCTTAGGGACTTGCCATGATGGATGGGTCAGAAGTGAGACTTGAACCAAAGTCTTCTGGTGCCTGGGCTCACTCTTTTGCCTTTACACCACATTTCCTCATGGAAAGAGGAAAGGAATGTATTCTCCTTATTTCCAGTAAAAGAAAATGAAATGCTAACAGTAAAAGTAGGTGAATCAACAACATTTTAAAAACAACAGTAAAAACCTCTGAATTTTAATCAACATAGTAACCAATAGATGTCAAAGATATGGCTGAAACACAGCCCTTCCTCTTGACAGACAAGTGCTGGACAGTTGCAGTAAATATCAATAATGACATTAGCAGTTATGTGCAAACGTGTGTGTGTGTGTGTATGCTAAAAACCTTACACAATTATTATCTTCTCACAACTCTCTTGGAAGTTAGGTGATATTATTCCATTTTACAAGATGGGGAAACGGAGGCAAACAGAAGTGACTGTCTGAGGCTACATTTGAAGGCAGGTCTTTCTGACTCCAGGCCCAGTACTCAGCCACTGAATTACCTAGCTGCCTTTATTTCTTATTGCTTTAGAAGAAGGAGGCTGAGGTTTCCAGGCAGGGGAGAACGAAGAAGGTATACAGATAACAAAGGGAACATCATGTATGAGAAAGAAGGACAGTTTAACTGGACTATGGAGGCTGGGGAGGGCAGAGAATATATAACAAACCTAGAAAGACAGGTTGAAACCAGGTAATGAAGGACTTTTAAAACCAAGTAAAGGAGTTTATATTTGAATAATAGGTTAACAGGGAGGTAACAGGGAAGCCTAGGAGTTTAATGAATTGGAAAACCCTTTGTCTGATCTAAACTTTAGGGGAAAAAAATCACTTTAGGAGCGATGTGAATGATAGATGGGGGAGAGAGCAAACTTGAAGCAAGAAAATCAATTAAGAAATTTTTACAGTAATTTAGGCAAGAGGTAATGAAGGTCTAAACTAGGGTGGGGGCTCTATGAGAAGAAGGAGAAAGATTAGAGAGATACTGTCAAGACTTGGCAACTGATTGGATATGTAGGTTAATGAGTTGAGGGTAATGCTTAAGTTATGAAGCCATGAGGCACCGAGGTGGAGATGGAACACGGACCTGGAATCAGATGGACCCGAGTTCAGAGCCTCAAGCCTAACAAGATCATGGCCAAGTCACTTAATGGCAACTGCCCTCACACACAAAAAAAGTCATGAACCTGGGTGACTGAAAGGATACACAGTACAGAGAAATAGTAAAGTTTGGAAGAAGGGTAAATTTGGGGGGAAATAATGAATTTTAATTTTGGAATTGTTGGTTCTGAGGTGCCAATGGCACAACCAGTTTGATGACCTATAGGCAATTGGAACCCAACAAAGAGACTAAAGGTAGATTTGTAGAAGTGGAGTTTATATGCCTAGAGATGACAATTAAATTTGGAGAATTCTCCTTTTTACAGAAAGGAGAACAGAAGGCCTAGGGCAGAGCCTTGAGGAACAACCACAATGAGGTAACAAGATATGGATGATGAACCAGCAAAACAATAGAAGAGAAATGGTGTGTCATGCAGAAAAACTCTGCTACTAAGACAGGTGATCGGATAAAACAGGAGACACCTATATACCCTGTTGGATTGTAAGCCATTTCCTGAAGCCTCCCCTATACTAATCACTTCCATTCTCTAGAAGCTAGGACTCCACTCCTGGCTTCCTCATAACTCTGGCAAGTGAGCTTTTGTCTCATTTAGACAGGGAACCAACTTTCATCACCCCACTTCTTGTAATTTCCAGACATGTCCCCATGAGAGTATCCTTTCCTCCACTTTCCACTACCTCCTTATATATTATCTTCCCCCATCCAAATGAAAGCAAAGACTGCCTTCTTTATTTTTTTTTATAGGTATCCCAAGTCCTTAGTATAGTGCCTTAGTAACAGTGCCTGTTTTAGTAAACACTAAAATGCTTTTATCAATCTATCTTAACTTTGCTATCACCAGTAAAAGAAATAACTCCCACAGTTCCTCTTTAAAAGATTATTTATGCTGAGGAGTTTGCAATCTCTTCAAGGATTCTACTTCTTCCTCTCACCCTAAATAAACATTCCCCTACATTCTATCCCTATATTCTTACCTCACTTGAACTCAACATGTCTGAAATTAGCTTTTTCTTCTGACTTCCTATTCCTATTAAGAGCCCCACTATCCTCTCAGTGACTCTGGCTTGAAGCTTCACAATATCTGGGTGTGTGTATATAGGTATGTCTGCACACACACAGGTAGGAGACATAAGGAGGGAATGGGCAGATTCGATCAGTTACTAAAACAAGTGAGTTCTAACTCTGTAATATCTCTTCTCTTACTTTGACTTCGGCAGCTACCAACTCACTTCAGGTGCTCAGGACCTCCTGCCTGGACAAATAGTTTTCACGCTTTTCATCTTCTTGCTTTCTACTAGGTTCTACAACACCTCCTGGCCCAGTTTTGGGTTGTTGTTTTTTTTAAGTACAGTTTTAATTCTGTTTTTCTCTCATTCTCTCTCTGTCTGTCTCTCTTGCTCCCTTCCACCTTTCTCTCCACCTCTTTCACTCTCTCAAAAACACTAGATGACTCCTGAGTTCAAATACAGTCTCAGATACTTACTATCTGTGACTCCAGGGTAGTCATTTAACCACTATCTGCCTCAGTTTTCTCAACTATGAAATGAGAACAGCTCTTCTCCTGCCAGGATTGCTGTAAGGGATCAATTGAAATAAAAGTTGAAAATCATTTAGCACTTGGCCCATACTGGGTGCTTAATAAATGCTTGTTTTCCTTCAATGCATTCCATTATCAACTTATCTTTCCAGCTTTATCTCTCAATAACTTTCATACATATGTATACATGGCCTAGCCAAACTATATCACAAATTGTTTCTTAAACATGCACTTAGTTACTTCCATCTCTATGCCATTGCTCATGTCCTACCTAAGAAAATAAGTCTTCTTATATCTCCAGCTACTGAAATCCTAGCAATCCTTCAAGATTCAATTCAAGTATTGCCTTCCTCCACACTAAGTGTTTCTAAGCCCTTTCTCCTTCAATAATAGATACTTTTTGGAGATTACCTATAGTACATCTAATAATTCAGTGATACCTCATTTACCTTCAAACCATGACTAATACAGAAAAGTCAAGAAAACAGAAATAAACCAAATAAAGTTCTCACAAAAGCCAAAATAGCCATCACAAAGTTCATGCAATAAAGACCATTCACTTTACTCAAAGAAAACCATCTCAGACCTTATATCACAGAACGTTTGCTAGGCTACCTGGTTTTCTAACAGGCAGCAAAACACTATACTCCAATAGGAAAAGGAAATCATAGCCAACCTGATAACAAAAGAAATGGGAATATATGGAGTGGGCATACTACTAGCAAGGCATATAAAAGCCGGGACCATTTATTGTAGAGCTAAAGAATATTATAGAATCCCTGAGGACATCACCAAATTACAACCCAAGACAACAGCTAAAGTCTATTTTACACAATTAGGAATTGTAGGGACTATTAAAAAAATCTCATCTTCCATATAAGGAGTGAGATGAAGGCAATACCCCAGTGATCACAATGGTGACAAGACCAGGCTTCAAACCAAGGATTTTTATTTCATACGCAATGTCGCTTTCACGATGCCGTCTTGTGACCAGGCAAGGTTTCATTAAATCAGGACCATTTCTTAAAAGAATGCGGCCTCACTCTAAGAAAATTCCAGCTGCTTATTGGACATTTTACACTGAATACCACATGGACGTTTAAAACTCACTATTTCCCAAACAGAACTGTTTATATCCTACCCTAAGCCCCCCTGCCATCAGAACTCTTCTTCCTCTGAAGAGCACAGTGTCCTCTGGTCAGCCAGATTCCTAACTGTCCCACCTCCATAGCATCTCTCTCACATTCTAGCCCAGGGCCTTCTCCCCTCAAACCTAGGGTACACTACTTCCTGACAAACCCATCCTGACCTTTGCCAATCAGTCCCTGCCCTGGCTGGGTAAGAGTTTTTCCTACAGTCCAGATCTGACGGTCAGCCACCTGCTCAGTCCCTTCCAAAGGCTCCCTGCTCCCTCTCCGGCCTCCAAGACCAAACAGAAAAGTCACAACCTAGGCTCAACCTGCTGATTGCTTTCCACCCCCTAACTGTCTTCTTCCAGATTGCTCCTCTGACTTCCTCCTCTGCCCACCATCTTGTAATCCCTGGTTTCCTTCAGAGCTCAAGACTCCCACAAGACCTTTCCTGATTTCATGTCCAGAAGTCCTTAGAATGCCTTTATTTTCTACATACTTTTTTCTGTGTACATATTTTCTCTTCTGATAGAATCTAAGCTGCTTGAGGAGAGAAAATGTTTCATTTTTTGCCCTGAATGCCTAGCACCAAGAAAGCCTGGCACATAGAGGACTTACTAAATAATTTTAAAAGAATAGCTAAAACTTTTAAAGTATTGGCACATACAGCAAAATATGAGTCCTTTAGGACAGAAACTATTTCATTTTTGTCTATCATGAAGAGCAGATGCTTAATAAATGTTTACTGCATTGAACCCTGAAAAATTATTATGCACAACAAATTATTCCCTGATGATATCAAATAAATAAGTTACCATGCTAAAAGGCAACTTCCAATTTTAAATGTATATGCAGCAAATGTGTTAGAATATATGTGATTTGTTAAGACTAATCCATCTTCTTTCTTTACTAACTAGGAAAGAAATGAAATAGCAATACAACTTTAAAGTACAAAAGCTGCCAAGTGAAGCTGAGACCCATTTTAAAGTCTAGAATGTCTTTATTTCTACCATATGTTTTATTCTTAGTATGATGTAAACTTCTCAAAGCAGCAATCCTATTATCTACTATTCCTAGAAATCAGGTGCCAACTTTTAGGTTTAATCAAAAATGATTTTATTTAATCAAAAAAGATTTTATTAAGCAAGCAAAATCAATGCAATTATGATCAAAAAGTAGCTAATGACTAGGGGAAAAATCTTAGCATCAAACATCTTTGATTGGGGTCTGATATCCAAGATATATAGAATACTGAAAAATAAACAAGACCAAGAGCCATTTTCCAGAGGATAAGTGGTTAAAGGATATGAATAATTTTCAAAAGAATTGCTAACTATTAACAATCACATGAAAAACTACTCCAGGAATAACAAGAAAAATGAAAATCAAAACAAAACAAATTTGAGCTATTACTGAGTTCTCAGCAAACTGACACACAACTAGAGATGGAAGTCATCAGAGTTGTGGATTAACCCAAACAGTCTCAAATGGTATTTGGAACTACATTCTAAAAAGAATTCAAATACCCATACTCTTTGATTCATGTTAAGAAATGATGAATGGAAGAATCTGGGAGAAGTATAAACTGAAGAAAAATGAAGCAGAATCAAGCAAACAATATACAAAAGACTTCAACATTGTAAAGAAAGAGAATTTTTAAAAAAGCCTAAACATAATATAATTACAATGACCAAGTTTGGTTTCAGAGAAGGAAAAAAAAAATCTTTCCTTGCAGAGGTTTAGGACTGTGGATATAGAATACTGCATATATGGTCAGATTGACTGAAATGTGCTTAGTGTTGAATTGCTTTTCTTCCTCTGCTCTTTCTTTTTTTACTTCTTATTATATGAGAGAGTTTCTAGATAGGGATAGAGAGAGATATGTTCAGAAATGAAGGTAACAATAACAAAAGGTATTTTTTAAAAATGTTTTTAATATAGCTTAACTTGCAAAAATAAATAACAAAAACATCCTTTAAAGAAGCAGCCATAAATAATCATACCCAAAGAAATGTGTATAGCTTTATGATGCCTTAGGGGAAAAAACCCAAAACTTGTGGATTAAGTTTCATAGTATAAAAGGGGAAAATAAGATATTTACAATGAATCAATACATACCTTTAAAAAAAAAAAAACTATGCTAATTGTGTTTTTATATGCTTATGGCCACTACTTTAGGATCTGGGTGTCTTATCACTTCTATGACTTGCATACTGTAACTGTCATGACACTCATGGACTACGCCTATGTTCCAAAACACTAGACATTTAATAATATCTTCATCTGACAGATAAGGAAAGTGAGACTCTAAGTACATTTCACATAGCTACTAAGTATAGAGATATGATCCAAACCCTTGGTCTTTCCTGAATACAAGACAGCCTCACTTTTTCCTCCAGAACCATCTGGGTCCAATGGCAAGATATAGATCAGAACAACTGGAGATGGCCCCATATGCTTAAGAAGTTAGTGTAACTTCAAGAAAATAGCTTTAATACAGTAGCAGAGAAAGAAGTCATATTACAAGACATTGAGAAATAAGTGGATAGTAATGATGAAGTGGAAACATCAAATGTACATTATTTTTAATTACTGGAAACTTGATATTGAATATCAATATAACTAATAAAACTTTATTTTTTACTATCTACATTTAATTTCAATGCAACAAAGATAACTTTTCAGCCACTTTGTCTCCAATAGGATTTTCTTTGTCCATGAATATTCTCATTTAATTTCTCTTAGATGGTAAACTACTGGATGCACTGTTTTTCTAATTCTAACCTTTTCACTTTGTATGTATTATTTTATAAGTTCTATCCAGATTTCAAGTGTTCTTCATACTTAATAATCTTAATTCCATCATTCCACTCTACTGCATAGATTCCATTACTTTATTGTATCATAATTTAACTATTGTCCATTGTGAACATCTAGGTTACTTCCAGTTTTTTTTCATTGTAAGTAATACTATGAAAATCTTTGAAACACTAACTTTTTCAATGAAATCAAGAAAAGACCTTCCGACCTTCCCTAATCACAAGTCTACATCCTCAAGTTATTTTGTATTTATTTATGTATGTGATGCCTTTCCCCATTGAATGTAAGCTCCTTGAGGATCAGGGCTGTTGCTTTTTTGTTTTGTATTTCTTATGCCTAGAATAGTGACAAGAACATAACAGGTACTTAAAAAATAAATGCTTGTTGATTGATAATATTTTCAGGCTCTTCCCACCAGTGAAAATTATCAGCTGTAAATATATGATTGTAACCTTTACCACATATTGTTAAATTGCTTAAGGCTGCAATTCTACCAATGTAATATACTTCAAAACCCCACCATGTTTTATTAAATTTATTTTGCCAATTTGGGTGAAATCAAGTTTGGTGGTGAGATCAATTTGATTGTAGATCAAAGTTATTTAATTAATTTAATTTAAGTGGATGGAGTTGAGCTTCACTTTCTACTTCCTCCCAAGCGTTTATTGTGGCCACTATTTCTACAACTTGGAAATGAAAGACATTGGAGACATAACTCTAGTTCAATAGCTACACAACAACTACTATGATTAAGCAATTATTACATTCAGGGAAGTGTGCTAAAGGTAAACATAAAGGTCAAGTAAAGAATAATCCCTGCCCTACTGACAATAAAATACAGCAAATACACAAGTAACTATAATATAAAAATACATTACTAAGTGATATGTGAGGGGAAGTGGTTATTAATAACTGGAGGGATTAAGGGAAAATTTCATGGAGGAGGTAGTATTTGAATTTGGGCTTTTAAAGATGGAGTAGTATTTTCAAAAAAAGAAGTACATTCCAAATACAGAAAGCAATATTAACAGAAGAACACAGAGGAGAGTTTGGACTATATTCACAGGGAGCAGTTTGGCAGATGGAAATAAGGTTTGAAAAGCAGGCTGGTACTCTACTGCAGTGCCTTGAATATCAGGTTAAGAAATGTCAGTTAGTTAATAAGTATTTATTAAGCATCTTCTACGCACCAGGCACTGTGCTAAGCTCTGGAGTGTGAACTTTCCATTCAATCCAATAAGTATTTATTATAAGCTTCCTATGTGCCATATACTAGGGAAATGAAGACAAAACAAAAACCAACCCCTGACTTCAAGGAACTTATTTTGGGAGGAACTTCATTTAGTAAAGATTAGCAAGCTCCTGAAGCCATAGTTAAGAGAAGTGATCAGATCTATGCATACAGAATATTAATTAATGTGACACTATGTGAAGAATGAACAGAATGTAAAGTGAGAGGAAGGAAGGAGGAGAAAGAAACTAGAGGTGAAAAGAACTATTAGGAAACTACTGCAATAATTCCAGTGGGCAGTCATGTGACACATGAGAAGTCACAGACAAGGGAAGACAAAGGGGAATAGAGGCCCAATATCCTGGGGAGGTAGAACCTATAGGACTCAGCAACTGATAAGCAATGGAAAGTAAAAGTGAAGTAATTCCAAATTTAAGAATACAGGGGACTAGAGCAATATGGGGAAAAATAGTACAGTCAGAAGAAAGGGGTTTAGGGAGAAAAATAGTAAGCTCAGTTGAAAATGAATTCTTTTCCTATAAAGACTAAACAGAACATATTCTGCTTGTTTCCATTAATGCTACAGCTGCCTAATACACTTTCAAATGTAGGATAAATATGATCATGCTAGGATCCCAAGATAATTAATAGAGTAGTTTATTATGCCAAGTCCATTCAACCAAAAGCCTGTCATGAAAAGGAACGGAGATGTGTAAGTTAATAGGTGGGAGAAAATGAGGTTAACCCAGGATTTAGAATTTATTCTACATTAAGCCAGTCTTAAAAGACAAGCACATTACTCCAAGCTACATGCCTCCCTCTGAAAAACCACAGAGAGGGGTGGAAGAATGCTCCTCCACAAAGCCTCTTGGACACAAATTTTTTTGTTTGTTTTTAAACAGAGTCCACAAAACCAAATTAATTTATGTGACATCTTTATTTGAAATGGACATTAAGATTATGAAAAACAAACAAATTCCAGTTTGATGCTGGAATATTAAGCATTGTAATTCTATTAAACCTTGCAATATAGTTTTGAGAAAGGCAAGTCTCAGATTTTAGTGCACAGATCACTTAAATATCATACATCATTAGATGCCAGGAAAAGTGATTTGAGTACTAAAATAAAAGTAAAATTTCATAAGAAAAACTACCAAAGGATGATTTCAGAGAGGCCTGAAAAGACTTACATGAACTGATGCTAAGTGAAGTGAACCAGGACAACACTGTACACAGAAACATTAAGATTATATGATGATTGACTCTGATGGGCATAGCTCTTTTCAACAATGAGATGATTCAGGCCAATTCCAATGGTCTTATGATAGAGAGAGTCATCTGCATCCAGAGAGAGAACTGTGGGGATTGAGGGCAGATCACAACATAGTAATTTCAACTTTTGTTGTTGTTGGCTTGTGTTTTGTCTTATTTCTCATTTTTTCCTTTTTGATTTGATTTTTCTTCTGCAGCAGGATAAATATGGAAATATGTAAAGAAGAACTGCACGTTTAAGATATATTTATTCACCATTGATTCACCAATGAATGAAAAAGAAATTCTAACTCTTCTAAATTAAGAAATTACCTTAGAAACCATCCAGACTTATCCATTAATGTTATGGATTTGTAAAATGAGACTGAGAAAAGCAAAAATGACTTGCTTTAAGGTTTGCTCAATTCTAGTCTAGTCATTTCAAGTCCACTATGCTATATCCCAAAAAGATTTCACAAAGTTCCCAGAATAAAGCAGAATGTGACAAATTTACTCCTCTTTAGGAGTCAGTTCAAAAGTTTGGGAGCCAGACATTTTTCAGCTTTTAAGAAAACAAAAACAAAACGGATAAAAGGGACCAGCATGTGACTAACCTGAGATTAAAACCCAAATGGCTGTAATAACACCAAGGATTCTGAAAGATATTTTGGAGAGGCTCAAAAAGAAAACTGAGTCTATCTGGCTAGGGTACTTTCTGAGCCATATACCAAATGAGGAGAACTTCTGGTCATCAGCTTCTTTCAAATTTGTACAGTAAAAAGAATACAATTCCAAGGCACCTGGAGCAGGGGATAGAGCCCTGGACTGGGAGCCACGAAGACTTAGATACAAATCCTGCTCACACACTTGATAGCACTGTTGACACTAAATGGTCTCTATGACTCCTTCCAGTTCTGAACCTATGATCCTATGACACAAGTATAGTAGTTAACTAAGCTCACATGAATTGATACTGTCTAGCACTGTCTACAGATTTTTCAAATTACTATGACAGTAGAAATGAGAACACAAATAAGCAAGACTCCAGCATCAAGGTAGATGCATCAAAAACACAAAGTATCAACGATAAAAACAGGTAGTTTTCAGAAGAGGAAATCAAAGTTATCTACAGTCATATTTTTTTTTAAATGCTCTAAATCAATACTGATTGGAGAAATAGAAACTAAAACAACTTTGAGGAACCTATCAAATTGACTCTGACAGAAAAGGAAAAGGATAAAAGTGGGAGGGAATATGGAAAAATAGGGACAATAATGAATTGTTGATGGAATTGTGAACTGGTCTAACCATTCAGGAGAGCAATTTGGAACTATCCATAAAGGGTTATAAAACTGTGCATAGACTTTACCTTCGCAATACCATCACCAGGTCTACATCCCAAAGTCATTTTGAGTCAAATTGAGATCCAATGTATAAGAACACACTATACTATATCTTCTAATGTAGTAAAGAAGCAGTATGATGTTGCTAGACTTGGAGCAAGATCTGATTTGGAATCCTGCACTGCCATCTACTTATTTGTGTGACTTTGGGCAATTTGTTTAACATTTCTGGACCTCAGATTCTTCATCTATAAAATGCAAGGATTGGAAGAGATGGCCTCTAAGGTCTCTTCCAACTCTAAATCCTATGTCAGTCACCAAATAAAAAATGAAAAAAGCAGTGTAGCCCAGGGACTAGAAAAGAAGGTACTAAACCCAGAATTCTAAATAATGAGTCTGTTAGCATTAAAAGGTATTCCAGTGATGACCATTTTAAAGAACATGATCACATAATTTGGAGGTTGAAGGATCTAAGTACCTGGTTCAGTCCCTTTACTGTACAGATAAGGAAATTAAACCAGGAGTTAAATAAGCAGAGGTTTTTTTCCAAGCAATTTTAGAAATGTGAGCACAGAAAACGGCTATTTTTATAATACAATATAAGTGATAGAAGGCTTTGAGCACCTCATTCTTTATAGAAGATGTAAAGGATAAGAATTTCCTAGGAAGAAATGTTAGGGATTACTTGCAATCTATACCACTAGAGGGAGTTCCCAGATCAATGAGATCATAAATACACTGAAGTGTACAATTCAAAGTTTCACAATAATTTTGGAATCTTCAGAACTCCACAAACTCAGTGTTATCATTTTGAAGAGAGAAAATTAAGAAATGATTGTGTATGACTTTGCCTATGTAACTCGGACCACATTGACATTCTAGTGTATGCAATTGCCAAGTTTCAAATTTATTTAAAATGATCATTTGTTCATTGTATGGAACACAGAACATCTTCCCACAGAAACATTCATTCCATAAGTATTTGCTAAGTACCTGCTATGTTATGAAGTCTGGTTAGTTTCCCAAGCTAACCCACAAACATCCATCTAACCCATTACATATATAATTGAATCATAAATAGTACCAGCCTATGCTCTAGAATCAGGAAACCAGAAAAGTAAATGAGCTTCCTCTCCTTTTTCTGGGCACAAAACAATCACAGGCAAAATTTTGAAACGGGTATGACATCATAGTTTATATAAACAGTTTATCTAGCTCTGGCTCTCTCTTCTAGAAAACCGGTACCTCATTTTACCTTCTCAAAACCAATCATGGCCTGCTATTCTCCCAAATTAAAACTCATATTCCCTCAATACACACACTCTCAGGTATGTGTTTTTTATTGTATATTTCTAAATTAATTTACATTAATATGTGAATGATCAGAAATTCCTTAGTCTTCCCATGATATTTGAATTTATAAGGAGGTAGTTAACATATCTCTAATTGATAGAATTTAAGATTGATAGGATCTATCTAATTGATAGAATTAACAAAATGAATAAATTGTAAACTAGTCAGTATGACACCTGGTTTGGGTCACCTAAGTTATTTTTGTTTTTCACAACTTTTTCCATTCTTAAATATCTAACCCTCAAGGATTATCTAAATCACACCTCCAAGGAAGAACATGACAGGGGCGATTGGAAATTCATAAATCAAGAATTGCTTGAATTCAGCAATTCCCTTGAGGAGAAAATTTTATATTATAATCCATCTAGAATTCAAAATTCTCTAAAAATTATGAAGCGAAGACAAATTAAGGAGGATAATTTTAAAAAGAGTTTCCCTCATCCCCTTACATTTAGTAGCAGAAAACTCTTGAACCTTATGATTCCAGTCTATTCCTCAGACAATAGTTGCTTAAAAGTCTATTATGATCATTTTTTATTACAATTTCCTCACTTCTCTAATTCCCTGTAGGATATTTGTTGCCAGGCTAGCTAGCAACATTATCATTCAGCACCAGTAACAAGAGGTCTCAATGTCTCTGCTCTTTAGTACTGTAACTACTTAGTGATGGAATATAAAATATTTCCAAAACTGTCTGAATATATGGTAAAGCTTCTTTTCATAGTTTACTCAGTCACCACTTAACAACACATTAAAATTCTATTTAAATTGTTAGTCAGTCCATCTCTATACTTATTTAGAAGTCAACCTTCAAATACAGCACAGCAGAAAATACAACTACTGTATAATACAAATACAAATACAAGCATAACAAATCCATAATAACTAGTCATCTAAAAGTAACTTTCATAGATTTTGGAAAAAAGTTTTGACACAAGCCATATATGCTAAAAATTCAGTAATCACTTGCTAGACTAACAAACCAAACATCCTCTTATCCTAATGCTTCTACTACAATCTATAATTCCTTCATGAACTCATCTACTCAAGAATATATGAAGAATTTTAAGCTACACTAGTACATTTAAAGATATCTGCAATATCTCCTTTAGGGACAGAGAAAAAGACATTTTGGACCCACGAAAAAGTAACTTTCATAGATTTTGGAAAAAAGTTTTGACACAAGCCATATATGCTAAAAATTCAGTAATCACTTGCTAGACTAACAAACCAAACATCCTCTTATCCTAATGCTTCTACTACAATCTATAATTCCTTCATGAACTCATCTACTCAAGAATATATGAAGAATTTTAAGCTACACTAGTATATTTAAAGATATCTGCAATATCTCCTTTAGGGACAGAGAAAAAGACATTTTGGACCCACGAAAAATTTCCTCACTGAACAGATAATTTAAGAGTTGACAGGCGATTTTTCAATTTCAGCATGATGGAAGTAACCTACAACAGGGTGGGGTGACCCTAGCATGCCATCACTTTCCTTACATATAAAAATTTCTCTATTAAGATAAAGCTAACCAGGGATCTTAAAACATCATTTAATAAGGTTCTTTTCAATAACCAAACCATTTGGGTGGATCTTAATATCTAATTCTGAATGGAAGTCTAGAGTAAATAATAGTTCCCTTGCATCATTTTTCTACTTCCCTTGTGCAGACAGCTATTTTTCATTCTAAGTTTTGTCAATGGTACATAAAAATAACTCTAAAATGAAGTTTCTTCTTAGTCAGACTAAAAAGTATTCATTGGTTGACTGTGGTGTCCTCAAATATCTTAATTTTGACTTTTTCCTCTATCAAGTCTCAAAAGTACTCAAAAACCAAGAAACAAACTCCAGATTTAAGCAACAATTTCAATTCAACAATGAAATAAAGAGACGAATCTCATTTTCAAAGCCAGCAATCATGGAATAAAGATGACAAACTAGAGTAGAGACATTCTACTGAGATTTTTTTTTTGTTTGACCTGTGATTCATCTAGTGAAGATTCTCCTACCATCAAACTTTTCTGAAATTGAATAGCCTTGAGTTTGCTCAAGATCTAGTCTTCCTAAGCCCAAGTCCAGTCCATCTCTATTATGCTCTCCGCCTCTTCTGTTCAGACAACGGTCATAATACCTCACTTCTATATAGAACTTTTAAGGTTCAATGTTTTCCTCACAGCACTGTTGTAAGTGGCTCAAGTACTATCTTTTAATAACATATTATCAAGCATTAAAATGTTTCCCTTCACATCCAAGAAAAACTGGACTGGTTCTAAAAGGGATAAACACAACATTGTCTCTATTAATTTTGCTAGATTTGGAGAAAACATATTTGCAGATTAACCCTGGTTGTGCATGAGCTTTGTTTTAATGGGGAACAGTAAAACAGGAAAGAGCTGTAGTGATGATAGTGCCAATAAAATATTCAAAGGCCCAAGATTTGTATTTATCTGCAAGATTGATTTTACAAACACACAATTATATATAGACTACAAAGAAACCAGCTCCATCTGGAGACAGCACATGTCACACAGAGATCTAAATTCAGATATCAAATTTCCTGGACTAATTACAGCCACAGATAGTGAACTCAAACTTCTGGTAAAGTGAGAGGACAGGCACTTGTGCAACTCAGCAATCGCTCCTCTATCCATCTCAACAGAAGAACAGGTGCGAGTGATTATCCACTAGAATCAGTTGAAGGTTGATGGTTTTTGTTCTCATGACTTCTCACCCAGGTACTTATTTGATGTACATGCATTTTCCCTATGTAGGACTGGCAAAGCCTAACAATACCTTTGGTGAAGTCTTTCAGCTCTACTATGATCCTGTGATTTCATTCTTCAATGGTATAGGCCAGAGGCAGGACTTTAACATCTGGGTATTTTTCCTTTGAAGAGAGATACTAGTGTGTACCCTATGATTCCTTAAAAACCTACAAGTCAGAAGACGGAAATATTTTACATGATCACACATTTTCTCTATGTGGAACTGCTTACTGTCTCAGGGAAGGGGGAGAAGAAAGAGAGAGAGAATTTGGAACTCAAAAAAAAATTATTTTAAATGAATGTTAAAAATGGTCTTTACATGTAATTGAGGGAAAATAGAATATTATATTAAAAGCACAACTTAAAATCAGCATCAGGACTACCATACACATACAGAAGCACTTGTTGATGGAAAAATGGTTAATTCTATTTGCCGTTTTATTCAACACCTATTATTAAGATGCTGATGTTTGTAAAAGAATGTCTGTCTCTAGCATCACAGAGCTTATAGTCTGAGGCCCTTAAGAATTATTAAATTTTATATAAATGTCTTAGTACCCTCTTGCTTAGATAGAGGCAGACTGGGGACAATCCCCAGTTCAGCTATTTGGTTCAAATGAACTTTAGGCTTTCAGATGTCTAAGTTAGGGGAATGAACCTTTTAGGGGGAAATATCAATTGTGTCATCAACATGAGAACAGGGGAATGAAAAACCCAATCAATATCAAAATCTCCACCAATTCCTTTCCTGTCACCCCACCAATCTTTTCCTGAATCCACAGCCCAATTTCATTAAAAAAAAAAAAAAAAAAAAAAAACTTACGAGGGATAGGGGCTGTTGACAAATTTATTAGAAACATTTTTTTTAAAGTCTATTAGATTATTTCAAAGCATGAAAACACAATCTTAAGTATAAAAAAACAGTGAAACAGTAAGTAGAATTCATATCCTATGCATAGGATAAGTTGAATTTACAGTAAAAGCACACTAAATTATGTCCATGCACTATTTTCCAGTCTTTCCTAATTGTGCTCTGATGTACAAACAAGGCGGGGTGCTTGGTACTCACAGCACCTTCTATTTGAGACTAAGTCTCTAGGGCTTTCAGACACGACTCTGGGGTCCCCTCTATGTTGAAGAACATCCCCCCACACACCAGCTGAGCAAAGTTCGGAGCCAACCCCGGCACGCTCGGCCCAAGAACCGAGCATGAAGGAGGGAAATGACTTGGGGGGCCGAGAGGGCAGCCCCGGGAGGGGCAAGGGGGTGGGTGCCACGGCGGGGCCTGTCAACATCTGACAGACTAACCCGCTTTCCGACTCCAGCGCCTCGGGCGCCCGGTGGGGCCTCAACGTTTGCGGGACCGAACTCAACCTACCATTAAAAAAAAAAAGCACGGCCATCCATGACATCCCGGGAGGGCTCCCTGCGAAGCCAGGACCCCGGCAGCACCAAACCCAACGGCTCCGATGGGAGCCCTGTCCATGCTAAGCTCTGAAAGGGGCTGGAGGAAGAAGGGCAACAGCTCCTCCATCTGGCCGCCGCACCAGCACTGCGGGGAGCTTTCTAAAAATCACGAAAATGCCATCTTCCGAGGGCCGGGGGTCTCGGGGGCAGCCGCCCTCCCCGAGGGGCCGGGGACCCCCGGCCTCGCTCCGCCGGGGGGCGGGGAAGCAAAGGGGAGGAGGAGAAGCGGCTTTGGCATTCCCTCCTTGCAAGGCTCGGGCTCGCGATGGTCAGTCACACACGAGGACGCTCGAGAGCCCCCCTCCTTTTTTTTCTGCGGCCGGGGGGCCCTCACCCCCAAAGCTCGGGGTTCCCAAGGACCCTAGTGCCAAGGACACGGTCTCCAGTGGGGCGGGCGGAGGGAAAATGTCCCTCCTCAGGGGTTGTGTACAAAAGGGCCGGCTGTCTCCCGGCTCCGGCCGCCGCCGCCGCCTTCTCCGCCCTCCTAACTTGGAGAAAAGGTGGGCAAAGCGCCATGTTCCCCCGCCCGCCGGGCCCGCCGGACTACCTGGAGAGGCAGCCCACGACACCCCGGCGCGGGAGGAGGCCGCCCGGGGAGGCCGGACTCCCCGGCCGCCGCCACCGCCGCCGCCCAGTCCGAGCACAGGGACGAGGGGCCGGCGCGGCGGGGAGGCCGGCGGCCCCGCCCGGTCCCGCGCCCTCCCGGGGCCTCTCGGCTCCCAGAGCCCGCGGGAGGCCGAGGCCGAGGCGGGGCGGAGGCCGGAGCCCGGCGACCCGAGGCTCTTCCTCAGGACGGTGCTTCCCTCCTTTCCTCCCTCCTTCCCTCCCTGGCCCGCCAGGCCGCCCGTGGCCTAGCGCGGCCTGCGCATCCTCGGAGTGGCGGTTTGGCGGGGCCGGGCCGGGGCCCCCCGCCTGAGGCGAGCCGGAGCCGCCGTGCCCCGAGGCCGGGGGGCGCTGCTTGGGTGCCGGGGTGGCGGGCGGGCGGGCCGGCCGGCGGGCTGGCGGGCGGGCGGCGTGTTGCGGCTGCGCCGGGGCTGAAATAGCTGGAGATTGCGCGGTAGGGCACTCACCTCAGAGCGGCTGCGCTACCGCGGGCCTGCGCCGTGGAGACTGCGACCGCGCCGGCTCCTCGCCGCCTCCTGCCACCAGCGGCAATGGCGAGAGCTACCGCCTCTGCCGCCGCCGCCGCCGCCGCCGAGGAGGAGGAGGAGGAGGTGGAGGAGGAGGAGGAAAAGGGAGGGGGGTGGGGGAGCACGCACGGCACGCACGGAGACTCCTGCTTCCCCGCCCGCCCGCCCCGCCGCCATGATGGGGAGGTCAGAGGGGCTGCTCCGCGGGCGGGCGGTGAGGTTCGCGAGGCCGATGTACGGCCTCCCCTTTCTCCCCACCTTCCCAGCGCCTTAGAAACGGAGCCCCGCCGCGGCGTGCGCCACGGGAGCAACTCGAATAATGAAGTGCCGAAGCCTCGAGAGTAGTCACCGGGTCGGGGATGGCTCAAGACAAATCTGGAGAAAGCGGCATCTCGCGCAGCCCAGTAGTGACCTTCCCAATATGGTGCCTCTCCAAGCCAAGCGGCTTCTCGGGGACCTTCCTCCTGTGGGGCCATTATTATGGCTCCCTCCAATCTTCCAGAACTCTAACCCGAATGCCATCTTCCCCTGGTTCTCCCCTCATAATCCCCCCCAACAGATACGTAGTATTATTTATTACATATTTTAATAATGTGTACTTATTATTAAAATATGTATGTAAAAATGTATATTTATTGTGTATTACATTATTACATATTTTACAGATTACATATTTTTACATACATATTTAGTAAATATACATTTACATATTTACATATTGCATACATACTTAACAATTATTACATTGTTGATCCGATATTAAATGTAAACATTGCATTTAATCTGAAATAAACATTTTTACTATAAAAACATACTCTATGGATATTATCCTGTTATTAGAAATTAAAGTAAATACATTATAGTTAGCATATCTATTGATTATATATTTTCATTATAAATGTTATTGATACTATATTAAATTTAAAGACATTGCACTTAATATGCATTATCTGATGCATTTATATTTTATTATAAATATTGATATACTTAATGTAAATATATGCAATATGTAAATATTATCTATCTTCCTATTTTTATTATAAATATATATTGATGTACTATTACATTGTTAACATTGAATGTAAATATTACATTTAATATGCAATGTATTGTTTATTGTATTGTTTTCATTTTAAGTGAAATATATTGGTATATTGATTGTAAATATATTACACATGTATTATATTGCCTATTACAGTCTGTTTTCATAAGTTCATGTGTAATATATTAATATATTGATGTCATTTTAAGTTTATTCCATATTACAGTTAACATGCAATTTATTAAATACATTTTGAAAAACAAAACTATGTAATAAGGAAGTGCAACTATGAAGAACTCAGAGAATTGAAATAATTAAGTTAGACACAGCAGAGAAATACATGGAAAAAGAACATACACAATGACAACACAAAATACAACTCAGCAAATTCAACAATGTACTACACAATCAAAATTAAAACACAAACTCTGTTAACAGCTTTAAACTACAAAATTAAAGAGTGATAAGTGTTATCATTTACAAGTCCTTAAAAACCTTTGTCTAGCCATTAATCTGGTAATTAATAAGTGTGTCAAAATAAAATGCATCTTAATTCATTAATTGAAATAAATGAACTGTGGAATTGGCCTCCTATGGTTGTCCTCTAGCTTATCAATATTTTTCTTAAATTGTTGCACTGAGAATTGACTCCAAAGGTAGTATATCCAACGCAGAATACAAAGGGACTTATCAGTTCCTTATTTCTGGAATCTTAAACCTCTAAGCCTAAAATGACATCAACTCTTTTTTTCTTTTTTATTATTATTATTTTTTATAGCTTTTTATTTACAAGATATATGCATAGGTAATTTTTCAGCATTGACAGTTGCAAATCCTTTTGTTCCAACTTTTTCCCTCCTTCCCCCCACCCCTTCCCCCAGATAGCAGGTTGAACAATACATGTTAAATATGTTGAAGTATAAGTTAAATACAATATATGTATACACATCCGGTTAATTGCTGTATAAAAAGAGTCGGACTTTGAAATAGTGTACAGTTAGCCCCTGTGAAGGAAATCAAAAATGCAGGCGTACAAAAAAAAAGAGGTATTGGGCATTCTATGTAGTGGTTCATAGTCATCTCCCAGAGTTCTTTCCCTGGGCGTAGCTGGTTCAGTTCATTGCTGCTCTATTGGAACTGATTTGGTTCATCTTCATTGTTGAAAAGGGCCACGTCCATCAGAATTGATCATCATATAGTATTGTTGAAATATATAATGGACATCAACTCTTTTGGCCACCATATCATACTGAATTTGCTCACTGAATATGCATTCTAAAATCTCTAGAACTTTTTCATACTATCTTTTCACCCTATCTTTTAACTGATAAGCTTATTTTTTGAATCCAAGTATAAAACATAAATTTTCTATTTCTAGATGTAACCCACTATTTTAGTTTGTCTTCCAATGTTTTAGCTATACCTCCTAGCTTTGGGTCATTTGCAAACCTGATAATCATGCTCCCTACATTTCATGTAACTCATTAAAAAAAATGTTCTAGAATTGAATATTATTGAATGATAAAATGTTACCAAAAAAAAAAAAAAAAAAAAGATCTAAGGTAGTAAGAACTGATTCAGAATAGTAACCAGAATCAAAACCAGGAGAACAATTTATACAAGGACAACATTATAAAGGAAAAACAACTCTTAAAGACTTTGGAACTCTGATCAAAGCAATGACTAATCACATCTTCAGGGGACCTTTGATGAAGCATGTTACTTCCTAAGAGAGATATAATGGGCACAAAGAGACATAAATTTTTGGTTTTGCTTGACTATGGAAATTGATTTTACTTGACCTATCCTTATTTGTTACAAGTTGTTTTGTTTGTTTTTTTCCTTTCAGTTAATTGGTGGGAGGAGGGTGGCTAGCATTAGTAATGTCAAAAAAAAGAGGGCCATTAAAATCTTTTTTTTTTTATACACAAGAAAATAGGAAGTTCTGAAGGAAGCACAAACAAAATGGACAATGACGAAATAACTTGTGGTATATGGATGTGATAGAAAGTGACAGTGGCATCTAGAATAACAAAAGAGTCCATTTCATCCAGGGCCATCTCCAGTCATCCTGATTTCTATCCAGCCACTTGACCCAGATGGCTCTGGAGGGGAAAGTGAGGCAAGAGACCTTGCCCAGCCCTCCCTCACTTAAGTCCAATTCCCTTTCATGTCATAGCATCCCCTCCCTGATGTCATGGTCCTCCTGGAGAATGAAGGACAAATAACAATAACAAATATGAAAAATTCAGAGAAACATGAAAACCAAAATGGCACAGAGTAAAGAGAGGAGTATAAAATAACAGTATACACATAAAACAACTACTTTGGTCAAACATAATGGCCAGTTTCATATTAAATTGTCATACTATTCATATTAAAAGTTAAAGGTTGCATCTCTTCTTTCCATTAATAATAAAGGTTTGCGATTTACATTAACTAATGCTGAATGAAGTAAATAGAACTAGGAGAACGAGAACGTTGTACACAGTAACAGCAACATTGTGCAGTGATCAACTATGAGACACTTCGCTCTTCTCAGCAAAACAGAAATTTAAGATAATACCAAAAGACTTATAAGGGAAAATGCTGTCCACATCCAGAGAAAGAATTATGGAGTCTGAATGCAAATCGAAGTATACTATTTTACTTTTTTTCTTTCTTGTGTTTTTTTTTTCCCCTTTTGTTCTGATTCTTCTTTCACAACATGACTAATGTGGAAATATATTTAATATGATTGTATATGTATAATCTATGTCAGATTGCTTGCCATCTTGGGAAGATGGGAAGGAAAGGGGGAGGGAAGAGAAAAAAATTTGGAACTTAAATTTTTATAAAAGGGTATGTTAAAAAAACTATCTTAACATGTAATTGCAAAAAATAAAATACTAATAAGTAGAAAATATCAAAATTTATATTTGGAAAAATTTTTTAAATAGTAATAAAGGTTTCCTAGAAATGTACTTTTGTCAGAGAGGTATTTGATGTTCTCATTAGGAACTAGCATCTCTTTTGTTGAAAAAAAGAGTATCAATAATTTTGAGATAAGGGGCAGCTAGATGATAAAGTAGATAGAGGGCTGATTCTGGAATTAGCAAAACCTGAATTCAAATATGGACTCAGTCACTTACTAGCTATGTGATCCTGAGCAAGTTACTTAACCTGGATTGCTCCACAAAGACAAAAACAAAAGCCACACCAATAATTTAATTTGAGGATTTGTTGAAAAGCACATGTCACAAAAATAAACAAATATGGAATCTTCCCAAGATAATTTCCTTCTGCCCCCCAAAAAAAGTTAGCCTAGTTGGAATCCTCAACACTTTTGCTTTCTAATTAACTTTATATTGCCATAATTTGGAAATAAAGCAAGAAAATGATTTCTAGTTTAATGATCATGGCAAAGGAACTATTGAATTTCCCTACCCTTTTTTCTTTTTAGCGATATTCCTGGTCCAAAGTCTTCATGACATTAAATAATTTTGTGATTAAACAAACCCTAATTTTCTTTCCCCTTTCTAGTACCTCTCCTAGGCTCCATATCTTAGACTTGCAATTTGTTTTGCTAGTTCATACTTAATATTTCGCTCTGTCTTCCAAGGATAATGTGTCTGCTTTAGCATTATTATATTTCACTTCAACAACAACACTATATGATGACCAGTTCTGATGGACCTGGCCATCCTCAGCAACGAGATCAACCAAATCATTTCCAATGGAGCAGTAATGAACTGAACCAGCTACGCCCAGAGAAAGAACTCTGGGAGATGACTAAAAACCATTACATTGAATTCCCAATCCCTATATTTATGCCCACCTGCATTTTTGATTTCCCTCACAAGCTAATTGTACAATATTTCAGAGTCTGATTCTTTTTGTACAGCAAAATAACGTTTTAGTCATGTATACTTATTGTGTATCTAATTTATATTTTAATGTATTTAACATCTACTGGTCATCCTGCCATCTAGGGGAAGGGGTGGGGGGTAAGAGGTGAAAAATTGGAACAAGAGGTTTGGCAATTGTTAATGCTGGAAAGTTACCCATGCATGTAACCTGTAAATAAAAGGCTATTTTAAAAAAAAGCATTATTATATCTCTAAAGGCATATATACATACTTACCTCTCTTCCTTGGCTTCTAGACTAAATCCCTTTGTTTTGTCTATCTCAATGTATCCAGTAGGCACTCCTTCTGTTAGTGCAGATTGCAAACTATAGATGACTTCACATAATTTGTGAATCTTGACTGCATCATCAAGAAAACCCCAAATGGAGTCATGAAGAGTCAGACTCAACTGAACAATACAAATTTGGGAGAAGGGGGAGGTACTAATTGTTGGGAAGATCAGAAAGGATTTAATGTAGAAGCTGAGGCTTCAGCCAACCTGTGAACAAAACTAGGGTTTCTAAGAAGCAGAAATAGTAAGGGAGTGTTTTCCAAACATAGGAGACAATTGAAGTGGAAAATGGAGAGTTGTATAGGAAAACTGTAAGAAGGCAGTTTGTCTGGATTTCAGTGTGCATGAAGTGGAATAACGTGTAAATAGGGCAGGAAAGCCAGGTTAGGGCCTGGTTATAAAGAACTTTAAATCATTCCCCTTACTTCATTTAGCCTTGTAATGCACTTATTCTTTTGTCTTGATTGCCTTTGCTTTTGCTGTTTAATAGTTTTTGTTAAGGACTTAGATGAAGGTTTTTCAGATAGCATGTTTTTCAGATTTGCATCTGAAACAAAGATAAATAAAGCATTTATTAAACACTTAGTGATAATGAAAGTGGTAAGAAAGAAGCATTAGCAACTGGAAAGATGAGGATAAATCTCACGTAGGAGGTACTTGAGCTGAGCCTTGAAGGCAGCTCAGGATTCTCCAATGTGGAGATAAGAGAGAGAGGTATATGCTAAGTATGAGGATCAATGCATGCAAAAGCACAGGGATGGGAAGTGAGTGTTGTATAAAGTGGCTGGCAAGCAGGTCAGTTTGGTTGGAGCAGAGAATAAATATACTAAGGGAGATGAATGTAATAAACCTGAAAAAGCTGCCTAAAAGAATAGCCCAATAACTTTTTAAATAACAATATCCCAAATCTTCTGTGGTGTCCTATTGCTTGCAGGATAAAATACAAATCATTTAGCCTGGCAAGATAGTTTGGAGCCAGATTTTTAAGGGTTTCAGTCCTCTCTTTCCCCTCAGTCTAATCAATTGTCTTTGTTTCATTAGGATTTCATTCTGGACAGCCTCTCAATCAGATTGACCCAAATCCCTCTGTAGAATCTAAGGTCATGGCATACTGCCCATTTTTTCTTAGATTCATGAAGTCTGCTCTACTAAATATGTATGCCAGGCTACCCCACCATTCCCCCTTTTCATGAACACCTCTAAGATGGCATTTGTCTGTCAGCAGATCCTCATAGAAGAGATCGAGGAAGGAATACTGGATGATAAAATGATTAGGTAGATTCAGAAATGGCTGAGTGACTAAACCCAAAGTGTAGTGAATTATAGTTTGACATCAATTTGAAAGGAAGTATCTAGAGGAAGACTTGAAGGATCAATGCTTGGATGTCTTCTGTTTACCATTTTTATCAATGACATGGAAAAGGAACAGTAGGAATGTTTATTCAATTTACAAATGACAAAAAATTAGGAGAAATAGTTAATATTCTAATTCAAAAAGAACTTTTAGGTCCACAACACTGGGCCTACTCTAATAAGATAAAATCTAATAGGAATAAATTTAAAGTAATACATGGGCTCAAAAATCACCTTTGCAGTGTATATGGTGTTTCACAATGTAATCCTAATTAATGTAACTAACTAGATGCTCTATGTCCTAGATACCTTTATCAAATACAAACTTCTTTGGTTGAATTATAAAATTAATTAATAACTGGTATTAAATTAAATAAATTAAAATTCCTAAGTACCTCTACATAATCAATTCATCAATCAATCAACAAACCAGGTATGAATGATCAAGTAAGGAAGGATGCTCAGAACCATTAGATGAAGTCAGATGGAGAAATGTGTTGGGATTGGTTGAAAGAATTAGATATAACTTAAGATCTATACCTATCAGAGAAGGGATTTTCATCAGAGTCATTTCAGCAACTGTTTCTAAATTCAAACTTCAAGAACAATTTGAGAAGACAGACCTCTTGCATCTGTACCAGAAGGAAACAAGGTAGAAGAGGAGCCCAGAGAGAATATCATACTCCCCCTCTTCCTGTATTGATCACGTTATCAGAGAGATTAGCCCAGTAATAAATAACACATAAAGACTAGAGCTGAGAGAGGTCAAATTAAACTTTAAGAGGGAAAGATTCAGCTATACAATTTTTAAAGGACTCTGACCTTGACCCTTCAGGCTCATTGGGGAACTTCTCACACTGAAAAGGACCTTTATAAAAACTCTAAAAAGACCTAAAATTACTTCCATCCGATCAGGAGTTGTGAGTTATTTCTTTGTCACATGTTTCTCTGTAAACCTGAGTCCAGTTTCATCAGGAATCTATAGGTACTTATTGGATAATGTGTCTCAGAATTTTGAGGAGATGTGTTAGTTCAATTATTCTTATTATCCCATCTCAGCAAATACCTCTTTCTAAAAGCTAATTAACTCTGAATATCTGGTCATCATTTAGGAACATAACAACGGGGGCTAATGATCTATAGCAATATAGACATGTCCCAGCCCATCTCTCAGGTATTCCTAGAACCATAAAGGTATACCACCCAGTATAGATTTAATCTGCCAGTGTTAATGGGAACTGAGAAAGCAGACTGGAAGGGAATAATACACAAATATAATATGTGAGAGACTCAACAACATAACTTGTTTATAAAAAATTTGGAGTTGATAAAACACATATCCTTCTTGGTAGAGAGATAGAAGATTATGAGTGTAGAATATTACATATAGACAGTAAACACAGTAGTGTTATTATTTGATTTTGCTTAATTTTTCTTCTCCATGACAAAGGAGGGTTCTATAGGGGTAGGTAGAAACAGTGTCTTGGGAAATGACCATGATGTAAAGAATAAAAGGCATTAGTAAAACTTAAAGTAATTATCAAAAAGTTTCAATATGATTCAATAATGTAACATAACAGCCAAAAAAAACTATGTGATCTTGGGCTGTATTAAAAGAGGATGACATCCTGAAAAAGTAGTTATAGTTCTACTCTATCCTGACTAGTCAGATCACATGGAGTATTATGTTCAGTCTGGAAAACATATCTTAGGAAAGTCATTGGTAAGCTAGAGAGTAGAGCTGGAGAGCACAGTGGATAGAATGTCATCATTGAAGTCAGGAAAACTTCATGACTTTAAATCTGGCTTTGGGAGCCTAGACAAGTCTTTGACCACTGTCTGCCTCAGTTTCCTCAATGAGATGGAGAAGGAATTGACAAACCACTCCAGTATTTTTGCCAAGAAAACACCAAATGGGGTCACAGAGAATCAGACATGACTGAAATGACAATAAACAAGTCAGAGAGTATCGCTAGAGGAAGAAGTCCAGATGATGAAGGGAAGGGTTTCATATTATATAGAGATAGACTAGAGAATGTTTCATCTGAAGAAGAGAAGACTTGGGGGCCAGCAGGAAGAACCCCTTCAAAGCCCTTCATAACCTAGTCTCATCTTGCCTTTCCAGTCTTCTTATTCTTTATTCCCTGCCATGTAGACGTCAACCCAATAACGGTGGCCTTATTATTTCAACAACAATATATTCTTAGCTCTGAGCATTTTCTTTGTCCTCCATGTCTAGAATACTCTCCTTAACTCCACCTACTGTCATTCCTGGTTTCTTTCAAGTTCCAACTAAAATTTCATCTTTTATTGAAAACCATCTCCAATACCTCATAATTCTAGTGTCCTCCCTCTATTAATTATTTCCTATTTATTTAATGTAACTAACTAGATGCTCTATGTCCTAGATACCTTTATCAAGTACAAATTTCTCTGGTTGAATTATATTCTTCTCTATATGTATTGCTCTCTATTGGCTTCCCCATTAGATCATAAATTCTTTCCAGGCAGAGATTGTCTCTTGACTTTGTATTCCCAAAACTTAGCACAGCCTAAAACATAATATGCATTTAATAAGTTTATTGATTGAAGAAGAGGAGATGTCACAGTAGCTATTTTCAAGTATTTGGTTGAGAAGAGGAATTCAGTTTGTTCTGCTTAGCCTCAAAGAGCCAGGAGCAAAAAATAAAATAAAATAAATAGAAAAGTATACAGAGAAAAATTTAGTTTCAATGAAAGTTTTTTTTGTTTGTTTGTTTTTAAGGATTAGCTATCCAAAAGTAGAATGCTCTGTCTTGGAAAATAATGGATTGTCTCTCATCGAGGTCTTCAATCAAAGACTTGAAGATGTCTTTTCAGATATGAAGTCATGGTCAGTCAGGATTGGATTAAACTAGATAGCTCATAAGATTATAGACATAGAGCTGGACAAGACCTCAAAGGTCATCTAGTCCAACCCCCTAATTTTACAGATGAGGAAGCTGAGGAATAAAGGGGCTAAGTGGCTTGTCCAATGTCACACAAGTTATAAATACCTGAAGAGAGATTCAAATTTAGCTTTTCTGTCTCTAGAGACAGATTGACCTTTTGAGATTCTTTCCAACTCTGAGATTCTGGGGGTGGTCAGCATGGAAAGAAATAGAATTCTATATGTGTAAAGAGCTTAGGGTTAGATAATTTTTGTGCTCAAGAGATCTGGAGATGTCTAGAAGGAGCTTCTAAGGGTCTTAGGGAATAACCCTCCTCACATGATCAATAAAGATTTGTTAAATGAATTTGTTGAATTTTCTACACTTCTGGGACTTTACTCTCAGTATAATGGGAGGGGTTGCAATGAGAAATTATAAGAGTAATGGGCTGTGTTGGTTATTGTCCTTTGTTCTTGAAGAAGACCATGACATCAGGAAAGTGATGCTGTGACTTGTGAATGAATTAGATTTAAATGAGGGAGGACTGTGGAAAGTCACCCAAAGGCAAGATAGAGATTCACAGTTTCCTGACATGGCATGAGTAGACTGTTCAGGTTTTACAGATCCACAACAATGAGGTCAGCAGAACCGCTCTGTAGACTTTGTTAGGCAGTCAGTCTAATACCTCTCCTTTCCCACACTTTCCTTCGGATCTATCCATACACTGGGCTAGCTCTGGCAATGCCTGTGCCAATTTCATTATCAATGTGGACATCTACAAAAGTATAACGCCAAAGTCAGTGAACTTATCCACAGCATTCAAAAAATGTTGCCATTTGCTGTAACTGATGGTTCCACATATGGATGATGTTGTGCTTGTTTGATGGAGTTTCTGTGTTTTCTTGGTGTTAATTAAAAACTTACTTCTTTAACTAACTAGTTTGACAACCTTGGCCAAATCATTTGATCTATTTGGTAAGAGTTTTCTTATCTGCAAAATAAAAGGGTTAGACAAGATGATCTCTTAAATCCTCTAGTAACTCTTATAACGCCTGAGTATTTAAAATGAGCTGAAGTAACAAAAAGTGATGAGGGGACTAATAGGAAATAAAGTTAGCTAAAAGTAAAGATGCCAGCATATTTGGCAAAGGGGAAATTGCCAGGATATTTAAAGACAAAAATGAACTAGTTAAAATCAGCTTGAAAGTTAGATATGAAGGCAATACTCCTTTCAGCTTCACTATACCCTCATTTAGTCAAAGAAATAAGAGAAAATTAAGAAAGATGTTACTGAGAGGGAAAATGAAAATTCAGAGGGCAAAATCACTGTCTGAAAGCATAATACAACTTCTGAGCAAGGAAAACAAATGCTTATGGAACAGAAGAATTAACCAAATTAGAACATGAACAACTTGAGAGCAGATACTTATTCTTTCTTACTTTTTTTCTTCGTCTCCACCTTACTTATCACCATGCCTGGAATGTGATAAGTGCTTCCTGAATGCTTGTAGAGTGATTGAAAAGAATTCTTTCTTTTAAGTTGATTTTCATCAAAGATCTTGAGCAGAGTTGAGAGGTAAACAAGGAAAGGGATCAATTTAGTTACAATTTGTTAGTGTTTTATATCTGTTACAGTAACTATTTTGTTTAAAGTAGTGGAGAGGGAGAGATAGAAGCATTTAACAGCATTCAAGTCAGGTTATACATTATTTGCAGGAATTTTATTACAAAGACTGGGCAAAATACCTAGAAAAAGATACTCCAAAATATGCAATAAAAGATTTGGAGATTTTTAAAAATCACATTGAAAAAAAATGCTCCAATGCTTCAAGAGATCTGTGGCCCCAGGGATGCAAGTATTGCCTCATTGAACAGATATACAACATACCCTTAGCTTTTTATTCTGTCATTCTTGTCCATGTTCTTCCAGAAATCATACAAGAAAGGGGGGAAAGGGGGAGTTCCTAAGTTACATAATAAACATGGATCTAGAGAGGATGTTTAACAAAACATGATTTCAATTTTAATTAAAGTAGGATAGTACTGGGGAAAGAATTTAGTCACCCTGGATGTTGTAGAGGGAAAGCCCAGCATCTTTGCATATTCAATTTTGACATCATTGTTAACCTCCAATTAGAAACTCCAACTGTCTATTCAACATTTCCATTATCCATTATGTTCCATTATCATCTTAAACCCAGCACCCATCCTCTTCCCAATAAGAAAGCTCCTCTTTAGGACTTCATTATTTTTGTCAATAGTATCACTATTTTATCAGTCACTCAGGTTCAAAACATTGTACTCTTCTTTCTCTCTTGTCTCCTTATAATCAGCCCCAAAGTTCTATTGATTTTTCTTTTGTAAAATGTTCTTCTCATGTATGTGGACATAATTGTTATTGAAAGGAGCAGGAAAAGAATATTCATGCAAAGAAAATTGATAAAATCAACTAAAGAAGAAACATGGCCTCTCAGATAAAAAGTCAAGGAGAGGATGAGATAAAAAAATTGCCTCTCAGATGAATGTATGGAAAGGAACTATGTAAAGGGAGAACTATAATTGAAGTAATGATATCTTCAGGGCATTAGCTCATTTGCATGGGACTGTTGACAGTTTTGAAGGTTACAAATGAGAAATAGAAAACCAAATAATTGTTTAGAAACTATGAGAACATTACATCAGAAAATACTAGGATCATATCTGATAGGTGAAATGATTTTGTCATATCATAAGTTAAGACTACTTATGAGAAGGCACTTATTTGAGGAATTGAAAACTTTAGAAAGGAAAAATATAAGTTACTTAGGAAATACTTATTTCCTGTTTGATTAAAGCCTGGGAAACTTAAAGAGCAGTTTGGGAGAAATAAGATTTACAACAACATTTTACACCCTATTTTACAATATTTTACAAATTTTATAATACAATATTGCAAAATAATATAATTGTATTTTACAATACAGTACAAATTTTACAATATACAATTATAATTGGTTTTTTACAATTTTACAATATTTTAAATAAATCCATGACTTCAATTTTAAGATGACATTATAGATGTTATAATGCTAGATGATGTGTTCAACAAGAGGAAAGATAGACATTTTCTTTGATCACCATAGCCTCTCAAACCACTCCAAAATAGAAATTATGCACCAAAGATAAAAGCAACTTGAACTGTCTCTATAGTCTAGGATACCTGGAATCAAAAACATTAAAAAAAAAAAAATAGACAAGAAAAGCCAATAGTTGACACCTACATTTAATCCACTCAGTGTCCCTTCCCCTTCAGCTCACCACTCTACTATCAGTGAATCTACATCAGCCAAGTCAAGGAGCCAACACATAAGGTTACAAGAAAACCTAACCCCAACGCCTAAGACATCTAAATTGCAGAAATCAACTCAATAGAAGAAATGCGGCAACTCTCTGATATCATTCTAGAGAAATGAGAAACAGAGAAAAGAGAACAGATATCTGGACAGAATACTCTGTGGTTTGTATGTGTGTGTGTGTGTGTGTGTGTGTGTATGTGTGTATTTATGGAGAGGAAGATTCAGTACTATATTTAACTGAGAAAAAGAGCCTAAAATCCATCTGTGATGAATTCTTTCCCTCAGTCTTGGGGAAGAGATCAAGGATAGTGAAATATGAATTGTCTAGTATGGGAAGAAACTGAAGATACTTTTAGATCCAGTCTATTGAAAACCACATCAGAGGGGAAAGAGTTAGAAAGTAAACAATAAGATGGAAATTCCAAAGACCACAAAAAGAAGAAAACCCAAAGACTTTGAACATAAGCAGATTAAATCAATAGGGAAAACATTAATAGCAGAAAGTAATATGACCTTCAAATCTAGTCATGAGTTCAGTATTGTTATGGGCCAGAACTTGAAACAAGGTCCTAAGTCAGTAAAATTGATAGAGGCAATGATTATTTAGCATGGTATTTAACAGTTCTCTAGTTCAGTATATGTACTTAGTACTTAGTAAAGTTCTACAAGATTCACACCTTTAAGAGAGCATATATAAGGTAAGAGCCTCAACGAGGATTTAGTTCAGGAGATTCAGAAGCCAGAGAAGGCAGTGGGGGAGATTCAGAAGCCAGAGCTCAAGGTCTCAGAACCAAAACTACAGAAGGCCTCTATGAAAGCTAACTGGGCCTTAGGAAAGGAGACAAGACTTGGAAAGAGACAATAAAGGATTTGGACTTTAATACCTGGCTGCTTTTGGGGTGATTACTGAACTGAAACTAAGGTTGCTCCCAGAAACCCCCCAAGAAATCTGCTCCCAGAGAATATTACATTTTAGAGAAGAATATTACACGGTATGAATAAATACTACCAAATAAGAAATTTTCAATAAATGTTTATTAAGTAACTACTATGTTCCAAGCATTATACCCAAAGTTGGGGATACAAATAAGAAAAGCTCTTTACCCTCAAGGATCTTACAATGTAAATGGGAGGAAGCAACCTATAAAAGGAAACTGGAAAGTCATGGGGTACAATATCATTGAATTGACCCTTAGCATAGTTGCAGACACAAAATGAAATGAGTTGTAAAGTCAAGCTTCTGCCTTCTATAAAGGATGACTTTAACTGAAGTTTAGTTCTCTATCCTCCAATCCTCCAGTCACAGGAAAGAGGAGTCTGAGGAAATTGATGAAAAAAAGGACCCTGTGGAATTCAAGGAGAACATGGAATCACAAAACACTATTCCTGAGAGGTTTAAAAGAGAAATTAGATGATGAACATTGCTATCCACCTACAGAAAAAGAGGTGATGGAGCCTGAATGCAGATTCAAGCATACTATTTTTCATTTTATTTTTTTCATGGTTTTTTTTTTTGTCTGTGTTTTCTGTCACAATATGACTAATATGAAAATATGTTTTGCATGATTGCATATATGTAACCTATATGACTTATCATTGGGAGGGGTGTGATGAGAAATTGAGGAAAAATGATTTGGAGTTCAAAATTCTTTTAAAAATATTTTTAAAATGTTTAAATGAATATTAAAAACTTTTTTAGGGAAATACAATTAGTAGAAATATTTCAATTATCAAAAACATTAGGAGGGGGGCAGCTAGGTGGTTCAGTGGATAGAGCACCAGCCCTGAAATCAGGAGGATTTGAGTTCAAATCTAGTCTCAGACATTTAACACGTCCTAGCTGTGTGACCCTGGGCAAGTCACTTAACCCCAATTGCCTCAGCAAAAAAAAAAAAAAAAAAAAAAAAAAAAAAAAAAAATTAGGAGGATTCTGGGAAGATGGCAGCGTAAGTTGGCAAATTTCAAGTTCTCCAGATTTCCCTCACAAATAGAACAAATTTGCACCTCAGAGCAAACATAGACAGGTAAAAAAGTCAAGAAGATTTGAGGTAGAACTCAGGGGTCTTCCTGGAACAACCCGAGAAGATCTGAAGAAAGATCCTGGCTGGAATTAACCCATGTTAAGTGGAAACACCTCTGCTCTAGTTCCACAGAACTAGAGACCTCAAGTGGAGACCTCTTGGGCTAGGTGGGTGTGGGTGAAGCCTCAGCAGGAACCACAAAGACTTTCATCTGCCTGGATTGTTTCAATGGTGGTTCTTTCTTCTTTATCAGTTCTTTTTTTTTTTTTTTTTTTTTTAAATACGAGGTATTAGTGTAAGCACCTCTAATAGTGAGGTGGAGGGATGGTGCCTCAAGCTTCCCTTCAGCTCTCCACTCTGATCAAAAATCCCAAACCAAGAGATCCACTCTCCTGCAAGTGCCAACAGCAGTAGCATCCCAGCTCCACTGCTTCTGTACTCACTGGGTTTCTTCTTGCCCAGGGCCATGTCTCCTAGACTCAAACCCCAAATGAACAAACAAAAGGATGCCAACTTTCACCAAGATTATTTGGTATAGTTCTAGAAATACTAACAACAGCAATTAGACAAAGAGAAAGAAATTAAAGGCATAAATCTAGGTTAAAAGGAGGTGATACTAATTCTATTTGCTGATAATATGATAGTATGCTAAGAGAATCCAAATGGATCAGCAAAGATAGTAGTTGAGGTGATTTATAACTTCAGCAAAGTTGCAGGCCACAAAATAAACCCTTGAAAATTAAGTTCTGTGTAATGATAACAAAAAAGCAAGGGAAATCCCATTCCAAATACCTATAAAATATCTGGAGTTCAGTCAACTAAAGAACACAAAAGACTTATACAGATTCACTTACAAAGTGCTCCTTAAAGAAATTTTTAAAAAATTTAATGGCTGGACGAATAGTCGGTGTCATGGATAAGCTATGACTATATAGTAGAAATGATAATGCTATCAAAGTTAATTTATGCCTTTTAATGCTATAGCAAACATGTTACCAAGAGGATACTTTATAGAACTTGACAAATACATATATTTAGAAAAATAAAAGATCTAAACTTTCAAGAGAAATGATTAAATGAAATAAGGATGAAGAAGAGATAGCACTTCCAGACCTTCAACTATATTACAAAGCAGAAGTTGTCAAAACCATCTAGAATTGGTTAAAAAATAGAGATTGATGAATGAAACAGGAAGAATCTGAAACAATGGGATTCCATAACCCAGGATTGATAAAGTAGAAAACATATTACCCAAGAAAAAATCCTTATTTGATCAAAACTACTTGGAAAACTGAAAAATAGATGGTCAGAAATTAGGCTTAAATTAGTGCCACACAATCTATTTCATAATACATTCTAAATGGATATGTAACCTTAATATTAAAAATCACATAATTAAAAAATTAGAAAAGAAGAACATCATTTCTCTCTCACAGCTTTGGATAGGAGAGTTACTCTTAATAAAATGAGAGAGGAAAAACTATAAAAAGATAAAATAGATAACTTTGATTACATGAAACTGAAAAGCTTCTGCATAGACAAAATTAAGGTACCTTGTATAATAAGCAGGAAAGTAGTAGAATAGGAAAAACTTTTATATCAAATTTCTTTGATAAGGGCTTGGTATCCAAGATATTTAAACAATTAATAAATTCTAATTAGTAGGCTTAATAGCTGCTCCTCAATAGATGAGTGTTCATAGGATATAAACAAACAAAAACATTCAGAACCACATGAAAAGAATGCTCCAAATCACTAATAATAAGAGAAATGCAATTTCATACCCTGAAAATTGGCAGAAATGAGAACAATGGCAATAATCAATATTGGAAGATTGTAGGATAATAGGAATACTAATGGTAGGAGCAAACCATTTAGAAAAACAATTTGGAGTTATGCAAATGATGTGAATAGAGATTCTATTCATCATTCATTAGTGGGAATAATTTTAATTTCTCTTAACTACTACTGATAAGAAATCTGTTTACTTTCTGATACTGATAAGCTACTAATAAGAAAGAGGTAAAGAAGTCTCCACATATGGGAAAATATTTATAGTAGCACTTAGCAGCAAAGAATTAGAAACAGAGTAGATCCCCATTAATTTATGAAATTGCTAAGCAAATTGTGATATATTAATGTAATGGAATATTATTGTGCCATGAAAAAGAAAGGAGTTATGAATACAGAGAAGCATGGAAAAATCTACATCTGTAAAGTAAAGTAAGCAGAGCCAAAAAAAAAAAAAAAAACAATATATACCATAACTATGACAATATAAAGGGGAAAAACAACCTCTCAAAATTAAAGTGAACATTGCACAATTATAAAGAACAAGGATATCTTGAAAGAAAATATATGAGAAAACACCGTTCGAGGATATTAAATTCCACATATTTTTATTTTTCAAGATATTTGTTAGTAATGGTGATTTTTTTTCCCCCTGTTCTTTTTTTATTTTTAAAAAATACTATCACTTATATGAGGTGGCTCTATGGCAGAGTTAAAAGGAGAGGGAAAGATCTTAGGAGAAAATATGATAATGTAAAAAAAATAAAACAATAAAACATTTTTAAAAAGGAAATTTAATTTAAGAAGAGGGGCAAGGAAGAAAAGCAGGAAAAAGATGGTGATGATAGTAATGATGATAGTGGGTGATGATTATCAGAGAAAAAGACACTCATATGAAGCTGAGCACTGAAGAAGTTAGGGACAGAAAGCAATGAGACACAGGAAGTAAAAATAAGAATTAACTACAAAAGACAGAACACATAAAGTTGACAGGGGCTGAATCAACTCACTGCTAATTGATAGACTCTGCAAGTGGTGGAAGCTAATTGGAAGAGAACTAAATCCTGCTGCTATATGAAAAGCTGCCTTTATTATGGCTCTCTATTATACCTCTTCTCCTCCTCCTGTCTTCTCTTCTCCTCCTATACTCTTTTGCATGACAATCTCATCAATTACTATAAATTCAATTATCATCCCAATGTAAATGATTCTCAGTTCTATTCATCCAGCCTTAATCTTTCTACTGACCTTCCATCTCACTTCTCCAATTGTTTATCAGACATTTAACATTATATTTTCTATAGACATCTTAAACTCAATGTGTCTAAATTTATTATCTCTCCCACCCATCCATCCACCAATCCTTCCCTCTTCCTAACTTCCCTATTTCTTTTGAGGATATAGCTATTCTCCCAATCAAACAGCCTTGTAACCAAGGTATCTTCCTAAGATATGTGATCTTTCTAAAGCAGAGATCTCACCATCTTATACTCTTTATTTGTTTTTGAGGCAATTTGGATTGTGACTTGCCCAGAGTCACATAGCTAGGAAGTACAACTTACTTTTCTCCATTTATTCTCCAATCCAATCACATTAGCCTTCATATTATTCCTCTTACAAAACACTTTATTTCCTGATTCTGAGCATTTTCACTGACTTTACTACATGACAATATTTCAGAGTCTGATTCTTTTTGTACAGCAAAATAACGTTTTGGTCATATATACTTATTGTGTATCTAATTTATATTTTAATGTACTTAACATCCACTGGTCATCCTGCCATCTGGGGGGGGTGGGGATAAGAGGTGAAAAATTGGAACAAGAGGTTTGGCAATTGTTAATGCTGTAAAGTTACCCATGCATATATCCTGTAAATAAAAGGCTATTAAATTAAAAAAAAAAAAAAAAAAAAGACTTTACTACATGCCTGGAATTTTCTCCCTCTTCCTCTCAATCTCTCTATTCTTTCAAATGTCAGCTATTAAGTAACGGATTAGTATTATCATTATTTATATTCTTAGAGCTTAGCACAGTGTCTGGCACATAATAAGCCTTAATAAATGCAATTTGACTTGACCATCTACACTCTGAGAAGGGAAGAAATGTTTCAGGATTGCCTGTGTGACCCTCTACTGTCTTTTGTATGAAAGGGAGAAGCAGAAGAGGATTCTGGGAAGATGGTGGAATAAGGCAGGAAATTACCTGGCTTTCCCAAACTCCCCCACAAACAAATTAAAAATGCCTTAAAAAGAACTTGGAGCAGCAAAAATAAGACAATAGTAAAAATGAGAGAGTAGGTTGAGACAGAGAATTCTGATGTCCAAAAGATAAACTCACAGTGTCAGTTCACTGGCAGAGTTTTTCTCCTTTCATGAAATCTTTGGGAAGTCCCACTCTGGTTTTCTATTTCTATCCTTATAAAGTCCTTTCTTCAGTATGTCTCGAATGTCTTCAGTGTATTTCTTTTTTTTTTTTTTTTTTTTTTAATTTAATAGCCTTTTATTTACAGGATATATACATGGTAACTTTGCAGCATTAACAATTGCCAAACCTCTTGTTCCAATTTTTCACCTCTTACCCCACCCCACCCCTCCCTAGATGGCAGGATGACCAGTAGATATTAAATATATTAAAATATAAATTAGATACACAATAAGTATACCTGACCAAAACGTTATTTTGCTGTAGAAAAGAATCAGACTCTGAAATATTATACAATTAGCTTGTGAAGGAAATCAAAATGCAGGTGTGCATAAATATAGGGATTAGAATTCAATGTAATGGTTTTAGTCATCTCCCAGAGTTCTTTTTCTGGGCAAAGCTAGTTCAGTTCATTACTGCTCCATTAGAAATGATTTGGTTGATCTCGTTGCTGAGGGTGGCCTGATCCATCAGAACTGGTCATCATATAGTATTGTTGTTGAAGTATATAATGATCTCCTGGTCCTGCTCATTTCACTCAGCATCAGTTCATGTAAGTCTCTCCAGGCCTTTCCTTCAGTGTATTTCTTAACTCCAAATGTACATGTCTCTTACAGTCATTGCTGTTGAGGGACACTATTACAAACTTCATAACAACTCCAGATTTTCCCACCTTTCAGAGTTCACAAGATTATCACCTGGTAAATGTCAGAGAGAATTATAACACAGTGAGCATATTCCCTCCCTGGTATTAGATAATGGGATTTACCTCCTTAAGTTGCCTACAAACCTGGAAATGGCTGCAATACGAGTATCTGAACTGATTTGTATTATTCATAGGTTCAGAAATATGTTTGATTCTTTCAAACAATCACAGAATTTTTCTTGTGTGGCATTATCTGCTTTAATCCAAAAACATGTATTTTTTCTCCTCCCAAATTGTTGTTTAATTGATTTGAATAACTAAATGATTTAGTCTTTAGTTGGGTTCTTCTGTGTTAAATTGAAAGGAGATAGATTCCCACTTAGAATTCACTGCCTTACCTCTGCCTCTTAGAATTCTTAGCTCCCTCTGAAGCTCAGCTCAAGTGACAGTTCCTATGTGAGATCCTTCCTGATTCTCCTCCAGCTGTTGTTCAGTCATTTCAGTTATGTCTGGCTCTCCATCCCATTTGGGATTTTTCTTGGCAAAGATATTGGAGTGGTTTGTTATTTCCTGATGCAGCTCATTTGACACATGAGGAAACTGAGGCAAACAGGGTTAAGTGACTTGTCCAGAGTCACACAGCTAGTATCTGAAGCTGAGGTTGAACTCTTATCCCCCTGACTCTATTCACTGAATCACCTAGTTGCCCCACTCCTTCCCCAATTTTTTTCACTAAACTGAACTGAGGGCAGATTGAAACAGTTTTTCATTTTATTTTTCTTGACTTTTTTTTGGCAGGGATGAGGAAGAACATGGCTAATATAGAAATATGTTTTGCACGATTTCACATGGTTAATGGATATCATAGTGCTTGACTTCTCAGTGGGTGGGAAGAAGTTGGAGGGAAAGGAAGAATTTGAAATGTAAAAAAAAAAAAAAAAAGAAATTATACTATTACTAATAGAATATTTAAACTTTGGTTCCACTCTGACTCTAAATTCAATGTTTTCTACAATACTATGCTATCTTTCCTATATGAATCCAGTATTCTACCACTCTTTCTTACTAAAAATTCCTACCTATTAAGCCCTACTTCCTTCCCCCCCCCCCCCAACATAGACATAGCAGGAAACATAAAATAAAGGTGGAGGACAGTCTCAGAGGTTACAAGCCTGTTCACTGGTATTACTATTATTACCCACTTCTTTTTTCTTGCTTAGATTGACTTTTTTTTTTTTTTAATAGCCTTTTATTTACAGGATTTATACATGGGTAACTTTACAGCATTAACAATTGCCAAACCTCTTGTTCCAATTTTTCACCTCTTACCTCCCCCCACCCCCTCCCCTAGATGGCAGGATGACCAGTAGATGTTAAATATATTAAAATATAACTTAGATACACAATAAGTATACATGACCAAAACATTATTTTGCTGTACAAAAAGAATCAGACTCTGAATTATTGTACAATTAGCTTGTGAAGGAAATCAAAAATGCATGTGTGCATAAATATAGGGATTGGGAATTCAATGTAATGGTTTTTAGTCATCTCCCAGAGTTCTTTTTCTGGGCAAAGCTAGTTCAGTTCATTACTGCTCCATTAGAAATGATTTGGTTGATCTCGTTGCTGAGGATGGCCTGATCCATCAGAACTGGTCATCATCTATTATTGTTGTTGAAGTATATAATGATCTCCTGGTCCTGCTCATTTCACTCAGCATCAGTTCGTGTAAGTCTCTCCAGGCCTTTAGATTGACTTTCTTGAACTTTGAATTCTACTCTCCTTCCCAGAAACCATACTATCTTTCTGCTTTTCCTCACTTTTATGGACTATGTTCTCCATTCCTGTCTGTAAAGCACTTATTTGTTTCTCTCAATATTCACTGACTGGATCCTCATTCTTTTTACTGCTATTTGCCAAGGTAATCATCCCTGAAACACTATCTGCCCTGTGATGTGCTGATTTGCATTGTCTCATTGCCACTCACACCTTGTAATGATGGCACACCCAGTCTCATCACTCACCATTACATTTTACGCGATTTCATCTACTCTTCGCGTCCAAGTCCCTCAGTCCTCACCAAAGATATCTTGTCTATTCCTGTTTTGTGCCTTTTCTCTCACCATTACCTGTCCCTTAATTCCTTTTCTAACCTTTCCCATTTGGCTGAATCCTTTGTATTGTCAGGAGTCTTGAGTGTCTGCTTTTTGGCTCCAATCACTTCTATAATAGCAACGAGTTCAACCAGTGGCCATCCCTGACTCCAACTCTCTATAAGGAACACAGAGAGATGCAGATGCTTAGCACCTGGCACATAATGAGTACTTAATAAATTTGCTGATTGAGATGAATGAATCAATGCCTCCAGGAGCTTCATTTGCCTACTAAGCCCCTCAGATAATAAATTCATTTATAAAAAGAAGGGAAACTCCAGACTTCCACAGATTGTCAGGGAATCACTTTTGTCTCATTTATGTAGCACAGAATCTGGAACTACCTTCCTAACCCTCCACTCACATGGGTTCTAAGACACACAAGGGATGGGAAGTGGTTTTCTAATGCTATAATTCAGAGCCTTCACCAATATGCTTCCTCTCATTGATTATCAATTGATATTAATCAGCCAGACAATCTATTTTTTAACTAGGCATTTGTTAAATCGATCTAATAAGAATAATTTATGCAAATATTTCCCCAAACTGGAGACACACGACCATAAATAAGTTGTTGTTTGTCCTTTGTTTTCAAAGAGAACCATAGTATCAAGGATGAAATGCAAGTGAATGGGATTTTAGTGAGTGAGGACTGTGCAAGGTCACATTCTCACTTTTTCCAGACTTTCTGCTGTCTGGGTCCAGTAGCAAGATATAGATCAAGATGACTACAGATGGCCCTGAATGCAGTAGGAGACCTTGGCTTTTTTAAGCTAAAGTTTTTTTGTTTTTTTTTTAAACAGGTTTCAGTTTGATTTAGGCAATGCCCAATCAGTGATTAAGGATGGGTAAGAAATGAGGCAGAGAATGGCCTCTTTTACCTAGTCAAAATATGTGTGTGTGTGTGTGTGTGAAGGGAAGACCTCAGGATTTCTGATCAAAACTGAAATAATTGCCATTTGCATTCACTCTGTATCAGTCTGGGTTCAAACAAATAAATAAAGTACAAGAAAGCATTGGTTCAAACTTAGAATACATGTGGCAAAGTAGAAAACTCAAAACTTCTGGAAGTTGTTTTCTCTCCTTCAAGGGGTCCCTCATGTGTTGAGCCCAATACCTGATACATAGTAGTCACTTCATAAAGGTCTATTGACTGACTAACCTCACGAAGTTCTACTTAGTTTAACTTTCTGCTGGTCTCCTTGTAATCTTGAAAGTACCTTTCATTAGTATGACAAGTTGTCTTTGGTTCCTAAGGTAGACATTGCTGACAATCACCACTCCTCCTGAGACTGAAAGTTCAGAAGATTATATCCAGGGGTCCTCAAAGTACGGCCCGCGGGCCAGATTTGGCAGCTGAGGAAGTTTATCCCCCTCACCCAGAGCTATGAAGTTTCTTTATATAAAGGCCCACAAAACAAAGTTTTTGTTTTTACTATAGTCCAGCCCTCCAACAGTCTGAGGGACACTGAACTGGCCCCCTATTTAAAAAGTTTGAGGACCCGCATGAGAGGAGGAGAAGACAGAGGCTCCTTCCCCTAAAGTGCCAAATAATAAAATACTGGACTCCAAACTATGGGTCAATAAACATCTATTAAGCACCTACTATGTGCCAGACATTCTGCTAAGTGCTGGGAACACAAATACAAAAAAAAAGAAAGTCATTGCCACAGACAAAAGGATCCTAAATCTCCCTTTCTTAATATTCTCTCTCAGTTTTGACCCCATTTGTTCCTCTGGATTTCATTACTATCTCCATACAAATGAGATTAAGATCTCTATAGCTAATTATAGTGTCTTTGGTGAGCTCCAAAATCACATCACCAACTGTCTATAGAATATTTCTAATTACATGTCTTATAGATATTTCAAACTTGCCATTTCCAAAACAGAAATCATTATCTTCTCCCACTCTCCACCCTTCCTCCTAATTTCCCCATTTCTGTTAATCTTTCTAGTATCTTTCCAGAAATGAAGATTTTCAACCTCAGAGTTAAATTTTAACTGCACTCTCCCTCATCTCTCAAATCCAATCAGTTATCAAGTCTAGTCAATTCCTTCTTCACTATTCTCTGACTGACTTCTCTCTCCTTTCTTCTCACATAAACACCATCCTGATTAAGGTTCCCATTCCCCGTTGCCAAGGTTATTGTAACAGCCATCTAATTTGTCTTCTTGCTCCAGCCTCTGCCCTTTCCAATTCATCTTCCACAGCTGCCAAAGTGATATTCCAAAGTAGAGGTCTAACCATGTTACTTTTCCCCACCCTTTTCAGTAAATTCTAGTTACTTCTTCTTGACTCTAGTATCAAATACAAATTTAAAGTCCTCTATAATCTGCATCCAACTTATTTTTCCAAGCCAATGTATTTTCCTTTCCACACTCAATATTCCAGCTAAACTGATCTTGCTATTCTTTGTATGTGACTTTCTGTCTTCTGTTTTTGTCTCACAGCAACTCTGAGGTAAATACAACAATTATGCCTATTTTACATCTGAGAAAACTTAGGCTCAGATAAGTTAATTGACTTGCCCCGGACCACACAGCTAAATATCTAAGGTTCTCTCTCCAACATTACACAAGTAATTTGCAGATGATATGATGGTATACTTAGAGAACCCCAGAGATTCTACTAAAAAGCTATTAGAAATAATTCATAACTTTAGCAAAGTTGCAGGTTATAAAAAAACCCCAAAATCCTCAGATTTTTATACATCAACAAAAAATCCAAAGAAGAGAAATTACCAAAATAACTGTAACAAAAAATATTGGGAATTATCTACCAAAGGAAAGTCAGGAATTATAGAGCAAATTACAAAAAATTTCCCACACAAATAGAGTCAGACTTAAATAATTGAAAATATTTGCTCCTGGATAGGTGAGAAATATAATAAAGAAATACATTTTAAACTAATCTATTTTTTAGTGCTATACCAATGATTGAAAATATTTTAAATCTAGAAAAAATAAAAAAAATTCAATGGAAAATAAAAGGTCGAGAATCTCAAGGGAATTAAGAAAAAAAAAAATCAAAGGAAGGGGGTTTAGCTGTATGATCTAAAACTATATTATAAAGAGCATACAAAACCATTTGGTATTGCTAAAAATAGATTAGTTGATCAGTGGAAAGGTTAGTCTAAAGAATATAACTATAGAATCTAGTGTTTGAAAACCCAAAGACCAACTTTTGGATAAGAATTATTTTTTGACAAAACTGTGGGTAACTGGAAATTAGTATGGAAGTTAGGATGGACCCACACTTAACAAGATACCAAGATAAATCAAAATGGGTCCATGATTTAGATATAAAGAAAGGATTATAAAAAAATTGGAGGAAATAGGATAGTTTACCAGACTTGTGGAGGGAGGGAAGAAAGGACCAAAGACGAACTTAAACCATTATTGATCAAAATAGAAAATTTTGATTACATCAAATAAAAAGCTTCTGTACAAACAAAACTAATGCAAACAAGATTAGAAGGAAGCAACAAACTGGGAAAAATCTTTTAGTTAAAGGTTCTGATAAAGGCCCTATTTCCAAAAAATATGGAACTGTTCAATTTATAAGAAACCAAACCATTCTCCAAATTGACAAATTGTCAAAGGATATGAACAGACAATTTTTTCAGATGACAAAATTGAAACTATTACCACCATAGAAAGAGTGTTCCAAATCACTATTAATCAGAGAAATGCAAATTAACAACTCTGAGATCCCTCTACACACCCGCGATTGGCTGATAAGGAAAAATAAGATGAATGTTGGAGGGAATGCGGGAAAACTGGGACATGATACTTGTTGGTGGAGTTGTGAGCTTAATCCAACCATTCTGAGAGCAATCTGGAATTATGCCCGTTATAAACTGTGATACCTTTTAACCCAGCAGTGTTTCTACTGGCATACCCCAAGGAGATACTAAAAAAGGAAAGGGACCTGTATTGGCCAAATGTTTGTGGCAGCCCTGTTTGTAGTGGAGAAACTGGAAAATGAATGGATGCCCACAACTGGAGAATGGTTGGGTAAATTTGGTTATAAAATGTTATGGAATATTATTTTCTGTAAGAAAATGACCAGTAGGATGAATACAGAGAGGTTGAGAGACTTACTTGAACTGATGCTGAGGAAATGAGGAAAAAGAGATCATTATATACGCCAAATTATACTGTAGAAGATATATTCTGATGGAAGTGGATTTTTTGACAAAGAGACCAATTTAGTTTCAGTTGATTAATGATGGAAGAAAGTTAAATGCAAAGAAAAACACTGGGAAATGAATGTAAACTGTTTGCATTTTTGTTTTTCTTCCTTATTTTTATTTCTGAATCCAATTTCCTGTGCAAAAGAAAACTGTTTGGTTCTACATACATTGTATCTAGGATATTAGACATATTCAACTGTCGGAAACATAGGACGTTTGCTATCTAGGGAGGGGGCGGAGGGTGGAGGGAAAAATCGAAAGAAGTGAGGCAAGGGATAATGTTTAAAAAATTACCCTTTGGATGGGTTCTGTCAATAAAAAGTTATTATAAAAAAAAAAAAAAAAAAACCAACCTAGGTTACAAATCCCTGATCTAGATAAGCTCTAAAAAAAAAAAAAAAAAAAAAAAAAAAAAAATTACACAAGTAAAAAGTAGAATGGGAATTGTCTTGGGTTCTCTGAGTTCAAATGTAATATGGTTTTACTGTATTATACTGCTTTCCTTTCTGTAATTTAGCTTCATTAGATCCTAGCTGCATTTAAAACAATTTTTGAAATTTATACTTAGATACATTAGAAATACATATTTACTTATTTTAGATAATATTCACTACATTTTCCTTTTGTAACTGTAGCAAGTATGCACCAGCCAAGCAAGCTACATCTGCCATTCAGAAATCAAGGGTGTATTCAGGGGTCTACTTAATCAAAACTCTACCAAAAGCAAGTTTCCTAGCTTCCTCCAAAGGAAGAAATACTTTCCGGAGCATTTTGGACATGCATCACACCCCCCATTATTTAACTTTATTGGTAAGGTGATAGAGTGGATAGAGACCTGGCTTTAGGTTCAGAAAAACCTGAGGTTAAATCTTGCCTGTGGTGCCTAGTGCTGTATGATCCTGGGCTGTAATCTCCAGCGCTCTAGGCAATTTCCTAAATTGTGAGGGAGGTATCCACTTTCATTGATAAAGAGGGAGTTTCCTCTTCCAAAAATTCCCTAAAACAATGAAATCAGAGGCCCAATCCTTCTTCCTTAATTATACAAGCAAATCAGATAAAATAAGTCTTGAAACATGATACCCAAACTCAGCTCCTTGGGCCCGCAAAAAAACCCCTTTTGACATATGACATAATGACATAAAAAATCCATTTTATGTAGATATTTTATGCAGAAAGTTTTTCTATGCATATCAACATGAAATTAAGTGTCCTCTTATTTTACATCAAAACTAAAGCCTCAGACATCTTTGCCTTCCCTGAAATTTCTTCTTAAAAGAATCTAGCCCTTCCCACAGTGGAAATTTTTTTTTTAAATAAAGACTTTTTTGATTAACTTTTAAATTTATTCATGATCTGACTGGCTCTGCCTGATTTTACCAGCCACATTTGGAAGTGAACTTAATGGGACTAAGTAGAATCTGCTTTTAGGTTTGAGCCCACCTTCCCAAGAGTCTGGGGTAATATAAGGGAGAATTTGATTCTAGATATTGGAAGGAAATATTTATACTTTTTCTTTTTGCTATAACTTAGAAGTAAATATTCCTCTATAAAAGCTAACTGATATTAAGTGGCTACATGGAACTGGAGTACTAATCACTGTCAGTTAACAATTATTGTTTTTCATCCTTCACAGTACATCTATACACACACATACACACATATACATACATACAACATACACACACACACACACACACACACACGATAAATTGGAAATGATCCCAGAGAGAAATCCCTAAGGATTCTCCTAGGAGGAGACTTTTTGCAGAAGGTAGGACTTTTTTTTTTTTTTTTTTTTTTTTTTTTTTTTTATTTAATAGCCTTTTATTTACAGGATATATACATGGGTAACTTTACAGCATTAACAATTGCCAAACCTCTTGTTCCAATTTTCACCTCTTACCCCACCCCCTCCCTAAATGGCAGGATGACCAGTAGATGTTAAATATATTAAAATATAACTTAGATACACAATAAGTATACATGACCAAAACATTATTTTGCTGTACAAAAAGAATCAGACTCTGAATTATTGTACAATTAGCTTGTGAAGGAAATCAAAGATGCAGGTGTGCATAAATATAGGGATTAGGAATTCAATGTAATGGTTTTAGTCATCTCCCAGAGTTCTTTTTCTGGGCATAGCTAGTTCAGTTCATTACTGCTCCATTAGAAATGATTTGGTTGATCTACGATTGCTGAGGATGGCCTGATCCATCAGAACTGGTCATCATCTAGTATTATTGTTGAAGTATATAATGATCTCCTGGTCCTGCTCATTTCACTCAGCATCAGTTCGTTAAGTCTCTCAGGCCTTTCTGAAATCATCCTGTTGGTCATTTCTTACAGAACAGTAATATTCCATAATTTTCATATACCACAATTTATTCAGCCATTCTCCAACTGATGGACATCCATTCAGTTTCCAGTTTCTAGCCACTACAAAAAGGGCTGCCACAAACATTCGTGCACATACAGGTCCCTTTCCAGAAGGTAGGACTTTATGTGATACTTGAAGGAAGCTAGGGAAGCCAAGAGTTGGAGAAGAGGAGAGAGAAATCATTTTAGTCATGGGGAACAGCCAGTGAAAATTCCTGGAGTTAGGAAATGAAGTGTTTTATTTAAGGAAAAGTGATCCAGAGGGTCATTGGATCAATCACTACAGGGGAGTAAGGAATATGGCTCAAAAGGCAAGCAATATAAGATTTTGAAGGACTTTAAAAATCAGAGAGGATTTTATATATGACCATGGAGGCAATAGGGAGTTACTGGAACCCAACCTGCTCACATGTGTGTAGGTTGGGAGATTGAGTCCCTAATTTCATTTCATTATATATATTTTTTGATTTGTATTTATACTTACATTTACTGGTGTACTCTGTCGTTTCCTTCACTAAAAGGTAAACTCCTCATTTCATTCTTTCTGTTTATACCTTCAGTGCCTAGCACAGTGCCTGGCACACAATAGAAGCTTAATGAATGCTTATTGATTGATATGTCTCATTTAATTTGATTCCAAATGGGGATCCTACTCAAGTTATAGTTTAAATATGTTATTTTAATGTTTGTGAAAGCTTTGAAATGCAAAGATATAATTTATTATTACTATTTACTATTTACCTTAAAAAATTAAATACAATCCTATAAAGTAGAGAGAGGGAGAAGATAGGAAAAAATGGGATGTCACAGGTACACATTTCCAGATTATGTTATAAAATGGTGTTTCAATACCTATCCAAACATATCCATTTTTAAAATTCTCTCCTACATTATTTTAACAAACAAAAACTTTTTCTGTTCTTGAAAATCAGGTGTAAGGCATATCATTTAGAAAACATTTGGAGGAACATCCCCATCTTGTGGAGTTGTAGGATATGACTGTTAAAGGCCTTTTATTTAGCCACTTATGTATAGTGGCTATTTTATAACTAAGTTTTAAGAATAAGAGAAATTCTTATAACTGGGAGCAAATTTTTTTCAGTTCATCAAAATTTCAAAGCTCAGGAATGGAAAAACTTTTTCTGAAACTTTGGTTCAGCTAGGATGCAACAACAGCTTCCCTTGCATATCAGTCCCTGAAGCCATAGGACAGTGGCTAGAGAAGTGTCAGTGTGACATGTTCAGATCCTACTTATACTTGTTATTTTAATTAAGAACTTAATTTACAGAGAAGAAAACAAAATTGATATATATTCTCAAAACTGCTATCCTGATTTTCAAAACAGGAAAACCTGTAGAGCTTAGGAATAACAATAATCAGTTAGTTATCAGTCCCCAGTAAAATTCTAGACTATATTATTGATCTTAAGGTTTGTAAGCATTTAGAAGAGATTAAGTGACTGCCAGGAGCCAACACAAATTCATTAGGAACAAATCGTGTTATACTAAACATATATCCTTTTTTTGAAATTTATTCAAAAGGTAGATTAAAGAGTAATCATAGACAGGACACATCTTATTCAACAAAGCATTTAACAAGTTTCTCTTGATATTCTTGGATAAGAATTAGGAATCGTGAACTAAAAAATAACAACAGAGATCTGCTGGTTTCCTGATTTGATCTGATCTGCTGGACTGAGGTTTTTGTGAAGCCATCTCAGAGCAATTATAAGGGGGCTTTCAGAGAGTTATCGATGAGGCATCTAAGGGGAGGGGAGTTCCCCCTGGAACACTTTTGCAACAACAAGTATTCTGGTTTACTGCTGAAGGAAATGCAAAAGATAACAAGATTTATTGATCCTTTGGTTATCATGATGGGTAGGGAGAGGATTGGACCCTGAGCTAGGAAGAAATGCCTATTCAGTAGACTTTAAGAGAAGCCTCTGCCTTTCACTCTCCATCTCTGACTTTTACATTACAGTAGGTAAATTCACAGCTGATTGAACGACTATATTAACAATGAGCGAGTTGATGGATGACTCCGTGTCAACCAGGAGGATATCTCTCCTCTAGAGTGCCACAGGAATTTCTCTGTCTTTACTTCTATTTCATTCAATATTTTTTATCAATGACCTGTATAAAGCCAAAGAAAACATGAGACTACCACATTTCCAAATGGCACAATCCTGAAAGAGATAGCTAATTCATTGTATAATAAAATCAACATTCAAAGAGATAGGTTAGAATAGTAGGCAACAATAATTGCAGCAACAAATTAAAATTTTATAAGGATAAATGTAAAGTCATAGGATCATAACATCATAATCTAGTTCTGGAAGGATCCAATCCAAACTTTTCATATAACAGATGAGACTCAAGGAGGTTAAGTATACACAAGTAGTAAATATCAGAACAGGGATTTGAAAGCAGATCTTTTAATTCCAGCAATGGTGCTCTTTCAAAAAAAAAAAAAATACGTTAAAGGTCATAGGAAGTCCTTTTTGTGAGTGATTTACTAAATTAGCAGATTAAGGAATTGTTCATTTGATTTTTTTTTTTTTTTAGGAAATGAAAAATAACAATCAAAAGATTCAAATCCTGACTCAACTATATATGTGATTTTAGGTAAGTCATGTAACTTTTCTTGATCTCGGTTTCTTCATTCGTAAAATGAGAGGATTGGATTAGCTGATCCTTCCAGTTCTGAATTTCTGACATAATTCCTACACATTGCTCCTTTCTTTTTTCTCTGAAGGAGATGGAACTAGCTCACTTCCTTTCCATGTGATGATCTTTCAGATATTTGAAGATCGTTTCTAAGGTTCCTTCCAGATCTAACATTCTATGATCCTACATCTTTTTAGTTTTCTGTTATCTAGACCAACCTCACCCCATTCCTTTAACATGGTCGGGCTTCCACATAACATCTGTTGATAATGTTCTTCAGAGAGTAGCACATGGACCCAGCTGGTGTAAAGTGATAAGAGATAGGGTGACTATTTGAACACATACACCATGGTGGCCACAGATGTTTTCTTGTTAATCCTCGCCACACCCATGGAAAGGGGACAGGTGATGCTTTTTAGCTAAGAAAGTTGAATGATCAGGATTTGTCCACAGATGCTAGTCTGGGGCACCAACTGACATGACCTCTCTCAAGTCAAGTTAGGAGATCAAATACCAAAGGGGAAAATAATCTCTTTTTAATCCTTACGGCTCTGCTTAGTTTGTCCAATGCCAATTTGGCACCATTCCTTAGAGGACCTAATCATAGAGTGAGAGCCACTAATTAATATTTCAGGAGTGCACTGCATCTCTGAGGATGAAATATAATCATTTTAGTTCTCACCCATTAAAACCCACATAAATCAGGGGCCATAAATATCTCCAACAGAAATCCAGCGTGGGTAAACATGCAGTGATATAAGCTCATGGATGGTCCCCAGGAGGATTTTTTTTAAAATGTGATTTAAGCTCATGAACCGAATGCACATGGAGAGGGAATATACCTAATTTTTCCCTAGAGTAACTGGGGGAAAGGATAGGAAATTTTGTTTGGCACAGAATGGCATGTAAAGATTGCATTAAAAGCAACTCATGACTACTATAATTGTCTTCTGGGGATTTGAAAGAATTGGGAGATGTAGGTTGAGATGTGTGGGGAGAGCAATTCTATTTAATTTAGCAAACTTTAAGTGTAACAAGGTGCTGTTTTAGGTAAAAGAATACAAAGACACACCCAAACCCTTAATTAAATTCAACTAGCATTTATTTGTTTATTTTGCTGAGGCAATTGGGGTTAAGTGACTTGCCCAGGGTCACACAGGTAGGAAGCGTTAAGTGTCTGAGACTAGATTTGAACTCAAATCCTCCTGATTTCAGGGCTGGTGCTCTATCCACTGTGCCATCTACCTGCCCCTCAACAGACATTTATTAAGCACCTTCTATGTGCCAAGGTGAACACATTCTGCAACATAGTAAAAAAATATAAATTATTTGCAAAATAAATTAAATGTCAAAAAAAAATGTCAAAAGAACAGAAATTTGAGAGATCAGGAACATCCTTATGTAGAAAGTGGTATCTGAGATGTTTTTCAAAGGAAACAAGGAATTCTGGGAGAGGAAGGAACAGATTAAGAATAATCCAGACACAAGCAAAAGTATTGAGGTAAGAGTACTTTTTTGGGGGAAAAGTGTGCTGGAATGGAGAGTGTATAAACAGAAATAATGTGAAATGAGACTGGAAAGGTACAAATAGGAGACAGAAGAAAAAGCTCTGAAGGCCAGACTGTGGATTTTATATTTTATCCTAGAAGCAAAAGTGAGTCATTAAAGATTTTTGATTAGGGATGACCATGTCAAATCTTATTCAGAACAATTTAGCAGCTCAGCAGAAGATAAAGCAGAGAGATTGAAAGGTGGGAAGCAATTTAAGAGTTTTTTTGCAATAGTCCAGGTGAGAAGTAATAATAGCCAGCATTTATATATCACTTACTATGCACCAGGCACCATATTAAGCATTTTCAAATTATCTCATTTGATCTTCATAATAACCCTGGGAGATTTTACAAATGAGGAAACTAAAGTAAGTAAACAGGTTTAAATAACATTGTCACACAGCTAGGAAGAATCTAGGCTAGATTTGAACTCTAAGCCCAGTGCTCTATCAACCTAACTACCCAATATTTATCTAGGTAAGTTCAAATTTGAAGATAAGGAGACAGAATTAGATGTTACGGATAGATGTAGACATGCTATAAACATAGGTTTGACAAGGTTTGGTAACTGATCAAATTGAGAATTTGGGGGAATATGGAAAGAAAATGGAAACTGAGCTTATGAACCTGTTGAACCATTAATAATTAATCAAATTACACACACTCAGAATTAGCAAATGAATCTTCGATAAAGTACCAGACTTGGAGTCAGGAAGACCTGAATTCAAATCCAGCCTCAAACACTATTTGTATGACCATAGGCAAGTCACTTAACCCCTATCTGCCTCAGCTCCTCATCTGTAAAATGGGAACAGAGTGGAGAAGGAAATAGCAAACCACTCCCATATCTTTGCCAAGAAAATCCCACCGACAAAAGTTCAAGGGGGTCACTTAGAGTTGGACAGGGCTTCAAGACTTAACAACAATAACAATAAAAATAATGTCTTTGAGACTCCCATTTTCTTCCTCAATTCACTAGGAACTGTTTCCAATTTTGCTTTAGGCTCACCACTTTCTGTTTCAGCGTCTCATCCATCATGCTACATTTTTTCATCAGATACCAAAAGGAAGAGAGACCAATAGAGATCTACTAAAAGATCCTTTGATTCAAAGGACCTTAAACAGAATTTTATTCAGTCACCTCATTTTACTGGGGAGGAAGAGATTGTCCTTGCATACAGAACCCTGCCTGCTTACCATTTTCTCAGTGATTGATAATCAAAGCAACATCACCTTGACTATTGGGAATGGCAGAAAAGAGCACAATCCTGGAGTGTTTGAGCTTCTGAGTTACAGATAGGGCCGCTCCTCCAAAATTCTGAACTCTGATCGTTACTTCCTGTTATCTGATATCCAACCAGGTCATTCACTGTTTTTCTCTTTCCCACCATCCATGCCCTTCTATTGTACCCTCTGGAACCCTGTTCTTTTGCTCAGTTTTTTGGAAAAGGGGAGACTAGGAGAGGGATAAAACCTGGGCTTGTGATTTCCTGGGTAGGAAAAGTCCCTCTATTAAAGCAGGTTGGCACTTTATTTGCCACTTACAATCTTAGAGAAGAGGGTTAAGAACAGTGTCAAATCAAAAACAATAATCTAGAATTAAGATCTCTATACTGACTTAGTTTTAAAATAGCAGTGTTTATGTTTTATTATAGAATTGTTTATTTTAAATTATTTAATTTATTAAATTATTTATATATCACAAATTATTTGTTAAATTAATTATTTAATAAAATAATTATTTGAATTAACTATTTCAGTAATCCCTGTCCCAGAAACCATTGATGGAGGAGTCTTTCCTTATTATTGGTGGAGATAAATGTCCTGCCCTGGTGGGAAAGATAAAGCCTTAGATGTAGAGTTTGGGGTCTCCCTCCCAGAAATGAGAAAGTGATCAGACGTTAGCTCAAACCTGATCATGTCACCTAGATTAATATTATTTAAGATAGTAGAGAAATATACTTCTAGCCTAGTACCCCTTCTCTTTGAGAAAAACAGAGTAGTTTTTTGTTTTTTTGTTTTTGCTTTCCCCCTGGGCATGAATGAAAGTCAGTCATCCTTGAAGGATGGAGGGAGAGGAAACAAGAAAAGTTTATTCTACCTCCCTCTTACCCCCGGAAAACAGCCCTTCACCATATATGGGTACCTTTCTATATATAGGGTTCACTTCACTCTTACCTGTATTTCCCAATTACATTTCAGTCAGATTCAGACCACAAATCAAGAGTGTTAGTTACTTCAGCCTCTTCTCTAGAACATCAAAAGATTAAGTATTTTGAAGCTAAGTGGGATGGAGCAACAGTTAGAGAAGACCTGAGTTGAAATCTAACCTCAAATACTTACCTTAGCTTACTAGCTGGGAAAGTTATTTTTCCACTCTATGCCTCAGTTTCCTCAAGTAGGGGTAATAATAGTACCTAAATGATCTCTAAGTATAGATTAAAACCTCTCCTTTTGTATGAACATTATGTGTGTGTGTGTGTGTGTGTGTGTGTGTGTGTGTGTGTTTTATGGCTATTATGGAAATGTGTTTTGTATGACTTCACACCTATTTCAAAGAATAGGGGAGGGGTCAGGCAGGAGAGAATTTGAAACTCAAAAAAAATTTTTTAAATGAATGTTACATTTTTTTACATGTAATTGGGAAATATTTAATAAAATTAAAATGTATTAAAAAATAAAATAATAGTACCTAATTCCCAGGTCTGTCATGAGGGTAATATGAGGTATTTTTAAAATATTTAGCACAGTTTCTAGCAAATAGTATGTGCTTAATAAATACTTGTTTCCTTCCTTCCAGAGCTGGAGAGTCAGTATGTGTCACAGATGGGTCTTGAACCCACGTTTTCCTAGCTTCTAAGCTGACTATCAACTTTATCATATTTCTTTCCAACCTTATTCTTTTTGTTGTTATTGTTGTTCTTTTTGTTTGTTTGTTTGTTTTATAGCTTTTTATTGACAGAACATATGCATGGCAATTTTTCAACATTGACCCTTGCAATTACTTTTGCTCCAACTTTTCCCTTCCTTCCCTCCAACCCCTCCCCTAGATGGCAGGCAGTCTCATACACATACATCTTAAAGTATATCTGAAATACAATATATGTGTGCATATTTATACAGTTCTCTTGTTGTACAAAAAAAAAATTGGATTCAGAAAGTAAAAATAACCTGGGAAGAAAAACAATAATGCAAGCAGTCCACACTCATTTCCCAATGTTCTTTCGCTGGGTGTAGCTGGTTCTATTCATCACTGATCAATTGGATCTGAATTGGATCCTCTCATTGCCGAAGATAGCCACTTCCATCAGAATTGATCATTATATAGTATTGTTGTTGAAGTTTATAATGATCTCCTGGTTCTGCTCATTTCACTTAGCATTAATTCAAGTCTCTCCAAGCCTCTCTGTATTCATCCTGCTGGTCATTTCTTACAGAACAATAATATTCATATACCACAATTTAGTCAGCCATTCTCCAAATGATGGGCCTCCATTCATTCAGTTTTCAGTTTCTAGCCACTACGAAAAGGGCTGCCATAAACATTCTTGCACATACAGGTTCCTTTCCCTTCTTTAATATATCTTTGGGATATAAGCCTAGTAGTAACACTTCTGGGTCAAAGGGTATACACAGTTTGATAACTTTTTGAGCATAGTTCCAAATTGTTCTCCAGAATGGTTGGATCCATTCACAACTCTACCAACAATGCATCAGTGTCCTGGTTTTCCCACATCCCCTCCAACAATTGTGATTGTCTTTTCCTGTCATTTTAGCCAATATGATAGGTGTGTAGTGGTATCTCAGAATTGTCCTAATTTGCATTTCTCTGATCAATAATGATTTGGAACACTCTTTCAAATGAGTGGTAATAGTTTCAATTTTATCTTCTGAAAATTTTCTCTTCATCTCCTTTGACCATTTTTCAATTGGATAATCCAACCCTGTTCTTTTTTTCCCCTTAAATAATAAACTCCTCTTCTTATTAGATCTGCATACCTCTTGCCAAAAATTACACTGTATGTATTATATATATATATATATATATATATATATATATATATATATATATATATACATATATGTGTAACATGTACTGGACGATATGTTCAGATATTCCTTGCCTGTTTGTAGCTCAGCCATGTATGGACTCAGCACATCTTGGTCCTTTTGGGGATGATGAACCTGGGCTGCTTCCCACCATCCACACAGTACTTCAGTAAAAAAAGGATTTGTTACCTGGTATGATGAAGAAATTCCTGAGGGATCTGCTCCTCCTCCCCATCTCAGTCAGAGCAGTAGTTGGTGATGTGCCTCTTAAAAAAGATGGCAGACGCTGGTTCAGTCTCTTCCTTTACTTCTGCAAGTAGCACCAAACACTTCCAAGGAGAAATGGGAAAAGGCTGATGTTTTTTCACTGAGGCATCGTGGTAACCTACCCATGAGAAAACTAGAACTAGATTCAACTGAGAATTCAAACCTGGACCTCTCAGACTCTTCCTCTTAGCTTTTTTTCCTGGAGGAGAAGAAGAGTGATCCAGTGGAGTGCTGAATTATTATTTAATAAGCCTGGGGGTGGAGGGATAGAGCGTGTACACAGTACAAATGTGTAAATTGAATCTGCAATATTAACATTTTCAGGCAGCTAGGTAGTGCATTAGCTAGAGTACCCTTTCTGGATTCAGGAAGATTCATCTCCCTGAGTTCAAATCTGGCCACAGACACTTACTAGTTTATGACCCTAGGCAAGTCACTTAACGCTGTTTGCCTCTGTTTCCTCATCAATAAAATGACTTGGAAAAGAAAATGCCAAATCACTCCAGTATTCTTGCCAAGAAAACCCCAAATGAAATCATGAAGAATCTGACACTATTGAAACGACTAAATAATATAAATGTTTTCTCCATTTAAGTCTAGACAATCAACAAAACAATAAATCAAGCCCTGATTTATACTGTTTCCCAATTACCAAGGAGTAAATGCTTACACTGAATATTTAATAATCATTTCCTTGGCCAGGTAAAGCTAGCTCAAGCATATCCCTGGGATGATTAAACATTGTCGGCAAGGTAGTCATATCTAAGCTAGGAGGCAACCTCAGGAGAAGTTTGGAGATTCAGGATCCAGTAAATAGAAATGGCTAATAGCCAGGGGAGTTTCTTCACTGGGGAAGAGGACCACCAGCAGGTAAAAGACTAAGATGTTTGGATAGGGCAGAATCCTGGCTAAAAGTGGACATTCCATTTCACTATTCCTGTCAACCTCTTTATATTCTGATAAGATTTAAGCACCAGTTTCCCAAAAGATTTTAACAGCAGTTGTAAATTATTCCCAATTCCTGTTTTAAATCATTTTGTCATTGCGTGATGTGAATCTTTTGGGTCTATTAGCATTTATTTTGTATATAGGAAAAACATATCAGTTCTATGCCTGATTTACACTGAATATTGAGTACCTTTTTTTTTCTCCCCTTTGAAGAGACTTAGATATGAGCCAAAACCTAAGTTTTAAATAATATGTCCCTTTGGTACAAGGGTGCAGATTTAACAAGTTAGAGTATGAGAAAAGGAAGACTCACTGCTTTCTCATTAGAGACATTGCCCTAGGACTGAACCTAAAGTGTTTTCAGAATTGAAGAGTCCTTTAGGAAATGGAACTGGGGGTAGTGAGTGCCCTAGATCCCCAGACTTAGTATTACACATAAATGTTGTTTCTCCTCAGTAGGATGTACATTGGGAATACTTTTATTTTATTTCTGTCCCCACAATATATGCCCCTGTATATACATTTGGCACATAGCAAGTGCCAAACAAGTACATATAGAACTGGATCAAATTGATAGGACTTGTCTGGGATGACGCAGTTAGAAAGGGTCCAGCTAGAGAGAGAGAGAGAGAGAGAAAGAGAGCCCAGCATTCTCTTATAATGGTAGAATGTTAGAAGGAATCTTAGAGGTTGTTAAGTCCAAATCACCCATTTCACAGGTGAAGAAACTCTGGTTAAATCACTTACCCAAGTTCCCGCAGCAGGTCAGTGGCAGATCAGTGACAGAGCTCGGGACTCTTGAGTACTGAGTCCAGGAGTCTTTCTACAACACTGGACTAGTTAAACTCCATTCCTGTCCCATCACAATTATCTTTCCAAAATTTTAGAATTAGTAAAAATCTCTTAGATGAGCGTTGCAAAATAACAAGAACAAATCTTGATTCTAAAGAAAGATGAGGCAAATCAAAGTTTACTATTTTCACATATACTCTTTTTTTTTTTTTTGGTTTGCTTTTTCTTTCTCATGTTTTTTTCCCTTTGGTTTTGATATTTTTTATAACATGATTAATATGGAAATATGTTTAAAATTATGATATATATATATATATATATATATATATATATATATATATATATATATATATATATACCTGTATCAGATTGCTTGCTTAGGGTGAGGTAAAGGAGAAAAGGAAAAAAAAATTAGAACTCAAAATCTTACAAAAATGAATGTTGACATTCTGGAGAGCAATTTGGAACTTTGCCCAAAGAGCTATAAAACTGTACATAGTTTTTGATTCAACAGTATCACTACTAGGTCTATGTTCCAAAGGGATCATAAAAGAAGGAAAAGGACTCACATGTGCAGTTCATTTTGTGGTGGCAATGAATTGGAAATTGAGTGGATGACCCTCAGTTGGGGAATGTCTGAATAAGTTATGGGATATGAATGTAATGGGATATTAATCTTTAAGAAATGATGAGCAGGCTGATTTCAGAAAAGCCTTCAAAGACTTACATGAACTGATGCTGAGTGAAGTGAGCAGAACCATGAGAGCATTGTACACAGTAATAGCAAGTTTAGGTAATGATCAACTGTGATGGACATGACTTTTCTTAACAATGTGGTGATTCAAGGTAGTTCTAATAGACTTGGGATGGAAAATGCTATCTGCATCCAAAGATAGAACTATGGAAACTGAATATAGATTGAAGCATAGTATTTTCACCTTTTTTGTTTTGCTTATTTGTTTGCATTTTCTTTCTTGTGTTTTCTTTTTTCCTTTTTGGTCTGATTTTTCTTTACAACATGTCAAATATGAAAATATGTTTAAAAGGATTGAGCATGTTTAACATATATCAGATTGCTTGCTGTCTTGCAGGGGGAGCAAAAGAGAGAGGGAGAAAAAACTGAACCACAAAATCTTACAAAAATTAATGTTGAAAAATAATAAAAAATTTTAAATTAATGTTGAAAAAAACTATCTTTACATGTAATTGAAAAAATAAAATGCTATTGAATGAAGAAAAAAAAAGAAAGATGAGAAGAAAATTTTTTTCCTTTACAAAAGTGGAAAGTCCATGACAGTTGTGTTACCTTGCATATATTTTCAATTTTTTTTGTATTGATTGGTTTTGCTTATTTTTTTAAATCTGTGCTTCCTTTTTTTTTTCCTTTGAAAAGCATTAGTCATTAAATGAGATGACTCTCATAGGACAGGAGGGAGAAGGCTATGGGAAGAAATTCTGGTGATATTAAAAAACAAAAAAGATATCAATAAAATTTAATTGAAAAAAATTTTCATTCTTGCCGTTCATCTTTTGTCTTCAAAGAGGATCAAAAACGTTATGGGATGATGTCCTGACTTAGTCATGAATTGGATTTAATTCAGGCAGAGTTACACAAAGTCTTCAGCCTCACTCTCTTCTAGAGTCAAGATGACTGGTGATGACCAGAGATGCAATGGATGATCTTGGCAACTTTAGTGTCTAAAACTCAAAAAAGGCTGACTATAAAAACAATAACTCATACATAAATTTAAAATCCACATTTTGAGTCAACATTTTATGATTGACAAATTCACAGTACTCATGATATTTACCTATTCCATAAACACCAACTCCTTATCTACAAGTTGGAAAATTGATGCTTCATGATTGTCATGGAATATTGTTGTTCTGTGGGAACTGATGAGCAGAATGCTCTTTGGGAAAAAACCTGCAAAGTCCTCCACAAACTCAAGCAAAGAGAAATGTACTGTATACAAAAAACAAACAAACAAACCAAAAAAAAAAAAAAAAAAAGCAATGTTCTGGGATGACCAGCTGAAATTTACTGCTATTCTCAGCAGTACAATGATCCATGACTACTCTGAAGAGCTTATGATGAAAAATCCTATCCCTACTCAGAGAAGAAACTGATTGTGTCTGAACACAAATTGAATCATACTTTCTCTCTCTCTTTTAACTATTTTTCTTGAGGTTTTTTCCATTAGGAGGGAGATCTATGTTTTCTTTCACAATATGACTTTTATGGAAATGTTTTACATAACCTCACATGTGGTTTCTTAATGGGAGTTGGGGACAAGGATAAGGGAAAGAATCTGGAGCTCAAAAAGTTTTTAAAAAAACAAATGTAAAAAAATTGTTTTAAATGTAATTGGAGAAAATATTAAATAAAGAAGAGAATTGATGCTTCATGAAAAAGTATTTAAAATAGATACTGATAAAAAAGTAAAATAAATTATATACTGTTGTATGACAATTATATGTATAACTGCTTATTCTAATAAAATTATTTTAACACCAAAAAGACATTTATTTCTTTGTGATTTTCTCAAATCATAAGTCTATCCTGCTTTATTTGGTTGGTTTTTCTATTTTATTCCTTCTATATAACAATAGATCCTTAGCAGGTTTCCCAGCCTGTGCTCCAGAGATGCTTATCTTTATTTGTGCTGTAAACACCTTTGACAGTCTGATGAAGTCTCTGGAACCATTCTAAGAATGATGTTTTAAAGTTTATAAAACAAAATACATTGGAATATAAAGGAAACCAATCATACCAAAATAAAGATGTAAGTTCTTTTTCTAATTCAAGTTCATGGATAAGGATCCATCATTTCCAGGTTAGGAACATTTGCTGTAGTCCATTTTTATCCAAAATTAACCTAAACATCACTACCCAATTACTCTCTAAGAAACATATTCATTGATGAATTAAAAAAATCTTCAATAACTCCTAATAGACATAGGATAAAGTCCAACCTCCTCAGACTGACTTTGAACGTCATTCATGGGGCAGTTATATGGTGCATTGGATAAAGCACCAGCCTTGAAGTCAGGAATACCTGACTTCAAATCTAGCCTGACCTTTAATATTTACTAGCTGTGTGATCCTAGGCAAGTCATTTAACCCTAATTGCTTCACACTTAAAAAAAAAAAAAAAAAAAAAGGAAAGAAAGTCTTTCATAATTTGGCCCTAAATCATCCTTATCCATCCTTCTCTTCCTAAGGTAAATGCCCCAACTCTATCCTAACTAGCCTTTGAAAATCCCTCTAGAGGAAAAAGAACATATTATGACAGTTTTCTCCTCTGTGATTTTGTTTCTGCTATTCTCTTATCTGCTTTTTGACCTTCTAGGTAGCTGTAGAGCTGAAACTATGAAGGGTCATCTAGTCCTACCCAACTTTTGGGCTCCAAATTGCACAGATAGTAAGAGGACAAAGCCAGGATTTGAATTCTGCCCTCTAATTCCAAATCTATAATTCTTATCACTGCACCATACAGTACATGCAGGCAGCTAGGTGGTTCAGTGGATAGAACACTAGGTCTGGAGTTAGACCCTTACTAACTGTGTGACCCTGGGCAAGTCACTTAATTCTGTTTGCCTTAATCCAAGGGAAAAGGAAATAAATAGCAAACCATTCCAGTATCCTTGCCAAGAAAATTCCTAATAGGATCACAGAAGAGTCAGACATGACTAAACAACATGTACCATGCTATCTCTTTCTTTAAGGTTCAACTCAAGTTCTATCTTCTCTATAAGGCATGTCTGAATAAATGAATTAGAAAAGCATATATCAAACATTTGCTATTTGCTAGGCATTGTGCTAAAAACTGGGGATACAAAGATCGTGATAGAATCTGTTTAGAGTTAGAAGAAGTCTTAGATTTCTAGTTCACAAATGTATATAAATACAAGCCATTCTCTGATTGATAAATGGTCAAAAGATATGAATAAACAATTTTCAGATGAAGAAATTGAAACCATTTCTAGTCATATGAAAAAATACTCTAAATAATTATTAATCAGAGAAATGAAAATAAAGACAACTCTGAGATACCACTACATACCTGTCAGATTGATTAAGATGACAAAAAAAGATAATGCTGAATGTTGGAGGGAATGTGGGAAAACTGGGATGATGATACATTGTTGGTGGAGTTGTGAACTGATCCAATCATTCTGGACAGCAATTTGGAATTATGCTCAAAAAGTTATCAAACTGTGCATGCCCTTTGATCCAGAAGTGTTTCTGTAGGTCTGTATCCCAAAGAAATCATAAAAAAGGGAAAAGAACCCACATGTACAAAAATGTCTGTAGCAGCTCTTTCTGTAGAAAATGGAAACTGAGTGGATGCCCATCAGTTGGAGAATGGCTGAATAAGTTGTGGTATATGAATGTTATGGAACATTATTGTACTATAAGAAATGATCATCAGGATGATTTCAGAGAGGCCTGGAGAGACTTACATGAACTGATGCTGAGTGAAATGATCAGAGACAGATTATTGTACATAGAAACAGCAAGATTATGTGATAATCGGTTCTGGTGGATGTGGCTCTAACAATGATTCAGGCCAATTCCAGTGGTTTTGTGATGGAGAGAGCCATCTGCATCCAGAGAGAGGACGGTGGTACTGAGTATGGACCACAGCATAGCATTTTCACTCTTTTTGTTATTATTTACATTTTGTTTTCTTTCTCATTTTTTTCCTTTTTGATCTGATTTTTCTTGTGCAGTATGATAAATTTGGAATTATGTATAGTAGAATTCCACATGCTTAACATATATTGAATTACTTGGCACCTACAAGAGGCAGAGAGGGAAAGGGAAGGAAAAAATTTGGAACACAAGGTTTTGCAAGGGTGAATCTTAAAAATTATTTATGCATATGTTTTGAAAATAAAAAAACTTTAGTAAAAAAGAAAAATCAAAATCAAAACCACGAAAGTTGATGGAATTATTCTTAGTCTCCATGAGCTCCATTTTTGACATCTGATAGGCAAAGATGACCAGATTTTTGGTGAAAAGACCCTGAATACAAGAATATTTATCAAAGAGTATAGCAGCAAATAGAAATGAAAGGAGGGAGTCAGTATGTCAAAGTGATCTAGCTGAAGTTGAGGAAAGGAGTGTATTGCTAAATGTTTAACAAACAGCTCTCTGGAAAAAAAATATATGCACACTTTAAAGATTAATCTGCATTTTTAACATTTCTCCATCACTTTCTTAAGTGTAGTCAACAAAATAATATACCAAACCTTCATTTGTAGCTTCGTCAATTCCTGAGGTAGAAATGTTCATACTGACGATTTAGCAGTAGCTTTGGCACATCCTGGATGAGGGTTAAGTGGGGATTACTGAGTGGAGCAGAAATGAGCAGAGTAAGCCAAAATCAAAATACCAAAATTTTGGTCAAGAGAGCTTATTATTAGAAAGTTAATCAGTTAACGAGCACATATTAAGCTCCTGTTGTTTGCCAGGCTGTGCTGGGTGTTGCTGTGGGGAGGTGAAATGGGGTTGTGGGGTGTGGAATATAGATACAATGAATAAAACAATCTCGACTTGCAAAGAAGGGGTCAAGTTCCATGGTCAGCATTCCCTGAGCCCTGGCAAGTCACCCAAGCTTTCAGCAGGCTCTGTCCAGGAAACTCTTGGGAAGAATTCGAGTACCCCCGCAGCACCCAAAAAGCCAGTCAGCTTTTGCATTTGGCTCTAAGCAATGAACTTCCAACTAATGGTGTACCCTGAATACCATTAGTTAACTGATTCGGACACTCACCACCCTGCTATCTTGCCTCCCCTCCTCAGTCCAGAACTCATTGGTCAGGGACAGCTCTATGCCCCTTGTCAGCATGAAGCAGCTCCAGAAGATAAGACCTCCATTCTTTTGTCCCAAATGAATTTGGGGATGACTGCCTGAGGGGGGGAAATGATGCAATATGAAACCCTAAAACTTTTGGTTTTGGAGTCTGCCTCGGGAAACTCCTACACCCAGTCTGTCTGATTCTGAATAGACCACTTCTCAGTCCATTGCTGATTGATGATCTGATCAGGGATAATCAAATTTCAGAGACCACCCTCAGTTCATCTGGAGACTACTCCCTAACCCTACCCTTGGATCGTAGAATTAACATATCTTTGATTGAAAGCCATATAAGTATCTCCTTGCTTCTGTTTTTTTTTTTTTTTTATTGGATTCCCTTAAAATTCAATCTGCCTTGTAATGACATTATATTGCACTAAAGTTTGCCCCTTGACTAGGAGATGGGTTCAAGTCTTTTGAGTAACCTTATGACACCAGTCTGGGACTTTTGGGTCTCCCCTTCCCAATCTCAACATTAGTAAAGATTTGATGTTCCTCTTAGCAAAGTTTTGTCTTAAAATCCACATTTTGTTGTATATCATAAACAATTTACAATTCTTTTTAGATTCCTTAATGGAGAATGTGATAATGTATTTAGATAAAAACATTTTATTCACATCAATTGCCTTAAGAATTATGATTGGTCTTTTTTGGCTCAATTAGATGAACAAATATTTATACATATCACCCATACCTAGTTTGCCTGAATATACAATTCAACTTTCATTGCTAATCCTACTAAGTACAAAACACTTTGCTAGGCTCTCTGAGACACTAGAGAGGAGAAAAGAGGACAACAATACATATTTATTTATTTTTCTTAACACTATTTTCTCCAATTACACATACAGAGTTTCTTCAACATTCATCTTTAAGATTTTGAACTCCAAATGTTTCTCCCTCCTTCTTTCTTCCCTTCCCTAGACAGCAAAACCATCTGATATTGGCTATGTATGTATAATTATGTTAAATATATTTTCACATTAGTCATATTGTGAAAGAAGACTCAGAACAAAAGGGAAAAAACCTTGAGAAAGAAAAATACAAAAACAAGGAAAGGGAAAGGAAAGGAAAACAATGAAAATACTATATTCAGACTCCATAGTTCTTTTTCTGGATGAGTCAGCATTTTCCATCATGAGTCTTTTGGAATTGTCCTTGGTTCATTGCATTGCTGAGAAAAGCTAAATCTGTCTTAGTTGATTATTGCCCAATGATGCTGCTTGCTGTGTATAATGTTCTCCTGGTTCTGCTCACTTTACTATCCATCATTTCTTATAGAGCAATTGTATACCATAACTTGTTCAGCTATTCCCCCATTGATGGGCATCCTCTTAATTTCCAATTCTTTGCCACCACGAAAAGAATTGCTGTAAATATTTTTGTACATATGGGTCCTTTCCCTTTTTTATGATCTCTTTAGCATACAGACCTAGTAGTGACATTGAAGGATCAAAGGGTATGCACAATTTTATAGCCCTTGGGCATAGCTCCAAATTAGTCTTCAAAATGATGGGATCAGTTTACAAAGGAGCAAGGAAGAATTTATGACCAATAAAAGATAGAGAACTTTATGAAATGCAAAATGGATAATGTTTATTACATTAAATTAAAAAGGTTTTGTACAAACAAACCAATGCAAACAAGATTAGAAGGAAAGCAGAAATCCAGGGAACAACTTTTATAGCCAGTATTTCCGATAAAAGGCTTTATTTCTAAGTATATAGAAAACAAATCCAACTTAGAAGACAAGTCATTCCCCAATTGCTAAATGGTTAAAGGATATGTTTTCAGGTGAAGAAATTAAAGCTAACTATAATCATATGAAAAAGTGATCTATATTAGAAAAATGCAAATTAAAACAATTCCAAGGTACCTACCACCTCATAACTATATGACTGGCAAATAAGACAGAAAAGGAAAATGAGAAATGTTGTAGATATAGAGAAATTGGACAATATGCATTTATATAGAACCTACTAAATGCCAATTCATACGGCAAGCACTTTACAATTACTATATTATTTGTCTAAAGAAAAGTGCATGGTTCCTGCCCTCAGGGAACTTCCAGAACTCAAAGTAGAGCAGGAATGACTGGAAAAGTTCAAAGTTTGGGGCACGAAGTCAGGGAGGGGCGAGAATGCACTTTTTTGTATGTGTTCACTAAAAATTATTTAGGGTGTGGTAGGTAAGGTTAACTAAAAGGAAAGTAATCTTCAAATTACTGCTGGCTACAGCAACTTTCACTTTTATTAGCTGAATTCTGCTGGTGAAATAGAGCTTTTATTTAGCACATATTATGTGCTTAGCAAGGGGGTTTTAGAAAGACAAAAACAAAGCAGTCCCTCACTGGGGTTTTACAAATTAAAACCAAGTATATTCTGGAGTGACAGAGTTTTAACCCCATGGGGAAGGGAGATGGACCGAAAAACTCTTAGAGCTGCCTTAATTATTTTTTTTCTTTTATCTTTCTTTAGATTTTTAATTGGAGAAAGAGGTGAGATGGCAATAGTGGTGCAAAAAAATAGCTTTTGTAATTTTTTTAAATGAATAGAAAGGAACAGAAGCAAGTTCTTGAAGGAAGCACAAAAAAGCAAGACAATCTCGAAAGTTATTGAAAATTTCTGTTATGTATATATAATTTTGAAGATTAAAAGAATTTGACACAGAGACTCATTGCTTCATATAAGATCCTCTTTTGTGTTCTGTGTGGATAGAAATGCCTTTTTATGGTGTTCAAGTTTGAAATAGTTTAAAAAAAGAGAGGAGACTAGTAGAATAGAATGTCATATATATATAAAGGGCTCAAGGGGGACCCAAAAATGTGGGGGTTCCAGACCTGCACTGGGAGGTGTCTCAAAAGAATTTGCAGGCTTGGACCTATCTCCAAATCAAGGAACAAAGTTCATAATTGTGAACTCCAATTAAAGTGTACTAAGTTCCAAAGGAAGTTAGCTAAGAACCTAGTCTAAGAAGATAAATTTATAGGAGACCAGGTGATTCAAGTCTACAATATGCTAATTTTGTGGCTCAGAGATGGAACTGAGAAGTGGTCTTGTATGCACCCTTATTATTTTCTCAAAAACCTGGTTCTCACTGAAAGCCAGTAATGTTTGTGGAGCTAATGCATTTCCTAGGCCAGGTAGACTTAGAGTTATTGCTACAGCCTCCCTAGGAGCTACACCACATCAAAAAAAAAAAAAACAAAAAAAAACAATTACACACACACACACACATGCATACACACACATACATTTTATATATGTGTGTATATAAATATATATACCTGTATGTGTATATGTGTGTATGGGTATTGTGTATCTATATATATGTGTGTGGGTGTGTATATATAAATAATGTGGTCACTATATCAGGTATTTTTGTTTAACCTAACCTTTTCTTTATTTTTCTAGGGAAGGTTCAATACTGGGGGGGTAGGATGTTTTAATTTTTGTTTTTAATTTGGAGGAGAGGGAAGGGAGCCATTTCAAGGAATTACTGTAATTAAAAATAAAAGGTATCAAAAACATTCATTTTTAGCTGATAGTTCAATTTAATTAAACAAACATTAAGCACCTATTATTTCTAAGATAGTGCTAGGCAGTATGATTACAAGACTAAAAATAATACACCTCCTAATAATACAGAATTCTGTTAAGTGCTTACATCAAGGCAGACACTGTGCTAAGTGCTGAATCAACTCAATACGTACAACAAGAGAACCAAGAGGCAGAGCTGGCGAGGGGAATGTCTTCTGGATGTGGAGGAAGCTTCGCGTCCAGTCCCGGAATGGGAAATGGAATAATGGGCATCCGGAACTACTAGAGGGTCATTTTGACTAAGAGTCCCATGGGGATAGAGGAGAAGTGTTCCGAATCATTTGTGGGGGAGGAGGAAGAGGAGGAGGAGGAGAAGGAAAAAGAGGAAGAGGAGGAGAAGGAAGATGAAGAAGAAGAGGAGAAGGAAGAGGAGGAGAAGGAGGAAGAGGAGGAGGAAGAGGACGAAGAGAAGAAGGAAGAGGAGGAGGAGGAGGAAGAGGAGGAAGAAAAGGAGGAGGAAGAGGAGGAGTGCTTGTGTGTATGTGTGTGTGTGCGGGGGGGATGGGTATATTTACTGAGCCCCTACTATGTACGAGAAATGTGTGTACGTGTGTATAAAAAGAGCCCCAGGTCTGTTGTCTTCCTGGTTAATACTTACACTGCATTGTATTTTTCATTTCACTCACTATAAAAGTCCTGGCTCATTTGCTGAGCAGCTGTGTAGGGGTTTCCTGTAACTCCTTTGCCTGAGGCAAGGAGTGAATGGTATTTAAAACCCAGGTACAGAAGTGAATACTCCTTTGCTTGTAAAGGTTTTGTTTGGAAGGAGCAACTCTTTCTGGCTAATCCTTGCTAGAGTATGTTTTCAGGTTCACTCTTTGGGTTAGTTCCTACACAATCAAATACAGTTCTCCTGAAACAAAAATTATATGTCCTTATTATGACCACTTAAATAACTCAAAAACTTTATTCTTGAGGAGGGAGAAACTTGGAAAATAGATACTAAGAAAGCTGTATTTGTGGAAAGTAAGTGAAAACTGAAATCTTCTACAGATTAGGAATAGCAATTACTCAATGGAAGTCATTTTCATGTCCATTGGATCTAATAAAAATGTGATTAAAATATTTTGTTTTTACTTTATCTCTTGAATATTTTATCTTGTTTATTTTGAATTTAAACACTAAATGAAAGTGTAATTTCCAAATATGAAATGTACATGAAACCATAAATCTGTTATGATCAGTTTACTTTTCCTTTAAGCATGTTATGTTTTTATTAATATAGTAATAAGTTGAAATATGTACATCTACAACATATGTTTATGTTATATGAAGTATATGAAGTATACACATATATACAATAGATTCAATATGTAACTTTCAAAGCTATTCTGTTTGAATTTCTCTCTGGACTTCCTTTTGTTCTCTTCTATATGTTAAAAAAAGTTTCAGTGACTTTTTTTTTTAATTATTCTTTTCTTTGGCAATTCAATTGATCTTCCCTCTCTTCTTTCCACCTCTCACACAAACTGAAGAAAATAAAGAAAATCTTCCCAATAAGTAGGGGTATTCAAACAAAACAAATTCCCTCATTGGACATTTCTATAATGTCTCATTCCATGCCTTGTCAGGCATTGCATAGTTTCTGCCTGTGATCCCTGGAATCACAGCTGGCCGTTGTATTGATCAGAGTTCTTAAGTCTTTTAAAGTTATTTTTCTTCACATTGTTGTTATTATATAAAGTATTCTCCTGGTTCTAGTCCTTGTTTGTACAAGTCTTTCTGGACTTCTTTGAAACAGTCCTTTTCATCATTTCTCATAGTGCTATTATGTTCCATTGCATTCCTATGACTTAATTTGTTCAGGTATTTTCCCAACTGAATCCATCTCATCACTACAAAAAGAGCTGCAGTTGAGTATTTTATTTGGGTTATAAACTTAACAGTGATATAATTGGAGCAGAGTATGCATAGTAGTGGCTTTGGGAGCATAAATTGCTTTCCAGAATGGCTAAACCAATGATTAAAGGGTTTTTATTACAGTCCATGTTGATTTGAAGCATAAACCCTGGACTGAAGAGTCAGAATCCTGATATCCTTCTTCCCGACCTGCTTGTTGATTTTGATAACTATGGCAAAAGCCATTGACCATTAGCGGCTTTGCTCTTGTAGTTACTGAGGTTTAAAAATGGTTCTGCTATCTTAATCCCACAGAATGATAGAAATTTAGGATTTTAGGTTTGGAGAAGACATCAGAAATATTTAGTATAAACACTTGTTCAATTCAAGAGAATAACCAGAAGTCCAAATTTAAAGCAGAGAAGACCCTCCTCAACTTCAGCTTCTGACACTTATACATTGTGTGACCTTAGACCAACCATTTAACCTTTCCAAAACTCAGCTTCTTCATTTGTAAAATGAGGGAGTTGGATCATTGGGCCCTTATAACTTAAAACCTACGATTTCGGTGGGCAAAGATCTATGGTCCAGGAATACTGGTGATGGAGACCTTGGTCCTTGGTAGCTAGGTGGACATTGACAGGAGAGTCAGAATTACTGTCTAAACTACTCGGAATCAAGCAATTTGGAGGCTGATGTGACTCAGAAAGCCAAGTTATAATGTCATTCCCCCAAGTGTTTTCTCTCCTATAAAAGAATCTATCTATATCTTACTTCCCCACTAATTCCTATTAGGATCCTAACTCCTTTTTAGGGTTAGCTTGTCAATCAATGGCATAATCCCCTAATTATTTGTGGGTTCATTAGGGACTGCCTGCCTTATGAAAGCAGGTTACCTTTGCCTGCCTTATGGGGTCTTCTCCCTAGTTAATTGTGAGTTCTCTAGAGAATTTAGCTCATGTCTTTTATTTTGTTAATGGCTAAAATTCCCTTTCAGAACTCAGCCAGCCAATCAATGATATAGTAAAATCTCTTAAATTGGAAATGGTCTAAGCTTATAAATTTTTCTAAGATATTTCATAAGAGGGGCTTGAGGCCCCTATATAGTTTTAGGGTTCAAAATCTCCTCCCTAACATTTGATAGACTATATAGGGGGAGTCCTGAATCCCCAGCATATTTTGGGCGGGGTTCAGTGATTCTACAGGCACGTACTCCATCATTTGGTGGCCTGTACAAGAAGAAATTGAGGTCCAAATAGATTAAGTGATTTATCTAATTCTCTTTACATTACAAAACATTATCTTTGTTGGGCTTAAAATTTACACAAGGAAGAAAAATAATAAAATTTACATAAGGAATAAGAGCTAAAGGCCCCTTAAGAAACAGACTCCAGTTTAGGAAAACAGATCTGCCAGGGAACTATGGTAGATTTTAGAGTGTTGAAACTACAAAAGTCAGCAAATTCAATACTGATGCAAAAAATGGAATTAACTGTGAAGAACATCTTTTAAAAATGTGGCCATACAAGGAACTGGAAATTGAATGGATGTCCATCAGTTGGAGAATGGCTGAATATGTTATAGGATATGAATGTAATGGAATATTATAGTTCTATAAGAAATGAGAGCAGGCTGATTTCAGAAAAGCCTGAAAAAAGTAACATGAACTGATACTACTCGAAGTGAGTAGGACCAAGAGATTATGTGATGATTAACTGTGATGGACTTGGCTCTTTTTTTTTTTTTTTCCCCATGGTGAGCAAATTTTTGTTTATTTATTTTTTAAATAACTTTTTATTGACAGAACCCATGCCAGGGTAATTTTTTACAACATTATCCCTTGCACTCACTTCTGTTCCATTTTTTCCCTCCTTCCCTCCATCCCCTCCCCCGGATGGCAAGCAGTTTTATACATGTTAAATAGGTTACAGTATATCTTAGATACAATATATGTGTGCAGAACCGAACAGTTCTCTTGTTGCACAGGGAGATTTGGATTCAGAAGGTAAAAATAACCTGGAAAGAAAAACAAAAATGCAAGCAGTTTACATTCAATTCCCAGTGTTCTTTCTTTGGGTGTAGCTGCTTCTATCCATCCTTGATCAATTGGAACTGAGTTAGATCTTCTCTTTGTTGAAGAAATCCACTTCCATCAGAATATATCCTCATACGGTATCGTTGTTGAGGTATATAATGATCTCCTGGTTCTGCTCATTTCACTTAGCATCAGTTCATGTAAGCCTTGGGACTTGGCTCTTTTCAAGGTGATTCAAGGCAATTCCAATAGACTTATGATGGAAAGAGGGGAATAATATACAGACCTAGAAATGTAGGAAGGTCAAAGCATATGAACGGACAATTTTCTGATGGTGAAATTAAAACCATATATACACATGAAAAAACACTTTAAATCACTATTGATTAGAGAAATGCAAATTATTATCACCTCACACCTCTCAGATTGATAGGAAAAGATAGTGATAAATGTTGGAGGGATGTGGGAAAACTGAGACCCTAATGCATTGTTGGTGGAGTTGTGAAATGATCCAACCATTCTGGAAACCAATTTGGAATTATGCTAAAAGGGCTATAAAACTGTGTATGCCTTTTGACCCAGCAGTGTCATTACTGGATCCATATCCCAAGGAAATCTTAAAGGAGAAGAAAGGACCCACATGTACAAAACTGTTTGTAGCAGCTCTTTGTCATAACAAAGAATTGGAGAAGGAATACATGTCTATCAATTGGGGAAGGGCTGAATAAGCTATGGTATATGAAATATTATTGTTCTACAAAAAAAATGATGGACAAACTGGGTTTAGAAACTGGGTATATATAAATGAACTGATGCTGAGTGAAACGAGCAGAATCAGGAATACATTGTATATAATAACAGCGAGAATGTGTGATGATCAACTCTGAAAGACTTGGTTCTTCTCAGTGGTTCAATGATCCAAAGCAACCCCAATGGACTTTGCACAGAAAATGCCATCTACATCCAGAAAAAGAACTATGGAGAGTGAATGTAAATCAACACATGCTATGTTCCTTTTTCCTTTTATTTTTTTTCCTCTCATGGTTTTTCCCTTTTGTTTTGATTTTTCTCTCCCAACATGATTCATTCAGAAATGTGCATTTTAAAAAATTAATGAACATGTATAACCAGAAAAAAAAAAAGAAAACAATAAAAATGTAGAAAGGGTATAAAGATTTTTAAATGACAGATTTTATATTTGATCCTACACGTAATAGGGAACCACTTGAGTTTATTGAGTAAAGGGAGTGACAAGTCAGAAGTACACTTTAGGAACCACTTTGGTGGTTATGTTATGTGGATGGAGAAATAAGGAGAAACCTGGAGCAGCTAAGTAGTACAGTAGATAAAGCACCAGGTTAGATAGAGCACCAGCTTGGAGTCAGGAAGACTTGAATTCAAATCTGAAATCAGACTTACTAGCTATGTGACCCTGGGCAAGTCACTTAACCCCAAAATAGCCTCTGAAAAAGAGAGGGAAAAGAATAGGGAAAGACAGGAAACCCAATTAAGAGGTAACTGCAAGAGATGATAATTCCTTGAAACACAGTGGGTTCTTTGTGAGTGGAGTGATAGGGTTTTATGTTAGATATGTAATGGAGAAAATAAATGACAAGATTTAGCAGCTGGCTATCTGGTTTGGCAGCTAGATGTGTGAAGTGAGTAGAAGTAAAGACTCAAAAGTGAAATCAAAGTTTCAAGCCTGGATAACAGAAAAGATGAGTGATATCCTTGATGGCAATGTGGATATTTGGGGTAGGTTTAAGGGAGAAAATATCAAGTTTTGTTTTGGACATGCTAAGTTTGAGATACCCACAGATCATCCATTTTGAAATATCCAATGGACAGTTGGTACTTTGGAAAAAAATTAGAATTGGAGATGGAAATCATGGGATTATACTCTCATAATTCAGAATTGAAGGGACCTCAGAAGTCATCTAATCTAAATTCTTCATTATGTATATGAACAAATTGAGGTTCAGGCAGGTAAATGATTAGCCCAAGGTGACACAGTAAGTATTTAGAATTCTAATCTTCTGAGTCTGTGTAACATTTACAAAAAAACAATTCATTGATTGTAGGGATGTGGGAATACAGCCATAATTATTCATTACTGGTGAGTCTCTATAAATTAGTTCAATCATTTTGTGAATCAATATGGAATTATAGGTTGAAAGTGACAGTTAAAAAAAAGAAATTAGCAATTCCAAGGAGTCACTCCACCTCATGCTGATAAGTTGTTCCCAATCTGTCATTATGGATACTTTATGGAATTCCATTCCAGGCTTTCAGGCAAGACAATGTACCCCGCCCCCCATTCAAATTTTAATATTTCAAAGAGAGAGTTTTTAAAGCTTGGTGAATAGCTGATTTCTCAGTGCACCAAAGGATCACTATTTCCCATTAGTTCCATAAAGGGAAAGATTAAAATATCATCTAGACACTTGCCCACAAAGCAATAGAAGAAATCTCACAGCACATCATTTGACCAAGTGTTAAAATGCTCAGGTACAGAACATTTGCACTGATCCTCTCCTTCGCACATTCTCTTTTCATTGCAGACTGATCTAGTTATTGTTCTCTGACCAAGGCACTCTTCCCCACACCTTTGCCCACGTGGTCTTCTATCTCTGGAAGGAACCCCCTCCTTAGCTCTGCTTTTTAACATCCTTTCATATACCCTTTAATATCCTTTCGAGGCTCCGTTGATGGTTCCCCCTCTACAAAAACATTTCCTGGTCCCCTTAGTTGTTTTCTGTCTTTCTCCCTGCTGTTCAAAATATTTCCTATATATGTATCTCTTTTATACTAGATAAATATAGATATGCTGTTGTTCAGTCATGTCTGACTGTTCATGACCTCATTTGGGGTTTTCTTGGCAAATATACTCGAATAGTTTACCATTTCCTTCTTCAGCTCATTTTACAGATGGGGAAACTGAGGTAAATAGAGTCAAGGGACTTGCCCAGAATCACATAGTAGGAAGTATCTGAGGTCAAGTTTGAATTCAGGAAGATGAATCACGCTATCCACTGTGCCATGTAGGTGCCCAATATAAATATACAATATATTTTCATCCATATCTTATGTCATTTGCCAAATAAAGATAAAATATAAAAACAAGTGTCTAGCAGTGCTTTGTTAGTACATAATAAATATTAAATTATAATGATTAAATAACTTTTACTTGAAATGTTCTCATCTGGCTCCAAATATAGGATTTTATTGGTTTCTCTTATAAAAAGATTGAGCAATAGGTCCAGAAGAAATTATGTGACTCAGTCAAGCTAGTAGGAGGCAGAACCCGTACTATAGCCCTGATCTTTGAGAACTTAATCCAGAGCTGTTATTGCTTCCCTGGACTATAACTGAGCACTGAAAGGGGCTTGTTATAACTTGGTCTCACCAATAAGCAACCCTCATAGTTTGAACCCTGAAGACAGCATTACAACTTCCCAGTTCCTTACACGGGACTTCTAGATCTATGTAAGTCATACTGCTGGAGCAACCATTCATCACCTAACAATAGCCCCAGTATAAGAGTTAGCAATGATGCTGGTAAATTTATAACAAAGATATTTTCAGCTGATGGCAGAGAGAAGGAAAACAGCATTTCCCCCTTCGTTTCTAGCAGGTATTGAGTGTGTTTTACAGTTTTGAAAAACAAGAATGAAAAGAAGTAGCTTTTTTTTTTTTTTAATGGCCCTCTTTAATCCACAACTTCCTTTAGGGCTGAAAATTTTTTCCAGTTCATCTTTAAGACCCACTCATAAATCCTGTTTACCCTAACACAAAGATCTCATTGTGTGGTGTCTGATGTGAGTGCAAGATTTCCCCCTGAAGTTTACAGCCAATGAGTTTTCCTCCCTTCCCTTTCTCACTCAGCTTATTTGATCAGATGATCTCTGATCTCACTCAGCATGTCCCTGATTTCTATCGCGAAACACTTAGCCCTGCCCATGCTTTGCTGAAAAAAATACAGTGAAATTAAACCCTCCTACACTCTCCCCGCCCCCCAAAAAAATGTACACTCCAGATTCCAGCTGTTATTTAAAAAAAACAAAACATTTTTTCTCTTTACATATTGCCTTTTATTTATTTTGGTACTAATGGACAATCAGTTACCATGAGAACAGAAGTCAGTTTTACACAAACAGATACAGGACTTGTGTCTTTCCTATTTGCAGGGATAAAACCAAATTGAGGGAGGGAAACAGCAGTGGGGCTCAGAAAGACAGAGAAAGGGGAAAATGACAAAAACTAAATAATTGTGCTCAGACCTAGTGTTTAGAGACTTAAATTATGCCCCTGGAGGTACATTTTATTTCCTTACAGGCTAAGGAGGCTTGTATTTGAATTTCAAGTGAAAATGTACATTTGATAGGTAAAATTGCAGAATGGCATGAAATAACCTTTTAAAGCAAACAGGTCACTTTTAAACAGAAAATGCCTGTTCTAGCCTGCTTCCTTGAATATGAATTTGACACTCCTGTACCCAGTCTTTAATTATAAACTAAAACCAGACAATCTATTTCCCTTCCAACTTGTACCAGTACAACTCTCTATCTGATCTACAGTTATTATTCCGTGTATCTGACTTTTCGTGACCCCATTTAGGATTTTCTTGTCAAAGATTCTAGAGAGGTTTGCAATTTTCTTTCTCCAACTCATTTGACAGATGTGGAAACTGAGGTAAACAGGGTTAAATAATTTGCCTAGGATGACACAATTAATAAATGTCTAGGCTGGATTTGCTCATTCTATCCACTGAGCTACCTAGTTACTCACAAATTCTCTACTAAATAAGCCCTAAGATCTCATTAATTTAAAGCTGGAACGGTTGTATGAGTTAAATTCTTAAAACATCACTTATCATCTCTGGAAGGGAGGAGGAGAGAGAAGGAGGGATAGAATTTGGAACACAAAACTTAAAAAAAAAAAACCCACCACAAATATTAAAAATTGTGTTTATATGTAATTGGAGGGATTTTTTTTTTTTTTTTAAAGCACAAGGACTTTACAATTAATGCACAGAGCCATAGAACTTCAGAGACCTCCAACTATCCGTACTAAAAAATATATCTGGAACCTGAATACCTGATGAATAATCCTCCAACCTTTGCTTGAAGACCTTCAGTCTTTCTGAGGAGAAGAGAGGGGGAAGTAGGGAGGGGAAACTTCTATCTCCTGAGGCAATTCATTACTACTAATGAAAAGCTCAAATCATTAGAAAATGCTTGTTTACATGGAGTCCAAATCTGACTTAGGATCCCAGCTCTCCCTTTGGGGACAAACAGAACAAATCCAGTCCTTCTTGCAGGTGACAGCCCCCCACCCCAAAAAAAAGACCCACCTGAAGACAGCTATTATGCTTCCATGGAATCTTTTCTACTCTTAAGTGCTCCAACAGACCATGCCACGAATGAAATATGCTTCCTATTTGACTTCTGAACAATCTTCCCTTTTGGTCATGTCCTTCTTCAAACATGGCACCCATAACTAACCAAAGCATTGTCCTTGTGGCCTGATTCAAGCAGAATATGGCAGGATTCTCACCTCCTTACTTCTACAAGCTATGAAGCTTTCATTAATTTTTTTGACTGTCATATCATGTTTAGTTGTGTGGGGCTTATGGTTCTAAATGGCACTAAAATGCCCAGATTTTTTTTCAGATTAATTGTTCTATGATCACATCTACCTATTTTGTACTAGTGAAGGTGATTTTTTTTTTAAACTGATGCATAAAACTTTATATTCTCCTTATATATTTTCATGTTGTTAGGTTGGAGGGCTTGACGTTCTTACTTGTTGAGATCTTTTTGAATCGTGATTTTGATATCCAACGGTTAGCTTTCTCAGCTAGCTTTGTGTCCTTTGCAGATTTGCATGTCATATATTATCCAAATCACTGATAAAAATATTAACCAGCAGAAAGCTGTTATTTATTGGCTGATTTGTAAACCTTTTATTCGGACCCTTTAGATTAAGCTTTTAAATTGCTACTGAGAAGCTGAGTGTTGACTACCATATGGTGTTTGCATATGGACAAACTTATAGCTAGGAAGAGCCCAAACTCAGTTCTATCCTGGACCATGCATTGACTTGAAAGCTATGCAACACACTGTTTGCAAAGGAATCACAGTTCCTGGAACCAAATGGTTGTTTTCCACAGAACTGTATAGTGAGTGACAGATGTGCTCAAGCAGTGAATGCTTCTATGAGCAGTTTTGTCTACAGATTATTTGAGTCTCTATTTCTGTGTGACTCTGATGATAACATCATAATCAAAAGTCCCTATGGGTCAATACTCCCTATTCAATGGTGGGGAGAGGTAGAGAATCCGAGGGTATTGCTAGGTCAACAATATACCCTCAGAAATAAATATGGAATCATGTACTCCAGGGATTATTTCAGGCATTTTAGAAGCTCTTAAAATTTAGGTCAGGATGATGGACTATGATTAACTTAGCTCTTTTCCGCAATCCAGGGATCCCAAAAACTCATGATGTTATCAAAATCCAGAGAAAGAACTGATAAAGTCTGAATACAGATCAAAGCGTACTATTTTCACTTTCTTTTTTCTTTTTTTCTTTTTTTTGGTAGTTTTTTCACCTTTTGTTCTTTCACAACATTACTGATATGGAAATATATTTTACATGATTGCTCATATATAACCAATATCAAGTTGCTTACTGTTTTAAAGAAAAGAAAAGGTGAAAATTTGGAATTAAAAATTTTTATTTAAAAAATGAATACTTAAAGTAAATACAATTTTGAGAAAAAAATAACAAAAGAAATTTAGAGAAGTTAAAGAATTACTTTGTGTTAGTTATCCTGAAGAAGTCTAGAGCTATAGAACATCTAAGACTGGTCTTCAATTATTCCTCATATCCTATCACTAGACAGCAAAGAGTCAAGGTCGAGGGTTAGGTAGTTTTAAAAGCCAGGAGTGGAGGAAACTCAGGATAGCAGTGCTTTAGTGATTGTTAGGGGGTTCAAATATGGGGAGTAAACCTGAGCCTCAGAACTCCAGGATATTATCACCAACCAATTCTAGGATTTGTCAAAATCAAAGTGATATCAGTGGGTATCAAGAGTACCAAGCTAAAGGTCTAAGAAGCTGCTATTGCATCAAGATTGCCCCTTTCTTCACTAAGTCTAAGGCTCCTATGCTAGTAACCAGCAGCTTCAAACCACCTTTCCCTTCAGAAATTTGTTGATAGACTCAGAGGATCCCTGGGAGTAATTTGTTTGGTCTGATCCACGTGCCACAGAGAAAGAAAAGGAATGGGAAGATAAATGGGGAGAACAGAAAGTCATAAATACCTCAGAAGTATTTTGACCCTGAGTCTGAAGGAGATGGAAATGTTCAAATATTCTGGGAGGATTTCAGCCCTGATTACTTTATTCTGAAATAGCTGTTAACCCTCAAGAGTTTGCATTAACTCCACAATGGAGAAGCAGTGAGGTAAAGGCAGCAAGCAGAAGACAAGGAATGGTAATTGAACATGCTCCAAGGAGAGAAAATAGGACATTCCTAATGTATCTTTGAAGGCCATTTATTTACTTATTGCAAAAGTTACAGTCATTAGCTAACCTCTTCCCTTTCATGAAAAATTTCTTAACTTAGCTTTTTTTTTCTTCCAACCTCTATCCCCATCTTGGGTAATTTCAAGATCTTGGTGGTCAGTATTATGGATTCTTTCATTTTAAGCAACTCTTCCCCTTTACTTTTGTGAACCTCTCTATATATTCTTTTTTAGAATTTTATTTTATTTTAAACTTATGAAATAAAACAAACATTTCCATAACAATGGAATAGGGGGATAAAAGGTGATTATATGTATCTACTATGTACAACTTGCTATTCTTTTAAAATATATAATAAAGATATTATGAATTTTCTTTTTTTCTTTCCCTGACCCTGAAGATGCTACCATTAGACACAAGTGTGTGTGTGTGTGTGTGTGTGTGTGTGTGTAAAACCATTCTTCAACTTCTTTTAAGGGTTATACCAAAATCTGGTCAAGACCTTATATATTATGATATCCCGCTTCATAGTTATTATCTAATGTCATTAAGCTAAATCACCAACTTAGCTTTTCAAATCATAAATTCCAATGTTACTATTTCAATGACACAACTTACTATTTGCCCATCTTCTGTTTTTTGTTGTTGTTGTTGACTATACAATAACACTTAATTCTGACAATCATTCTAACTTCTATCCCTAATCATGTGTAATATCGTAGTTAAAAAAAAAAAAAAAACTGAACTCAATCTTTATACATAACTTTCTTTGAAAAAAATGTCTTTATTAATTTTTTTTAAACATTACCACAGTTTCTCCTAGTACTTACATATCACTTTCAACAACTTTTTTCCTTTTTAGGTACCACCACCAGGATAAATATTCTAAACCTCAATCCTTGATTACTCCTATTGTCTATTTTCTTTACTCCATCACAGATGTTAAGAAACCAATTTAAATTTCTCCTCCCAAATCTTTTTTCTTTTGAAAAAAAAATCTCACTTTTAGTCTTTATCAGATAAAAAACAATTTTTGAAGGAGTGGTTGGTAAAAACTCTAGGTTACTAATATTAGTTTAACTCAGGCAGGGAGGTCTACTAGTTACTAGTACAGATTATGCAAATCAGCTTCATTCTTTGCAGCTGGAAAATATAAGGGGGCTGTTTTTTCTTTAAGAATAAATTGAATAGTTACCTCATTTGGATTGAAGATAACCTAGTCATAAGGATTTTACATTCTCAAACACATTGTGCAGACAACATGACTTTCCCCTTCTGATTTCAGTACAGAGAAGAAAGTCAGGATCAGAAGATAAAAGAGGAAATATTTTTGTCTCTCCTCAAAGCAGTCCTTCTAGTAGTTAATAAGAATAGGAAAGGTTGGGAAATACCTGTAGCTAACCAATGATAATTAGAATTTTTATTTAGAACAGAAAATTGAAGACAAACTATTTGGATTCTAAACTAAATTTTAAAAAAATGAATTACAAAAGAGCATTTAGATTAAGATATAAACTAAGATTTAGGATATGTTAATTATACTTAAGGATTAATAAGAAAAGTATCAAATTGCGCTTCTATAATGATACTTTATTAAGTATATTTTAAAATGCTATATTCAGTATTTTTAACAAAGGTATGCTTTGATGAAATAAGCTATTAAGAAGGAATAATTATAAATATATGTGACGGCACAAAGATTTTCATTTGTCTATGGAAGGAAGATCCCTAGAATATATCAAGGATATGTCCTTGGTCCTATTTTATTCCATATCTTGGTCAATGATTTACATAAAGGCTTAAATATCATATTTATCAAATTTACATTTATATGAACTTAAGAGGAACAGACAACATGTTGGACACCAAAATCAGGGTTAAAAAAGATCTTAACAGACTTGAACGATGTATTGACTCTAATAAAATGAAACTTAATAGTGACAAATGTGATCATACATGAGTTAAAAACAATCACTGTACAAGGATAGGATAGGAGACATTTGTCTAGACAAAAGTTCATGTAGAAAACATACCAGTGCTTAGTAAATTACCAGCTTAATATGAGACAGTGTGAAATGGAAATGGTAGCTAAAAATGTTAGTGTAATTTTAGACTGCTTTAAGAGAAGCATAATGTCCAAAAAAGAGAGGCAATAACCCTGCAGCAATAGTTGTGATGTTCTGTGTGCCTCCTGTCAGACTAAATCTGCTATACTGTGGTCAATTTTAGATGCCACATTTTAGGAAGGACTTTAACAAAAAAGGAATATTTCTAAGAGAAGACACTAGAATGATGAGAAAACCAGGAACTCTTACCATAAGAGGATTGATTGAAAAATCTGGTCGTATTCAAAATTCAAGGAAAAGTGAAATGTAAGATGAATTTTATATTCCCATTGACCTACTCAATTATAAAATCATCGAAAAATTCCTGTAGGGAATAAGTAGGGGTGTGCTGGTAAATGTTTAATGACAAGGGAAAAAAAGTATGCACACACACTTTCAAATTTAATTTGCATTATTCACACTTTCCTAAGTCCAGATAATCAAAAAATAATAAATCAAGCTTATATTTGTAGTAACTGCTGGGTTTTGTAGTATAAATGCTCTCAGTGAAAATGTGACAAGTAGCACTTGAAACCCAGTTAGACCTGGCTCCAGCATATCCTTGGGAGGTCTCAAAATTATCATTACCTTCTTATCAAGTGAAAAATCTCAGAGAGCATATTCTGAAGTATAAAGTATTGTAGAATCACAATGTATTATTAAATGCTCCAATGCTATAAAATGAGTTAAATATTTTTGTCAAGAAAGGGGTTTAGATGGTGGCTAACTTGATAGTATACTGATTTAAGTTGTGCTAATAGCAATTTTCCTAACTCCTGGATCTTCCCATCACCATTTCCTCCCTTTTTTTATCCAAGATTATGAGAATATCTCTCATATATACTCACAGCTCCAGGTGTTTTATCTGTTGCTTTTGGAACTTGGCTTATTCATTTTTAATATCTTCCAAATTATAAGTTGCTCAGGAGTAAGACCATATGGTTATCATTTTTGCTTTTTCCTCAGAGCCTAACACAGGGATTTCGCATAGCAGGCACTTATTAGATGTTTGCAGAATAAATGACTTCACTAAAGCCTTAATCTTTTCCCTCATTGTATTGAAGTGATCCTGAGGTCTTGAAGGCTATTCACATTGAGCAAAAGTTTTAGAATGTCCTACCTTTAGACGTCATCCAAAAACTAGTCTAGCTAACTTTAGAAAGGTTTCTCACCTGAATGCTGGCTACTAGGTAATGAGATTTTGGGATCTGGCTACAGAAATTTCATGAAATCATCTCCTAAGGCATGAATGGATTTTACTCTGCATCAAGGGAAAGAGGAACTGCAACAATGAGATCACTGACAATTTAAAGTTTTGATGTATGGAAAATGAATGGATGCCCATCAATTGGAGAATGGTTGGGTAAATTGTGGTATATGAATGTTATGGAATATTATTGTTCTGTAAGAAATGACCAGCAGGATGATTTCAGAGAGGCTTGGTGAGACTTACATGAACTGATGCTAAGTGAAATGAGCAGAACCAGATCATTATATATTTCAACAATGATACTGTATGAAGATGTATTCTGATGGAAGTGGATTTCTTTGACAAAGAGACCTAACTCAGTTCCAATTGATCAATGATGAACAGAAGCAGCTACATCCAAGGAAAGAACACTGGGAAATGAATGTAAACTGTTTGCATTTTTGTTTTTTTCCCCGGGTTATTTTTACCTTCTGAACCCAATTCTTCCTGTGTAACAAGAGAACTGTTTGATTTTGCACACATATATTGTATCTAGGATATACTGCGATATATTCAACATATATAGGACTGCTTGCCATCTAAGGGAGGGGGTGGAGGGAGAGAGAGGGAAAATTGGAACAGAAGTGAGTGCAAGGGATAATGTTGTAAAAAATTACCCTGGCATGGATTCTGTCAATAAAGAGTTATTATAATTTAAAAAAAACACAACAAAGTTTTGATGTAAACTGAATGAATGAACTCATGAGTGAATAACCCAAGAACCAGTAATGGCTAAAGATACTTTTTCAATTTTAATTAAAATATACTTTGGGGGGCAGCTACTTGGTGCAGTAGATAGAGCACCAGCCCTGAAGTCAGGAGGACCTGAAATGTGGCCTCAAACACTTACCACTTCCTAGCTGTGTAACCCTGGGCAAGTCACTTAGCCCCAATTGCCTCAGCAAATATAAAATATATACTTTAGGCTCCTCTATCTTCCAAAAATATCCCTTAATTCTACCCATTTAGCCAATTACTGTCTAACTTCACTTATTGCATTTGCATTTATATCCAGGTTTAGTAAACACATCATAAACACCCATGTCTGGGTTTAGTAAGTACCTAGTAAATGTTTGTTGATTGTTTTATTTCTGCTCCTTCTTCTTTCTTCTCTGCCATTTTTTTTCTTTGATTGCTTCCAGTTTGGTTTCCATTTCCACAGCAGAATGACACCTCACCCTCACCTTTTGTTTCTCAGCTAATTCCATCTTTTGTCTTGTCACATGTTATCCCTCCCCTGTCTAAAACGCATGTGCTTACTCTATCACTTTGAATCCCTAAGTTTCTTCAAAGCTCAGATCACATGCTACCTTCTACACAAGGCTCTTCCCGATCTCCCTTGCAGTATTTACTACAAAAAATTTATATATGTGTATGTAAATATATATATATATATATATATATATATATGTCTATTGTATACATGCTTACATGTATATATAAGCTAAGATGGAATGTAAGCTCCTCAGGGCATTTTTAAGTCCACTATATTTATTTTTTGTTGTTTTTATCTTTGCTCTTGGGCAGCCAAGTGGTGAGATGGATAAAACACCAAACCTGGAGTCAGGAAGATCTGAACTCAAATCTCAGAAGTTTACTAGCCATGCAAGTCATCTCACCCTGTTTGACTCAGTTTCTTCATCTGTAAAATGAGCTGAAAATAACAAACTACTCAAGTGTCTTTGCCAAGAAAACTCCAAAACAGGTCATTACATCCCTCAAATCTGCTGTACTGAATGGAATAGAGAGAGTGCTTACTGATTAGCTAATTACTACCCTTCCTCCTTAAGATAGCTTCATTGGCTTTGGATTTTTGTGATATTGTCAATTTTTTATTCTGTAACTTCTCCCCATAATTGTTCACCTTAAGGAGAATCCCTATGTATCTATCCTTGACAATATTAGCATTTTTACTTGAAGCCTTATTAGATCTTGCCCCATCTCTCCATATAACTTCATTCAGAAAAATAGGTTACACAAAAGGGGAAGAGGGAGAGGGAAGGGTGCACACATTTATTGAGTACCTATCATGTCCTAGACACTGTGCTAAGAATTTTACAAATATTATCATAGCATAATAACCATAAATGATAAGTGCTATTATTATCCCCATTTCCAGTTGGAGAAACTGAGGCAGAGGTTATGTAATTTGCCCATGATTCTACAGTAGGTGTCTTGAGATTGGATTTGAACTCAGGTCTTCCTAACTATGTCCAGCGCTTGGTCTATTTCCTCACTTAGCTTAAGCATCTGATCTCTCAGCAGAGAAGTGACTTTGGGTTAGAAACATGAGTTTTCTTACCTGACCAATGAGACCAATGAGTGTTTGGCTTGACTGGACATTTTTATTATGAGACACCTGGGTTGGTGATGGAGGGGGAAAGATGGAAGAGTAGAGAGAAGAGGAAAAATGACAGAGTGTTGCAGTATATCTCTACCAAGAGGAGGAGACCAGAATGATGCAAAGGACAATGGAAATGAGCAACAAGGGTATTGTCAGAAAGAGAGAGAGAGAGAGAGAGAGAGAGAGAGAGAGAGAGAGAGAGAGAGAAAGAAATAGAAAATCTTGGGAGGTACAGGTGACAAAAAGGGAAAACAGGTCAATGGCATCAAGAGTAGTAAATACAGAGAGGTTAAAAGAAGATGAAAAATGAGAAAAAGCCATTGGAGTGTGTGATTAAGAAATCATTGGTTGCCAGGAAAAGAATGATCTCAATTTAAAGGAGTTGAGAAATGAGAAAAAATGAAGGCAATAAGTATGAACTACTTTTTCTGTTTGTTTTACTGTGAAAGGAAGAAAAGGTTTAGGACAACCATTTGATCAAATGTAGGTTTTAAAAGATGAGGGAGCATTTTTGTAAGAAATAATGAAGGACTCAGTGGAAAAAAAAGAGATTTAAATTAGAGAGAGTAGGGATCACTAAGGGAGCAAGCTCCTAGAGGAGACAGGATGGAATAAAGGATGGAAATAAAGAGCATGACATTTGCAAGGAGAGGGACCACATGTTTCTTCCAGAGCAAAGGAAGAGAAAACAGAGGATGCTGAGGATATTATCTAGCTCCAGCTGAAAAACACTGCATTAGCTCAGGCTGCTGAAAGCTTTATGTAAATAGTGTTTCATCTAATTCTATCATCTAATCACCTCAGTACTTCCTCTATCAATGGATGAGTGTCTTTCCAGTGCTTATGAACAATCTTTCCTGGTCATCACTGAGTCAATCTAAAAGACAAAAGCAAAACTTTACATAATCTCTACAGCCTGCAATTATTTTTATTGACTTGCTTGTCTCTGTATTTCCTCTAAATAATGCTATTCTTGCTGTTGCCTGGTACAGAATGAAGCACGGCAGGTGCTGTCTTTCCAAAGTCTCTATAAACAGAGCCACTAAATTATGAGCTTCAGAAACCCAGCTGTGCAGAGAAGGAAAGCCTACATCTTGCAAAATCACAAGCAGGTATTTCAGTACCTGGCAGGGGAGTTAAATTATTATTACCCAGAGCTGGTAATCTCACAAATGATAACTACTTGTATCCAAGCAGCACTCCCACCAAGTGGAAACATGCTACCTGCCTCTAAAAACTGCAGAGAGAAAAGAGGGAAAACAAAAAGCAAAGAGCCTCCAGCCCCGGCTAGAGTCTCTCTGATTAGGAAAAGAGAAATATCAGACTTCATCCAACCAAGGTTTCCAATGGCAATTGATTTGAACAGAAATTGCATAGATGGTATGGAATTGTGGTAGCAGCTGGCATCTTAATAAAACAAATAGCTTATTGGGACCCCTACTTTCTCATATGAGTCTCCACCCATTTATGAACTGGTATACTACACACTAGTGACAAAATTACTTACAATACTGGTTCCTAATAGAACTTTCTTCCTTTATTTTTTCCTAGTTGCAGTCTATTGCAACTATTGCTTGGAATGAGGGGAAAGCTTTCAGCTTAGAATCAGAGATGAGGATGTATATGTGACTGTATAAAAGAGACTGAAAGCAGCAGACATATTTGCTAAGTGGCTGAAAAACTGTGTTCACATTCCCTTTCTTTTCAAAGGATCCCATTTTGGGCTTAGCCACCATTTCCTCGAGTGAAAAAGGATCAGTTAACTCCTACAGCTCCACCTCATTACTTACTCTAATGTCTACTAACAGAGTTGAAAGGCACCTCAGGTCATCCAGTAAATGCTTCGGACTCATACCTCCCCAGTGGTGGCCCAGATTAATACCGAAATCATGTTCTCAGATTCCCAGTTGTTCTGTTAAAATGAGTGTGAATGTAGTTTGTACGGATGTAGCCTTTAGGAGAACCCGAGCTCTTTAAGGGCAGGAGCTGTTTGTATTTTTATCCCCTGCAAGTCCTGCATAGTGGGCACTTAGTGGTTGTTCACTTGCACATAACTCAGTGCAAAACTTTATTAGTGTTGGCAAGATGAATAAGAGGAGGCAGAAGTGGGAACAGACAGGATTGGGAAGAAAAATGAATAGACCAGTCAGTTAATAAACTTTTATTAATTGCCTCCTCTGTGCTAGGCATTGTACTAAACATTGTGGATACAAAGAAAGGCAAAAAAGAGAGTCCCTGCCCTCAGAGAGCTCACAATCTAAAGAGACAAGCAGCAAACTAATATATACAAACAAGCTATATCTAGTATAATAGAGATCATCTAGTCCAGCTGTGTCAAACTCAAATAGAAACAGAATCCAGTAAGTCCCATCATGGCTTAGAAAATCACAAATTAACATGTTTGTATTTTTTTTTTTTTTTTGGTAAACATTTCCCAATTACATTTTAACTAATTGAGTTTGACACTTCTGATCTAGTCCAACCTCTACATTGTACAAATGTGGAAACTGAGGTCCAGAGAGGCGAAATGGCTTGTACAGAATCCCCTGGGCAATAAGTGGCAGTCAGGAGTCAAAGCCAGGTCTTCTGGAACCAAATACTGAGCTCTTTCCACTATCTCCATGCCGGCTCATTTCTTTATTCACTCAAATGACTGACAAGTGCCTTGCAGTTTTTATCCTTTTATATGCTCTGGCTAGCACAAAGCACATTTTGCTGATGTTATTAAAGCCTCAGAGGAGTCTCTGCAGGCAGTTGTAGTTATTTCAAATCAGGAAAACAGTCAGGGGGAGGGGAGGAGCACACTAAACGGACAAAATAGTTTTCTTAATTATTTCCCCCTCAAAATGGTGGTGGTGGGCAGGCAGAGATGGACATTATTATGGCACAGCATGCCGCAACTTCATATGGATAATCACCTGCCTCTCTCTTCAGGGATGAGGAGGTTCACATTTACTGTTATCAGCAGAAAATGAGTGCAAGAGAACTAGATTCACCAAGCAAAATTTAATTCTGACATGTAACAAAGAATGATTAGAACCAAACAGTATTCTGAAATCAACCACCCAGTTTGATAACTACTTAGACACATTTTTGCCTTAAGTTCCTAAAAAAAAAAAAAAAAAAAAGAAAAAAAAAAAGAAATTTAATGTTTCCCTTGGGCACAAGCGTTAAGTGATAATTCCATTCCTTTATCCTTAACTCCAAGAGCTCTAGTCATTCTCCAGTTCAAGGTGTTTTCATTAAAGTTTAATCTGCTTCAGTGGCTGTTTTGGTTGTATCCCTTCACTGTACATTTCTGTTAATAGTTACAATTCATGGTTATGAAGATATGCTATAAAGGCATCCATCCATCCATCCACTGTTATATCTTCTTTCCTTTCTTTTTCTTGCCAGCCCCTGGCCAGCGGAAACCACGGAATTGTAGGCAGTCAGCAACATTGTGGGCGATGTAATACAGGTTCAGCATGGTAGCTGGGTGAAGGATGTCCACTTCAGGCTTTTTTCCTTTCTTCCCACCCCGGCTCTGTCCCCGGCCTTTTACCTTTTTGCCTTTACCTGGCTTTAAAAAAAAAAAAACAAAAAAAAAAAAACGAACATAAAGTGAACAATTATATTCTGGGGGATAGATTTTACATCACAGTTGACATTTGTATTGCAAGGGTGGGAGGGGGAGGGGGGGAGGAAGTTTTATTGAGGAAGAAACTTGTGGCTTGGGTGAGAATGAGATAAAGAAGGTTGAATTAGCAGAGAATTAACCAAGAAAATGAGGGGAAATGGAACAAAGCAAGCCAATGATCTATTTCCACCTTTAATTCTGTCTTTTATTTTAGAGGTGTTTTGTAGGAAAGAAGCACTGGGTTTGAAGTCTAAATTGCTTTGAATTCCAGCTGGTTAAATTACTTAATAGTTGTATGACTTTAGGCAAAACATTGGAATTTTTCTGGACCTGCTTGCTTAAAAAAATTAAATGAATAAATCAACAAGTATTATTAAGTATTTACTATGTGTCAAGCACTATTCTAAGTTCTGGAAATCCAAAGATACAAAGTCTATCTTTAAGAAGCTCCCATTCTAATGAGGGGAGACAGGTAAACAGTTACCCATACACAGGTCACACAAAATATAAAAGGAGATAATGGCAGAGAAGAGTCAGTAAAATCCACACTGGGGAGAAGCCCGAAAGGCTTCTTGGAGAAGGTAGGGATTTGAGCTGAGTCTTTAGATCATTGAGGTGGTGGAGATGAAAGGCTGAGCTAAGTCTGTAGGGAGAGAATATCCCAGGTAAGAGGAAAGCAAGCAAAAAGGCATAGTGTGTCAAGTTTAAATTGGACCACTAATGAGGCCATTGTGGGGCTGGATGGTGACCTATGTGGACAGGAACAAAGTGTGAGAAGACTGGAAAGATAGGAAGAAGATAGGTGGTGAAGGGCTTTAAAAGGTAAATAAAGAATTTTCTATTTGATCCTGGAGGTAATAAGGAGCCAGTATGGTTTATTGAATAGGAACGATAAAGTGGTCAGACCTGTACTTTAAGGAAATTACTTTTAGCACTGAGTTTGAATTTTTTAAAATAAATAAGCATTTCCACATATATTTCCTATTGTAAAATAGGAGAGGATGAGACATACAATTATGAATCTTTCCAGAGCTTGCTTTTCTTTTTAAGAAATTCAACATTAACTTTTAATACTGACCTGCTTGTCTTTGATTCCTTCTCGCCATCCTTCTGTTCTCTTCTTTTTAGTATTCCTATTGCTATCCCTCCTCTTATTTCCACCTTTCCCCCCAAAAATTGGAGGAAAAAATTCTGTTAAAACCCCTTTAACAAATATGCATAGTCAAAAAACCAAATTCTCAGATTGTGATTGCCTCATCTGAAAAATTTGTCAATCAAAATGACTGATTTTTAAGATCTTTTCTGGCTCTAAAACATAGTGCCTGGCATATAGTAGATACTTCAGAAATACTTATTGATTGAATCTAATTATTTATGTAGATATGCATGTACATAGGCTTTCTATATCATCGTTCAGTCATATCCACAACTCCATTTGGAGTTTTCTTGGCAAAGGTACTGTGGCTTGCCATTTTCTTCTCCTACTCATTTTACAGATGGGGAAATTGAGGCAAACAAGATTAAGTATTTTGCCCAGGGTCACACAATTAAACAGTATCTAAGGACTGATTTGAACTCAGGAAGATAAATATTCCTGATTTCACTCTATGCACTATGTACCACATATGTGTCTGTGTATAAGCATGCAAAAATGTGATTCTGGCAACCCCTATGCTATCTTGCATCCAAGCTATTTAATTTTCCAAATCGCTCCCTCCAGGACACTGGAGATCCTGCAAAGGTGTCTGGTGACCCTGACCCATCCTTCCATGCGCTTTCCCTATCTTTGTGAAGTTTTACTTTCTTAGCTACACATTTCTCATGGAATATCATGTCAGTCACTTAAAAGTATAGGAACGAGAAGAGAGAAGATTTTTTAAAACAACATAAGCAATCTTAAGGATTAACAAAATTTGGACTTCTTTAGTTTTAGTCTAGGATTAGATGGTACAGAGATACAAGAACTTTAAATGCAAACATTCAGATTAATGCACAGATAAATAAGTTATTACTATAATTAGAGGCGGCAAATTCACATATCAAGGAATTAAGCCAATCAGCATTTATTGAGCACCTACTATGTGCCTGGAACTGCCTAGGTACTGGTGTTATAAAAACAAAAGCGATATAGTTTGTGCCTTCAAGGAGCCAAAGTTCTTTTGAAAACACAAAGTAAAATTAGTCATGACTTAGGAAACTATGGAAACGCCAGATATTCAGAAAAATGTTTGCTTTCAACCATCTCCTAAAATGAAAGTTAAAAAAAAAATGTAAAAGAGGCCTCCCCATGACTTGTTCTTCTGGAATCATGAACCAAGATCAAAACAATTCTGTCACTGTTCCTGCATGGGATGTGTCAATTTACTGCTTTTTAGCCTCTAACTTTCCAGACCAAGTGTCCCTTCCTGTCCACAAGTCCCCTATGTGTTATCTGCACCACTGTATGTTCTTTCATGATGGTGGAATGGTTCAATTCTGAAAAACACAACTGATTATTTTAAATAGGGAGATGAAAGAGAAGGTAAAAGGGATTGATTATACCAATGTGAGGAAGTAGAACTTACTACTTCTCATATTCAGGGAATGTGAAAAAGAATTTACAAGTTACCCATACATATAACCTGTAAATAAAAGGCTATTAAATAAAAAAAAAGAAAAAGAATTTACAAACATGAAAAGGAGGCATCAGATGAACCTTACTTATCTGAACCAGGCACATGCACAGTATATAAACTAGCATAAAGTTGCTTCACATTTAACCAAGAAACAAATGAGGATGGGGGAAGAAGAGAAAGAATAATCAGGAGAAAAATAGTTACAAAGTTCGTTCTTTTAAAAGTCATTGTGAAATATGGCAAAACTCCACAGCAAAGTAAAATAGGGACAAGGAAATCAAATTTAGCTTTTTTGATTTACCAAACAGAATAGTGCAGAGTACCCAAGGGGAAAATATCTTCCAGAAACCAATTACTCAATCCTGTCAAATGTGAACAAAATCCAATTTCTTAATTAAACAAAAAGACATTTCCACTCTTAGTCTGAACATCATAAACAAGATATATTTCAATTATCTTAGTTTCAGGTAATTAAAATTCTTATCCAACCACTGAAATTGATTAATTCTTTTATTTAAAGATGACCAATTTGGTCATTGATTAAAATGAGACCAATGACTTCAAACCAGGACACTATCATATTATTTAATATCTATATCTATACATTCATTTTATTTGAACACAATTGGGGGCCTAGCACTGTATTCTTCCACACAGCTTTGACACACGTCATTGTCCTGCTCAAAAATTGTGACTGGCTTACTCTTTCCCCTGGATAAAATGCTCCTTTTCTGTTTGATTTTTAAAGCCCTTCAAAGGCTCTCTTTCCAGGCTTCCAGTGCGTTACTTTCTGTCAAAAACTCCACATTCCAGTCAAACTGGTCTACTTATTCCTCAGAGATGACATTCAATCTTCCAACGCCACAACTGTGCAGAGGCTGTCCCCCATGACTGATATCTTCCCATCTCTCACTTCACAGACTACCTAGCTTCTTGAAGAAAGCTCAGCTCAAACCCAAACCCAAAGAAGGCCCTTCTTGATCCCCTCAGTTGCTAGTGCCCTCCCCCAAGAAATTGCTTTGTGCATTTTTAATATTTAAAGTTTTCTTTATGCTTATTGTTATTCAGTCATCCAGTTATATCTAGCTTTTGGTGACCTCCCTGGACCACATCACACCAGTAATGTCCATGAGTTTTTTGTCCTATTTTTGCTGAGGCAATTGGGATTAAGTGACTTGCCCAGGATTACACAGCCAGGAGGTGTTAAGTGTCATATTTGAGCTCAGGTCCTCCTGACTGGTACTCTATCCAGTGTGCCATCTAGCTTCCCCAGCCATGGAGTTTTTTTGGGTTTTTTTGGGCAAAGATACAAAAATGTTCAGTTTTCTTCTCCAGTGGATTAAGGCAAACAGAGGTTAAATGGCTTGCCCACGTCATAGAACTAGTAAGCATCTGATGCTAGATTTGAACCCAGATTTTCTATCCACTGAGTTGCCGAGTTGCCTCTGTATTTGCGTAATTTCCTCTCAATAAGTGGGCAAATTAACCTAGCTGAATCATCAAAGAACTCAGAGGGAGAAGCAGCTGACTGGACCTTCTTGTCCCCAACTGCCCCAATGGAGATGTCTAGGACCCAAAACCAGTAACCTTGTGAACGGCACTGCTTTCTGCCCCATGCCCCAAAACCATCGTTCTATGGCACTCTAGAGCCTGGCAACTACTGTAGTACATGCTACAGCTACAGATACTGCAGACCCAGAAAATAGTTTTTGCCAAAAAAAAAAAAAAAATGTCAAATATGGCTCAATATCAGAAACTGGCATGATTACATCAATAGAAATCACTCGAAAGACCCATTCCCATTTCTTTTGATATCACACCCTAAGGACCATGGGATCTTTCCATTTGATTTGCCATTGAAACTTTCCATATTTGTGGTCTCCCTCAATAGAATGGGAGCTGTTGGAGAGCCACAATTGAATTATTTTGCCATATGTACCTCAGAACTTCTTATAGTACTTTGTATGTCGTAAGCTCTAAATAGGGCAGCTAGGGGGTCTAGTGGCTAGAGCACTGAGATTGAAATAAGGTAAATTCGGTTTCATGAATTCCAATCCAACCCCTGATACTCACTGAACAAGTCTTTTTATCCTGTCTGCCTCAGTTTCCTCATCTGAAAAATGAGCTGGAGAAGGAAATGGCAAACTAGTCCAGGATCTTTTGTCAAGAGAATTCCAAAATGGAGTCTTAAGAGTTGGACAGGACTGAATGACAACTACTGTTATATACAATGCAGTTATTTTCAATTTTACCTCCTTATTTACAATGAGAACTCCTTGAGCATAAGGACTCTCTTAGTTGAGCATGTCTAGCACATAAGAAATCCTTAATAAAAGCTTGTTGACTGTCTTATGTGAGCTTCTTGAGGTCAGGGACTATTTTGTTCTCAAAAGTCTTTGGATCCCCATTGCCTGACATATAGAAGACATTTTAATAAATGCTTGTTGAATGTATAATAATAGCAAACTTTATATAGCATTTTATATAGAAACACTTTGTTTCTACCCCATCTAATACATTAATAGGATCACTTGTGAGATATAAGTACATAAAATAGAGGCAGCTAGATGGGACAATGGATAGAGCACCAGTCCTGAAGTCAGGAGGACCTGAGTTCGAATGTGGTCTCAGACATTTAACACTTCCTAGCTGTGTGACCTGGGCAAGTTACTTAACCCCAATTGCCTCAGCAAAAACAAAACAAAAACAAAAAATTACATAAAACAGGCTTCATACTAACAAAGATCTCAAAATTCATAGTTTTCCAACTGGGAAATGGCCAAGGAAATCTTGGTTTGTCAATATCAAGGAATACTACTGCACTGTAAGAAATAATGAACCATGGGAAGAATTGTATGTACTGATGCAGGGCAAAGGGAGCACAACCAGAATCATTTATACAAAAAGAATACTGATAAGACAAGTTTGATAGACATAAAAACTCTGATCAATTAATAACAAACCATGACTCCTGGGGACTAATGATAAAACATGTTATCTATGTCCTGACAGAGAAGTGATGCTGGATTCAAGATGCAGAATGACACATACGTTTTTGGATATGATGATATGGGAATTTGCTTTGCTTGACTATGTATATTTGTGACAAGGATCTTGTTTTTTCTTTTTAACAAAATAAGATTTTTTTGCATAATTGCACATGTATAATCTATATCAGATTGCTTACCATCTTAGGGAAGGAGAAGGGAAAGGAGGAAAGGATAGAATTTGGACTTCAAATCTTTTTTTTTAAATGTTAAAAATTGTTTTTTATAATATAAATGGGGGGAAATAACATTTAAAAAATAGAGGTATATGTGAAAGAAAAATACTTGTAAATTTTTTCAAAAGACAAAAGTTACATAAAAATAGGGAGTTCATTGTACTTTGTTTAAAAAAATACATTAAGCTAAACAAAAACAGTATTTTCAATTATATAAAATAAAGTTAGAAATATTAATTTTTATTACAAAGTAAGTGTTTTATTAGATTGTAACATTTGAAAAAGGAGTTATGTTACTAGACACAATATATGGTTAAAAATAAGATTAAAATGGTTGCTGAAACAGCTCAATTATATCCCACACAATACAACCCAAGGGCTATCATTCTTTGTGAAAAAAATATTTTTTAAAGAAATGTTAAAAGAAATGAGAGACCATGTGAGGGTGCTGATTTGAGGCAACCATCTGAAGAAAACTAGGGAATAAGAAACAGGAAGGCCTAGTGATGGACAAACAATTACTACTCTGTCCCATCTAATTTTGAAAATTCTGATTATTTTTCCAACTTTTCACTTCTTAGTCTTCACACATAGCATTAAATGTTCAAAAAAAAGCTCTTTGAAAAGTACTCTGAAGGAGAGAAACAGGTGGCTGATATAAGAACATACTACCATCTTAGCCAAGGATAATTCAGAAACAACAGCCCATCCCAAACACTGGGTTGAAGGTTCCTGTCTTTTGCAAACACAGATGCTTTTTCTTTAGAACATCTTTAAGACAGTTACTCTAAAGAAAGATAATTCAAAAGTCTGGGCCCCATCCACTTCCTGTGTCACTACAAAGGAGTGCTGGGGCCCTTTGTCTCCCAAGAACAAAACGCAGATTGAATGCAGAATGAGGATTCTGAAACCAAAGTGACATCCTGATTTGTATCGATTAATTTGTTCAAGGAGCATGGCTTTAATTCACTATGATTTTGTTTCCTCAGTCAAAAATGGAAAGAGCAATTATTATTCATCACACAAAAGGAGCACAAGGATGGATGATGGCTGAGCACACTTGAGATTCTTGCATGGACTGCTCTGTGAAGATACATGTGTTTAACCTAATCCAGGGACAGATAGATGGTACAAAAGATAGAGCACTGTTCTGGAGTTTGGATGAACCTGAGTTCAAAGTCAGCCTCAGACACCTATTAGCTGTGTGATTCTGGGCAAGTCACTTAACCCTGATTGCTCTAAAACAATTTAACCTAATTCATCACTTCTTTGCAAAAAGATGTTTCTGCATCTACAAATATTTATTCACCCTCCTATGTAGGGCACTGAGCTCAGCTGAACATGAGTTGCTAGAGATACCAGTGACTGCCTCGAAGAAACTTGTACCCTCGTCGTAGAATCAGGATACATACTCACAGAAGATGTAATAGGATCCTAGGATTCAAATGTGGTCTAAAGGGATCTTAGAGATCATCTTTCCAACTCCCCAGTTTTATAAATGAGCCTAGGAGAAGCTAATGCATAAATACATGCACACACGTGTGTGTGTGTATGTTAGCTGAAGGAGAAAACCAATTGCCTCCAGTTAGTCTTCCCAACTGCTGCCATTACAAATTTCCCACACTGTTATTAAAGCAATTTAGCATTAACTTCTCCCAGGCTCATCGGTAAAATCAGGGAATTGGATAGATGGTCTCCCAAGATTCTGAATTCTGTGATCCCATTACACTCCTGTAGTCAGCCCTGATAGCTGCAGGACTGGGAGAATCATTATTTGCAGGTACATTCTCCATTCCACATTCACTTTCTCACTTAGTTGGCTGAGTTTGTGGTGCAGGGTAATCATGTTCAAGGACCTCACCAAAAATTTATACAAATGACTAACTCATTTGTGATTGCAAAGGGATGAAAACAAAAATGCATGTCTAGTGGTTGGGACATGGCTGGATACGGTTGGGATAGGGATAGAGATAATACTTGTGATTTTATTAACATCAGAAAACTCTCTGGATGATGTCCACATGGTTTGTCTTGAACACAGAAGGAAAAAATTCTTCTACTCGATTTCCCTCCCAATTTTTTTTTTGTTCAAGCCAGCTGAAAAAGAAAACCACTTACCCAAAAGCTAGACATCTCCACAGCTACTGCTAATGCAAATTTTCCCATACTGTTCTTAAAGCAGCATAGAAAACTTAACTGTGTGACCTTGAACAATTATTCATTTTACTTCTCAGGGCCTCAGATATAAAATGAGGCAGTCATATCAGATGATCTCCAAGGTCTCTTTCAGACCATATCTACATCCAAATGATTGAGCTGTAAAAGTAGTATAATCAGCCTGAATAGTTGCATGACCCTGAGAATCAGTTTCCCTTCATTGTGACCTGCCCATCCCACACCTGTTGACTTTGGGTAGTCTTGTTCTCAGTTGGTATCTTTTAAGGGGTTCTTTACCTTCAAAGAGGAAGAAAGGGAACATATAATCAGAGATGCTGAATTAAAAGGGACCTCAGAACCTAACAGCATAAAAAACTGTCCACAGCATCTAGTTTAATTATATAGCTTCCTCTTCAAGATTTCTAGTCACAGAGAACTTAATTTTCAACCTTATGCAATAGCCTACTACTTTGTTGGACAGATCTCAGGATTAGAAAGCCTTAATGTTCATTTTTCTCTATGGTTTCTAGCTACTGATGGTAGTTCTGTTCCCTAAGGTCATGTTCTATATTGTCATCAGTTTTTTATTTTTTCCCACATATCTGTTAGCTCAATGACAGGGTGTTCCAAATGTCTGAGGGCAGTTTAAAGCTTGGATAGATTAAAATAAAAATAAAGTAGAAAACTGTATAGTAAAGTTTACAAGCTTAGTAAGCTTTACTAGTTTAAAAAATTGCACTATGACTTTTAGGACACACCGTATCTTGCCCAAATGTATTGAAAAATAAAAGCTATAAAGACAAAGCTTTATGGCCTGTCATTTCTTGAACAGGCTATTCCATATCCTGACTTTATGCAGACTGTCTCCTATACCTAGAATGCTCTGTGCCTTCTTCTCTGCTTTGTACTTTCTCTTTCTTCAGGATTGAGATCAAATCCTACCTTCTGTAGGAGGACCTTTTCGGTTCCCCCAGATGCTAGTTCTTCCCTTTTCAGATGAGCTACCATCTACTGTAGAGATCTTGTATGTTCTGGGTTATTTTACATATTGCCTCCTCCCTTAAAATGTAAGCTCCATGAGGGTAGGACTATCTTTGTTTTTCTTTGCCCTCCTTCCCCCAGTACTTACTACTTAGTTCTTAGCACAAAGGAAAGGCTTGCTGACTGACTAGGACATTGCCCTATGGCTGCCCTCATCTTTCATGATCCTACAAGTCAATTCCTTGGTGATTATGAATGAATAAGTCTTCCACTGATACCAATTTTGGATGCACTTCAGATCTAATCTAATCTCGTCTAACACAGAATGCAAACAAATGAAAAAACAAAAATCTGAAGAAAGAATAATGACATGATTAGGAAACTGGTCGATTTGAAGCGAAACTATTGCTCTCGATTTAGAATCTCAATAAATCAATTTTACAAGAGACTCGGAACTTCTTAACTGAAACTATGAATGATATAATAGAATGACAGATTACGCGGTTTCCCAGTAGTCCGATTCATTAGTATCCCGTCACCGAGGGGGAAACAGAGGCTGAGAGGAAAAGCAGCTTGCCTAGGATCACACAGCTAAAACAAAAAATCTCCAAAGTGGGATTCTCAAGCAGACCTCTGGACTCCCAAGCTAGGGCTCAATCCGGTTTGTTACGCCGCCCTGTCTAAATTTTAATTAGTAAGTTTATTACCATGATAAAGCCTTGCTTTCCGTTGACTTGTGATCACAGGGTCAGTTCACAATCCTGAAATACAGAGATGGTAAAATGTGGTTACAGACCAAGTTTGTACATCACTGCCTGCCTGAATCCCCGTTTCCTCCTCACCGAGGGGAGAGGGGGGAAGAATAAAACAAAACCTTCGGTGGTTAGGAAGAAGAGCCAAGCCCCGCTCTCATTTCTAAATCTATGACCCCCCCAGCTCGGCCACCAAAACGAGGCGCCCAGAAGGGACTGGGTGCCTCCCCACGGTGATCTAGGACAACCACGGTTGCTTTCTGCTCTTGCTCGCACTTGTAAAGTGGGACATCACCACCTTCTGGCAAACGAAAGAGCAGGAAGAAACGGGACCAAGCGGCTTCAGTCCCGGGACAAAGGAGAGTGGCGATGAAGGAGCACGGCAGGTGAGAGGCGGGAAAAATACTCCCGCTCCCCAAAGAGCCTTCTCCAGCGCCGCACGGGTCCGAGCAGAGGCTGCAAGGAGGAGAAACGTCCAGCGCTGCAACGGAAACCGATCTGCTCCAACTGCAATTCTCCCCTGGGATGAGTCGTTCCGGAAAGTCGAGGATCCTCGCAAGGGAGGGTCGACTCACCATCGTAGACTGCTCCCAGTAACTGCAGCTTCGGTCAAAGTCACTCGCGCGCGAGCACGCCAACGTCCATTTCGCCACCTTCCTCCCGAGGGGCGGAGCCTGCTCGGTGTTTATTCTGTTACTAAGGACCAAGAAGGGGGTGACGCAGCGGGGGGGGGAGAGAGGGAGGCGGGCCGAAGAGGCAGGAGAGAAGGCGGAGGCGCGGAAGTGGGGCTCTCCTTCCCGACGCTAGCTAGTCTCCCAATCCTCTGGAAGTTCGGTGGCTGCGGATGGAGAACGCTCAACGTCCATCAATTGTGCGGCTGAACAATGGCCAGGGGGTCGCCCCCGACCCTGTACTCCTTACCTCTGCCTCGTGGGTGACGCCTTCCAGAACCCCATTGTCCGAGGAACCCTCTGTGTCCGGGGCCCTGTCGTATTCCGAGCCTTACCCCCAGTTAGAATGGAAGCTCCCTGAGGGCGGGAAGCGCTCCACCTAAGGACACCGACGCTTCCTTGCAAAGCCTCTTCGCCCGACGCGAAGCTTTCGCTTTTCTTTCCCGTCCCTCTTCTCTTAACCTTGCTCACCCCTTCTGAGGCTTTCGAGTGGAATGGCGGACGCAGCTCTCTGGCCAGTGGAGTGAGTTCGAAAGGGGCCGAGAGATTCTCCGCAAATCTGAGCTCCGTCTGTCCCCGGAGAGAAGAGTATCTACCTCAATTTGATCAAATGAGATTATATTCGCCAGGCGCTCACAGTGAGCGAAGACGGCTGGTGGCTAATAAATGCGCGCTTCCTTCCTTCTGCTTCCAAACTTTAGGTAGAAAGATTCCATTTAAAACATTTGTCTAAAGATTAAGAAGGTAATCTATCATTTAGATACTCTTTAACTCTTTGAAACATATAAGTATCTAAATTTGAGACATTGGAGAATGGATAATCAGTTGTGAAGTGACAATTTAATTTTTTTTTCGATATTTTGTTTTTATATCCATCCATAATAATAAACATGTAAGTGCTACTACGTGCCAGATATTATGTATCCAAATTTCCCACATAGCTCCCTCTCCCCCTCCCAGAATCATCTTTTACATTTTTCTTTTATTCTGCCTCTCCCACAACCCCAACATTGAGCAAGTGTTTTTTTTTAATTCCCTAAAATAAAGTCCTTAAAACACAGTTGCATCGTCCTATTAAAAAAAAACATTACCACATTGATCATGTCTCAATGCATTTTAAGATCACCTCTTTGGAAGGAGATGAGTGACTCTTTCATCTAAATTATTTTACACTGTTTATCTGCCTTAGACTTCTAAAGTTTTTCAAAGTTGTTTTTCTCTATAATGTTATCATTGTGTGAATTGTTCTCCTGACTGTGTTCACTTTGTTCTGTATCAGTTTTTAGAGATTCCTCTGATTTCCTCAGAAATTATTTATCAATCAGTAAAGCACACTAATAATCCAATTACATTCCTATGCTAAAATTTATCAATTCCTCAATCGAACTCAACTTCCAATTTTTGACTGTCTGCTATAAATAATTTCATACATTTCAATCCTTTGATTTTTTTTTTTTGTTTGTTTTTGGATTATAAAATTAGTGGCACAGCTGGGTTACAGTTTAGCAACAGTTTAGGACATAGTTTTTTTTTTTTTTTTTTTTTTTTTTAATTTAATAGCCTTTTATTTACAGGATATATACATGGGTAACTTTACAGCATTAACAATTGCCAAACCTCTTGTTCCAATTTTTCACCTCTTACCCCCACCCTCCCTAGATGGCAGGATGACCAGTAGATGTTAAATATATTAAAATATAGCTTAGATACACAATAAGTATACATGACCAAAACATTATTTTGCTGTACAAAAAGAATCAGACTCTGAAATATTGTACAATTAGCTTGTGAAGGAAATCAAAAATGCAGGTGTGCATAAATATAGGGATTGGGAATTTAATGTAATGTCATCTCCCAGAGTTATTTTTCTGGGCATAGCTAGTTCAGTTCATTACTGCTCCATTAGAAATGATTTGGTTGATCTCGTTGCTGAGGATGGCCTGATCCATCAGAACTGGTCATCATCTAGTATTGTTGTTGAAGTATATAATGATCTCCTGGTCCTGCTCATTTCACTCAGCATCAGTTCGTGTAAGTCTCTCCAGGCCTTTCTGAAATCATCCTGTTGGTCATTTCTTACAGAACAGTAATATTCCATAATTTTCATATACCACAATTTATTCAGCCATTCTCCAACTGATGGACATCCATTCAGTTTCCAGTTTCTAGCCACTACAAAAAGGGCTGCCACAAACATTCGTGCACATACAGGTCCCTTTCCTTCTTTATAATCTCTTTGGGATATAATCCCAGTAGTAACACTGATGGATCAAAGGGTATGCACAGTTTGATAACTTTTTGAGCATAGTTCCAAACTACTCTCCAAAATGGTTGGATTCGTTCATAACTCCACCAACAATGCATCAATGTAGAACATAGTTTTAATAGCTTTCCAGAATGATTGGGCCAATACATAGCACCACTATGAAGTTCATTAGTGTACCTGTTTTCCTGTAGCTCCTTCATTATTTATCATTTTCTTCTTTTATCATCTTTGGCAGTCTGATGAGAGTGGGAGATGGATCTTCAGGTTGCTTTAATTTTCATTTATCTAATTATTAGTAATTTGGAAACATTTTTACCTCACATTGTTGGTGATAGTTTGGATTTCTTTCTTTGAAAACTGTCTTTTCATGTCATTTTATTTTTATCTATTGAGGAATGATCCTCACTCTTAGAAATTTTGAATCAGTTTCTTACTTATCTTGGAAATGAGGCCTTTATCTGGAAAACTTACTGGAAAAAATCTTTGCATTTTTTTTCAAATTACCTGTTATGTTCTAGTTTTGACTGTATTATACTTGGGTTTTTTAACTTTTTAATTTTATAGAATCAAAATTGGCATTTTATTTTGCACCATCCTTTTGCTATTTAGTCATGAACTCTTCCCCTACCATAGATATAAAAAGATGCTTTCTTCATTGCTCCTCTAATTTGTTTATAATGTGGTCTTTCAAATCTAGATCATGAATCCATTTGAAATTTATGGTAAGATATATATATATATATATATTTTTTTATTTAATAGCCTTTTATTTACAGGTTATATGCATGGGTAACTTTACAGTATTAACAATTGCCAAACCTCTTGTTCCAATTTTTCACCTCTTACCCCCACCCCTCCCCAGATGGCAGGATGACCAGTAGATGTTAAATATATTAAAATATAGCTTAGATACACCATAAGTATACATGACCAAACCGTTATTTTGCTGTACAAAAAGAATCAGACTCTGAAATATTGTACAATTAGCTTGTGAAGGAAATCAAAAATGCAGGTGGGCATAAATATAGGGATTGGGAATTCAATGTAATGGTTTTTAGTCATCTCCCAGAGTTCTTTCTCTTAGCGTAGCTGGTTCAGTTCATTACTGCTCCATTGGAAATGATTTGGTTGATCTCACTGCTGAGGATGGCCAGGTCCATCAGAACTGGTCATCATATAGTATTGTTGTTGAAGTATATAATGATCTCCTGGTCCTGCTCATTTCACTCAGCATCAGTTCGGGTAAGTCTCTCCAGGCCTTTCTGAAATCATCCTGTTGGTCATTTCTTACAGAACAATAATATTCCATAATATTCATATACCACAATTTATTCAGCCATTCTCCAACTGATGGGCATCCATTCAGTTTCCAGTTTCTAGCTACTACAAAAAGGGCTGCCACAAACATTCGTGCACATACAGGTCTCTTTCCCTTCTTTATGATCTCTTTGGGATATAAGCCCAGTAGTAACACTGCTGGATCAAAGGGTATGCACAGTTTGATAACTTTTTGAGCATAGGTTCCAAACTACTCTCCAGAATGGTTGGATTTGTTCACAACTTCACCAACAATGCATCAATGTCCCAGTTTTCCCGCATCCCCTCCAACAATCATTATTTTTTCCTGTCATCTTAGCCAGTCTGATAGGTGTGTCTTAGATGTCTTAATTTGCATTTCTCTGATTAATAATGACTTGGAGCATCTTTTCATATGACTAGAAATAGTTTCAATTTCTTCATCTGAGAATTGTCTGTTCATATCCTTTGACCATTTTTCAATTGGAGAATGGCTTGATTTTTTATAAATTAGAGTCAATACTCTACATATTTTGGAAATGAGGCCTTTATCAGAACCTTTGACGGTAAAAATATTTTCCCAGTTTATTGCTTCCCTTCTAATTTTGTCTGCGTTAGTTTTGTTTGTACAAAACTTTTCAGTTTGGTATAATCGAAATTTTCTATTTTGTGATCAGTAATGATCTCTAGTTCTTCTTTGGTCATAAAGTCCTTCCCTTTCCACAGGTCTGAGAAGTAAACTATCCTATGTTCCTCTAATTTATTAATAATTTCATTCTTTATGCCTAGGTCATGAATATGGTAAGATATAAGATATTAGTCTAAACCAAATTTCTGTCAGAGTGCCACTCTCTGTCTGTCTCTTCCCACACTATTGAATTATTATATATATATATATATATATATATATATATATATATATATATATATATGCTTTGCTTAGGATTAATACCTCCTTTAATCTACCTTCCCTCTAATTCTCACTGCCCTTTTCCTCCTTCCCCCACTTTTTACTGGTGAGTAAAGTTTATTTCTCTATTCATTTCTGTGTTGTGTATATTCTTCCTTACCTTATCTAGATCTGAGGTTCAGGGATCAGCTGTTCCCACCCATTTCCTTATTGTAGAGATGTCTACATTATTACCTGGGATAATATTTCCTAACTCTCCTTTCTATCCACCTACTTGAGAATATTCCTCTTCTGCTCTTTCCATTTTTCCTTAAGATCATGAAGATATAACAGAACCACTCCCAATTTTACTCACTTTGATTCCCCTCTGTGAGCGCCAATAGAAATCAGAGGGGACACATATCTCACCATGACAGAATATATCTAGTTTATCCTTTTTTTTTTTTTTTTGAATCCCTTAGGCTTGTTCATCCTGAATTATTTTTTTGTTTTCTCTTCACTTGTATTTGAACTTCTAAAGTTTTCTATTAGGAAAGTTTGGAAGGACTTTCATTAAAGATCCTTTCCCTTCAATAGCACCATATTCTGTTTTGCTTCATAATATTACTCTTTTCTGAAAGACCATGTCCTCTGCCTTCTGGCATGTCTTATGCCAGGCTCACTGTTCCTTAATGATGATTGCTGCCAAATTATGTACGATCCAAGTTGTGACTACTTGATAATTGAATTATACTGGAATTTCTTTCTGGCTGCTTACAGTATTTTTCTCAGTGACCTAGAATCTCTGCATTTTAACTATGATGTTCCTGGGAGTTTTCATTCTAAAATCTCTTTCAGGAAGTTGCTGTGTTTCAAAGTAGATACAGAAAGAATTCTGAGAGATTTTCTCTTAGCTGTCAGGAGCTTTAGATTCATGTGAAAGCGACAGGCTAGTCATGGGAAAGTCTAGCAGGGTGGGAGGACAAAGGAGACTGCCTATATTGGGAAATTTTTGGCACTTTCCCAAGGTTCCTGGAGTAGGATAGGGATCAAGGTCTTCTATGACCTCTCAGATATTTGCTGTATGTACTTTATCTGGGGAAGGAATGTTCTTTTCACTGTGCAAGGTTATGATAAGAATAACTAAAAGCACATTTCTGGTACAAAATTCAGGGGCCTGTTTCATCAAGGTGACCTGTGGTTTTTAATTTCCATTTTATCCTCTATTTGTATGGGAGTTGTAAGATTTCTTGAAGTCTTATGTCTAGGCTGCTTTTTAAAGGGCATTCTAAAAGTCCAATGATGCTTAAGTTTTGCCTTGTTCTCTTTTCTATGTGAGTTTTCACTTTGAGTTATCTTACAAGCATTTATACTACAATTTAGGTCTGGTGCCAAGAGATCCTCCCCTTCTTCTTACCTTTTTCATTTTGAGATTCTTGACTTTTATTCTTCCATCTGAATTTCATTATTATTTTTCATAGCTCTATAAAGTATTTTATTGGTAGTTTAAGTGGTTTATTATTGAATAAGTAAATAAATTTAGGTAATAATGTTCTTTTTATTATATTGGCTTGACCAATTCACATTCAATTAATATTTCTTTAATTATTTAAGTCTGTTTTATTTTTCAGAGAACATTTTATATTCAGATTCAGATAGTTCCTGGGTGAATCTTGGCAGGTACACTGTCAAGTATTTTAGAGCTTCTATTTGAATGGAATTTCTTTTTCCAGCATTTCTTGGGGTTTATTAGTTTATACACATAAACTAATTCATATGTGTTTATACACACACATAAAATGCCAATGGTTTATGTGAATTTATTTTAAATCCTTCAATTTTGCTGAAATTATTGTTTCAATTAATTTTATTTGACTCTCTAGAGTTAAGTACACAATTATATCTGTTTAAAAAATAATAATTTTATTTCTTTTCTGCCTCTTTTCATCCCCTCAATTTCTTTTTCTTGTCTTTTTACTATAGCTAGCATTTCTAGCATTATATCAAAAGTAGCAGTAATAATGGACATCTTTATTTTATCCAGATCTTATTGGAAAGACTGCCAACTTTTCTATTACATAAAATATGTTCTCTTCAAGTTTTCATAGATATTATTTACTATGCTAAAGAATTATTCATCTTTTATGATTTCTAGAGCCTTTAGTAGAAATAAGTGTTGGGTTTTGTCAACTAATCTTATAATTTAACTATTTTTCCAATTTGATCAAGTTTTCCTATAAGTATTTAGATGTATTACTACTTATATTTTAAGTATTGATAACAATTCATTATCTATGATACTTTTTAGAATAAATGTAATTTCTGTGTTTTATCTCTTTTTATCATGTCTATATTTACTGTAGGTTTATATGGAATCACGATTACCACTCCTGTCTTTTTTTAACTTTTTTAACGAAACATGAACAATTTTCCTCCAGTTCCTTGTGTTAATTCTATATGAATCATATTTCAAATGTATTTCTTATAAATTGTTGAGGTCTGTTTTCTATTTCATTCTGCTATACTCTGCTTTTTTATGAGTTCATTCCAATGCTTGCAGTTATGATTGTTAATTGGTATTTTACTTCATCCTGTCCACTTAAACTTTTTTTTCTTTTTGCTCCCACTCCCCCTGATTATAAAGTCATAAAAGTTTGCCATTCATGCTTTTTTAGGTTAAACAATCTATTTTCTCTCTATTGCAGCTCTCCTCTATCCCTGCTCCTATCTCAGACTTTTTTACTCTTTTTTCCTTTCTTTTTAATATCCCTCTCATTTTCCTCCCTCCAATACTTGACTTTGCTTATAATTATTCCCTTACCTATCCTGCCTTTCCTTTCAAACCAGTCTCAACATTTCTTTTGTCCCTATCTCTTACTATTTCCCTTTTGAATTTAATGTGTTTCTCAACAGAAATATCTTTTTATGTGTAATTGTGTTCAATCTTCCTTTTGTCCAGTTGAGATGAAAATGATATTCTTGGGATGCCCCTCTCTTCCTCCATAATTATATACACTTCATTGTATTCACTTGTATTATGTAATAGTGATTTTTCTTCCTTTCTTCCTCTTTTCTTGCTCAATATAGTCCTTTATGATTCTCATTTTTGTCTTTGCATAAGACTGTTAAGACTATTAAAATAGAATAAAATCTGTCATTTTAACCTTTATGACCTTTTCAGATATCATAGTTCTAAGAAATCATTTATTTCTTATTCCCCATTTAAAAATTGTGAACAATTTAGTCCCACATATTTCCTTTCAATTTAATATGTGTATCTTAGTTCCTACTATTACCTTTCAAAATGTTTACTCAGTTCTGACATTTTCTTCAGGAATGCCTAGAAATCCTTTATTTCATTAAAGATTTACTTTTATCTGTTAGGATTGTACTTAGTTTTGCCAGATGAATTATCTTTGGTTGTCAGCTTTTGTTGTTTGCCTTTTGGAGTACTTGTATACTAACCTTTCCTGTTCTTTATAATGGCAATTGCTAAGTCTTGTGTGATTACCATTGTGTCTCCTTTTTGGCTACATGGTGGTTGTGTTTTTCTTTTGAGCTAGAAGCTCTGGATTTTGGCTTTGAATTCCCAAGAATTTTCCTTTTGTGATTTCTTTCTGGAGGTGACCACCTATTTTCTATTTTCATTTAATCCTTTGGTTCTAAAAGGAAATTTTTTATTTATAATTTCTTGAAATCTGTTATCCCAACATTTTTTATGTTTTGCAAATACACTGTTAATTCTTGGAAAGGAAAACCTGTTTTCAAAAGCAATCGTGTTTGACATAATATTTCTTGGATTATCTTCTGTTTTTTCAGTCTTTCATTTTATCTAGTCTTATTGAGTCATTGTTTTCTATGTGGTCTATTTTTTTTCCACTAATGTTCTATCAATCCTTATCCTGGTATACAAAAGCTCTCATCTAATCTATCCATCCCTGACAGCTGTCATCCCATATCTCCCTTTAGTGGCAAAACTTGAGAAAGTTGCCTCCACTTCCTTTCTTTTTATTCTTCCACCCCCCCTATTTTTCCCTTTCATTTTTGTCCGAAGTCTCTGCAATATAGCTTTTGCTTTCATTATTTGGCTGAAACTTTCTCTCCATAGTAACTGATGATCTGTTTTGATGTATCAATCCACTCTTTTCCTTGATCCTCTCTTCTATATAAGTATTTGTGATAATACTCTCTCCTCATTCTCTTGCTATCTATCTCAGCACTCCTTCTGAGTCTCTTCTGCTGGATCTTGCTTCAGGTAAGACCACGGCTCTGTCCTGGCTCCTCATCTCTTCATTCTCAATGCTGTGCTATTGACGACATCATCAGCTCTCATGAATTCCATTATCATCTCTGGGCAAATGATTCCTAGATGTATATGTTATTATCCTTGTTTTCAGTTGTCTCATCTGTGTCTGATTCTTCTTGACCCTATTTGGGGTTTTCTTAGCAAAAATACAGAAGGGCTTTGCCATTTCCTTCTCCAGCTCCTTTTACAGATGAGGAAACCGAGGCAAACAGGATCACAAAATGTCTGAGACCAGATTTGAACTCAGAAAGATATTTTCCTGATCTCAGGTTCTGGATTCTATCCATTTCACCACTTAGCTTCCTACATGAATATATCCAGCCCTAACCTCTCTCTTAAGCTCCTGCCTTCTGTCACCAACTACCTTTTGGACATTTGAAGCAGGATGTCCTGTAGGCATTTCGGCTTCAATATCTCCAAAACTGAACTCTTTCCTCTAAACACTCCTTTCTTCCAAACTTCCCTGCTATTGTGAGGGTCCTGCTGCTCTCCTCATTGCTCAGGTTCAAAACCTTAAAGCTTCACTCTCTCTTATCCTCCCCAGCTCATATCTAAATTGTTATAAAACCTGAATATTCTCTTGGTTTTTTTTTATTAAAGATTTTTATTTTCAAAATGTATGCATGGATAATTTTTCAACACTGACACTTGCAAAATCTTGTGTTCCAACTTTTCCCCTCCCTCTCCCCACCTCCTCCCCTAAATGGCAAGTAGTCTAATATATGTTAAATATGTTAAAATAAATGTTAAGTCCAATATATGTATACATATTTATACAATTATCTTGCTGCACAAGAAAAATTAGAGCAAAAAGGAAAAAAATGAGAAAGAAAATAAAATTCAAGCAAACAACAACAAAAAGAGTGAAAACATTATGTTGTGATTCACACTCAGTCCCCATAGTTCTCTCTCTGGGTGCTGATGGCTCTCTCCATCACAAGATCATTGGAACTGGCCTGAATTATCTCATTGTTGAGGAGAGCCACATCCATCAGAATTGAGGGATCTTGTTGTTGCCATGTACAATATTCTCCTGGTTCTGCTCATCTGAAGATTCTCTTGTAGAAGTTCCCTTCTCTCCTCTGATATTTCCACCATTCTGGGGTATATTGTCATCACTTACCCCCAAACTACTGAAATAGCCTTCTAATTAACCTCCCTGCCTCCCATGTGTTCCCATTCCAGTTAATCCTTTCCTCAGCCACCAAACTATTCTTCCCAATGTCCACATCTGACTCTATCACCTTCCTACTCAGGAAATTCCAGTTGTGTGCTTTTACCTCCAGAATCAAAGATCAGATCATTTTTCTTTATCTTTTAAACCCTGTCATAATCTTTCCTTCATAGCTTTCCATTCTTCTGCTTGGCTTGCCTGCACATTACCTACAATTCATTCATTCTGGCCTCCTTTCCAGCCTCGAGCAAAGCACTCTAATCCCGACATCTTCACTGGCTGGATGTAGCCTCTGCTTGGAGGTTCTTCCTCCTCATTTCCCTTCTGGCATCCTTAGATACTCAGCCTCTATCTCACTTGAAAGAATCCTTTCCTGATTTATTTTAATGCCAGTACATTCTGCCTAAGATTACCTCCCACTTAAGTAGGTACATGGCTGTTTAAATGGCATTTCTTATTAGAATTCAAGCCCTTTGAGGACAGACTATTTTTTGACTTCCTTGGTATCTCCATTATTTAGCACAATGCTTGACACACAGTAAATACAATAAATATTTGATATTTGTTGACTGTTGAATTAATTATATTATCTTCTACTTCCATACTTTGCACACTTTTGCTCTTCCTGACACCTTTACTTTGAGAGGGAAAATGTAGATGATAAATTATTCTTCTCCTTAATAGCCACCTGTCGGTCAGGTATAAGAAATTGGAGGAAAGTGCCTAGACTTCGGATTCCATCAATTTAAGGAACTTCCAGCATGACAATTCCCTCTCTGAATACAGAGCATTAACTCATCTATAACTCACATTCTTAGAGAGCTATCTCGTGGCAATGAATGTTTAAATGACTTGTTCATTGTTACACGGTCTTTATGTGTCAAATGCAAGGCTTGAACTCAGTTCTCTCTGACTCCAAGATCAGCCCTGTATCCCCTGGGTCAAATGACCTCTCCCTTAAAGTATCTTATAATGGTAGTTAAAAATTCCAGGTAGGAACCTAAATTACCTAAGAAAGAACTTCCTGGTTGACAGCTGATGGCAAAACTGGAAACCAGTTTGGCAGAAATGTAGACCAGTGTCTTACATCAAATACCACAGTAAACTCAAAATGGATGTAAGATGTGAGTACTAAATATTATCATGTACAGATAAGTTATGTTTCACAACTATGGATAGGAATGAATTCTTTTTCTTTTTTGATTTAAGTCAATTTTCCCCCAAATTAACAAGCATTTCTTTTTCTTACTCACCTCCACTGGAAAAAAAAAAAGAAAACCCTTGCAACAATTTTGTATGGTCAAACAAAAGAAATTCCCATACTGTTCATGCGCAGAAATGTATATCAGCTATTTAAAAAAAAAAAGTGAAGATGAACTTAATTAAGAGAGGCAATTATAAAATTTAAAATAATTTCAGTTACTTAAAATGAAAAGGCTTTTGCATGAATAAAAGTAATACAAATAAGATAAGAAGGAAGTAGTTGCCCCCAGGAAAAATGCTTCAAATATTTCTGATATCCAAGATATGTAGGCAGCTAATAGAATTATATAAGCTCATTTTTCAAATGGAAAGCAAAAAAAAAAAAAAAAAAAAAGTGATTAAAGGATATGAACAATCTCCAAAGGAAAAAAAAAATTAGACTACTTAATCATATGAAAGAATATTCTAAATCACTAATAATTAGAGAAATGCAAATTAAAACAACTCTGAGATTTCACATCACCCCCACTAATTGTCAAATATTACTAAAGTTGCAAGTAGCCTATGTTGAAAGGAAGTGTGGAAAAACAAGCATACTCAAGCATTGTTGGTAAAACTGTCAATTTTCCCAACTATTCTAAAAAGCAATTTTGAATCATGTAAAGAAAGTCACTCAGATGTATATACCCTTTGACCCAGAGATCCCACGCCAGGTATATACCCATAGAATATCAAGGAGAAAAAGAAATAGCCCATTAAGCTAAAAAATTTGTAGCTGCATTTTTTAATAGTAACAACTAGAAAAATGTAGAATGAATGATGGAACAGCTAAACAAACTATGTATGAATATAGTGGAATGTTATTATGAATGAGTGAGCAAATGAAAAGCATTAAGTGCTTACCAGGTAACAAACACTACACTGAATACAAAGGATATAAAATCAAAACAACCCCTGTCCTTCAGAAGCTAATATTCTAATGGAGGGAGATAAGACATAGAAAGGAATAGTGGCCAGTAAAAAAGAGTTATACTTAGTTTACTAATATTCCCTTTCTATTCAATGTAATAGTAGGTACAGATTTGAATACAGTTCTTGGATTAAGAAGTAGAAAGTAATTGGGAGGGGATATTGAATGGGAAGACGAATCAGGAAAGTAATTTGGAACTGGTCCCCAAATTTGGTAAACCCTGCATATATCCTTGGATCCAATAATACCATTACTTAGGCCTTTCCTCTCCCCCCTCAAAAAAAAAAAAAAAAATCAAGGTTAGGCAAAGGTTCCTTCTATACATAAATATTTATGCCAGCTCTTTTTGTAGTAGTAAACAACTGGATTAATGGTGCCCATTGGAGAACAGCTATTATATAAATTTGGTATATAAATTATGGTATGTAAATTTGATAAAATACAATTGCACCATAAGAAATGAAAAAGATGGTTTCAGAAAAAAACCTAGAAAGCAGTCTAAGCAGAATTTATATAATGCCAGACCCCACTGGGTTATTAAGATGGCATCTCTCCATTTAGAGGACACTGAGAGATGTTTTCTAGGAAAATCGGGATCACATGTAAGGTAAGTACCTAGAAATATTGAGGGACATGAGCAGATAACTATCCTGTAACTGGTTTTATTTTATACCAAAGAATTGAGAGGAGCCTTTTTTAAATTGCTGTGTAACTGAAATTGTTCATTTCTTCAAAAAACACCTCAGTCAGCTTCATCTATCCCTTAGCTTCTTTGTCTTTATTTGTACTCACATGGTGTGATGTCCAGCAAGAGATAGTGTAAAGGGAAAGACCGAGGTCTTCTTCACCAGAAATGGGTTTGTGTCTTCGACCTTTTCATTCATTCTAATCTGTTCTAGGCAGTGGAATTTTTTCCTGCAGGGAGGAGAGTCTACAACTTGGTTGGGAGCCTGGGGTACAGGAATCCAGGAGTTAGTGTACTCTGGTTTCTCCTCAGATTGTATAAATCTTTCGCCTTCTACATCCAAAGAATCCAGAATTCAGAATCCAGCCCATCACCCATGCCTCCAGGAGCTATGATCATCTAAGAGAGTGAGTGACCTCTATGCCGGTGAAAGTTGAAATAATGACTCAATTGACAACAATCCTTCCAATGGACATGGACTTGTAGGATTAATCCTATGTAGGAAATGAGTTAATTTTCTAGCCTACTCCTTCAGAGAGGTAGGTAGGTGGGGGGGAGGGGAGAAGGAGGATATGACTCAGAAGAACTGGGGGAAATGGTTGTATGTTTATTCTTGTTCTATCTTTAAAAAAATAAGTCTTTGTAAAAAGCCAATCGAAGTAAAGTGGTTAAATAGAATGGAAGTGCTGCTCTCTGGCCCTTACAAATAGGGGGAACATAACTATTAGTGGCTCAAGTCAAGGGGAGAGAGAGTGAGAAACAGAGACAGACAGAGATGCAAATGGAGAAAGGGATGGAGAGACAGAGAGACAGAGACAGAGACAGAAATACAGAGAGAGACACACACAAAGAGAGAGAAAGAGACAGAGACAGGGAGAGACACACAGAGAAACAGAGACAGAGACAAAGACAGAGAGACAGAGAGAGAGAGAAAGGATATTACTAAGAGAACATATCAGTAATTATATTTGTACGAGACAAGTGAACAGAACTATCACTTTATACAGTAACAACCAGATTGTCGAGCTAAACAACTTTAAAAGACTTAAGGATTCTGACGGATGGAATGAATTGCTTTGATTATAGAGAACCAATGACACAGCACACACGCTGCCCCCATCCTCACAGGGAGGTGCAAGAATGAGAGAGTTTTGGGCATGGCCAATGTGGGAATTTGTGTTTTTATTCATATTTGTAACAAGCATTTTGTTTATTTTTTTTTCAATTCAGGGTGAGGGAATAGAAGGCAAGGGGAGTTAGTATTAAGATTGCAAAAAAAAGAAATGGTCACTGATATATTTTTTAAATGCATCAAATAGAACAGAAGGAAGGCCAGAAGGAAACACATTCAAGCAGCTTTGGAAATTGTGTACTGAATTTATTATATACTTAGAAGGAAAAGCAAACACAGTATTCACAAATTTCTATACATTTCTTTTTCTGTTCTATCATGTATGTGGAAATGCTCATTTTATTTAGGGTTTGCCAAGTTCACAATAATAATTTTCTTTAATTTTGCATATAACACGGAGAAGCATGGGAACTTATAGGAACTGATATAAAGTGAAGTTAGCAAGACCAGGAAAGCAATATACACAATGATCATGATATTGTAAATAGAACAACAATAATAAAACAATCAAAACTGAATGCTGGGAAATATAATGACCAATCTTAGCTCCACAGAAGACTTGCCCAGAGTCACACAGCTAGGAAGTATTAAGTGTCTAAGGTCAAATTTGAACTCAGGTCCTCCTGAGTTCAGAGCTGGTGCTCTATCTACTGCACCACCTAGCTGCCCCCTTCTTTTTTTATTTTCATAAGAGATGCCTCTCTGGAAAATGGAGGAGGAGGAGATATTTTGGGAAATATAGGTGAAAACAAAAAGATAACAAAACAAAAAAAGCAATAAATTTTTTTTAATAAGCTAGATTTTTTAGCAATTTTTTCTTCCATTTAATTTTTATTTTTTCTTAATTACATGTAAACCAACATTTTTAACATTAAAAAAAAGTGAGTTCTAAATTCTCTCTCTCCTCTCCCCTTTACCCTCCTTGAGAAGGCAAGCAATTTGATATAGATTATAAGTAGTCATTTTTAGCAGTTTTGCTAGCAAATACAATGATATTTACCCACTTCTATTTTCCAGAGTTGCTATTTGCTGTTCCTGTTGTTTTCAAGAGAATGGTTAGACTCAGCTAAGTTTATAGTGTTTTCATCAACAATAGGCATTTTCACAAGATAATGAATGGAGAGGCACTGTCCAGCTAGCTTTCCTTAGAAACTGAATTCATGGTAATGATACACTGAAAGTGGGTTTTCTGTGCTTTTTTTGAGATCAGATGGTGACAAACAGATGGGCAGAGTGTTTTCTTGTGCACCTGTTACTACTTGGAAGGACCTGAATTTTACTTCTTACTGCAAAAATGAAAATAAAAATCTGAAGAACCTAATCTCTGATTCCACTCTGAATCAGACTGTCTGTACTCCCTCTGGTGGATTTACAGGAGGACAGAAATGATAATTGCTTAGAAACAGGCAGACTTGTAGCAGTATCAGAAGGAGCACTTGTGCTAGAGGGAGCATTTGTGCTAGAGGGAGCACATACATGGATAGCATCCTATAGAATTGACCCTTTTGCATATTTTGGTTTTAAAGACCAAGGATTCTGAATGAGACTTACTCTCCCAGAGTCCTGATAGGGAAAAAGTCTAAAGCCTCTTCCTTTGCGAGATTATTTCTCACCAGATGCCAACCGTGAAGAAGTCAACCTAACAGCAGCTACAAAGAGAGATCCTTTGCAAGGGACCTCCAGCTCTGGTCCAACAGCTTCAGCTTTTGGCCATGTGGCTAGCAGACCAGGATCAGCTAACAGAAAGTTGATGCAAACTCCAGTCTCTCCATTGTACTTCCATTACATGTTGTCACGGCTCCCCAGGAGCAATCTTCTTGGACTCTTCCACATGGAGAGTTGCATTAGCTAACAAACTGATGGAAGCCCCCTTCCTAGGCTCACAGGGACTAGGTTCACTGGCCAGCCCTGTGAAAGAATGCATAAGTAGTTAGCATAGCCCACATGTTCTTAAGAACTCACTATTAGGACGTGTCTATACAAATAGCTTTGAAAATGTTTATCTTCATAATGTCTCATCTGCCAGCCTAACTATATCTTTGCTTTCTCCAATTTTTTTTCACTTACACTATTTGAGATCATTTTCTTCACGGATTTGTACATTTAGAGCTGAAAGGGACTTAGAGATCATTTACCCTGACCTGCCCAAATCATAGTTCTCCTCTACAACGTCTGTGACTCTTACTTTCACCAAAAGACTCTCTGTATTTACTATGTGCGTGTCACTAGGTACACACTAGAGATAAAAAGTAAAAATCATCAATGTCATAATCAACATGATGAAGCATTTATATAGCATGTCCTAGGTGCTAGGCACTGTGCTAAGTGATGGAGACACAAAGAAAGGCAAAAAAAGGGGCAGCTGGGTGGATGGAGCACCAGCCCTGCAGTCAGGAGGACCTGAGTTCCAGTCTGGCCTCAGACACTTAACACTTCCTAGATGTGTGACCCTGGGCAAGTCACTTAACCCCAATTGTCTCAGGGGGAAAAAAAGGCAAAGAAGTTTGATACATTTTCTATCCTCAAAGACCAGACATTATTTGGGGGTTTTGAGATAAATACCATTTTCCAATTACATATAAATATAGTTTTTAACATTCATTTTTATGAGTTTGAGTTCCAAATTTTCTCCTTCCCTCTCTTTCCAACCCTCTCCCCAAGACAGCAAACAATCTGATATAAGTTATACATGTGTAATTATGTTAAACATATTTCCACATTAGCCTTATTGTGAAAGAAGAAACAGAACTAGAGGAAAAAGTCACAAAATCCTCCAAAAGTCAAAATATTATGCTTTCAGACTCCACAGTTCTCTCTCTGGAATGTGGATAACATTTTCCTTCATGAGTGTTTTGGAATTGTCTTGTATCATTGTATGCCTAAGAAGAATTAAGTCTATCATAACTGCACAGTGTTGTGACTGTGTAGAATGTTTTCCTGGGTCTGCTCACTTCACTCAGCACTAGTTCATGTAAGTCATGTAAGTATAGCACAATAGTATTCCATTACATTCATTTATTACTTGTTGAGCTTTTCACTGTTGATAGGCAATCCTTCAATTTCTAATTCTTTGCCACACAAAAAGGGCTCCTATAAATATTTTTGTCCAAATAGGCCCTTTCCCCTTTTTTTTATGATCTCTTTGGGATACAGACCTAGTCATGGTATTGCCGGATCAAAGGATATGCACAGTTTGATTGTCCTTTGAGCAGAGAAGAACATGCATTCTTTTAGGGGATAGATAGGAATATATATAAGAAGCTAAAGTAATTATCCAGGTCCAAGATAAGCACATTCCACTTTTGAATAGCTTCAAGATATGCTCTTATATCACGCTGAAATTTACTCCCTTAATGCCTTCTATTTACTGACTCTTGTTGCCCACAATAATGCTTTCCCTTTAGATTTAATATGCTCATGAACTTCAGTTCGCCATGCCTTCTTGGACCTTTCCCGTAGGGGAATTCTTCCCAGGATCCTTAATGATTATCCCTAATTACTAGCAAGCTTCCTAGGTAAGAATTTAAAAATACTTTCTCTTCTCCCAACCCAAAGACTTTTTCTCAGTTAAGACAATGGCCAAAAGAAACTGGAAACTCAATGGATGCCTATGTTGGAGAACAACTAAATAAGTTATGATATATGAATGTTATGGAATATTATTGTTCTGTAAGAAATGATCAGCAGGATGATTTCAGAGAGGCCTGGAGAGACTTACGTGAACTGATTCTGTTCACTGATTATCTGAGCTGAGTGAAATGAGCAGAACCAGGAGATCATTATACATGGTAACAGCAAGATTATATGATGATCAATTCTGATGGATGTGGCTCTCTTCAATAATGAGACGATTCGGGCCAGTTCCAATGATCTTGTGATGGAGAAAGTCATCTGTATCCAGAGAGAGGCCTGTGGGAACTGAATGTGGTTCACAACATAGCATTTTCACTCTTTTTGTTGTCATTTGCTTCTATTTTCTTTTCTAATTTTTTTTCCTTTTTGACCTGATTTTTCTTGTGTAGCATGATAATTATGTAAATATGTAAAGAAGAATTGCACATGTTTAACATATATTGCATTACTTGCCATTCTAGGAGTGGAGGGAAGAGAGGGAAAAAATTTGGAACACAAGGTTTGCAAGGATGAATGTTAAAAATTATCCATGCATATGTTTTGAAAGTAAAAAATTTAATAAAAAAATTTTTTTAAGTCAATGGCTAAGCTACTGATAGACCTCCAAGTGGTCCAATGAGGAGCATTTTTAACCAACAAGAAAGGGAAAGGTGGCTCTGGAGGCAGAGTCAGCTGTCTCGCCTACTGACAGCATCATGAATCTCTTAGACTCTTTTACCTCAATTAGAGGACTTCTCAGAGTTCTGGTCCTGTTAATAAGCCTCTATTGCTAAAGCTTTACTCCTTTTAGGATGGGCATAGCTGGTCTTTGACAGACAGGGACCAGCTGCTTACTGTGTGGCTTACTATCAGAGATGTATGGTCAATGTTTAACAATCTTCCCTCCGAAAGGCAGAACACACTTTAAAATTTAATCTTTATTATTAACATTTTCTCCATCACTTTTGGAAACCTAGACAACCAATAAAACAATAAATCTAACTGACCACTGATTTCTGGTGTATAAATGCTCACATTTATACAATTTATGTAAATTTAACAATTGATTTCCAGTTTCTATCTATCCCTGGCTCCTGTCTTATGAGAGATACTCCTTTATCCACTGGACATTATTATGAAAGGCTCCTCTGTGGGCCGGGAGGGGATTGTCAAAAAAAAATTTAATTAACTTTTTTTTAATTGTAAATTTAATCAAACCCCACTGAATTAGCAAAATTAGAAGTTGGGGTTTTTTTTTAAGACAATAAAATAGAAAAACCTTTTAACTGATTAGAATTTTTTTTAAAAAGAGAGGTAAACCAGATTATCATAACTTTCAAGAAAAATTTTGAAACTGGCTTTGAGCCAAAATTACCAATTACCAATTGCTATATGTGGCACAAATAAGGGATTGTTTTCACTTTGGACCCCAAGTTAGGATTTGCCAAAAAATACTCATGTCCTCCTAGACCAATTTTTAGAAGTTAGCCTGAGTAGAGATAATCTGCCCATGTATATCTAGCAATACTAAATCCTAAAACTGATTGATGGAAGGGACCTTGGACACCATCTATTTTAACTCTTCACTTTACAGATGAAGCTAGAAGCAAAGAAGGTAATTGACATATACCTAGTAAGCAGGGTTTTTGTAAGCACAAGATAAGTTGAGAATATGATGTAGCAGTAAAAAAAAAAAAAAAACTAATATGATCAAGGGCTACATTAGAAGGCATAAAAAATGATGGAAGGGGAAAGTGACAAATATTGGAGAGGATATGGAACAATCAGGACATGGTCGTTGTTGGTGGTATTGTAAACTAATCCATTTTGGAGAGCACTCTAGAATTATGCCCCCCAAATTATTTAACTACTTATACTCATTGACCCAGAAATACCACTATTTGCTATATTTACAAATATTAGGATTTTTAAAAATTTCCATATTAGTCATATTGTAAAAGAAAACACAGACCAAGATGCCAAAAAAAAAAAAAAGTTTTAAAAATATGCTTCCAAAAAAAAAAAAAAAAAAAAGGAAAGCTTCCATGTCATGGCTCAGCTCCTGACTCTTCAGGCCACTTTTCCACATTACCTGTCCCTTTAAGTTCCCTTTCATACATTGTCTCTCCTCCCATTAGAAAGTATGCTCTCTGGAGGCAGAGACTCTCTTTCTTTTTGGTTGTTGTAATCTTTTAACACAAATTGTTTAGTCATTTCAGGCATTTCTGACTCTTTATGACCCCATTTGGGATTTTCTTGGCAAAGATAGTTGAAGAGATTTGCTATTTTCTTGTCCAACTCATTTTACCGATGTAGAAACTGAGGCAAGAAGAATTAAATGACTTTCTGAGGATCACTCAGTTAGCAATTCTGAAATCAGATTTGAACTTGCTGTACTCTATTCACTGTGTCACATAGCTGTCCTAATACATAGTAAGTGCTTAATATTTTAGCTAATCTTCCAGGAATAAAGTGATAATGGTCTAATAGTGACTTAGACAGCTAGATAATAGAACTTGGAGTTTTTGTTGTTCAGTCATGTCAGAGAGTCAACTCTCTCTGACCCCACTTGGAGTTTTATTGGCAAAAGATACTGGAGTGGTTTTTCATTTCCTTCTCTAGCTCATTTTACAGATGAGGAAACTGAGGCAAACAGGATTAAGTGACTTGCCCAGGGTCACACAGCTAATAAGTGTCTGATGCCAGATTTGAATCCACATGTTCCTGACTTTAGATCCAGCGCTCTATCTGTACCACCTCAGTACAAGTCCTGCATTGGACATCTATTAGCTGTGAGTCCCCAGGCAAGTCACTTGATAACTTAGCTTCAGTTTTTTTTCATCTATAAAATGGAAATAATGATAGCACTGTCACAAGATTGTTATGAGAATGAGACACGTAAAGCACTTTGCAAACCTTAAAAGGGTTATATCAATGCTAGCTATTAGTAGTAGTTGTATTATTTCTGTCCTGGTCAGGCCATTTTTGGGGTATTGTATTCATGTTTGAGCATGATAGTTTGAGAAGAAAACTGACAAACTGGATAAGGTTCAGAACAGGGCAACCAGGGTGGTGAGAATATTTAAAGTGGTGTCTTGTCATGGGAAAGAGGTATCAAGATCAATTCTGATGGACATGGCTCTTTTCAACAATGAGATGATTCAGGCCAATTCCAATAAACTTGTGATGGAGAGAGCTCCTTGCATCCAGAGACTATGGGGACTGAATGTGGATCACAGAATAGTATTTTCACCTTTTTTGTTGTTTGCTTGCTTTTTGTCTTTTTCCTTTTTGATCTGACTTTTTTGTGTGCAACATGACACGTGGAGATATGTATAGAAGAATTGCACATGTTTAACATGTATTAAATTGCTTACTGTTTAGGGGAGGGAATAGGAAGGAAGGGTGGGAAAAATTTTGGAACACAAGGCTTTGCAAGGGTGAGTGTTGAAAACTGTCTTTGCACGTATTTTGAAAATAAAAAGCTATTTAAAAATAAAATTTTAAGAAGAGGTGTCAAGACATATTCCAGTTGATGCAAGAGGCCAGAATTATGAGTAAAAGCTGCAGGGAGGCAAGTTAGGCTCAATTGGATCTGTCCAATGGGCTGCTTTGGGAGCAGGTTGTGGATTTTTCCTATCTGGAGGTCCTCAAGGAGGAGCCTGGATGACAAATAGTCTGGAGGGTTAAGTAGAGATTCCTTTTGGGCATAGGTTGAACTATAGACATTGAGGTCTCTTTCAACCATAAATTACCATTGCTTTAACTGGATATACACAATTTTTTTTTTCTTATATGAAAAAGTAAGCCTTTCAACTATAGACCAGAGAACTTGGCTCTGATTTCTGGAAAAATTCTATAACCTGTAATTAAAGTGATGGTTTGTGAACCCTTGGAAAGGGGAGTGATGATTGCTAAGAGTCATTATGGCTTCATTAAGAGCATCAGTGATTCAGATGGAATCATAAATAGCATACTATTCAAATTTGTGGTTGATTCCTCATGAAAAGAATAGCTAATATTCTGGATGGTAGAATTGGAATCCAAAAAGATCTCCACAGCCCAAAATGATGGAGTGAAGCACATAAGCTTAAATTTTGGGGGGATAAATTAAAACCTTGTTAGAGTACATGTAGAGCCGGCCAGTTCTGTTGCTCATGGGGGTGGGGGTGGGGGAGAGAACTGTACATAAAGAGTTAATATGAACCTCCCAGTTTCTCCCTTCTTACAAAATTATTAGACTAGAAAAGCAATAATGAAAAACTGTTAACTCTATAACTCTCATACCATTTACCCAAATCAGGTATTTTCCAACCATTTAGGCCATTTAGAAAACGTATTATCCAAAAAAGAAGGCACAAGGTGACCTAAGGCATGGACCAACTGTGACTATTATAGTTTCAGAACATAACCCACACTTGTTCTCTTAAAATGATTGCCTCCTCTATTTGTAAATGCTCACAAATTGTCCCTTTAATAATCTATTCTAAGGGACAAAGTCACCAGGAATCAAGACCAAGGTCAATAGCATTTGTAATCTGAAGTATTTTCTCTATCTGTCTCTCTCTTTCCAGATATCTGTATATCTATAGAGCAGTACAGGAGCATTTATCCTATTTTTAAATTAATTTTTTTCAATTATTTTTTTCTTTTTACCTCCATCCTCCTATTGGAGAAAAAAAACCCTCTTAATATGTATAGTTAAGCACAAAAAATTCCCACACTGACCATGTCCAAAAATATATGTATCATCTTAAGTCTAATAACCTCTGACAAAAAGCATGCTTCATTATTGATTCTTTGGAATTACCTTCTGTCTTCATGGACAATATCTCCTCAATCAGAGGTTTTTTTGGTTGTTTTTTTTACTTATCATGGAATATACTTCATTTAAGCCAACTAACCTAAACTCAGAACAGCTATTATCATCTTACTGATGCTAGCTAGCAATATTCTGTTAACTGTTTTTGTTCCATCCTTTTTCCGCGTGAAGCATCTACTCTTTACCTTGCTGCTGCCCTGTGAATAGCTTGGTGGTGAGTGATAGGGTTATGAAAGCTGTAAATCAGCTTTCCCCCTTTCTGTCATCGTCCCTGCTCTTAACTGACAAGCATACTCTTATCTCATTGGTTGAAATAAAATGAGCCAGAAGGAGGCTCACAGGCCGACAATGATTATTTTACATATGGATAATTAATGGCATTCTCTAGATATATTTAATCCGAAATGGGTTTTTTGATACAGATGATGTGAAAAGCACCATTTAAAAAGATTCATTATTATTAATCATCTCTAGGAACAGAACTAGCTGCCACAGAGTCTGCTGGGTAATTCATGAATATCTTTGTTTATGGCAAAATCCTACAATAATTCTTGACTGTCCTATTTAATAGGAAGGACATTCTGTGGCAGGGAAGGATCAGATGGAATCTGACAACTTTAAAGATGGGGCAGATCTTATAGTTGTTGCCCAGGATCTACCGATACCAGGTGCAACAGATTGTAGAGATGATGGTAGGCAAGAGTAGTACTAAAATAAGGGAAAAATCTAGTGGGATCCTTGTACTTGGGCTTTGCTTAATAAATAATTGACAACTGCATTTTCTTTGAAAACCTTTTTATGTTTTTAAAAATATTATTCTAGTAGAATAGAATATTTTAACATTAGATTATTTGCTCTCTAGGGAAGGGAGTGGGAAAAAAATTTGGAACATAAGGTTTTGCAAGGATGAATGTTGAATATTATCTTTTCATATATTTTGAAAATAAAAATCTACAAGATTTTTTTAAAAAAAGCCAAAAATGTCATTATTCTGAGAAGAGATCCATTATCAGACTGACAGAGGAAGTCCAAGACTCAAAAAAAGGTTAAAAAGTCTTCCTTTCCTGGGTCTCAGTTTCCACATATATAAAATGAAGGGAATAGATAAATGCTTCACAAACTTTTTGGTTTTCAAACTCTTTTTGGGTTTGTTTGTTCTAAAATTTTCTTAAAGATCTTTATAGAAGAATGGGTACACCATTCCAAGTGTCATAGAATCCAGTTGCACAGTGAGCACTGGCTGGGGTATAGCTCCATCTTCCATCTCTCCTGCTCTGAAATGGGGTGGCAGGAAGAATTTCATCCTTGGGCTTTACAATGCTCACAAGGTCAGGCAGGGAATTTTTAGGGCCAATCTTGCTATTTGGGTCCCAGAGCAACATGATTTTGACTTTTAATTCCCAACACACCCTGTTGGAGGAGTGCACAGCTATATCAATGTAGTGGTTGAGGGGGTCTCCACTTTGGATCATCAGAACATCCACAAACTTCATGGACTTGGCCCTCTGGCCTCTGAGCTTACCAGACATCACCATCTCACATCCTTTGCCCCACTCTCCACAACAGGCCCTACACACAGCAAGACCTCCCAGGAGCTTGTAACACAAGGACGTGGCCTGAGCAGTTGTACCTGGTGATCCTTCTCAGGGGTGTACATTGCTCTCAGGGAAACCAAACTTCTGAACTACAGGTGTCAAGTTCACAAATTTGGATGCCCAAGGAGTGTCCTGGTGGCCAAGAGGATGATTTCTGTCCTAGTTGGATATCTTACCCCAGAATAGCCATCCTCAGCCACTTTCCTGGTGAGAAACTCGGCTCAGGTTTGAAGATGCCATCAGCAGCAAAATTCCTCTTCTTGGCGATCTGTACTACCATCTTGCACCAATGGGGGAAAAATGGCCTTCAAGCTATGGAAAATTACCAAGGATTCTCCCCAAAGAGCTTTCTGTTTATGTGAATTCTATTAATATTTACTGTATTAGAAATAACATCAGACTATTCTTGACTTGACAGATGAGATTATTGCTAAGTCCCCTTCCAACTTCAGATCTATGATCACAAAACAGCTTGAAGTTAAGGAAACTGTTGCTCAACTATAGAGTACCCCTTTAAAAATAGGACAGATATAACTGAAGAGTCCATATCCTGAATCCTACTGTGATTTCCTCCTCAGGTTTCAGCTTAGATGCTCGTTTCTCCCTTTTTATATCCTTCCTGGGTTTCTCACTTGGTTGTCTATCCTAATTTTGAGTCTCCTTGTCACTGGTTTCTGACTCATGCCCTCCATACTTCCTTCTGGAATTCAGACTTAATACCTCTTCTCACTCTTGAATACTTCAGATGAAAAGTATTGCTATAATCTAGTTTCTTGAAGATCCTGCTTTTGTCTGAATTAGTGCATGGTCAGTCATCTCAGCTTTGTCTCAGACTGTCATATCTGTGCTGAGGTGGTTGGCAAATTCTTTCTTGTTCTGAACTACCAGCCAACCCCCTAATATCATAGTTTCTAGTATCCCAGAATGAATCTGTGGCAGAGCTTTTATAAACCTGACAACTGACACCAAGCAGCACCTACAGAGTTGGTTAGCCAACTAGTTATGACCCAAGAGGTTAAGATCATGGAGTCACTATTTGGCCAGGCCAGTTAGCTTCCCCTTATTCCATGATGGGGGCTGCATCCTCAGCAAAGCAAGCTGTCTTATGTGTCACTGGCTCCAAGAATGAATGAATATGGATGAATTAGCACAAAACCCATCCCTTGGGGAGGGGAAAGGGGGGAAAACTCAGTATATTTGTCTACAGCATCATCTTTGTAGACAAAGGATGACATCAATATTGGTTATGCCTTTTGTATATTTGCAAGAGTTTACAGAATCCCATTTTTGCTTACCTGAAGTGGATGTCATACTTAATCTGTCTGAAAGCAGTTTCTTCAGTTATATCCTACTGACTTACATCCAAAATAAGCCATTCAGTTATGGAGTATTAATGTTCTGTAAGAAATGATGTATACAGAGAAGCTTGGAGAGACTTACTTGAGCTGATGTCGAGTGAAATGAGCAGAACCAGGAGATCATTGTACAGGGTAACAAGATTATGTAATGATCAATTCTGATGGAAGTGGCTCTCCTCAGAAATGAGGTGATTCAGGCCAGTTTCAATGATCTTGTGCTGAAGAGAGCCATCTGCGGGAGCTGAATGTGGATCACAACATAGTATTTTCACTCTTTCTGTTGTTTGCTTGCATTTTGTTTTCTCATTTTTTTTTCCCTTTTTGATCTAATTTTTCTTGTGCAGCGTTTTATTTGTGGAAATATGTATAGAAAAATTGCACATGTTTAACATATATTGGATTACTTTCTCTCTGGGGGAGGGGGAAAGGAGGGGAAAAATTTGGAACACAGGGTTTTGCAAGAGTAAATGTTGAAAATTATACATGTTTTGAAAATAAAAAGCTTTTTTAAAAAAAAAGCAAGCTTTCATATGGAGGGTTTCACGGCCAAATCATTAACCCAACTTGATTTGTATTAAAGTGTTCCCCAGATGAAAAATATTAAATCAACAGTATTCAACCCAAGTACGAATCACACCTTCAGGGTTGAGCAATCCAGGTCACTCAATGATGTTCGCAATGCTTCTCTCCCTAATAATTGCCAAAGGCTGGCGAGTACTGCTCCCTGCTACACAAATGATTTCTAATTGGGAGAATAATAGCCAGCATAATAATAGCAAGTATTTATATAGGATTTTAAAATCTGCAAAAACTTTACATCTATTTTCTTATTTGATCCTCACAACTACCCCAGTAAGTAGTGCTATTATCTCCTTTTTAATGAAGAGAAAATAGGCAGAGGTTAATGACTTCTCCAAAGTCCCACAGCAAGTATTCTAAAGGAGTTGATGTCCTATGTTGCTGATACCAAGTCCAGACCCCTCTTTGTCACTTTCAATGAGGCAGATCTTTGTCCAGGAAGGTCTATTTTTTAAGACCTAGATTTTAAGACTTCCAGATTCACTTGTGGAGATGAATGACAGGTGTCTAAAATGTAGAACATGGGGCCAAGAGATAAAAATCAGACCCGAGTTCAAATGTGGCCTTGGACCCTACACAAGTCACTTAACTTATTTGCCTGAGTTTACTGAGCTATAAAAAGGAGAAACAGTATCTACCTCCCAAGGTTGTCTCAAATGAGATATTTATAAAGTGCTTAGTACAATGCTAGGCACATAACAGATGCTATATAAATACTTATTCCTTTACTTTTCTCTTTCCAATAAGTCAGGGGAATTTTGGGATTTAGCCAAAAAAATTCTGTTCTGTGCCTTGGTTTCTCCATCTGTACAGATAATAAATCTTAATCTCAAAGTTGTAAAGAATGTTAAATTAGTCTGTCATTAAATATTAAACAATAAAAAAAAAAAAACCTCTGCCCTAGGGCCTATTCACATGCTCCCAAGAATGTGAATTCTTTAGAGGCCTATGAAATAAATATATTTATGCTTGCTATTTCCTGGAAAATTGCCATTTCATTCAAATCACTACCAGTTCAATTATAGACTAATAGAATTCACAGACATTATGCCAAGCAAATGGATATCACCTCACTGGGCAGATATCATACTCAACTAAAACCTTAAAAGACTTTTTGAAATTTCATGGCTCAGATGCTCATATTATCTCAAAACTGAACTCTTGATTGCCTAAAGTGTAAAACCTAAGGCTCTGTTATTATGGCTTTGCTCTATTTCTTTTCTGGGATCATTCTTGCCTCTGATGTCATAGAGTTTTTTGTTGACCATCTCCTTTATGTGCACATTACATATCATCCTGTATAAAGTTATTGGTATATGCACCTGATATCTCTTTCCCAGAGTGTCCTTCAGGAGGAAAGGACCTATGTTATTATCTTTGAATCTTCTCTGATACCCACCATAGTTCCCTGGCTTCCCCTTTTTTAATTGGGTCTGGACTTCTGATTTCGCTGCCATTGGAGATCTCTGCTTTGGAGGATTTTTCTACAACTTTTTGCTTTTGAGCATTTTGTGCATCACAGACCCCTTTAGGAAAGCCTATAAGTACTTTCTCTGAATAATGTTTTCAAATGCCTAAAATAAAATCTGTAGGATTGCAGAGAAAACCAAGAATGACAAAACTGCTATTAAATATATATATTTTTAAAGTTCAAGGACCACAGGTTAAGTAAGCACTTTGGTTAAAGTTGGGAGCAATGCAGAGAGGGGCGAAATGTTAAGTAACTAGTCTGGAGTTACACAGCCATTAGGTGTCAGAGACTAAACTTCAGCTTTGAGCTTTCCTGACTCTAATAGGTATTCAATACTCACTGAGGCATCAGACTTAAATAAAAATGGGGGGAGGGCCCCACTAAACCATCCATAAGGATCACTGGGACCTGCATACTGACTGATAATCATATATGAATGTTATCTTGGCATTGAGGAGCGTCCCTGGCCAACGCAGCCTGCATTTTTGACACTCATAATTCAGCACACTGCTCCAGGAGGTGCTTAATAAATTTTTATTTGAGTTGAGCATCAATAACAACATGCTGTAACATTAATAATGCCATGAGTGAAACAAAATCTCCATTCCTCACAAGGGAAGGAGTAAATAAATACAGCCAGTTTCTGCAGGTGCCTTAAGAAGCTTTACTGGTAAAGAAAAGAGAAAAGAACCTTTTGGGAGGTATAATTTGAAAGAGTTAAGGCCATAGGGTATCATTCTTGGGCAGGGGGGGACAATTGGTCCTTACTGTGCCAGGAGAGAGGCCATTCAGCCTTCTTTCTGTCAGAAATCTGGTGGTTTTATTATAGCATGGAGAAAACAAGGCAGCTTAGCACACCAGCCCTTAGATTTCTGAAGAGGCATTAATAGTTTTAGGTGGAAGCGACATTGCTAAATCTCCCCAGGACACTGAAAATGCAGGGGCAGGAAGATTAATCAAGTTGGAAGGTGAAAAAAAGTGGTAAGCCAGGCTGTTTTTGCTGTTCCATTCAATTAAAAAATAAATCGATCCGTAGCACGAATGATACAATTTTCATATAATAACTATGCTCTCCTGTGGTTAACTTGTCTTTTGAAAAATGAAGTGGGGGAAAAAAAGAGTAATTTTCTGCAAGACTCAGGCAGTCAGGAGCTGGGGGAAGTTAGGGAATTGGAAAACATTTTCTGAGGAAACCTGGGTGTTCCATGCTAGTAGTCTCTTCTTAAAATGGTGTCGATTCTAACAGAGGAGGCAGGGCAATCATTTGGAAATCCAGTACAGACTCTTTAGGGAACAAAGAAAATAATCATTATATACAATATACTGTACTCCCACATGCAGGCCTGGGAGAATAAGACTCTCATCTTCTCCAATCTAGGAATGGCCTTACATGGAAGGATAGATCTGTCCTATGGAGTCTATTGAAATGTTGCAGTAGTAAGCGGGCTCTTATGTAGCTCCACTTATTGCAAATGACTTTCAGAAGCATGCATGTATGTGTGCATGCAGTGGCAGGGGTCGGGGGACGTGCAGGGTTGGAGCCTCTGTCCTCCATCTTCAGGCTTGACTGACTCCCCAAGTGACAATGTTATCTTCCCAAGGGGCCTATGTGGATTGACTGGGTACAGATGCCTGAGATATCTTTGACAGAGATTTAAAGATGAACCCAATTTCAAAACTAGCATTTGGGAAAATCCTCGGGCCAAGTCTTAAGAAATCCAGGACTGAACCACAAAACACTTATCTTCCTTCATTCTGCAACACTAGTTACCCAGTTTAGGAGGAGGAGGGCTGCAGGTCTTACACTGAAGCGAATGCCATGAGTCAGAAAGCCCCAGAGAACCCAGGGAATGCTCTCCTAGCCAGCAAAGGCAAAGGGGAAAAAGGGGGAAACCCAGGATCTTATCCAGAGTGTCTCTGGTCTGGGCCCTTCCACCCCCACTATAAGACTCATTAGCATTCAAGGTCGTTCTGGATCTTGGAAATCAGCTCCAGGGGAGCATGTTTTGGTCCTGAGACCCTCACTCCCACCCCTTGCCCCAATACTCCCATATCTGTCCTGGATTTAGACATTTTTCCCAGAGGATAGGCAGGGAAAGAAGAAATTAGGGCTGAAATAGCTCCTCTCCCTTTCACTAATCCCCTCAAATCAAGCTCTCCCGTTCTGGACCTGGAGCTTCAGATTGGAATTAAAATTAAGGAGAGCTTCTAAAAGGTGGAAGAGCAGAGTGGGCATGATCCCGTGTGTGTGTGTGTGTGTGTGTGTGTAGGTGTTTTCCCCATGGCATTCAACACTGTGTGGGAGACAGATGAGAACCCAGTCAGTGACTCTGGAGGAGCTCCTCCCAACAGATGGGCTGTGAAAACACCTCCCTCTCCAACCAGAGCTCATAGGAATAATAGAAATCCTCAGGGAGTTCCAGCTTCTGTCCCAGGACACTCTGCAAGCAGTTATCCACAGGTGCGAACTCCGAGTCCTGGGGCCTGTCGTAGCGCCGGCTGTTGAAGGCTTCGATGTTGGCCCTTAAAGTGCATTCTTCCGCCTGGAAATCCCAAGGCCTGGCATCAATGTCTGCATTGGGGAGAGGGAGAAGGGATGATAACCAGCACACAGGTCGTGGGTTACACCTTTCTGATCCGGCTACCAAGAGGGAGTGAATAAAAGAGGGCTGGGTTTCAGGTCCCATGCTGGGGACACAAATACAAAGAGACCCCATACCTGCCCTCCTCAGGGGGCTCGTGTTCCAATTTCCCTGGTTAGTCTCTGAGGAATTCAGGACTACCTGTGAGAGCTGGATCCAGAAAGTCAACACATAGCTGGAAAAGGTAGCTAAAGAAGGGAGTTTGGTCTAAGGGATCACAGCAGAGTCACTGGTAGCTAATGTAGGGGTATAGTCAGTTATTGGTATTTTGGAGCTACCCACAAACTTCTTTGGAAGTAGAAGTGGGAAATTTCAGCTTCGGGAGGTGGAAGGGACTATGGGACACAGTGACTTGCATCTGAGGGGATTTACTGCTAAGAAACCAACCCCCAACCCATTTCTCTGCAATCTCTTCAAGATATACTTAAAAGGGAGTGGTCTCTTACTGCCACAAAATCCCACAATTTCAAGACAAGGACAAATCTTTGCTTCACCTGTATTTAGAGAATGTTTTAAAGTTCACAAAGCATTTTTCCTCACAACAATCCCCTTTTTACAGATCAAGAAACAGAGGCATTGAAAGGTACAGTTACTCCCAGGTATATTGCCAGATGGGATTGGGAGAAGACAAAGCTCTTAAAGTTTACAACAGCATAAAGACTTATGGGGCAACCTCTTTAATAAAACTCTTCATTTTTTTTGGGTCCCCTACATGCCATTTAGCCTTTTACTTCAGGGCTAGGGATTAGAAAATAATTTTATTTTACCAAGGATTCATTTCAGAAATGCTCAAGGTATGCTATTTTTTCACTTTTAATTTGTGTCCATTGAGAGGCAGGGGAGGTGGACTAGGAAGAACACCAGAATTGAAGTTTGAGTCCCAGTTCTGACACTTGTTTGCTGTGTGATATTGGGCAAGTCACTCTACGCCACCGAGTCTCAGTTTCTTCATCTATAAAATAGGAATAATAATACCTCCACTCTAATCTATCTATTTCTTGGAAAAGCAGCAAGCAAAGTATTTGCAAGTTCTATTAGCCTTTTATGAAGGCTATTGTGATTATTATTTTGCTTTATTATATATATATGTATAATATTATGCATTATCATGAATTGAGACAGGAGACAGGGTTACAACAAGGTGTCAAAATAAATAAATGGAAAAGGCAGCTGATGGATTTGTCAATTGTTGAACAAATTATTCACCTAGCTAAAAATCTCACAAGAATTTAAAGCACTAGTTATTTTCAGGATAGAAGTGGTCTGATGATACCCAGAGCGGACCAGTGATATATATGTATTTTTTTTCTGAACTCATCCAAAGTTGAGCATGTTATAAATGGTAACAAGCATGTGCTACCCTATTAATAAGCCTTTGTTAGAGCTACATTAGCATAGGACAAACTATATTTGTGTAGAAAACACCAGCACATTGGGAAAAAACCCACCTCTCTGTATAATCCAAGTACTAGCGAATGGGACGCTTTATTTCAGGCTCCACGGGTCAGACTTACTTTGTGGAACAGATGTGTTCTGGAAACTACAGATTGAGCCCTCTTTTAAGGGAACTAAGAGCACCTGGAAGATGCCTCCTCATCCTCAGCTCAGATATATATAAAGCAGAATCATGAATGATCACAACAGCCTCCATTCATGAAAGGCCACAGAACGTGCAAATGCCCTGCTGGCAGCTTTTCCAAGAAGACCTGGGCCCGGCTCCCTATGCTGTCACTTGGCGAATTTGAGCGGGCGCCTTTGCCTGTTGCTGGGTGGCACTGGGCTTGGGGATGGGGAAGTTCCGAGTTCAAGTCCTCTCTCACACCCTTAGGGCTGTGTGACCCTGGGGACAAGGCATTGCATCTCTTCCTCTGCAAAATGGGGACAAAGCGAGCGGCTATCTAACAGTTGTTAGAAGGATCAGATGAGACAATATATCTGATAACTGCTCTGCAAAACTTACACTGCCGCGGCAACATCGGTTGCGTCCTCATCCTCACCTACAGCACTGAGGACCGGCTTGTCTCCATGGCCCCTTCTCCCATTTTGTGGTTCCCCGAGTCCTCTTCTGAAGAACGAGACTGCCCTTCCCTAATGTCTCCCTTGTTTAAGGCAGAGCTCACAGAGTCACAGGATGTTAGAGATTGGATCCCGCCGACCGGCTCTGGAAGCCTCTCCTTGGGCCCAAGGTCGCTGAGCGCCCCTAGCTCGGCCTGATCCCACCCCACCCCGGGATGTACCACCTCGGGGTTACAGTGCAGAGCGCTTCCCACTTGTTGGGGCTTTCACAGCACCAGAACAAAGGCCTCCAGCGGCCGCATGGCTGCCCCAAGGCCGCCCGGCCAGCTCAGCGCAGGCCAAGGCCTTCCAGCGTCCAGTCCGGCCCCCTCTCCCCAAGCGTCCGGCCTCTGGGGGCCGCCGCAGGGGATGCCGCTGGGACGGCCTCGCTTGGGGAGCCCGCAGGGACACTCACCGTTGCCGTAGGCCCAGTCGTCGTTCATGCGGTGTCTCACTTTCTGGTAGATGGCCGACATGGTCTTCATGTTGCTTTTCCTCCACTGGCGCCCCAAGTACTTGGTCTGGATCTTCAGCAGCTTCAGCACGTACAGCTGCAGCATGGCCTGCTTGACCTTGAGGGCCCGCTTGAGGATCGGGGCAGACTTAAACACCACCAGCATCTGCTTGGGAGAAAGGCAGCTCGAGGAGGAAAAGCATCTGGAACTAGCTTCCAGACTGGCGCGCGCCCCCCCCGCCCCTCCCCCCATACCTAGTAGGGATTAGCCTCTCACCAACGCAGCCTGGTTTGGGCCCTGTTATACAGCAGGCTCTAAAATCTTTACTAAACACCTTCAGATTTGGATCATAAGGGAGGGATTTTTCTCCCCCCTCACAAATATAACTGGCATTTTCTCACTCCAATTCCATCATAGACAACTCTTAGAAGGCCCCAAGTGATCGTCTAGGGGAAAACAGAGGTCTCAAGAAGCAGCTGGTCCAATGTCACATATCAAGTCCCTGCCGCCAGCTCACATTCCACCAGACTTGAACAGCAGAAGGCATCTCTAAGGCACTCACCAAGAGTGGGCGCCACCCTAAATGGCCAGGTGTTTGGGGAAGCAGCCCAGAGACAGCACAATCAAACAGGCAGCTGTCCATGGTTCGGAAAAGAGCTGGTCTTTCTGAACCTCCTGGGAGTTAATCCCAACAGGCACTAATGGATCATATCCTAAGGAATAGAATGGAATTCTAGCTTCCCCATTCTTTCTTTAAAGTGTCTGTGTCATTCCTGGGGTCAAAGTTTCAAAAGTTCAGATGACTTAGAAATAAGAGACCCAGATGCAAATCCTACCCACCTCTGATACTCAGGAAGCCTAATCAGTTGATTACTCTTAATTTCAGTTTTCTCATCTGTAAAATGGGGGTGTCAGGAAAGGAAGCTTGATAATATCTGTGGCACTTACTTTGCAGATAAGAATCAAATCAATCAACCAATAAGAATTCATTAAGCACCTACTATGTGTTAGATACCAGGATTACAAGAAGAAAAATAAAAGTCTCTGTAAGGAACTTGTATTCTGTCAAAATAGATAAGCTGTGCAAAAACCTTTGCAAATCTGAAGGCATTATATACTTTCCAGCTATCATAGTAACAACTACTAATATTATTTACTTTAATAACTGTAATCATGGGTAAATCAGTGACAATTGATTTCTCATCTGTAATATGTAACAACACAGGCCCTCTTAATTTATATTAAAGCTTTATAGCCATAGTTTTGTATTTTAATTGAGGACCTGTGTCCTCAGGCCAATCACATAATTTCTCTGAGCCTGTTTTCTCACCTAGAAAATGAAGGAGATAGACTACGTGATCTACAAGATTTCTTTCAGCTCAAAATGATTTTATGATCTCAGGAGGTCTAAATCTTAGCATGCTTCCTTACATAGAGCAGATTCTTAATAAATATTCATCAAATTAATAGAAAACTAATTAATATTCTTCTGATAGTCCTACTGGCTCAGTTTTCAATATTAGATTGAACCCCAGGGGTTGATAAGGAGGGACCATTTCTGGCACATTTGCATCTAAATTATCTTGGGCAGCAATCCTAGACAGGACACCATTGTGCTAAATTCGATGTTCTGTGGAGGTTGTGATACAATGAATTTTTTTTTAACTCATCAGCCTACCAGAATTTTTACTCATGAAATTTTCAGCAGTCCAGATTACAGTTGATATATAATGATATAGCTGAGGATAATGGACCATTCAGAAGGCATTCAATGATAAAGCCATCTTTCCAGTTTTTTGTTTGTTTATAGCACAGGGATATCTCCCAAGAGCATGTCTTCCTGGGTCCTCCCACTAAGAATATCCAGGTGTCATTTAAAACTAGAAGAGCAAACTTGCCTCCCAAGAGGCCAAGAGCCTCTCTGAGAAAAAGTCAGTACTGCCTGGCTCTCTGAATATCTATATGGACAGAAGAAAGTTCATGGGATCCTAGATTTAGAGCTGAAGAGACATTTAAGGTAATCTAATACTACTAATACCACTCATTTTGCCACAGAGGATCCTGAGACTGACAGTAGGAACACAAGCTGTACCAGGTCACCCAGGCAAGTGGCAACAAAGAAGGATGCAAACCCAGACCTTCTGAGTCCAAATCCAGTGGGTTTTAATGAGCTTCATAGACCAAGTTTGAGGACAAGTACACTAGCCTGCTATTATTATCTTGTTCTCATTTTTTATTGTTATCATATCGTTCTTCTGCTCCTTATCATTAATGTCATTATCATCATTATTAGAATACAGCTTTTCAGTGGGGCACACTCTGCTATACCAGCTCTTGACCCCAGCTCAGCTCACCATGGTCCTGGAATGCTTCCACTTGGTCAGTTTGTTAAGCAGCCTGAGTAAATTGATACAGGAAAATAGGTTCCTCCAGCAGAATTGATTGTTGTCTCCAGCTTCCTATAAGAAAAAAAAATTAAGTACACATGGACGTATCATCACTGCAGCAGTCTCAGAACTCTCTTTTTCAGCTCTATAATTGGCACTTAAATTTGTTGTTGTTCAGTTGCTTTCAGTCATGTCAAATTAATTCATGACCCCATTTGGGGTTTTCTTGGCAAAAATGCTGGAGTGGTTGGCCATTTCCTTCTCCAGATCATTTTACAGATGAGGAAACTGAGACAAATAGGATTAAGTGATTTACCCAGTAACACAGCTAGTAGGCATTCAGGTTAGATTTGAACTCAGGAAGATGAGACTTCTTAACTCCAATTTTAGTACTCTATTCTCTGCAATACCTAGCTTATTCTGTAAGTAGCAATGGTAAAAGTAGTTCCTTTTACTGATTCAAATGTATAAGAATACAAGTCATTTCCCAATTGATAAATGGTCAAAGGATATGAACAACTTTCAGATGATGAAATTAAAGCCATTTATAGTCATATGAAAAAAGGCTCTAAATCACTATTGATCAGAGAAATGCAAATTAAAACAACTCTGAACTCTGACATACTACTTCATATCTCTCATATTGGCTAAGATGACAGGAAAAGATAAAGATAAATGTTGAAGGGGGTGTGGGAAAACTGGGACACTCATGCATTGTTGGTGCATTTGTGAAATAATCCATCCATTCTGGAGAACAATTTGGAACTATGCCCCAAAAGGCTACAAAACAGTGCATACCCTTTGATCTAGCTGTGTCTCTACTAGGTCTGCAACCCAAAGAAATCATAAAAGAGGGAAAAGGCACCAATGTGCAAAAATGTTTGTAGCAGCTCTTTTTATAGTGGCAAGGAACTGGAAATTAAGTATATGCTCAACAATTGGGGGATAATATACAAATATAATGGAATATTATCCTTCTATAAGAAATAATAAACAAGCTGATTTCAGAAAAATCTGGAAAGACTGACATGAAATGATACTAAGTGAAATGGGCAGAACTAAGATAACATTGTACATAGTACAAGATTGTGTCATGATCAACTGTGAAGGATTTGGCTATTCTCAATAATGAGGTGATTCAAGGCAATTCCAATAGACTTGGCTTGGAAAGTGCCATCCCATTCAGAGAGAGAACCATGGAGACTGAATGTGGATCAAAGCATATTACTTCCAAACAAATTTAGATTTGTTAGATTTGTAACATTTATTACAAATTTACATCCAGTACCACGAAACATTCAACTATTGGCTACCAGGCATTCCATGTCTACAGGGACATGAGTCAGAAGGACAATGGAGGCAAAAGAAATTTCTCAGCTGATATTTGAATAAGTTTCCTCTTATGACTTTTTGCTTGAGCATCAGAAAAGAAATTACATTCCTATATAATACTACTTATTTATGCAATGCTTGCAACTTTGCAAAAAAAAAAAAAAAGTTAAGTCTCTTTTTAAAACTTATTCTCATCTACCCTCTGCTAGAATCCTCTGTGTTAGATTGATTTAATATTCAGGAAACTTGAGCCCTTCAGCACCTCATCTCATCTACCCACACTCTGGTAGACTGCCCCGTTCCCAAGCAGGAGACAGAGGAGGAAAAAATGGCAGATGGTCCATTCTCACCAGATGGCTCCTTTCCCTTCTAGGCTTCATGTCTGTCTGTGAGCATCCAACCAATAATAACTGGTGGATTTCGGATTAGACATAGGTATCCACTCTTAGTAACATTTTATAGTGACAGAATGAAATATGGCTTATGTGATTTTAGAACTGCAGAGGTATATTAATCATCATTACCAGAATGATCTCTTACATTTATGTAGGATTTTTCAGGTCATAAAGTGCTTTCCCTCCATTATCTCATTCCGATTAATGGCTTTTATGGGATGGGCCAACATCATAGATTATGGGATTTAAAGCTTGAAGGTACCTTAGAGATCAACAGGTCCAACCCTCTCACTTTACAAATGAGGCTCAGAGATGACATGACTGGCCCAAAGTCATGGAGGTAATGAATAGTACAGCCAATATTTGAATCAAGTCCTCTGTCCCCCAAATCCAGCACTTATTCCAAAAACTCATAATCATAAAACATTGGCAGACCTGCCAGGTTAACTTAGTAATCATAGACTCAATAGATATCAAGTTGGAACGTATCTCAGAGACCATCAAATTTAACACCCGCACATTACAGATAAAGGAATTGAAGCTGAGAGACATTATTTGACTAGGGCAATATAGGAAGTAAACATCAGAGAAAAGATTTGAACTGAAGTCTTTTGATTGCAAGCCCAACTCTCTATCTACTCTGATACTCTAAAGTTCTTAAGAAAGGAAAAAGAAAGGAAAAACTGGGAAATATGTACCAGTATACCCTGGTATCTAGTGAATCATGAATAGCTAAGATCCTTGTGGGCATTAGGATTTCCTCAGGTGTAAGGCATAAAGAGTGGCACACTGGAGCTTAGGGCAAGTTTACCTGCCCTGTGATAAGCTGGCAGTATCTGCTTTTAAACTGACCCAGGCAAACCAATCTTAGTGTCTCTGAGAGCAGGGTTTGACTCCTACCCATGGAAACTTGTATTCCATGGCAAAGACCAGTCTGACATTATCTGCCCAAACAAGTCAAGTTGTAATAATAGTAATAATATAGACACTTATATTGTGATTTAAGGTTTGCAAGACCCTTTGCATATGTTAATTTGTTTGATAATTGTATAGATTAGGTAAAAGATCAAAGGAGATCATCAATCATGTAGGTACTTTCTAAACCTCAAAGTACTATTTCAGTTATTTTGCTGTTATTAAATTATAATTGTGTTACTTTTTGTAATCAGTGGAGGAGGCATTTTACTAGTTGTTTTTTTTAAGGTGAGTCCAAGTCCTCAAAGGGGTTATCCCTCAACACATTTCATGGTCTCAATCAAAACTATTAGGAGAGCCCTCTCAGGACAGTCACTAGAACATCCATGTCTTTGACCCAGAGATCTCACTACTGAGCATCTTAAGTTCAAGCCAATTCAAAGGTTTCATATGTGCCAGAAAATTCACAGTAATACTTTTTATGATAGCAAAAAGTCAGGGAGGTAGCATATGGATAGAGCACTGAGTCTAAAATCAGAAATACTCTCATTCCAATCCAGCCTCAGATACTAGTTATGTCTTTCTGGGCAAGTCACTTACTTTCTGCCTCAATTGTAAGATGGGAATGATAATAATAGTACCTACCTCACAGAATTATTGTTGAGGATCAAATCAGATAATAAAAATACTTAGCACTGTGTCTGGCATATACTAGATGCTTTAAAGAAAATTCTTTTCCTCCCAAAACAAACAAACAAACAAACTCACTGGAAACAAACTAAACTAGGCAATTTATATAACAAATAACAATTAGGGAATAAATTAATCAGTTATGGATAAGAGTATTATAGTGGAATTTTAATGGGTTGAAAAAAATGATGAGTATGATGAATTCAGAGAAACATGGGGAGATGAGTAAAAGTGTAAGTCAGAGAAAAAAATTCCCAATGATTATAACAATGGAAATAAAAACCACATAAAAAGGCAACTGAGCTCAAGATTAATTATAACAGATAATTTTGATCTCAGAGAAAAGATGATGGAACTTCCCTACTCTCAGTAGAGAGCTAGGGATTATGGGTTTGGAATTCTCTCACTCTCTTTATGGGGGTCACAGTATGGTTTTGTTTTTGACCTTTTTTTGAGTGGTGGTATTGTTATAAGAGAGGATGAGGGGGTAAGGTCTGGAAATGACTGGAATAAAAAACACAAGTTATCACTAAAGTTTCAAAAAAGAGAAAAAAACCCTTATACCTCCCTTATTATCCAACATCTACAATAATAATAAATTTAGTTTGACAAATATGTATTAAACACCTACTACATGGAAGTAATATAGTAAATGGTCAGAATGCAAAGACAAAATAATAATACTCATTATTAATAAATCTGTTGTTAATAATGAACAATAAAATTCATATTTATATGTCTCTTTGGGATTTACAAAGCCCTTTTCTCACAATCCCATGAAGCTGGTAGGACAAGTATTATTCTTATTTTGAAGAAGAGAAAAATAAGGTAGAGAGACATTAAATAATTTGCCAGTGATCACAAGGTGAAAAAATTGGGACTCTCACACAGGGCTGGCTTTCTAAACCCAGCAATTTTCCCATCGTGGATGAACTGCAATAGACCTGAAATTAAGAGACTGGAATCTGGTCTCAGTTCTGCCACACAATAGCTGGACCTCAAGTTCTTTTGTAAAATGAAGGGGTCGGATGACATGACCTGTAAGGTCCCATTCCAGCTCTAATGTTCTGTAATCTATAATTTATTCCATCCTTTTCCAGCTAGTCTAACAATGAATGTTTGAAAGAAGGCTGGCTGGCTCTGCCTAAAGGCTGGCCCCAGGGGACTCCGGAAAAGGAGCCCCAAATTTTCTCCTCCTGAAGATGGCCTTATCAGGCACAGACTACTCTGTGCTTTTCCTTCCCAAAATATTTTCTCTAGAGCCTTAGTGTAGACTAACCCTCTTCATTTTGCTTCACAGTAAACTGCCTAGGATTTAAAAATAATATAAGCCTGTGAATAGCCTTTTCTGGAGACCTTAGACGCAAATGTGTTTTGTCTCTTTTGCAACTGCCATAGCAGGCCTTCCATCAAAGGTCCCAGGAGGCATTTCTCTCATGCAGGCCAAAGACTAATGTTCTCTCCCATGGCCCCTTAATTCTTTGTGAACTTTTTCAAACTGGCTAAAAATATCAAATTGAATTTTTCCCCCTTCCTCTTTAATGCAAATCACCTTATCTCTTCTTTTGTCTGTCTCCCTTTTAGTAGACAGGTCAGAGTACCAATGAATAATATATATTTAGGTGAGTGAGTCTCTGCAAGAACATATTCCATGTGTATCACATGACCTATAGAAATATCAGCTCTGAAATGTCAACCTGACAATCATTGACCAAACCGGAGCCCTGGGAGCAGGGCCCAGCCCAATATAACATGCCCCTTCATTTCTCCAGAGCCATGCAGAAAAAGATACACATTCCTTTCCGGAGAACATTTTTTTTTCTAAAAAATCAAAAATTTAGAGATTTCCAAATGGTTTAGAGGTTGTTTAAATTAGGTGTCAAAATTGTGACCTAAGGGTCCAAAGCCCGGTAAAACTCCCAACTAAAATCTAATGGAGAAATGTTTAACAAAATAAAATTTTTAAATAAAGATAATGATCATTTATGGTTTTCTAAGTCAATAGGCAGCCAGCTGGTAGATATATGTTCCTATTTGAATTTGACATCATCTAGATGATTAGAGAATTTTAGAAAAAGAATAATTTATTTTAAATATGTTGTCTTCTAGAGACGAAATACATTAATTGTTGCTTCCTGATTGTCCAGGGCCATTTCTAAGATATGAGGAAAGCTACTAGAACCTCCTTCCACTTACTGTCCCTAATTCTGTAAGACAGCCATGTTGTGCTCACGTGAGCCTACAGGCATTTCAAACTCAATGAGTCCAAAACGGAATTCATCAGATTTCCCCCAAAACCCTACTTCTCTTCTTTATATTCCTATTTTTGTCAAGGGCACAACCACTTCCAACCATTCAGGCTCCCAACTGGGAATGAACTATTCTTAAAAAATTATTTAAAACTTGAATAGAAAAAGAAAACATTGTCATACACAGAATATATGAAAGGATTCAAAATATGATTCATTAAATTTCCATTTCAAGAAAACCTATATAATAAATGCCATATATTGTGATCAGAGCTGTCCATCTTTGCTTCTTTATAGGTTTTCTTTTGTTTTCTGCTATGTATTTTTTTACTTTATTCTTTTTTTCCCCCTTTCATCCCCTCTATCTTCCCCAATAAGGCTATAATTGTGTACACATATTTATATACACATACACATATACACATACATATCTTTAATCATACACATATATAGACATAAACACTCATTTACATCTATGTTATGGCCATACTATGCTTCTTTTCCTATTTCTCTGAAGGTAGAAAACTTCACTGTTCATTAAGTCAACTCTTTCTATACTTTTCTAAATCTATCACCTCATCATTTCCTATGTGACAGCAATATTCCAACCTTATACTATCTAGTTATTTTAAATAATCTAAAACAAAACTGATCTACATGACTGATATATAATGTAGTTTCTCTATTTTTTCCTCTTTTGACTAAATCTATTTTAATTTTAACTTTGTCTGAGAGCAATGATTCTAATCAGTTCTATTCCTGATCATTATTATGTTTGAGTGTATATATCGTTTACTTTCTATCTCTGCTGACTCTGTTTTACTTCTACCTGCTACCTAGTATTGCTGTTACTTAAGCTACCACTACTCCATTTTTCCCCTCCCTCTTTACCCCATTCTCATCCACCCACTTTTCTATACCACCCCCCTTATCTTATGCCTTCCAGCTCTTATTTCTTTATAAATTTAGAAGACTTTTATATTTCTACCTCTACATGTATTGTCCTAAGCCATTCTGGGACTGAACTGATTCTACCCTCTCTCTTCCTCCACACCTTTCCAGTCAGTTGCTAAGTACTTACTGTCAGTTCTTTTTCACATCAACAGCTAATATTTGTATAATACTTACTATGTGCCAATCACCATGCTAAACACTTCATAATTATGATCTCATTTGACCTCACAAGAAACCCATTTTACAGATGAGGGAACTGAGGCAGATATTAAGGGATCTGGCCAGGGTGTCACAGCTAGGAAGCTTCTGAGATCAAATTTAAACTCTGGTTTTCTCATCTGCAGATCCAGCACTCTCTCTATTGCAGCACTCTTGCTCCTTGCCTGCCCCCATTCTGTTCACATGACCACTGCCCTAATTCTGGCCCAGTTGCTTCTTGCTTGGTTTTTCTGCCTCTGGTCTTTCCCCTTTCTAATCCATTCTCCAACATTTATTGAAACAATATTCCAAAAGCCAAAATCTCCTCCCTTCCCAGTTACAAAAGTTCTTTAGAGACTCTAGACTTAAATGCAAATTCCTATTTGGCATTTAAAGCCCTTCTGGTTTTAGTCTAATCCCCATACACAAAGTTCTTTTCCCACTTCCACAGGCTGTTCCCCAGGCTGGAATGCAATCCTTCCTCACCTCCATTTCTTAGCTAGCTTCCTTGAAAGCTCACTTCAAGTGTCCCCTCTAACACTAGGCTTTTCCTGACCCCCAGAAGCTCACTAGCTGCTGATCCCCCTATCACTTGCTCCCAAATTACTTTGTACGAGCTTGGCATATACCTTGTATTTGTTTATAATTTATTGTTTCCCTTAATATAATTTGAGCTCCTTGAAAGAGGTTTCTGGGGTTGTTTTTATTTTGCTTCATGTGCTTAATATGTTTGACATATTGATTAAAGGAAGAAGACGGCCATTTATTTTGGCCAGAGAGAATAAGAATGATTGGTACTACGTGTACACAGAATTTTAGAACTCAAACCTTATGATGGAACACACAGCTCACTCCTTAGCCAAAATAAGTAAGTCTGTGTCGGCATTAAGATCTACTTTATTATTTAGATGAAAAAAGCTACATGTATTGATTACTAGCATTAAGTCTATTGTTCAGTAGTTTCAATCACGTCCAACTCTTTGTGACCCTTTTGAGAATTTCCTTAAGATACAGAAGTGATTTGCCATTTCTTCTTCCAGCTCATTTTATAGATGTAGAAACTGAGGCAAACAGGGTTGTGATTTTCCGAGTCACACAGCTAGTAAGTGTCTGAAGCTGCATTTGAAGTCAGAAATATTCTTGACTCCATGCTTGGTATTCTATCCACTGTGCCACCTAGCTGCCCAGCTTTAGAATGAAGAATTAAATTCAAAAGATTTTAGGCTTTCTTTTTCCCCACTCTCTCTTTCCAACTACAATCTCTCCCAACTTTCTGCTTTCTATTCCATCTAGTTACTATTTCACCTTTCCCCTTCACTTCTTGAACAGAGTTATCTAACTCTTCACTACCTAGGCTTGAGAGGCAATTTGGTGTAGCAGATGGAGTCAAAATTAGTATAAAGGAAATAGGGAAGCACCTGGATATAGTGGAAAATTGTTCTAGATATCGAGAAATAAGATTTAAATCTTGTTTCTGACACTTATTGCTTGGGTGATCTTGTATAAGTCATTTAACCTAGAACCGGAAAGTTGGCAAGAGGAGCTATATGGAATAGATTAATACAACCTTTCCAGAAACAAATTTAGAATTCACTTGATTTTAGTTTCAGAACAAAAAAGCGGGGAAAAGAAGGCCACTGGTAAAAAAAGATGGCCAGTGAAGCATAATTGGAGGGGGTCCATTATATAAGGGGAAACTTTCCATGAGTTTGGATGTGAGTTCAATCTATTTCCACTAACTTCTGAACAATCTTGTTCCCGTTTTGAGCCTTGTGCACCTATGTGTTTATAAGAGGAGTTGGTTACTATAGTTTGTAAAATATCAAGTACTAACATTCTCAGAAGTGGAGGCGACAAACTAAGTAAGATATCACCAGAATATAGCCAGGACCTTCTTGTCAAGAGAGTAGGGCACAAGAGTTACACTAAAAAGAAGTTCCCTTTTCTAAAGATGGGATTCTTCTAGCTACAGGTCCGATCAGCTGGGAGCTCTTTGAGATAACTAAATGTACATGTTAAATTTAATCAATTTTGAATCTTCCAAGCAGATGGCTTAGTGAAATCTTCCTTTGATAGCTTTTCATGGCACTTTATGTAGTGTTTGTTAGGCAAATGTTGATATAACTTATCTTAGATCCATAGGTTGTTACATCTAGAAGGGTTCTTACATCTGGAAGAAATTATCATGTCTAAGCTTTAATTTAGAATTAAGAAATTTAGACCCCCAAAAGTTAAATCACTTGACCAGAGTTATGTAGCTAGTTAGTGACTGTAATACATGATCTCTAAGACTCCTCCCAGCTTGAATACTTTATGACTTTATCTTTTTCTGCAGGAAAATTCCCCCTTCATTCCATTACTCCCTCTATCTTCTTTGAACTACCATTCAGGGGAAGAATAGGTTCTTATTGAGCTTATCAGAAAAAAAAGGAAACAAAGTTATGATTAAAATGGGAGCTATGACTCATTTTTATATTTAAAATTGAGATCTAGAGCAAATTGACTTGCAGTGAAACTAGTTTTCTAATAAATTCTAAGTTGATTCAAAACTTTGTTGTTGCTGCCGTTTAGTCATTTTCAGCTGTGTCTCACTCTCTGTGACCCCACTTGGAGTTTTCTTGGCAAAGATACCAGAGCAGTTTGCCATTTCCTTCTCCAGCTCATTTTACAGAGGAAGAACTCAGGCAAACAGGGTTAAGTGACTTTCCCAGGGTCACACAGCTAATAAATACATGTCTCAGATAGAATCTGAACGCAGGTCTTTCTGACCTAGGCTTGGCATTCTAGCTACTGCGCCACCTAATTGCCCTGATTCAAATCTACATGACAGCTAAAATCCACAAGCCATTTAGTGACCCTGGCACAGTAATAGAGTAGGAAAACTAGAGTTCTAAAGGCTTAAAGAAATGCATAATAAATACTTGTTTCCTTCCATCATTCATCCCAAGACTAGTTGCTATTGCTATTTTAAATCATCTTTTTTTTATGTTCTCAGTCTCAGGAGAGCAACAACAAAAATCCATTATGTTCAGAATCTAAGTATCATCACAAATAATCCAATAATTTGCTATCATGCAAAGCCACCAGCAAATAAATGACCTTCAACTTTGTGACTTTTATTACTGTCCAGTTCTTGGTGAATCAGAATGGGAAGTAAAAAGTAAAAAGCTATAGTCACCAATCCTGACCACCAGATGACACTGTTGTTTCATAGGAAGCCTGGAAATCTTGTGTAAAATTCTAGCACCAATCCATAGATATGTTTGCTGGTTCAGCTACCCTCAAAGCCTTAGAAAATAAAACAATCTCCCATATTAAGTTTACTCCAAATTTGCCTCTCAGGGAGTTACATCGATTGAGACCTGAAAGAACTATATCCTGTCTCCAATTTACCAATTGGTCTACATTCTAAAAGCTAATCTGGTGGATGAGGTGTTTGGGAGGACTCCCACATTTGGCATGGAGGCTTGCTGAGCCGTTTTCAGGGCTGCTCATTCACTCTTGGTGTCCACTGGACTTACCCAGCTCTCGCTTGTGGCTCCAAGAAGCTGTTCAGGAGCAGCAGATATACCCAGTAAACCACCTAATTCTTAGAACATGGGCTAAACTAGGTAACAGTGCAGTCTCAAACCTGCCACTGAGTTGGAAGGCTGTCTATCCCAGGCAAGTGAACATTTTCCCTACTGGAACAGAAGGATGTAAACAACTTGCTCCAATGGTCATGAAGGCGGCTGAAACGGGTGTTATGAATCACTTGGAGATTATCTACTGTATTCTAGCTCATCTTTAGCCCTTCAGCCTACCCCCCACTCTTACCCCCCTCTCCCCAGGAAGGCAATTGGAGAGTTAAATGACTTGCCCAGAGTCAAACAGCTAGTGTTAAGTGTCTGAAGTCAGATTTAAATCCAGGTCCTCTTGATTCCAGGGCTGGTGCTCTATCCACTGTGCCATCTAGCTGCCCCATCAGCAGTCATCTTGACTTTTGTCCTGCCATTGGATTTTCATGACTCAGTAAAAACAGAATGAGGATGACAACTTTGTATAGCTTTACCTCACTCAAATCCAAATTAGGCACAAATAAAACAAAGAACAAACAAGAAGTCTGTCAGTTGATACTCAGGATACATATTTCCTATGGTTAGATTCCCAAACTGGCCCCCACAGGCTTATTTAAACTAATGCATATGAAATATTGTCTTAATAATGGCAACTCAACCACATGTAACATTGTTTTTACAATAAAATTCATTTGGACTCCAGGAATACAAGTTCTCTCTACTTCAGAAGTGAGATGCTATGGGCTATTACAGAAGGAAGGAAATGACAGAATCTGGCCCATGTTCCAATGTAGTTGTAAAATATTATTTCTTTGTTCTGTATTTATTTACATTAAGAGAAGGTTCCTCTCTGAACTAATTGAAGCTTTCTTTTGGCCAGTGGCAGACAGGAGCAGGCTGTAACACGTTACCAATTAAGAGCGGTTCAGACCAGCAGGAAAACAAAGTAAGAACTAGTTGGGACAAGAACCAACTAACCAACCGACAAGGATTCATTGAGGATCCATTAGGATACTGTCAGATATTAGGTTACAAAGACAAAAACAAAAGTCTTACCTTCATGGAGCTTATATTTCATAGGAAAGAAGATATTGGGGAGCATCTGGAGGGTGCAGTAAGTAGAGTACCAGCCCTGAAGTCAGGAGGACCCGAGGTCAAAACTGACCTTAGACACTTAACACTTCCTGTCGGTGTGACCCTGGACAAGTCACTTAACCCCAATTGTCTCAGCACACACACATACACATAATCAAGAAAGTAGGGATGGTTTTCAGTGAGAAGTCAATAAGATCATAGATTTATTAAAGAATCTATGTCTCTGCACAAAAGAACACATACACATTGGGGAGGACCTAAGGGACCTTTTCTATAAAAAAGATGTTGTTGCAAAATGTAGAAGGAGCAGGGGACTACTAGTCAGTACATCTAGGTACAAATTCAGTTCGGCTTTTTTTTTTTTCCTGAAGTTTTGTGATTTCAGAAAAGTAATTTTGCCTCCTTATAAAGTGAGGGGAAATCCAAAAAAACCCCAAAAGATTGCTTTTTAAAAAAAAAATTGTAAAGGCAATTAAATGGTACAGTAGGCAGAACACTGGGCCTGGTGTTAGGAAGATGCATCTTCCTCAAACATTAACCAGCTAGATGATCCTGGGCAAGTCATTTAATCCTGTTCGCCTCAGTTTCCTTATATATAAAATCAGTTAGAGAAAAAAATGGCAAACCACTCCAGGATCTTTGGCACAAAAAAACCCCCAACAAACCAAATGGAGTCACAAAGAATTGGACATGACTTAACAATAACAAATTGTACTCTTTTTAACTCTATGAGGGAACATAGAAGAATTAGAGAAGAATGAAAATCACTGTTTTCAGTGATAGATAGATAGTGTATTCAGTGAATAGATAGGACAATAGAATACCTGATGGATAGAAGACAGCTGTTTAATTTTTATTTTGCTCTTATTTTCCCTGCTTATCAAAATGATCCTTGAACCAGAAAGGACTGAATAAAAAAGGCCAATAGAGAGAGAGAGAGAGTCCCCAAGGTAAGTAAGAAAACAATAAGAAAGCTACTGCTGTTCTGGAATTCAAGGGTCCAGGCCTAGAGGCTTACATCTTAAGGAATGATCAGTGTAATTTATGAACATTTGTCAGTGATCTATAAAAACTCAAAAATGAGGGAGAGGTAACACAGGTCTGGAGAAGGAAAAATAGTATTTCACTTTTTCAAACAAGGAAAGAGAACAGGAAGGAAAGAAACAGAATCTACAAATAATGGGTCCAGGAGTTTGAGTCTGGCAAAATTCTAAATTCTGTACTTTATGATATTTAACATGTTTAAAATCAATGCTTTTGATTCATGTTTGTCTTTGTATCTCTAGTACCAAGAGCTCTCCTGTGCTATTATGTTTCCTCCACCCACACCTAGCACAGAATATGTAGGCACAAATAGGTGCTTAATATATATTTATTGAATTGAATTACCTATTTAATTTCAGTTCCCATGTAACCCAGGTAGAATAGAGATGCCTTGAGGGTTGGGCCGCTTTGTTATGTCTCTGTATTCCTAATACCTAAGTGCATAGTAGGTATATAATAAATAAATGTTTGTTGGATTGGATTGAATTAAAATCATGGATTACCTATACTGGGAATCCAGGTTCATTTGTATGAATAATACCTTTCCAGGTCATTTTTTCAATAGATTTGACTAATTTTCCTCAGGAGGGATTAGGGCAAAATGTTTTCTGTAGAGCACACATAATTTACACAAAACATTAGAAGGAAAAAGGCTTATGCATATCCTCCAGAAATAGCAGTTTAACACTATTGGCCAGGAAAAATTATCTTGCTGTTCAGTCAAAATGCTGGCACAAATTCAGCTCCATGATTCATCCTCCCCTCTCTTTGGTATTTATTCATTCTGCCGAATTAAGTGCAGAGATTTGTCACTGAAGTGACAAACTTTTTGGCATTTTATAATACCATTTCCTAAGGCATAAGGGGCAATGGTCTTGATTGGAAGAAATATCCACCAGTACTGGCCATAGCAGATCTCAAATTGTATTATAAAAGTGGTAATTATCAAAACAATCTGGTACTGGCTAAGAAATAGTGGTGAATCCATGGAATAGATTAAGGTACAGGTTACAGTATATTAAATGACCAAAATAATCTAGTATATGATAAACCCAAAAATCTAAGTTTTTGAAACAAAAATTCATTATGTGAGAAAAACTGCTAGAAAAACTGGAAAACAGTATGACAAAAACTAAGTATAGATGAATATCTCATACCGTATACATAAGATTAAAATGGGTACATGATTTACACATAAAGGGTGATACCATAATCAAGTTAACAAAGCATGGAATACTTTTATCTGTCAGATTTATAGATAAGGGAATAATTTAAGACCAAAGAAGATATAAAATGTAAAATAGATAATTGTGATTATATAAAATTAAGGTTTTGCACAAACCAAACAATGCAACCAAAATAGTAAGAAAAGCTGAAAATTTTGTAACAAGTATCTCTGATAAAGGCCTCATTTCTCAAAAAATAAAGAACTGAGTCAAATTTATAAAAATATAAGTTATTCCTCAATTGATAAGTGATCAAAGAATATGAACAGGCAGTTTTCAGACAAAGAAATCAAAGCTATATATAGTCATGTGAAAAATGCTCTAAATCTCTGTTGAGAAATGTACATTAAAACATCGCTGAGATATCACTTCACCCCTATCAGAGTGGCTAATATGACAAAAATGGAAAATGTTAGATGTTGGAGAGAATGTAGGAAAATTGGGACAACTGGGACACGAATGCACTGTTGGTGGAGTTATGAACTGATCCAACTATTTTGGAGAGCATTTTGGAACTACGCCCAAAGGGCTATAAAATTGTATATACCCTTTGGTCCAACAATATCCCAAAAACATCCAAAAAAGGGGAAAGGAAAGGATCTATTTATATAAAAACATTTATTGCAGCTCTTTTTTGTGTTGTCTAAGAAACAGAACTCAACCGGATGCCCATCAATTGGGGACTGACTAAACAAACTGTAGTATGTGATTGCAATGGAATATTATTGTGCTATAAGAGATGAAAAAACAGAATGATTTCAGAAAACCATGGAAAGACTTAACATACCTGTTACATAGTGAAGTGAATAGAACCAGGAGAATGTCACACATAGTAATAGCAATATTGTTGAAGAATTGTAAATGACTTAGTTATTCTCAGTAATATAGTCCAAGATAATCCCAAAAGACTAACAAAAATAGCTTATTATCTGCCTACAGGGAAAGAACTGATATTAACTGAATACAGACTGAGGCCTCTTATTTTTCACTTTCTTTCATTTTTTTCCTTTTTATTTGGGTCTTCTTATCCAAAATGACTAATATGGAAATATTTTATATAACTGCATATGTATAACCTGTATCTGATTATTTACTAAATAAGCGGGGTGGGGAGGGAAAGGAAATAAGAAATAGAACTTTAGATAAAAAAATTTTTAAAAGAAAAAATACCCACCAATGATGAAGCTACAGAACTTTTGGAAGTAATCAAAAAGTATAATAATAATGATGATGATGACAAATACTGTGCTCTTATAACTGACATATTTATATAGAACCTTCATATTCATTTATACATACACATCCATATAGCCCTCCATATGTATTCATTTCCATAGATCCTGGAAAGGAGGAAGTGGAATGTACCAAAGGTATCATAATCTTCCTTTTTATAGATGGAAAAACTGGGATAGAGCGAGTAAATGTTCTGGCCAAAGACGAGGAGCTAATAAATGGTAGCGCTAGGACTGGAATACAAGAGGCATTGTGATCCTGGCCTCTTGATAAGTCTTTCTCCATTATACCATAATAGCCTTGTATTTATTATTTGTACAGTATTTATTAATCTTTGCCCCTCTCTTATATCTCTCCCTGTCAAATGATATATTCAACTTTCTAATGCTTTTCCTCTCATTCACCAAAATCAATTTCTTTGCCTCATCAGTTATTTATGTTGCTCTTCTCTGAGAGAGCATGGCATTAGACTTGTAGTCAGAAAATTTTAGAAACTTGCTGGTTAAATCTTTTCACTTTGCAACTATGTAAAATAGGAATAGATAGTAATTATACCTAGGGACAGCAAGTTGGTATAGTGGATAGAACACTGGACGTGCAAGCAGGAAGACTCCTTTTCATGAGTTCAAATCCACCCACAGACAATTACTAATTATTGACCCTAGGAAATCACTTAATCCTGTTGACCTCAGTTCCCCATCTGTAAAATGAGCTGGGGAAGGAAATGGCAAACCACTCCCATATCTTTGCTAAGAAAATCCCAAATGGGGTCATGAAGAGTTGGACAAAGTGATTCAACAACAACATAATTATACTAACACTATAGAATTGTTGTGGGGAACAAAGGAAATTAAATATGTTGAGTATTTTGCAAATCTTATCACACTACATAAATATTGTGTCCTATTCCTATTCTCCTATTCTCCAAGCTTCTTCCAGCATACCTGAGCAATCACTTGGACACAGAAGGAATGAAGAACAAATACTACCTTCTTCAAACTGTTTCTCCATCTGTTTCAAAGCTTTAAAAAATCCCCTTTTTCTTACCAGGCTTTCAGCAGTAAGGTCTGGCAAATCGTGGATGGTACAGGAGGGATAATCCAGGACTGAGATGCTAGAAAGAGAAGAGATGAGGATTTACATGTGAATTCTACCAAACATTTAAAGAACAATTAGCCCCAATGCTTTATAAACTATTTGGAAAAAATAGGGGAGTGAAGGAGTCCTACCAAATTCCTTTTATGACACAGACATGGTACTGATACCTAAACCAGGTAGGTTGAAAACAGAGAAAGAAAATTATAGACCAATCTCCCTATTGAATATTGATGGTAACATCTTAAATAAGATATTAGAGAAGAGATGAGGAGGACCAGCATTAAGGAAGCATACCAATAGATGAGTCAAAGATCAAAGATACTTCTCCCACCAAGATCCCACTGCCTTCTGCATTTCCAGCAACAAGCCATGGCCATTTGCCCCATCCTGTGGGACCCAAAAGGACAAATTCCAGGGCCAGTCTCTCCTAAATGGGTGAAAAGGGCTAGAAACTACAGAGGTATAATAGATTGCTTGTTTATTTTTTCTTTAAGTTGTATAGACTGATCTATGGAGATACTTCCCAAACCCAAGTAATCCAATCCAATAAGTTTTTATCGAGAACCTTCTATGTGCAAGGCACTGAGGATACAGAGAGAATGAAAAAAGTTCTTGACCTTAAGGAGGCTACATTCTATTGGGAGAACACAACTTCTAAACAGAGCCATATGTACTGGATAACTTGAAGAAGAAGCGAACACTAAGTAATCAAGAGGGTCAGGAAAGGCTTCCCATAGGAGACGGTAAATAAGCCTAGTTTGAAAGAATCTAGTGATTCTAAGAGGTAGAGATGAAAATGGAGCTCATTCCAGGTACAGGAGACAACACGTACAAAGACATGGAGGTGGGAGAAGATGCTAAGTTTGGGGAACAGTAAGTAGTGTGTCTGGAACAAACTTTGTGAAAGAGAATAATGTGCAGACTGGGATGGGAGGCTGCAGCCAGATAGCACTTCCCAGGGTGAAAGGCTGAGGGAGGATAAATGTTCTCCTGGGCCTCTTACAGCATCTCTTTCAAAAGCCAGCAGCTTGTGAGTGTGAGCCTTCTGAGGAAGCCAAGATTCTCTCTCTGCGCCCTCTCTGAAGCAGAAGCTTTGAGTGGGGACAAGGGGATAAAGGAGGGATTTGGTTCTTATACCCAGGACCAATCTGGCAGTTCAAGTAGAGTAACAGGATACATCCCTGAGACAGGTGGAAGATGGAGTTGATAGAGGCCAGCAGAGAACACAGTATAGCATGCATGGGTCAGAAACTGAAATAGCTAAGGGCTGAAAACGAGGGGCACAGATTTCAACTGTTTGCATTTTCAGAGCTCTGAGGTTTGGCTTAAACTACCCCATGCTTCCGCTTCTTCACATGTACAATGGCATCTAATGACTTGAGGACAAGAGGACTGAATTCAAAATCGGAGAACCTCTGACACCTTAAGAAGATCCCCTCCACTCTTTCTGGGCTATTACTCTCTCTTTTTTTTTTTTTTCCTCCTTGCTGTCCAATTTTTTTTTTTCATTTTTTTAATAGCCTTTTATTTACAGGATATATACATGGGTAACTTTACAGCATTAACAATTGCCAAACCTCTTGTTCCAATTTTTCACCTCTTACCCCCACCCCTCCCTAGATGGCAGGATGACCAGTAGATGTTAAATATATTAAAATATAACTTAGATACACAATAAGTATACATGACCAAAACATTATTTTGCTGTACAAAAAGAATCAGGCTCTGAATTATTGTACAATTAGCTTGTGAAGGAAATCAAAAATGCATGTGTGCATAAATATAGGGATTGGGAATTTAATGTAATGGTTTTTAGTCATCTCCCAGAGTTATTTTTCTGGGCATAGCTAGTTCAGTTCATTACTGCTCCATTAGAAATGATTTGGTTGATCTTGTTGCTGAGGATGGCCTGGTCCATCAGAACTGGTCATCATCTAGTATTGTTGTTGAAGTATATAATGATCTCCTGGTCCTGCTCATTTCACTCAGCATCAGTTCGTGTAAGTCTCTCCAGGCCTTTCTGAAATCATCCTGTTGGTCATTTCTTACAGAACAGTAATATTCCATAATTTTCATATACCACAATTTATTCAGCCATTCTCCAACTGATGGACATCCATTCAGTTTCCAGTTTCTAGCCCCTACAAAAAGGGCTGCCACAAACATTCGTGCACATACAGGTCCCTTTCCCTTCTTTATAATCTCTTTGGGATATAATCCCAGTAGTAACACTGCTGGATCAAAGGGTATGCACAGTTTGATAACTTTTTGAGCATAGTTCCAAACTACTCTCCAAAATGGTTGGATTCGTTCACAACTCCACCAACAATGCATCAATGTCCCAGTTTTCCCGCATCCCCTCCAACAATCATCATTATTTTTTCCTGTCATCTTATGGGCTATTACTCTCACTGGTAAAAATGAAGGTGTGGGTCTAGTTTCAAAGGTCCTTTACAGCTCTAAAGTTGCTTGTTGTTTCTTGTCTTGGTTAGAACTGAGATTTAACTGGTGTAGGAAATACTCTGTATTAATGCGGAACAGGAACTGAAATTCAGAGTCTAGAGAATCCTGAGTGGCTAAGTGATCTCTCCAGGGTCACAAAGTTAGCATCAGAGATAGGACTTGAAACTTGGGTCTTCCTAATTCCAAGACAAGCTCTCTAGCCACTAGGGCACGCTGCTTCTCCTGTGATCTACCTTGTATAGATAAAATTACATCATAGATGTGAAATGTGTAATTCTGATGGCTCTAGCATACACAGCCTTTTGCCATCCCCTCCTGTCGGTTGTTTCTCAAGTCTGCAGGCTTTCCCCAAAGGCACAACTTTCCAGGTACCTACAATGACAACCTAGTATAAAACAACATGAGGAGTGGCCATCCTACCATCCTCAAACAGACTGCAAACGTGTTTATGCTGATGCAGCCTAAAATCAAATGAACTAAAAGAATAAATGTAATTTGAGGCACCAGAACATCTAGAACATGGGAAATGAGAGTCCTGGGGTTTTCAGTATTTCACATGTAATACTACAGCTTGTTTTAGATCCTCCCACATTTTGGGAGGAACAAATGGGAACATATCCAGAGGAGAGTGACCAGGGTGGTAAGGGAACTCAAAACCATGCCAAAAAAGGATCTGTGGAATGATCTAAGAATATTTGTCCTAGAGAATCAAAGACTTAAGAAGGACATGACAAATCTTTTAAATCCTCTAAGACATCTGTGATGTGGAAGAGAGATTATCTTTATGTAGTCTTAAAAAGGATATAAGTTACTGGGAGATAGATTTGGATACCACATTAAAAAGGAACTTCCCAACAACTAGAGCCAATCACAAAGAAATGGATTGACCTTGTAGGAAATAATTCAAAGGTGGAAAGGACATCAGAAGCACTTAGTACAACCTGTACCAGAACAAAAATCTTTTCTACAATGTCCTACTTTAAGTGATCATCAGATCTTTGTCTAAAAGCTTCCCAAGGAAATCCATTCACTTTTCAATATATACTTATTAGGCAGTTTTCTCCACAGCAAGAAGAAATTAGCCTTTCTATATCCTCCACTTACTAGTACTATCAAAATTTACCCTCTACGGCATATGACACTTTCCAATATTTGGAAAATATTTCTTCCTTAGTTCAAATGCAGACGTAGCATTATTAGAAAAGTTCAAAAATCATGTTTCTCTATTTGGGATCAAAGAGAGTATTGTTTCTTACAAAAGAGAAATTGTAGGGAGAAGTGATGTGATCAGAAAATTGGATCTATCCTCAAAAGTAATCTCAAATGCCTTATTCAAAAACATAGTCTATCTTAGCTGATTTCAGAAAAGCCTGAAAAGATTAACATGAACTGATGCTGAGTGAAGGGAGTAGAATGAAGAGAATATTATACACAGTAGCAACAAGACTATGTGATGATCAATATGACAATTAGCTTTTCTCAGTAATAGTGATCCAAGACAACTTCCATAAACTTAGGATGGAAAATGCCAATCACCCCGAGAGAGAACTATAGAAACTGAACATGAACTGAAATATAATATTTTCTCTCTTTTGTGTGTGTGGGGCCTGAGGGTGTGTTTGTTTTTTATTTTTTATGTTTTCTTCCCTTTTGGTCTGATTCTTTTTGCACAACATGACAAATATGAAAATGTTAAAAAAAAAATTGAACATATTTAACCTATATCAGATTACTTGCCATCTTGGGAAGGAGGGAGGTAAGGGAGAGGGGAAAAAAAATTTGGAACACAAAGTCTTACAAAAATGAATGTTGAAAACTTATCTTTCTATATCTTTGAAAAAATAAAATACTATTGAAATTTTTTTTTAAATAAAAATAAAATAAAATTTAAAAATATATAGGTCTGATTCCTTGGATATGGTATTGTAAGAAAGGCTTGGTACAGACCAATGGGGGCTCTAAAGGTTGTGTTCAGGCAGAACCTGAGGTCCCAAGGGAGTTATCCTTAACATGTAAGCCCACAAGAAGTTACAGAAATTTGGGGATGCCAAAAATTACTTTCCTGCTGATACTTATAAGGCTTTTAAGAATTCTCTGCTAGTAAAGGACTTTCTAACTTTCAAAAACTCCATTGCAGATAAATGTTTTCAGATTGAGGAGGGCAGATACCTCACCAGAGATTTTAGATTTCTTAAAATATCACAGGATAATAAATAACAATGCTTTCAGAAAAACTTGGGGAGACTTACATGAAGTGGTGCAAAATGAAGGGAGCAGTACCAGGAAAAAATCATACATGGTAATAGCAATATTATATGATGATCAACTGTGAATGACATCCTCAGTCATACAATGCAAGACAAGGGTGATGAAAAATACTATCTACCTTTAGAGAAAAAACCGATGGAGTCAGAATGCAAATTAAAGCATACCTTTAAAACTTTCTTAATTATTCTTGAGGGTTTTTTTTTTTACTGTATTTTCTTTTGAAATATAATTAATATGGAAATGTTTTGCATGAATGCCAATGTAATCTATTTCAAATTGCTGGCTTACTCAAGTAGGGGAGAAGGAAAGAAAGAAGTGAGAATATTGGAACTTGAAGATTTAAAAACATATTTTCAAATTTTTTTATTGCATAAAGTGAGTAGAACCAAGAGAACATTGTACACAGCAACAGAATTATGTGATGATCAACAATGATGGACTTGGCTCTTTTCAACAATGAGGTGATTCAAGGCAATTCCAACAGACTTGTGATGGAGAGAGCCATGTCTATCCAGAAAGAGAACTAGAAAGACTGTGAATCAGAGCATAATATTTTCACTTCTTTTGTTTGCTTTATTTTTCTCATGTTTTTTTTTTCTTTTACTTTTTGATCTGATCTTTCTTGTACATCATGACCAATAATATGGTAATATGTTTAGAAGAATTGTACATGTCTAATCTAATTCCTTGCTGCTTAGGGGAGGGAGGAAGGAGGGAGAAAAATTTGGAACAAAAAGTTTTGCAAAGGTGAATGTCTGTACTTGGAACAATAAAAAACTATTAAAAAACAAAAACAAACAAATAAGGAATGCAGCTGTGGACCACTTAAAAAATTTTTTTTTGCATCCTTAGGACCTTGCACTAATAGATGTTTAATAAATATTAATTTTTAAAATTGAAAAAAATTACTGACATGTAATTTAGAAAAAATAAAAAAGAACTTTGATCAAAACTATTAGCAAAAAAAAAAGAAGAAAAAGAAAGAAAGAAAAAAAAGTCACAACACAAACCCAAATAACTATTTCCCCTTCCTGAGGAGTAACTACAAAATCACATCATCAAAAGGGGGGTGAGGGGGAAGATGAAAGGAGAAACAGAAACAGAGAGACAAAGGGGGGAGGGAAAAACGGAGAGGGGGAAATGAACAGGGAGAAAGGGAGGGAGAGGAGGAGGGGAAGGAGGAGAGAGGGAGAGAGGAAAAGGGGGAAGGGGAAGAGGAGAGAGAAAGGAGGAAGGGGGGAGAGGAAAGGGGGAGGGAAGAGGGAGGAGAGAGAAAAGGGATTAGAAACAAGCCATGTCTTATTTTATTTGATTATCACTCTAAAAATACAACCCTTCTGGCCTAAAATGGGCCAACATCATAGAAATATTAAATGATTCAAAAACTTCCCAAAGGAGATTTAAAAACACTAATCTAATTGGGTCAATTTGGAAATGGGCAGGAAATGGGTGTCTTGGAAAAGCAGAGGCTAGAACAAGGGAATCCTAGAGTCTGAGCTCCTCCTCTTCCTTGAAAAGACAAAAACCCTTATCTAAGGAGCAATTCAATTCATTAGATATTTGAGTGCCTCCCACAGTTCAAAGCACTTTACTGGTGCCACTTATCAGTGAGGGATGTGAAGTAGGGTTAAAGTCTCTTGGCCAAAAAAAAGTTTAAATCCTAAAAATGAACTAGGACCCAACCTACCAAGCCCTTTTCAGTATCTCTCCTCATTCAGACCTTCAGGACCCACAGCTCCCTGCTCAAAACTGCCCTCTCCATTCAGGATCCCAAATTTCTGTTTACTTCTCTACTTTCCCACTCCCCAGAGTGATCCTTCCAATGCCCCATTCCAAAGGGCCTTAATCTCATTGAGTTTATCCATTTAGAAAATTATCTATATTATATAGCTGTCCTTCCCTTTCCTCATCTCCCACATTGATAAAGGTTTAATATATTAATTCTCTTAGGGGGTATTTGAATTAATTTCTGTTTTAATACTACGACTTTACATAAGGTATTTTACTGCCTACACTGTCCCATCCATTTTCTCATTTATCCTCCCAACACCCCTGTACAGTAGATAGAGTCTCTATTATTTTCATCTTATAGTGAAATCAGAAAGGGAGAAAATAATGATCTTATGGTTTAAGCAGTGGTTCTTAAAGTGTGGTCCCTAACAATCTTTTGGAGTCTGAGAATTCAAAATTATTTTCGTAATAATACTCAGATGTTTTAATATTTAATACCGCATAACCCACAAAACCAAAAACTAATTGAGGTATCCTCAATTTTTAAGAATATAATGGGATTATGAAAAGATGCTCCAAATCAGATTAATTAGAAAAATGCAAATTAAGACAACTCTGAGATACCATTACACACCTCTCAGACTGGCTAGGATGACAGGAAAAGATAATGATGAATGTTGGAGGGGATGTGGGAAAACTGGGATACTGATGCATTGTTGGTGGAGTTGTGAATGGAACCAACCATTCTGGAGAACAATTTGGAACTATGCTCAAAAAGTTATCAAACTGTGCATACCCTTTGATCCAGCAGTGCTGCTACTGGGCTTATACCCCAAAGAGATACTAAAAAAGGGAAAGGGACCTGTATGTGCCAAAATGTTTGTGGCAGTCCTTTTTGCAGTGTCTAGAAACTGGAAACTGAGTGGATGTGTTATGCCAAAGTTCCCTTTTAATGGAGTGACTAGTTCCTCCAATTGTCCTATTTTGTAATTCTGCCTTAGGTTATAACCGTGCCCTCTTAATGGTTGAGATGAAGGTTTTATAGACATTCCTTAATGTCATTAGAATATCAGTAACCTCCCTCTATTAGGTTATCCCCACCTAGGTCCCTCTATTATGTCATTGTTCTTGTTATTTCATAAAAAGCTCGCTGCCCCGATACTTGGGGCTAGACTCTTTTGAGATGATAGTCTCATCTAGCCCTGGGAACATGGATGCATTGGTCCCAGTATTTCTCTCCATTTAATAAATTATTGAATTGGTCTCTAATCTCTGTCTTGCTCAATTTCTTCGGCATTACAGATGTCCATCAATTGAAGAATAAATTATGGTATATGAATGTTATGGAATATTATTGTTCTATAAGAAACAACCAATAGGATGATTTCAGAAAGGCCTGTAGAGACTTACATGAACTGATGCTGAGTGAAATGCGCAGGACCAGGACATCATTATACACTTCAACAACAATATTATATGATGATTAATTCTGATGGATGTGGCTCTCTTCAACAATGAGATGAACCAAATCAGTTCCATTTGTTCAATAATGAATAGAACCAGCTACACCCAGCGAAAGAACTCTGGGAAATGAGTGTGAACCACTACATAACATTTCCACTCCCTCTGTTTTTGTCTGCTTGCATTTTTGATTTCCTTCTCAGATTATTTTTACCCTATGTCTAAGTCTGATTTTTCTCATGCAGCAAAATAATTGTATGGATTTATATACATATATTGTATTTAACATATACTTTAACATATTTAACATGTTTGGATCTACCTGCCATCTAGGGAAGGGAGGGGAAAAGTTGGAACAAAAGGTTTTGCAAGGGTCAATGCTGAAAAATTACCCATGCATATATCTTGTAAATAAAATGCTATAGAAAAAATAACATAATGGGGTCCTGAGGCCAAAAAGGTTTGAGAATCACTGGTCTGGTTGCTTTCATCCTTCATTCTTGAAGTGGAAAATATTCAATATCCAGAGTCAGGAGACCTGAGTGTGACAGTAATATATTTTGTGATTTTGGCTCTTAGTTTCTTAATCTGAGAATAAGATGCTCTCTGGGAATCTCTTCTGCTCTTGATGCTGATACACGATGTGTATGACCCTAAGTAAGATCCTTTCTTGCACTAGAATTCTATGATTTTATGGCTTGCTTGAAGTCACAGAACTAATAATTAGTTGAGCTCAGACCCAGGCTCAGATCTTAATTTAGGTCAGTATTCTTTCCCAAATGCAAAAAGAAAAAAAAAACAAAAACAAAAACAGTTCTTTCTAGAGAACTCTTCAAAAATAAAAGGCTTTTTGTGATAATGGTGAAATTTTAGACACTTCGAAGAAAAGAGGTAGATATATAGGGCCTCCTCCTCCGCCAGACTCCCTTAGCAGTCATGTACTTTTCTTGTAATTAGTGCCTAACGCTAACCATTCCTTTTGATCTAAAACACCTCCTCAAAACTCATAGATGTTCATTCACACAAGTCCCATGATTCATAAGTGAAAAGCAAGCAGGCTGCTGCCATTACATAACTTCCTTGGATCACATCATTTGAAGAGCACCTGCTCTTGCCTTTTAACCTTAAGGACCTGCTCTGGCCAGAGGAAGAAAGAAAAAAAAAACAGTAGATCAGAAAAGGCTTTCTAAACCTCTCCTGCTCCTGAGGTCCCCCTAGATGTGGCACTAGAATGACTCAAAGGCTCTAGGATTTCCATCTTGGCTGTAATTTCATCCAGCTCTCTCACTTCCTCCATGAGGGAAACCAAGGCTTAGAATAGGAAAGTCATGGCGCAGCTGGATAGCAGTGGATAGAACACTGGTGCTGGAGTTGGGAGGATCTGAGTTCAAACCTCTGACACTGGCTAGCTGTGTGACCCTGGTCAAGTCACTTAACCTTAACTGCCTCTCAAAACAAACAAACAAAAAGAGAATATGACCTAGCTGGATTCAAATGAAGGTCTTATAATTACATCCCATTGTTTTCTTTTAAATCATGAAGGAGCAGATATACAGCGTTATACTTTTGCAAAAACTTCTGGCTTCCCTAGCACTATGTACTCATTCAGACCTAGAACTAAAGGTAAGACATCAAGAACTCTACTTCCCATTCCATTATCTCCACTACCCCACCCATCCACTCAGTTTCTTCCATCCCTACTTATTGAGGTACTGCCTTCTTAATTGGACTTCTAGTTCTATGTTCTTCTACCCAACCCTCTCCTAGGGTCAGAGTGTTACAAGAAGACCACCCAACCTCAAAATAAAATAAAATCCTTCCCAAGTGCCTAATAAGATAAGCACATTCACCAGCAGAGTTTCATTTCTTTAAGTTTTGGGGGCATATTGTCTTTCAAAGTGGCTCATTAAAATACAAATGTGTCTGGGAAGGGTTAACACCTAAATTCCTGTCAGTTAATTTTCAAAGATGACAGCTAATTAGCAGAGCCAGTAGGGCCCACTAGGGATTAAGAATCTGGAGTGAAGGCAGGGCTCTAGGAAATGAGAGGCAGAGACAATTCCATTCAATTTCCAAAATACAAACTGCCTTCATCCTAATTTTGCACACAGAATCCCCAGACCAGAGAGCAAATAACAAGCCTCTTGGTACTAAAGAAGCCCCTATGTATGTTGCCCCCCATTAGAAGGGTGACTTCTTAGAGAAACTGTGTTTTTTATTTCTATAGTACTTAGCACAGTGCTTTGAATATAACCAATATTAATTATTAAATTCAATGAATATTTATTAAGCATAACATTATAAATTTAAAACAATCAATAATTGTGATTATAATTTTTAATTTCATAAATTAAACATTTTAAATTATTAAGAACAATAATAACTTAAATGGTTTTTTCATTCATTCAGTTACCTGTTTTTGGCTGTGATGTAGGATAAAATATTTTGATTGAAGAATTTCAGGATCAAGGGAATACAATTGGCAAACACCAGGTGTTGAGACACATATTCAAACTAAATCAAAAAAACAAAAGGAAGTTGTGTGTAAACATGGTTCCTGAACAGGCAGGATGATGGCGACGGAAAGAAAACACACATAAGCTTAATGAGGGAACCTGAATCCTTCCTATTTTTCAGTCACTGTTAAGGACCATGCCTAGGTGGAAGGGCAGGTCAATTCTCTGAAAGACTCCACAGCTGTGGATTGTGACACTTGAGGGAGCTGTGGAGCAGCCTTTACTGACACAGGTGTTACTTGTAGACTGAGAACGAGATAAATTGGAGGCTGAGGGACGAGGAGAGAAGTCAGACAACGCAATGGCCTCTCAGTCTCCTTATATCCTCATCATCCGCTCACATGAAGAGACAGGTCTGAGTTAGGCCTCCAGCAGCCACTGGCAGCTGGCTCCGTATCACAAGAAGTCACATCCATGGCACCAAGTTTCCACCTCCCATTTCCATAGCACTCTACAATTCACAAGGTACTTCCCTCACAACTCAATGATATTACTGATTTGTCCAGGGTTGCACAGTTCATAAGTGACAATACTCATTTCAGGGCTTCTAACTTTCTTTGAGTCTAGTTCTACCACACAACATGGTTGCTATATCTGGGGTGACTCAATCTTCTGCCCTATCCTGGAATTATTCTTTCTCTAGGCATCAGTTTTCCAATCTGTGAAAGGGGGCTATAGCTCTTCAACCCTCGCTACACAGCAATTGGGTAGTAAGAGGACTTCATAACAAAAAGGAAAATGTGACGGCAGACAGAAGTGATGAGATGCTTGCAAAAAACAATTTAAAAATCCAGGTAATCACAAAGTGGCGTGTTTTTTATTCATCCAAAAGGAGCTGAGGAATTCCCTCAGGAAGAGCTATCCTTCCTAGCACTAAACGTCTGGCCCACACTGGCCCTACTATTCCAGATTTAGACAGGGCAGGTGCACTCAAGCCCCAACAACTGCAAGAGAGAATGAAAGGGGGCACTAGGCAGGGTAACTACTCAGTTACCAAAAGTCCTGTGACTTTTGTGCTCATAATCTTGGGAGGGAGCCAGGAATGGTCAAGGTGTCAGAGATTCATTTCATTTTTCTGAGATGGCACAGACTCAGTGCCCGAGTGGAGGATGGGTTTGAGGGCAGCGATAGTCATGGCAGAGAGTCATAGAGACCCAGATGTCATTAATATTTACAAAGCATCTAATATGCACCAGGCACCATTCTAATAAATACTGGGGATGTAAAAGACAAACAGGAAAGGATGTTGTAGTGCTTCTTAGAAGGATGGGGGGAAGGGAACACTCATTCTTTGTGCAATATTAAAGCTGAAAGGGACCTTTGACATCATCAAGTCCGACTTCCTTGCTCAAGGAGCAAGTTGAGGTCTGAGGCATCTATAATTGCACAGCTAATTATTGGAAGAAGATTAGAATGCAGTTCTTTCCCTTCTGATCCCCAAACTAGCAAACACTATATTGAGTCACCCATCCTCCAAAATATATAACATTTCTTTAAGTTACTTAATCCCAGTTGTGCTAAAAGTTAAAAAAGTTCCAAGCTTTCCCTGAAGAAAAAAAGGAAAAAAAGGTATCTTCATTGGCAAGCTCCCTTACCCTGGCCTTATGCCAGGGATAGAGCAGGAGTGAGCTCAGTCATAGACTCTTAAGAGTGGGGAGGCACCTCAAGGGCCATACTGATACCTGAAAATAAAATCTCTTTTGTTGTTTTGTTTTTGTGAGGCAGCTGGGCATGCCCAGAGGCACCCAAATAATAAGTGTCAAGTGTCTGAAGCTAGACTTGAATTTGGATCCTCCTGACTCCAGAATTAGTGCTATAACTACTGTGCCATCTAGTTGTCCCCTGAAAACAAAATCTAACTTAAGTATACCTAAGACAGTCATCTAATCTCTTCCTGAAGATTTCCAGTGAAGGGAAACTCATGTCCTCCTTAGGCAGTCCATACCACTTTTGGATATCTCTAATTTTTAGAAAATCTTTAGAAGAAACCACCAAAATCTGCTTCTTTCAAGTTTTCACTCTCTCGTCCTAGCTTTGCCCTCTGTTCTAAAGAAGAAAAGGTCTAATTCTTTTTTTGTGTGTTTATTTTGGAGCACAGGGCCACACAGCTAGTAAGTGTCTAAGGTCAAATTTGAACTCCTGCCTCTAGGGCCAGTGCTCTATCCATTGTGACATTTATCTTCCCCAAATTCATCTTTCACATGATAGTCCTTTAATATATTTGAAGGCAGTTGCCAAGTTCTCTTCTCCCTTCTCCCTTCCCTCTTCCCAAGTCCTCTCTTCTGCAGGCTAAATAAGCCAATTCCTTCCCTTGATCCTTGACAGAAATGTTCTCCCATCCCTTCACCATCCTCTGGATTCTCTCCAACTGGTAATATCCTTTCTAAAATGTGGTACCCAGAACCAATCATCTAGATGGGGACCAATGAGGGCAGAGTATAGCAGGATAGTCACTTCCCTGGCCCTGGACAGCGGGAAGCTTCAGCTTAAGGGGAAGGGAATGGATTATAAAGCTTCCTGTTTCCAACAATTCCTCCTCTCTCTAGAGTCACTAGCAAAGGGAGGGTGGTGAGCACAGCAGCTTAGGATTTTTGGTTTCTGCTTTGTTGAGGTGTGTTTAGGAGGAGAGATGATGGATATAGATGTGTGGTTTCCTACCATTCTCTTCTGTGAGACTTTTATCACTGGTTTATCTCTGGTGGCTCACTGTGCCCAGGAAGAAGAAACTGTCCTCTGCCCCCAATTTGTCAAGATACAAAGATGCCCTAAAGGAGTCCTTGCCTACACAGTTACCAATTCATATACACTCCTGCACACACAGTGATTGCAGCTCACACAGACCTAACTACATTAAGGTTTCTTGTCATGTCACATCCAGCTCCCCTCCAATTCAATAAACATCAGTGACTCCCTATTACTTCCTCCAAGATCAAATAGAAAACCCCGTTGGGCTTATAAAGCTCTTCAAAACCTGGCTCCTCCCTCCTCCCTTTTCAGTTTTCTTACACTTTATACCCTTCCACATACACTCCAACCCAGAACCACCAGCTCTTTGCTGTTCCATACACAGCCACTCCAGCTCAGTGCTTTCCCTGACTATTCCCGAAGCCACAAATGCTCTCCTGTCTCATCTCCACTTCATGCTTCCCTGGTTTCCTTCTTATCTCAACTAGGATTCCCCATATGGAAAATAAAATAGCTTTCCTGCTCCCTCATAAGCCTAGGGGATTACCTTCTATTTGCCCCATCTGTATCCTGAGCTTGTTTATTCATTATATCCTCTACTCCACTGGACTTTGAACTCCTTGAGAGCAGAGGTTCTGTTTGCCTTTCTTTGTATCCTCGGGCTTAGAACAGAGCCTGGTACAGACAGGATACTTACCAAAGAGCTTGTTGACCAAATGGCTGCCTTGAACGTGCTTTGCTCTTAGCTACCCCAGGAGGGAGGTCTTGCAAATATTATTATCCCTATTTCATAGATGAAAATGCTAAGGCTCAGGGGAGTTTTTTGAAAGAAGCAGCTGGTGGAACAACGGGTAGAAGAATAGCCAGAGTCAGGAAAATTTGACTTCAAACGTAACTTCAGATGCCTTTTAACTGTGTGACTCTGGGCAAGTCACTTGACCCCTGCTCACTTTCTTCAATTGTAAAATAGAAATTAAAAACTACCTTGCCGGGTAGTTGAGAAGATCAAATGAGATCCATAAAAAGTGCTCAGCTCTGTGTCTGGAATGCAGTAGGTATTTAATAAATCCTTTCCTCCTTCCCCAGGATTCAAATGTGATGTGTATGATTCGAAGACACTGTGTTGCCTCAGTCATGTTTGACTTTTCATGACCCCATTTTGGGGTTCCTTTATATATGGCTTTCCTCCCTCCCCCCTTCTCTCCTTTCTTTTCTCCCTCCTTCTCTCCTTCCTTCCTTCCTCCCTCCCTCTCTCCTTCCCTCCCTTCTTTCCTCTTTCCTTGCCTCCCTCTCTCCCTTCCTCCTTTCTGGCAATTGGAGTTGTTACTTGCTCAGATTCACATAACTAGTAAGTGTTAAGTGTCTGAAGCCACATTTGAACTCAGGCCCGGACTTCAAGTCCAATGCTCTCACCACTTCGTCATCTAGCTGCCCCCATGTCCAACTTTTCATGACCCCATTTTGGGGTTTCTTTACACTTGACTGTTCTTATACACAAACACACCAACTGCCCTCAGAGTCATAGCCATCTCCTCCCTGTACCATGAGAAACAGCCTGACGTGGCACTGGATTCGAAGCCAGAAAGAATTACATTCAAATCTTGCCTCAGCCACTTATTTCAGCACACAACCTTGGCAAATCACTAATTTTCTCTTTGGGCCTCAGGGTCTCTGTTGTAAGATAAAGCTAATAGAAAGACTTCCCTGTGAGGATTGTAAACTGCCTTGTACACCTTGAAACTTCAACATAAATGTCAGCTAGCATGATCATATTACTACTCTTCTGGTGAAAACCTGAAGAAGACTCGGGTAACCCAGGTATCTGGGGTATATCTTGGGGTATATCAAGGTGTCAGGATTCCCTGTGGGAAATAGCATACTACATAGTCCAGGATTGAAAAAGTCGAATTCCACACATACATACCCACACCTGACTCTGTCCAAAACTACCATTTCTCATCTCCCTCTACCAGCCACAGATTTGTTCTAATTTCCAAAGGAAAATGGGATGCAGGTCCAGGAAGGCTTGTTCTTTTTCTGTTCACACTGAGAGAAATCATTTCTAGTTCCCTTTTTTTCACTCCTATGGCCACTACCCCAGTTCAGGTCTCATCATCTCTTGCCTGGTTGATGGCAATAGTTTATTTAAATGGTCTTTCTGCCTGAGGGCTTTCCCCACTTGACTCTCTCCTTCTATTGAATCACCAAACTGTTATTCCTAAAGTACAGGTCTGATTACATTCCACACACTGATGTCTCCAACTCAAGAAACTTCAATGATTCCCTATTACCTCTAGAATCAAATACAACTTTTCTAGAATTTGTAGCTCCTTTATAACTTAACCCTTAGCTTCCTTCCCAGGCTTCTGGCACTGCCCTCCACAAATATTACAATCCAGCCATATTGTCCTATGTGCTTCCCCTCTCACATGACTTGTTATTCCCCCCCATGCTTACAATGCTCTTCTTCTTAACCTCATAGAACCCCCGGTTTCTTTTAAGCCTTATTTCAAGCACTCCATCCTTCAGGAGGCCTCTCTCAAGTTCCCAACTGCTATTGCCTTCTCTTTTAAGGCCATCTTTCTTAAGTTTGTATTTATCTTGTATGAACAGATTTGTGTATGTGTAGTTTCCTTCCCTAAAATGTAAGCTCCCAAAGACATGGATTGCTTGTTGGTTTGATTTGTAACCCTTAGCATGCTATCTGGCACACAGTAAGCACTTTGTTCTCTGATTTGTTAACTGACTGATTAAGGGACAGATAACCTGGATGAAGAAAGGGAAAAAAAAAAAAAAAAAAAAGAAAAGCAACTCAGTTTGGCTGAGTGTCTCTATGAAAGTTTGCATCATAGCCTCTCTGAAGGGAGGAAGCTTATGAATTGAAAACTGATAACCTACTTTATTTTATATTATTTTAAGAAGACTTAGTCAATTTATTATGATCAATGACTACCTATCAGTCGGCCCTCTTATGAGTTTGAGCTTCCAAAGACTATAATTTCAGTAATCTATTATGGAATATAAAAATTGATATTCCATGACTAATAACTAAGAATTATAACTAATCAGAAAGAATGTTTATGAATCAAATTCAGACTTGTTTGTATAGGCCCTATTAAAATTTATGAGAGTTCAACTTCCTTGTTCCCATAGGCTAAAGTCCAGTCACAAAAATTCAAATGCTGACTAGAGTGGGAGATGAATTAATATAGATGTTTGCCCACCATGAAACTTTATAGGGAATGTTAGTTATGAGATACTGATTCATCTAATGAAGAAGTGATCTAAGCAGCACCAACCGATCAGAAGTAAAATGTCTCTATAATCACTGTATAATATAAATGCTATAGAAGAACTGCTCTGTCAGATGTATCCTTGACTACTGAGTAGCCTTGGATCTGATTCACTGGTATCTGCTAGCCATACTGATAAAGTGAGTATGCTCGAAACTTTGTGCCTCAATTTCTCTATATCTATTGCCACAGGCATCTCCCAGGGTGGGACTAGGGACTCTCAGCAGCTCACCTGGTAGATGTGGTTGAGTTTAAAGTGCTTCAGCAGCAGGAGCAGCACAGCAGAGATGCTCTTGACTATGATCTCTTTGTGTCTGTTCACATCGATGCCCAACTTCATGCTCTGAAGCACAGTAATGCTGGAATGGAAGAGAAAAAAAGGGAAGATGAAGAAGCACCCAGAGAATGGACTTGGAGTCAGAAGTCTGGGTAGTTTTAGTTCTGGTTCAGTCAGTTATTAGATATAAAGTGCTGAATACATCAGACAATCGCTTTAAGCCTCAGTTTCTTCATCTGTAAAACAGGGACAATAATACTTGTAATGTGTATAAGTCATGGGGGGATTTGAGGAAAGTGCTTTTTAAACTGTAGAGTACCATAGACTGTTGGTATGACTAATTGGGATGGATGATGAATGACTATTAAAATGACCGCTCCCCCATGCAGCAGTGGGACCCAGCTAGTGAGTCATGAATACTCAGGAATCTGAATGGAGGAAGTGGTTGCTCTCAGGAAAAACCACCTCCCTGTAATGTAATAATAAAATAATTCACATTACTATCGTGCCTTTACATGTGCAAGTCCTTTCTTTACAATTATCTTTTAGGGCCAAGTTAGGTAGGCAAGAATTATCCTCACTTTACAGATGGGAAGCTTTGATCCAGAGGTAAGGTAGTTAGAATTATCCATCTACCTATAGCTACTAAGTATTGGAGTCAGGATTTAACCCAGATCTCCTAACTCCCAAACCAAAAAGGTTTTAATTCAGGCTCTGTGAAATAAAACACATTTTCCTGTCCCTTCCATTCCTGACTATTTAGGGAAATGGTGGGATGCTCCATACCTAGGGGGCCCAAGGAAGGAGCCTGAATGAATGTCCAGCCTCCTCTCAATGTGCAAATATATGTGAAACAAGACCCAATGTCCCTACTCTTGTGGCAAGCGAGGTATAATGTCCTGAGCTGAGCACTGTGGGATTCCCCTCAGGACCTCAGGTACCTTTTTGGGGATATAAGGTAACCCAGATCTTTGTTCTGATCCTTCTCCTTTAGGTAGTGGTAATAATGGGTTTGGGAACAGAGGAAAACAGGGGCTGTGTGCGAGGCACGGATGCCAGTGACATGATACAGTAGAGTGTGGTATTATGGCTCAGAAAGCCTGGGTTCTAATTTCAGTTTTGCCTCATACCACATAGGACTTTGGGCAATTCATTTAACGCTCCTGGGTCTCAGTTTCCTTTTCTGTAATGATGATCGCCTTTGAAGTCCCTTCAGCTCCAGTTACTAAGTCTCTGGTTCTTAGTTTTTTCACATATTAAAGTCCATTTCAGCTCTAAATTTATGATTTGCCCCACCTCTGTTAGAGGATATTTAGATGAGGTCAGCCAAACCAGCTGACAGCTGTAGATTTCACTCTGCAGTGCCTGAGAGCAAAGGGCTAGATACGTCTCAAGAGGGCAGTGCAACAATTTGGTGGCATTAATCTGGTGCCCCTTTACATTTCCTCCTGTGCCATGCCAGGCTGTTAATCCTGGAAGTAGTGAGGAGCTTGAGAGGAAGGTGTCTGTGTGAGGGCCCTCTGCTGTTCTAGGACCCAGACACAGAGTCCTTCAACTCCTATCCTTCTACAGAGGATGGGAGAGATGGTGGCAGGTACAACAGATGCAGCCAGAGCTGCTCAGCCCTCTATCCCTAGAGAAAAAGGTTTGTCAGAGTATGTAGCATGCACTTCAATGTTGCCCAAAAGAAAGCCAGCACCTGGGAAGGGAACAGCAACCTGGGAAGCCAGGCTAACCACTAAGGGTTTGAAGCAGAAGCCAGATGAGCAGAGTCATGTCATGTATTGGGAAGGGATCACAAGACCAGATGAGCTGAAAGACCTGAGAGAGAGAATGGCAGGGGTGGGGGGTGGGGGTGGGAAGAAGAATGAGAGAACAAGAGAAAGAAAGAGGCAGGGGAGGAGAGAGAGAGAACGAGAAAGGGAGGGAGAGGGGAAGGAATAAAGAGGAGGGAGAGAGAGAGAGAAGACAAGGGGGAGAGAGAGAGAGGGAGGGAAGGAGGAAGGATATGGGGAGAGGGGGAGGGAGAGAGAGAGAGAGCGAGTACACATGCTATGTGTTCTCAGATATGGCCAATGTATTGAGTTGTTTTGTTGGACTATGCATATTTGTTATAAGAGGAGACTTCTATTTGGGAGTGAAGGGGAGAAAAGGGGTTAGTAGAAATAATAGACAAAGAAAAATAGGATATTCATAGAGCATTTTAAGTGCAGAAAAAAAACAAAAAGTAATTCAGAAAGAGATACAAATGTAATAATTTTGTTAACCTATTTGTTAAACTTTAGGTACATGGTGTCTCAAAAGTGCACTAAAAATTTTGTGACACCTATCACATATGTGTATACATATTAAAAAAAAAACCTTCACAAAGCCCAAAATTTACAGTTTCTTATTAAATCCTCTTTTCTGTTCTTCTGTCTTGAAATATGTAGGTCTGTCAATGACTTATGTACACAAGAAAAAAAGATTTTTTTTTCAAGATCAGATAGAATCAGGGAGTAGGGCTCTTTCCATTCATTCATTGATTCTATATTTATTAAAGGGTTCTTAACTTTTTCTGTGTCATGGATCCTTTTAGCAGTCTGGTTAAACCTATGGACCATTTTTAAGAATATCATTTTTAAAAGCATTAAATAAAATACATATTATAAAGGAAAATGATCAGACTGAAATACAACTATCAAAAAATTTTAAAGAAAATTCATGTATCTAAGGTGAAGAATTCCTGGTGTAAGCAAAGATTTAGTCAAGACAATTCCTGTACTAATGAACTTTATAGCCTAGCAAGAGGATAAGATACAAATAAAGATAACTTTGCTACATGATAACATTTAAATGGAGTAGAAGGCATTGATCAATACTGGTCCCATAGAACAAACCTCCTGGTGGGCTGGAACTGGTTTTTGCTGTTTTCTCTTTATCCCCAATACTAGCATGGTCCCTGGTACCTGAAAGCAGCTTAATATATATACCTCTTTGTCGACTGATGATAAAACAGACTTTCATCCTCTCAGTCCTGGTGTGAAATACTGCATATACATGGTTATTTTCTTTATTATAAAGAGAACAATGGTGGAGAGAACAGCTTGGGAAATTACTATAATATTTTTTAAAATATATATTTGAGAGTTAAAAACAAAGTGTAAGGTGATCTTAGACAAATTCATCATCATGGAAGGGGACTAGTAGTTGGCGAAGCTTTCTAAAAAAAAAAACAAATTTGACTAGAATTCTAAAGGAAAGATAGAAATTTAACAGGAAGGAGGAGGGAATTATAAGCACTAAGATCAAGAACAAAGGCAAGAAGCCAGGAAATGCAGAAAAAAGTCAAGTTTAGATGGAATGTAGAATGTTTGGGAGTAATATATGACAAAACCGCAAAGGTTGGGAAGCACTAGGTTCTAGAGAGCTTTGAATTCCAGCCAGAGGGAATTCCTGAAGCTTTTTGAGCAGAGGAAGAAAATACTAGAAAGAGCTATGCATGAAGAAAATTATTCCAGCAGTTGAATCAGCAAGGATTGGAGAGGGAAAAGAGTGGAGGATGGAAAATGGTATTGGTAACTCCAGTTGATAAGGAGGATTTCTAGTAGGAGGGTGACAATGGAAATAAAAAAGGAGAGAGATCATTGAGAGACAAGACACACAAAGAGAAATACACACACCGAGAGAAAGGGAGACAGACTGAGACAGAGAGAAACACGGGGGAAACAGAGATAGAGACAAGAGAGAAAAAACAGACTAGAAACAGGAAGAAACAGAGACAGATCTAGACACTGAGAGACAGAGACTCAGAATGGCAGATAAAAGACAGAGAGAAAAACAGACATAACACAAGGGATAGAGAAGGTGAAAGGATATGACTTAGTAAATGATTTTATGGAGAAATAAGGGGAATGAAGACACAAAGAAAACTGGAATTGATCCTACAATATATCTTTTGAGACCTGTCTCAAGTCACTCCCCTTTCAAGTAATCCATACCCATTCCTCAGTCAACAAATATTTACATGTGCCAGATACAGTAAGCCCTACCAATACAAAGAAAGCAAAAACATAGTCCTTGCCCTTAAGGAACCTACATTTGAATAAGAGAAAATCAATCACTGCTATTGAAATCCTATTCATTTTCAAGACTCATGTCCCCAGCCAGAAATAGGCTCTCCTTCTTTAGATTATCATAACCTCTTTTTTTTTTTTTTTATAAGACTATAGTATAATCTGAAGAGTATGATAGAAGGGGATTCAAAAGATCAGAAGTCCTTTCATTTCCTAGAAGTTTGGCTGTGAGTCACAATCTCTCTTAAGTCTCAGTTTTCCTATTTGTCAAGTGTTAAAAACAAAACAAGATTATTATAAGGAAATCATTCTCTAAAGGCTGTTGTTATTTCATTATTGTTTCAAAATTCAGCTCAAGAACTGCCTTCTCTATGAAGTCTTTCTTGATCTTCTTGCTGAATAGATTTACACTGTATCTGCTTATTTATGTACACAAGGTTTCTCCTGATAGAATACAAGCTCCTCGAGGACAAAGATTGTTTCAGAATTTCATCTTTGTATCCCTAGTAGTTATTGCCATGAAGTAAAACATAACTTGTTTATTGTTGCAATCATATTCTAAATTATAGGTTACGCATAAAAAAAGTTTGAGAGGTTATTGTTATATTTATAGCCTATTTGTATCAGAACTACGAGAGGGTATTATTATATTTAAAGGCTATTTGTATCAACAGTGTGAGAGTTTATTGTTATATTAATAGGTATTTGTATCAACAGCCCAAATCAGCCAAGAAAGCTAAGCTGATCTTGTTTAGTCATTTTTCAGTTGTGTCTAACTCTTCTTTGGGGTTTGCTTGGCAAAGATATTGGAGTGGCTTGCCATTTCCTTCTTTAGCAAGGTAAACAGGGCTACGTGACAGCCCAGGATCACACAGCTAGTAAGTGTTTGAGGAAGGATTTGAACTCATGAAGTTGAGTCCTGCTTCCTCCAGGCCTGGGATTCTATCCACTGAGCCAACTAGCTGTCTGGCAAGCCAATCTTAGATATATATTAAGAGAGGCACAAAGTTCAGGAAAGGAAGTGATTGTCCCTCTGTACTCTGCCCTCATCAGACCATATCTGGACCACATTCTATCATGGCTTAATATTTTGGGTAGGACACTGATAAGTTATAATATACAAAGGAGGGAAAGCAGGAGAATGAAGGGCTTTGGGTTCATGTCACGTAAAGATTAACTACAGGAATGAGCGCTACTTAGCCTTGACAAAAAAAAAAAAAACTCAGGAGAACCATGGTGACTATATTCAAGTATCTGACAAGCTATTTTTTCTACTTGTGACCCCCTTTTATCTCAAGTAACTTACATGACCTATATAAATATAGACATGTAAAATAGGAATACACATCAAATATTTACTGACAATAAATCATAATTCTGTAACTCCCAGATTCAGTTACGTGACCTTATATGGGGTTATGACCCACAGTTTAAGAAGTTTTGTGACTAACCATTTATCATGTGGAAAAGGAATTATACTCATTCCACTTGGCAAAAGTAGGGGCAAATAATGGAAATTGTAAGGAGACAAATTTATGCTTGATTTGAGAGGAAACTTCCTGCCAATTAAAGCTGCCTAAAATTAGAATATGCTGCCTGAGGAGAATAGCTTCCCCTTCACTTAAGGTCTTTAAGCAAAGAATGGATGACTTATCAGATATGTAATGTTCAGTCATTTTAGTCATGTCAGAGTCTTCATGGTTCCATTTGGGGTTTTCTTGGCAAAGATACTGGATTGATTTGTCTTTTCCTTCTGAAGTTCATTTGAATTGATGAGGAAACTGAGGCAGACAGTGTTAAGTGATTTGCCCAGTAAGTGACTTGCCTGGGGTCACACAGCTAGTATGTCTGAGGTCGGATTTGAACCCAGATGCTTCCTGACTCCAGGTCTGGTGCTCTAACATGCCACCTTGTTGCTCCTCAAATAAGTAATAGTAGGAATCTTTGATTATACCTCTGAAATATGTGACACTGGGTACCTCTCATTTCTTCAACTAGTTTCTTGAAGGGAGGCACCATATCTTACTGAATTTTGTATGATTTTCCCTCCCTCCTTTCTTTCCTTCCCCAGTGAATTCATTTGTGTGAAGAACTCCCTGTAATGAAGCTTTCCTCCATTGAAGCAGATTAGCAACTGATTCATAAGTTATAGTCTTAATGAATTGCCAAGGCCCAGGTAGGTAAAAATGACCTGCCCAGGATCAGATGGCCAGCGTATGTTAGAGGCAGTTTTAAATGAACTCACTTCTCTCTGATACCACTGAAGTCTTCTATTCACTTCTATTCTATTCATTCTTCTATTCACTACACTACAGCTGCTTCTTATCTTGCACATAGTAGGTGCAATATATGTTTGCTGTGATGGAAAAAAAATCCAAAACCAAGCAGCTTGTACTCAAACGCTGAGCCCAAGGGGAACACTCACGGCATCTCCTCAGGCAACACATCAGCCAGGATGTTGATTGAATCTGTCTTGGCCTTGGAAGTTGGGGCAGCAGCCAAGAGAATCTTCAGCAGAGCAATCTGTGAATGAAGAAGACAAAGTTCCCCATTCCCCACCCCCAGAGATGCAGAGCTGGAAGAGATCCAAGGCAGCTCCCTGTCTCTTCATCGCACTCAAGCAGAGACATGGGAGTTTTCAGTTTCTTAATAGCATTTTGCATTTGGAGGGGTTTCCCTAAGAACAAGGGAGAGAGCACAGAACTGGGAGTCAGGAGATGTCAGTACAAAAAGTCTTTGTCCCAACACTTAGTATCTGTATGATTGTAGGCAAATTACTTGATTTCTCTGAATGTCAGTTTCTGGAATAGTGGAGTAAATTGAGAATACTTGGCAAGGTACAAAGCACTATAGAATTTTCATTGTACTATTTTCATTCCTCTTTTGTCTTCAGAGGAAAAGAGAGAAAGGATAAGCATTTATTAAGTGCCTATGGTGTGCCAGGTAGTGTGCTAAGCACTTTATGGTGTTTTATCTTATGTACTGAAGAACTAATGTCTTTGGGAAAGGGGAGAGCTACAACAAAATATGCTTGTGTAAAAGTAAAAACTAAAATTGGAATTGGGATAATAAGAATAATAACTAACATTTACATAACACTTTAAGCTTTCCAAAGTACTTTATCCATATTATTTCATTTGATCCTCTAAACAACCTGTCCTGATCTATATCTTGCCATTGGATCCAGATGGTGCTGGAGGGGAAAGTGAGGCAGGTAACCTTACACAGCTCTCCCTCACTTAAATCCAATTCATTTGCATGTCATGGCATCTCCTTCCTGACATCATAATCCTTTTCTAGAACGAAGGACAAACAATAATGAGTAGGTGCTATTATTCTAATTTTATAGGTGAGGAAACCGAGGCAGACTCAGTTACTTGCTGAAGATCATACAATCTGTCTCAAGTAGGATTTAAACTCAGGTCTTCCTGTCTCCCCAGATCCAGGGCTATAATCACGGAGCCACCTAATTGCTTCCAAGATTCACATCCTTGAGTTTTAAGGATGTTCTTGGCAATAACGGAGATTTGAAGGAGACAGGAAAAATACCACAGGAATCAGATAGGTGAAGAAAATATCCCCAAAGTTCTGTTTCCATCTATTCTATTTCTTCCTCTGGATTCTGAACAGCTGCTTCACTCTGATGTTCAAGTGTATTCAAGGATGAGTGGGTCCCAATGAATCTTTGGAGGGGTCAGAAAAGACCCCTAGCTTACTTAAAGTAGGCAACACTCCCTTGGAAAAATTTGGAAAGGTTCTCAGTCAAAAACACAGGATCTGAGTTATGTCAACTGTGTCCCCAATCACCTGTGAGGCCTTGGACAAAGCCTACTTGGGTCTCAGTTCCCTCATCTGTAAAATGAAGAAGTCTGAGGTGAGATCCCCACCAGCTCGGACAGTTTGGGATTCTCTGAGTCTGAAACATTAGAAAGGGACTGAGCTGCCTCAGCCAGAAGAAGAGCACCCATAGCTCTTCTCCTCGTAAAGGGACCTAAGGGATTTATTGTTTCCCCAACTTAACAAAGCACTATAACAAATCCAGATTATGGGAGTGTACCATGTAACTGTGAACTGACTCAATCATTCAGAGAAGCCTTCTGAGATCAGTGGTGTTGCTCTGGAGGTCCTAAATGAATGGTTCCTATGGCTCCTTCACAGAACAGAGGAGAAAAGCCAGGGCCTTGGGGGAGAAGGGATTAACGTACCATATACTGTGGGAGGTTATACAGCATGGCCTGGTAAAGGATTTCACATGGGGTCTCCTGTACTTCCTCTTCTCCCTATGATAGGAATCAGAAAGATTATTCAGCATATATCCACATCTAGAGAAAGAACTATAGAATCTGATTACAGATCAAAGCATCTTTTTACTTTTTTTCTTTTCTCTTGATTCTTCCCTTTTGTTCTGATTCTTCTTTCATAACATGAATAATGTGGGAATGTTTAAAATGACTGTACATGTATAATCTATATCAGATTACTTGCTGCCTTGGGGAGGGGAGAGGGAAGAGAGAGAACAATTTGTAAGTCAGGATCTTATAAAAGTGAGTGTTGAGGGGCAGCTGGGTGACACACTGGATAGAGCATCAGCCCTGAAGTCAGAAGGACCCTAGTTCAAATCTGAGTTCAGACACTTAACACTTCTTAGCTGTGTGACCCTGGGCAGTCACTTAATCCCAATTGCTTCAGGGAAAAAAAAAAAAGTGAATATTGAAAACTACCTTTCCATGTAATTGGAAAAAATCAAATACTATTAAAAATTCTAGACACTCACTTTCTATTTGCCTGGGGCTTCAGTTGTGGTTTAGTGTTAAAAGAGCACTAACTTGAGAGTCAGATAAGAAACGTGTATTGGGATCATAGCTGCCTGTAATGAGCCCTGTGACCAAAAGGCTCAGAAGTTCTATGTGGCTCATCTTTCAAATGTATAAAATCAAGAAAATTTCGAGGATTCTTCATGGCACTAATGTTGCTTGGCTCCCTTCCTCCCATCCCCCTGGCTGATGGCCCAGAATTCTTTCACTATTTTCCAGGTAGGGAGGACAATGCAGCATTGCTATGCTGAAGCCTGGGAGAAATACATCCAGGGACCCAAGAATCAGTCTGCCATAGGCCCTTGCCAAGGCTTCATTAGACACAGCGAGGGATGTGCCATGGCTGGATATAGCTGAGCTCAGCACAGAGCCTCAGGCAAGACCATGACACACAGTGAGGAGGACAGATCTCCCAGAGCTCTTTTATATAGTCAAGGTTGAAGGGAGGGGGCGCAGGAGAACAGGAAGAGGAAGACCTGACTGAAGGGAAAGAGAGAAATGAAGGAGGGAAATGGAAAAGAGAGAAATGAAGGAGGGAGATGGAAAAGAGAGAAATGAAGGAGAAGGAGGAGAATGGAATTGTGTGAAAGAAGAAATAGAAGGGGGAGAAATCTATAAGGCAGCCCAGTGACCTTTAAATAGGAGGAGAAAAACAGGAAAGACAGTGCAGAAAAGTGTCTTCCCCTTCCCCTCCTTAGCCAAAAATATGCAACTACCCCATTTTTGCTCTTGGTGACAAATATCTGCTGCCACACGCTAAGGTTTTGCTTTTATAGGATGAGGGATGGAAAACAGAAGATAGGAGAGGCCACAATGTGGCCAACCCTTCACCTATCCCTTCCCCAAGACAGAACTCTTAGGTCCTGTGGACACAGCTCTTGGGACTCAAGCGAGCTTCTATCTCTATACTGAGGGCAATCAAAGTGCCACCAGGGCCTTAGCAAACAGAGCTCTTGAAGAATGAGGACAAATCAGGGTGTATTCTCTTCCCCCGCATTCTGGTTGTTCCTTCTTGACAGCACTGAGTCTGTACAGAATTCCAAAACCCCATCTGTGTCTTCCTTCTGTCTTCCCCACAACCACCAGGCCTCTTGTCTCACCAGCGACATGGGACACTTTTCCAGCTCTTCCTCATTCTTGATCTGGATGTCAGAGATGGAGATGTACTTGTGCTGGGGAGACAGGGAGAAAAGTATCATATGGGAGAGAGGCAAAAATAGTTTGCCACGATGGTGAAGAGCAAAGTTATACCCACTATCTGGGGTACAGCCCAGAACCTAAGCAGACACTGCTCATCACCGCATAGGAGAAGTGTGGTGTCCACCTGTCCTAGAACTATGGGCCTGAGAGGCGTGCTTTCATAGTAGAGGCTTTGAAAACTCTTAATACACAACCAGGACTGGCACAGGGCCAGAATGTCTATGTGTGGCCCCAAGCAATGGCTGACTGCAGCCTGGTCTTACATGGATGATACTATCATAGACTTAAGAGTTGAAAAGGAGCGGTCAAAGGTAATCTAATCCAATCCATCGTACAGATGAGGAAACTGAGACCTTGTAAGTAATTTGTACAAGGCTGCTCATTTAGTAATCATCTGGCAACCAGTGTTTGCTGAAATGAATTGATTTAAAGAAATAGAGATAGGAAGGAGGGAATGAAAGGAGAAAAAATGAAGAAGAGGGGAAGGGAGGAAGAGGGGGCTAAAGGAAAGTTTTCATCATTTGGATTTCTCTCAAAAGGACAATGTTAATAGATCCCAGAGAGAGCCTTGATCTCTTCTTGGGCAAGTGGTCAGTGAGATATTTGGAGAATTCTGGGACATCCCTGATGGACTAGTCAGTTTCTCCACCACGGTATACTATCTTGGTTACCTGCTTCAAAGTCTTCACACTTTCATGGATAGGTCTCGGCAATCCCACCAACGTGTCTGTGTCCCTATAAGAGGCAAAAATGCCCAAGACACCCAGATTAAAGGTCTCCCCCAGAATCACAAAAAAAATCCAGCTTCCTGAGTCACAGGCCCTCCCTTCCTTCCCTCATCATCTCAGACACCTCCATAGCTGCCAAAGACCCTGCAGTAGCCAAAGGAAACAAAGGATATTGAGAGGATGGGTCAATGGTGAGAAGGCAGGAAAAAAACACTTGAGGATCTGGCTAGAAACGTCAACTCTACAACATTATTTCCATTTGAAAATGGTCCTTATGACTCAGGTCCATTGTTTTCTTTAACTAGGAGCCTCAGAAGAAGGACCCCAATGGGGAACTCAGTTTTGGAATTACTGAGTGGTACAAGACAGGAAATTTGATCTGTTTACCAGGTGGAATCTGGCAGCACAGGGATCAGAAGAGGAGGTACAGTGGATGGAAACACTGGGTTTGGAATCAGAAGAATGAGGTCCAAGTCCCAACTTTGATACTTAGTAGTTGTGTAACCTTGGGCTAGTAATAATAATATTTACTATCTGCTGGGCACTGTGCTGAGCTCTTTATAAATGTTATCTCATTTGATCCTCACAACAAACCTGCAAGGTGGGGAGTTGTTAGTCTCATTTTAGAGATAAGGCAATTCAGGCAAACTGAGATTATATATTTTCCTAAGACCTCATATCCAGTAAGCAAACATCTGGGATTGGATTTGAACTCAGATCTTCTTCACTCCTTCCTGGCTTCTATCTATTGTACCACCTGGCTGTCCAGCTAAGTATCTTAAAGCTTCTAAAAGAATGCAAATTCCCTGAAAAGAGGAATAATTTCATTTTTATCACACTCAGTGTCTGGGCAGATAGTACGCTCTTAAGTATTTCTTGCATTGCATTAGTTTCCTCCTCTGTAAAATGAGGATAATGACATTTACACTCTCCTAGGATTGTCATGAACAAAGTGCTTCACAAGGTTTAAGAAGCAATGTCCATAGTCCTTTCCTCATTCTTATAGATCTGGGGATCTATAGATATGAAATGTTGCATATAATGTTGGATACATATATTATAATGCTGCATGTAACAACATATAGATTCTTTCCATATATTGGAAATTCTTTTTTGCTTAATTTTTATTTCCCTTTTCCTTTTTTTTAAATTCTTTTTTTTTAAAGATGGTTCTCTAGAAGGAGGGAGGGAAGGGACAATCTAGGTGATGTATCAACAGAAGCTATCAACAAAAATCTTTTTTAAAAAAGATGTTATCTATATATGATGATCAACTGTGACGGATGTGGCTCTTCTCAAGAATGCAGTGCTTTAAGGCAATTTTAATAGGTTTGGGATGGAAATGCCATCTGCATCCAGAGAGAGATCTATGGAGATTGAATGTGGATCAAAGAATAGCATTTTCACCTTTTTTTTTTTTTCTTGTTCTCATTTTTTTTCTTTTGGTCTGATTTTTCTTACACCACATGACAAATATGGAAATATATTTAAAAGGACTGTATATATTTAACCTTTATCAGATTACTTGCTACCTTGGGAGAGGAAAAGTAAGGGAGGGAGGGAGAAAAATTTAGAACAGAGTTTTATAAAAATGAATGTTGAAAACTATCTTTACATGTATTTAGAAAAATAAAATACTCATGAAAAAAAAATCTAGACTCAATGATTATAATCATAGTATGATGCAACTTCAAAATGGGAACAAGAAAGCCCTTCTGGAGAGGCTGTGGGTCATAACTAATCAGTGGCAGAGCTTCCAGGTTTCAGTCAAGTAGATAGAAGTTATCCCTGAGATATTACTATGAAAGGAACTCCTTAAGTGATATTTATATGCTCTGAAGAGGAAGGAGAAAGAGAAGGTAGGAAGCAGAAAGAAGTCTCCAAATCCAGCTTTTCACCAGCACAGTACAAGGGCACGGAGTTGTGAAACCTGGATTTAAGGCCTAGCTTGGCCACTGACTAGCATAGCCAAACTTCCCTGGGCCTCAGTTTCTCGGGAAGAATCAGATAGGTCTCTTCCAATTCTGACATCCTATGAGTCCGTAGCCATCAGAAAACAACTCTAATTTCTTCTGCTCCTTATGTCAAGATCTCATAGCATATAGCCCATTCTCGCCCTCCCCTCCCACCTCCAGATCACAAAGCTACTTACTGCCCCAGGGTGAAGCCGATAAATTTGTTCCTGCTGATCTCCAAAAAGTGCTCAATGTCCTTCTGTCTGAGGGGGCAGCAAAGAAATCGGCAGAGAGAGATGAACAGAAAAAATCAGCCAGCCAGTCATGCATTTGTTAATTAACTTACTATGTACCAGGAACATTAAAAAAAAAAAAAACAAACAAACAGAATGCAAAAGAAAATCTTTAAGGGCCTACATAGCTAGGTCCTGAGATTGGGGGGGGGGGGAGAAAGAATGGGAGTTGGGGGGTGAAGAAGAGAAAAAGGGGTAGCTAAAACCCAGAATTTCTGGCTCCCCATTGAGCTTGTTTTGTTGAAATTTTTCCCATTTCTGATCAAGCCTACCTGACCTTTGGAATTCAGGGTAGACCTTTACACACTCAGCCAATAAGCATTTATTAAGTGCTTACTATGTGCAAAGCATTATAGAAAAGCAAATCATGAGAGACTTTAAGGGCCTCGATCCTCAGGCCCTGAAATGTAGGGAAGAGCTCCAGAAACCTTAGAACCCAGGATACCTATCTCCCGGTCAAGCCCACCTTGTCTTACAGCATTCCTTCCATTGAAGACCCATCTTGTATATGCTTTCTGTTCTTTTGGAGTAGGAACCTTTCCCCATTTCTGGCCAAGAGTTGGAAACACCTGAATTCAAATCTAGCTTCAGATACTTTCTAGCTATGTGGTCCTGGGCAAGTCACTTAAATTGTGTCTGCCCCAGTTTCCTCAATTATGAAATGGGAATAATATCTACCTTGTGGGGTTGTTGTGAGGATCAAATAAGATAATGTTTGTAAGATGTTTAGCAGAGTGCCTGGTACACAGACAGCACATAAATGCTTATTCCCTTTCCTTCCCCTTCCTGTCCAAACATACCTGACCTTGGGGGCCCACGGTAAGCCTTTAGGGAAAGTCACACGTTCTGTGGTAGGAGTCTGGGAGGGCAGAGGCGGGACCATGGGTCCCCGCTCCAGCAGGTCAAGCTCTCCATCCAGGGTGCTCTCCCCTTCCCCTGCCTCTTCCTCCTCCTCGGGGGGAGGCTCCTCATTCTTGAAGAGATCCCGTTCATTATAGATGTCCAGGCTGTCCTGCTTTGTGAGGAGCTGCTGGATCAAGGCAGAGGCGAATGGGGTCAGAAAGAAAAGCCCTTATCCCACAGCCTTGCCGTAAGGAGCAGGCTGGGGGCACGAGGAAAGGGACTGGGTCCATACTAGCTCTTCTTTTCCAAGGACACCGTTTTCCACTTTCTATCCCCTTGACTCTGACCCAGTATAAGAAATTCCCAATGGGTCACACTAACAGAAGGGCAGTAAATGGCCCAGACACAAGCCCTTTCTACCCACCCCAGGACAATGGAAGGTCCCAAAGCCCTACATTGCTTTTTTCTTTTTTTGGAGGATTCAGGGAAGGGAGGCAAGGCATGTGGAATAACATATTCCTTCCCATGTGAGACTCAGGTTAGTGTCCATTCCAGCCAGTTAGTGAAGGTGGTTTCAAATGGGTGTGAAGGCTTTGAGTTACACGTGGGTCAGCAGATCCATGGTCTGACCCACATCTTATGTACCTTTAATCCTGGGCCAGCAATCTATGCTGCAGTTGCAAGAATAACAAGGTGTGAAAGAGCAGATGACTCGCTCTAGAACCCTTGCCCAGGATGTGGGGAACAAATGAGTTTGGAATAGCCCCACCTTCAATCACAAAGGGCACTACCTGCCAGGAACAGGGACAGACCAGACTCCCAAAAGGGACACAGTATCTGGGGGCATCCACTTCTCCCATAAGATACACGCACCTTTTCTGTGCCTTCTATTATTTTACTGGTAAATGTTGGAACTCTTTCCATTCCTGGCCAAATGTACATGATTGCAGGGACCAGGGGGACCCCTGGGGACACCAATGCACACGAATGCACACGGCAGAGGTAAGAGTAGGGGGCACCGCTCCAGGGTCTGGGGCGGGAGGCCCTTAAACACTTTCTTTCCTGGTTTGCTCTGGGGCCCATGGCAGCTCAGGACTCCTGAGGGTTGGGCAGCAAGAGCCCAGGAGTTTGTATTCAGCTAGAATCTGACCGGACATTCCTCGGGGGACATGGGCTGAAGAACTAAATCCAAGTGAGTGGCAGCCCATAGCATGGCCTGCCCCAGTGGGACGCTGAGAACCCTCCTGAGGAGACGCCCCGATCCCTGGGACCCCCGTGGGAGAGGCCGCTGGCACAAGGGTGAGTGCTATCCTCTCCCTGTTCTCTGTGCAGACTGGGATGTCCAGGTGTGTCCTGGGGATCCGTCGCTCACCTTGCGCCCCCGGCGGCCTCGTTGCTTGGAGGTCTGTGGAGCCATCTGCGACTCCCCCAGGTCCAGCGTGTAGGAGGGGGGTGAGGCGGCCCTCATGCTGCGGACCACCTGGATGCTGTCCTCTGCTAGCGGGGGCAGGCCAAATTCTGCCCTCTTCTGTATCTTCAAGTTCTGCAGGATCTCAAAACCGCCCAGTGTAAACTAAAGGGAGAGAGAGAGAAAGGGAAAGGACCATGGGATGGGAGACAACCTTCAGACTGTCTAGCCCAACGGGGCTGGGAAGAAGAGAAAGGGGAATATGACTAGAGGATTAACCGTGGCTCTGAGGAACGTGGGGGTTTAAGATTCTAATAAGGGATAGCCTTAGAATTATATTTATGTATAAATATTTTATTAAAAGGTCAATAGTGAACATCAATATGGCCAACGAAACTTGGTAATAAACTATGTACATTAATAATATTTATAGGCGATGACACTTTGGACAAGTCCCTTAAATTCCCTGTGTCTCAGTTTCCTTGTCTGTAAAATGGGGATGAGAACACTTGCACTGTTTCTTTCAAGCCGAGGTGAGAAAAATGATTTGTAAAACTAAAGACACCGTAGAAGTGTTGTTTTTCCTACAGCGCTGTATCTACACTAACTAATGCCATCCTAGCAGTTTTGTTCTTCGGTCCTTTCACTCCTATCCGGTTTTTCAGGCCGTTTGGGGTTTTCTTTCTGGAATGGTTTGACATTTTCTTCTCCAGCTCATTTCACACCCGAGGAAAGGGAGGACACAGGATTAGGCGCCGGGCCCAGGGCCCCCCAGCCAGCAGTAAATCACCCGTTACTCTCCGAGGGGAAGGCCCGGCCTGGACTCCAAAATGGCCGCCCCCTGAGAGCAAGGCTGCGAGGGCCAGAAGCCCCTGGGGAGGATGGGGGGGGGGGCAGGACTATGGGGAAGGGGCAGGGAGGGGGCTCTCCTCACTGCCGGGGAGGCCAGGGAAGCTCGGGCCCAGTTACTGATAACAGTGCCAGTAACTGAGGTTATGCAGCGCTCTCCCACATCACGGCAGCAGCCAGGGAAAGCAGCCCCAAGGGCAGAGCGTTTCTGCCTCAGGGACTCCAGGCTGTCTCTGGGAGCGGGGGCTGCTAGAGTGGAGGCCTCCAGGCAATGCCGTGGTGCACAGAGAGCTGCGGCCACCCCCTTGCGCAGATGGGGAGACTGAGGCTCAGAGAGCCCGTGCTAGCCTGGCTCAGACAGCTGGGACCCCGATCCCTGAGGCTGCATCACGCTGGGCTGGCTGAGGAGGATGGCGGGAAGAGGGCCCAGGTAATTCCTCTCTGCCCCTCCCCAGTGTCCTGTACCTCTGTGGGGAGGTGGGCCCGGGTCTGGCCATCCTGCCTCTGTCCGGCCTGACCTCGAGCCCCCGGTTTCCTCACCTGGAAGATGGGGATGGGAGCTCTACACAGCCCAGCCTTAGTGGATAAGGAGTGTGAGGCCGGAGGGGGCCGAGGTGCAGCTGTTAAATATCAAAGCTGGGTCCCAAGCCAGACCGCCCCCGACTCCGAGACTAATGCTCTCTCCGGAGCTCGGACCGCACCAAGTCAGCAGCCGGGCCAGGACAGATCTAGGGCCCGCTCAGTTTTTAGAGCCCCTCCCCCAGTTTCAAAACACTTCATCCCAAGCATTCATTTCCAAACCTTCCCTCTGTCCACCTCTCCCCGCTACATATGGAAAAGGTGGCCCTGCCCACAGCAACCGGGGTTCCATCTCCCTCTCTCTCCTGGGTCTGAGGTGAGACAATGCTGGGTCCCAGAGGGAGTCAGGAAAGGGACCCACCGATTATATCCCAAAGAGATTATAAAGAAGGGAAAGGGACCTGTATGTGCACGAATGTTTGTGGCAGCCCTTTTTGTAGTGGCTAGAAACTGGAAACTGAATGGATGTCCATCAGTTGGAGAATGGCTGAATAAATTGTGGTATATGAAAATTATGGAATATTACTGTTCTGTAAGAAATGACCAACAGGATGATTTCAGAAAGGCCTGGAGAGACTTACACGAACTGATGCTGAGTGAAATGAGCAGGACCAGGAGATCATTATATACTTCTACAACAATACTAGATGATGACCAGTTCTGATGGATCAGGCCATCCTCAGCAACGAGATCAACCAAATCATTTCTAATGGAGCAGTAATGAACTGAACTAGCTATGCCCAGAAAAAGAACTCTGGGAGATGACTAAAAACCATTACATTGAATTCCCAATCCCTATATTTATGCACACCTGCATTTTTGATTTCCTTCACAAGCTAATTGTACAATAATTCAGAGTCTGATTCTTTTTGTACAGCAAAATAATGTTTTGGTCATGTATACTTATTGTGTATCTAAGTTATATTTTAATATATTTTAACATCTACTGGTCATCCTGACATTTAGGGGAGGGGGTGGGGGGGTAAGAGGTGAAAAATTGGAACAAGAGGTTTGGCAATTGTTAATGCTGTAAAGTTACCTATGTATATATCCTGTAAATAAAAGGCTATTAAATTAAAAAAAAAAAAAAAAAAAAAAAAAGGAAAGGGACCCACCAACTGGCTACATCACAGTGGGGAACTGCCATCATCTTTGATTACGTCATTTCAGAAACAAGAAGCTTGGACTGAATTCTCTAAACTGCTGTCAATCAGGAGAGACCCAATGCCTTTGTTTGTCCTGTGAGCTCTCTGCTTGGACCCAATGTCCCCCCAAATCTTCCCCCAAGCTTAGGAAGCTTCGAGGAAATAAGGGGGCTCAGGGAGATAACAGAACTGACTGCTCCAGCTGTCCTGTCTGAAGAAGCAGGAGGGGGCTGGGGGGCTGGGGGACTCACCAGGACGACCTTCCATAGCAGAAGCAGGACCTTCTTCATGGGGAAGTGAGGGGCGAGGCCACTGCAGAACTTGGTGATCATGGAGAAGAGCAGGAGAACAAACGGCTCCTCACTGTGCACCGCAAAGCCTGGGGAGAAGAGGGTACTGAGAGTCACAGGAGGAACCCTCATCTCCTGCAGGCCAGCCTCATTTCTCTCCTCTCTCTCTCTCTGTCTGTCTGTTCCTCTCTCCTTCTCCCCATCTCCCTCTCCCCCCTCTCTGTCTGTCTGTCTCTCTGTGTGTCTGTTTCTCTCTCCCTCTCCCCATCTTACCCCCTCTGTCTGTCTCTCTCTCATACACACACACCCTCCTACCCAAAGGAGGTTTACTATTGAAATACATATTATTGTTTAATGTGCAAGTGGCTAAGAGTCAGAGTGCAGTTCACCAAAAACAGAACACAGATAAGAAAAACCTCTTTTCACTGCTTTCCACACTAAAAAAACCTGAACGAAAATTCATGTGCCCTCCCTGACTATGGCAAAGATTTCACATTTTATAAACCATCCCCATTCCTATCCTATCAACTATGGAAGGACTGGGGCCTTTACAGTTGAGGAAACCAAGGCACAGAAAAATTAAGCAATTTGCTCAATATCAAACAGCCAATAGGTCCTAGGAAGATAGATTCAGAGTTGGAAGGGACTTCCGAGGTCGCCTAGTCCAACTCATCTCATTTTACAGTTGGGGAAACTGAGGCCCAGGTGTCAACAGAGCCACGACTGGAACATCAAATTCGGGGCCCTCTGTGGCAGCCGGGTCTGTGCCGTGGCAAGGTTTGTGGCCCAAGACAGCACGGCCATCTGCTTCTCCCTCCACAAGCCAAGGCCAAAACCCCCTTGGTGCTCCCCAAAGTCACACTCCTCACTCAGCTCTGTCCGGAAGGTTTCCCGGGCTGCCCTCCATCCACTGGGGTCTGTCTCCCGTTCCAGGCGAATGTTCTCCACCATCAGGTACATGACACTGAGCAGCACCCTGCGGGGGGAGAAGAGGCAGGTTGGAGGCCATTGTCACTGGGGGAAGAACACAGAGGAAATAAGAGTCTGTGTTCCACAGGTGTGGCTTTGGGAGAATGCTCTCTGTGGCTCAGGGCTGGGGATCTGAACCCTCAGCTAAGAAGTGGGCAGAGGATGATACCCCTGTGGCCTGGAGGAAGGCCGGGGGCTAATGAGCCAAACAGCAGGGAAGTGGTAAGCACCCTGCTACTGCATCCCTCTGGGCCCCCTGGACTGAGCTCGTCCATTTGCGTGTTTTCACTAGGCCCTAGCTCGCTCACTTCTCCCTCTGTCCCCGACAGAGCGGACGAGGCTCACAACGAGACCAGAGTCCCAGAGTCCCGGCTCCCACTTCAGCCCTCTCTTATCCAGCTCCCCCACTGACAACACCCTCTGGGGTGGGCGTCAGAAGGGCCCTGGGGACCAGACACCCACAAATCCCTGTTTACCTGAGCTCTGTGCTGTCTGCGAGGGAAATGGCTGGTTTCCGAAGGGCACTGCTGCAGGCTTGGCTGTTGCTGCCGTGAGAAGAAAGGAGGCAGAATGAGAACTCCCCAGACTCCTATTTGCTGTTCCCCCGCCCCCTCCCCCCCGCCCCACAGCATGAGCAGGCTAGGTAAAGAAAACCCCCAGGAAAGATGAAATAATCACAATTAATTCATCTTTTTCTAGAACTTTAAGGTTTCAGGGCCCTTTCCACATATTTTCTCATCGACAAAAAAGAATATAGATTATGGCTTTACCCAGCTTATGGTACCTAGCACAGCACTGGGCCTAGACCCCTTTGGAGTCTGGTGACTCCTCCTTAGAATAATGATTTTAAATATTAAAAAAATTTGTGTGTGAACATGGATATATTCACAATATCTATGAAATATTTTTTTAAATGTGAAAATAAAGTTGTCATTTTTTTCCCTACCCAAATTCACACTCTTATCTTCTTATGTTAAGAACTAATTTTAGTTTGGTTATTGATATGGTAAATAATGCTAATAGTTTTCTTAATATTGAACCATCCCTGTGTTCCTAATATAATCCTACTTGGTCATAGTGTATTATCCTGGGGATGACTCCTGTAATCTCTTTGCTAATATTTTATTTAAGATTTTTGCATTAATATTCATTATTCTTTCTCTGTTTTCACCCTACCTGGTTTAGGTATCAGTACCATAGCTGTGTGAAGAGAATTTTGTCAAAATAGTCAAAAGGATTGACTAATTTTTTTGACTGTTTTTCAAATAGTTTCTATATTGAGTTAAGAACTCCCAGTGCATGAGCGAAGGGTAGAAGAGAATCAGCTGATGTATGTTTTGAAGGGGCCAGGTAGAAAAGCACCGGGGTGTGCTTTAGGTAGCACCCTGCTCCCTGCCGTGCCCAAAGCAGGGGAGCTTGGTCCCAAGAACAGCCATCCCACAGGTCTCTCACTCAGTCTCCATATGCAGTAGCTCCAGGAAAGCAGTGAAAGTTCCCATTTGATAGAGGAGAAAGCTGTTATATCGGGACCAGTGCAGGATGTCAGCCTCTGTGTCACATTCACCAAAGGTGCCTGAGAGAGGGAAAAGTAGGATGAAAAATCAGGTAGAGGTCCTAGAGGCCATCCCTCCCCTGGCTGCTTGCTCTACCTACCCTGAGAGGTGCCAGATTTCCCCAAATCTTACTGGTGGGTGAGAAGGAAAAAGGGAGCAGGCCATGCTTCCTGGGTCAAGCCCAAACTCATTAACAATCAGCTTTCCACTAAGCCCTTGTCTCTTCAGCTCTTTGTTCATTAGCTTGCATTTCCTGCCAGAAAAACTCATTTCCCCTCTAGGATCTCATGACCTCATAGAAGTGAGCACTCTCATAGTGGTGCAGATTCCATCCTATCCATGCCTTCTCATCCTGGGCAACTCTTGCTCATGTCCTCTTATAAAGTCTCCACAAAGGTCCACATATTCTGCTTCTAGGGTAACCAAGGCTTGACTCAAAAAGTCATCTTTTCCAGGATGAACCCCATCCCAGTGCAAGGACTCAAGAGTCCCCTCGACATTTTGCTCAAACTATATTAACTTGAACTCTCCTTGCCTTTCCCTTTGTTGGCTTTTAGGCACCTGTGGTATATGTTTCTCTCCTATTAGTCCATGCTTTATCCTGCCCATATTTTCTTTCCTCTCTGCCTCCCAGGGGCTTGACTAGGGCTGTTTGTACATAAGGAGGGTTTGATTTTTGACTGGCTGGAGTACAAGTCAGAATCACTTTCCTCACCAGGTAAATGGAAGAACTAACCTAGAGTTGCCTGGAAAGATAGAGGCAGATTTTAAGGCACAGGATACAGAGGAGCTAGACCCAAGCACCATTACTCCAAATCCTCCAGAAAGCTTTAGACTATCCCCAGTAAATAGCTACAGCTGCCAGTGGATGAATGGGCGTTCTTGTCAATGCAGGGGACCAACCTCTTTGAAAATAATCCTACAACACTATTAATTGTTGGTGGAACTGTGAACGGATCTAACCATTTTGGAGAGCAATTCAGAATGTGCATATCCTTTGACTCAGCAGTTATACTCAGCAGTATAACCCAAAGAGATCTTAAAGGAGGGGAAAGGGACCTGTATGTACATGAATGTTTGTGGCAGCCCTGTTTGTAGTGGTAAGGAACTGGAAACTGAGTGGATGGCCATCAATTAGAGAATGGCTGAATAAATTGTGGTATATGAATAATATGGAATATTATTGTTCTGTAAGAAATGACCAGCAGACGCCCAGAGAAAGAACTCTGGGTGATGACTAAAAACCATTACATTGAATTCCCAATCCCCATATTTATGCCCACCTGCATTTTTGATTTCCTTCACAAGCTAATTGTACAATATTTCAGAGTCTGATTCTTTTTGTACAGCAAAATAACGGTTTGGTCATGTATACTTATTGTGTATCTAATTTATATTTTAATATATTTAACATCTACTGGTCATCCTGCCATCTGGGGGAGGGGGTGGGGGGTAAGAGGTGAAAAATTGGAACAAGAGGTTTGGCAATTGTTAATGCTGTAAAGTTACCCATGCATATAACCTGTAAATAAAAGGACATTAAATAAAATTTAAAAAAAAAAAAAAAGAAATGACCAGCAGGATGATTTCAAAGAGACCTAGAGAAAATTACATGAACTGATGCTAATGAAGTGAGCAGAACTGGGAAAACATTGTTCACAGCAACATTATACAATGATCAATTCTGACGGACGCGGCTCTTTTCAACAATGAGATGATCCAGACCAGTTCCAATGATATCTTGTGATAAAGAGAGCCATCTGCATCCAAAGAGAGGACTGTGGGAACTGAATGTGGTTCATAGCATAGCATTTTCACTTTTGTTGTTTTTTGCTTGCACTTTGTTTTCATCATTTTTTTTTTCTGCTTTAATTTGATTTTTTTTGTGCAGCAAGATAACTGTATAAATATGTATGCATATAATGGATTTAACAACATATATTTCTGCCATGTTTAACATATATTGGACTACTTGCCATCTATGTGGGGAGGGGGGTAGGAGAGAGGGAAACTGGTATACAAGCTTTTGCAAGGGCTAATGTTGCAGAATTATCTATGCCTATGTTATGAAAAATAAAAAACTTTAATAAAAAAAATTAAAAAGAAAATAACCCTTCAGAGCATGTATGTCATCTCCCCAGTTTATTTGTGAAACACTTACCCTGGGCCAGGTAGAGGATAGCCCGAGCCACTTTCAGCCGTTGTTCCCTGTTAACCACCTCCAACCGGTTCAGGAGACGCATTATATAGGCTTTCTGTGAGGTCTCCTCCAGTTCCAGCCAGCCCCTGCCTTGTACTGGGGAGAAAGGAGGCCCCGTGCCCTCTGTGAGCCCAAACTGGCCTACTCCCGCCTAGCCTAATGAATGGCTCCTCCGACCATCTCTCCACCTTCCATCCCAGGCTGCTTCTAACTCTCAAACCTCCCTCCTTCTAGCTGAGAAATGAAGAGGAAGTGGGAATCCAGGGTCCAAGGTGGCCAATGACACAGGAGTGTCAGAAGAGATTTAAAAGAATTTCCAAGAAGTCAGTTTTCTGGCAGCAGGAGACAGATCTAGAAAGGGGCGGGGGGAGCTAAGAACATGCAGGTAGTAGAGTCTCTAACTCAGGTGTCCTTTAGCTGGGGCCTATTTCATCATCTCTTCTGGAGCAGTGAGGTTTCAGTTTGAATATATAATATTGCCCAGGCACCCAACACAAGCATTCCCACCAGTTCAACCACTGGGGAGTTCCTGAGATTCAGGAACAGGAAGACACGATTGTCCTCCTCTGTGGCCACTTGTTAGATTATACCCAGGTTCCTTCCACAGGAGGAATGGAGGTCAGTGCCATATAGGTCAGTCAGAGAACTCTTGCTCCCTGGCTCCTAGGAGGAAAGGGTCTCTCATCACAGGGGCGTTGGGGCACCTTGAGTCCTGAAATCCTCTTCAAAGCAGTGCCGGTTGATAGTGAATTCTGGGTTTTCAGTGTAGCTGTACAGTTCTGTGGGGGGAACATAGGGGATAGAAAGTCACCGGCACTTTGGTAGTGGAAGAGCTGGGGTTTCCAACACATTCCTGTGCCCAGCCCTGCCCAGATCCAGCTTCCTCCCCTTCTGAGGAGAAAGTTAAAAATAACCACCCAGGTCCCCAGGCGATTAGACAGTCAAATCTGCACTCCTCCAGCCAGCTGGCTACTGCAATAGATAGGGCAACCCAATTTGGGTTACAGAAAGAAGAAACAGAACAGCAAGGATTCAGTATTAGAGCTGGGAAGTTCCTTACAGTCCACTGAGCTCAGTGGACAGCTACAGATGAGGAAACAATGAACCCAGAGAAGTAAAGTGAATTTACCCAACATCATTCAGCTTGCTAGTAGCAGAACTAAGATTAGAACTAAAAACCTAGGTCTCCTGGCTCCTGATTCAGGGACCTTTAGCTTATACCACATGGTCTCTCCATTATTCCACTCTCTTGGGGCTTAAGTTTCTCATGGCTTGTTCATTTTGACTGAAATCAATTCCATCTCTACAGATTCTAAAGCCCATATCACTTTTTAAAATGCAGAGCTAAGACACTGGTGTTGTTTAGCACTCTCTGAGAAACATCCCCCTCTACAGAAAGGAATGAAATATTGACCACCAAGACAAGAATTGCAAAATAATTTTTAAAAATTAACAAGATAGAGCATCAGTCCTGAAGTCAGGAGGACCTGAGTTCAAATCTGATCTCAGGCACAACATTTCCTAGCTGTGTGACCCCGGGCAAGTCACTTACCTCCACTTGCCTCAGCAAAAATAAAAAATAAATAACAAGAGATTAAAGACAACAAAACAGATATTGAAAGGGGCTGATGCTGAGTCACACAAACACAAGTAGGGGAAAGAGATCAGAGACAGTGAAGTTATTTCAGGTAGAGACCACTAATGTTTCTCTCTGAGAAGGGAACTCAAGGACTCCTTCCTATCATATCTGGGACAGGGAAGTAAATGTGACTAGAGAGAAAGAAAAAAGGCAGTTGAACACACAACAAATCGCATCATCGACACTTCCTTGATCAATTTGTCTGGTTAAAGGTAGATAGTTCTCCATGGGTGGGACCCAGCCTGCCCCTCCTCTAAGGCACAGTGGACTACCTCACCAACTGGGCAGCAACTCCCTTTGTAAATTCAAATATCATCACAGAAACTTATTAGTTGTATAACTGGGCAAGTTACTTAAGGAACAGACTCCAATAGGTTTTCTATAAGATAAGAATAATAATAGCATTTACCTCACAGGGCTCTTGTGAGGATCAAATATGCAAATACACTTTGTAATGCTTAAGTCTCTATATAATTATTTCTATATAAATTTCTTATATAAGTAAGTTATTTGCATATAAATAATAAGAATTATTACATTACAATTCTCCGAGACAGCTAGGTAGATAGAGCTTGGAGCCAGAAAAATCTGAGTTCAAATCTGGTTTCTGACACCTACTAGTTGTATGACCCTGGACAAGTCACTTAACTCATTTGCCTCAGTTCCTGATCTGTAAATAAGCTGGAGAAGAAAATGGCAAAGCATTCCACTGATCTCTACCAAGAACATCTATAGATAAAAGTCCTATAGAGTCAGACTGAACTGAACAACAACAAAGTTAATTTTGTATCATCAATACTGAATGAAATCCAGAAAGAGATGTGCCGTAGGGGTCGGCAAGGGACTTAGAGATACCAAGAATGGAGAGTACTCGAGACTGGTAAATCCAGGTTTCTTGACCTGGAGCCACTTTTCATCAGCTAGGTTCCCAGCTGAATTCATGAAATTTAGCCAGTGTTCTGCAGCAATCAAATGAATCCAACAGGAAGCAACTATAGGTTTGAAAGTCCTAGAATGTGAAAAACCCTCATGTTTTCTTTCTCTCCCTCCCTCACCCACAAATCCTGGATCTCAAGACTATTTAGAGCTGGAAGAATTAGAGATTATCCCTATGCAATACCCTTCTTTTATAGATTAGAAAATTCAGGTTTCTACTAGCTGCATGATCCTGGATAAGTCACTTGACCCCAATAGTAACAAAGGAAGGAAAGAAGGGAAAGAAAGAGGAAGAAAGGAAGGGAGAGAAAGAGAAAGGAAGGAAGGAATGAAAGATCTAATCAGTGGCAGGGCCTGAGTCTGAATTCAGTTTTCATGGCTCTTTCTCTGAGTCTCAATTTACCTAGCTGTCAGACAGAGGCAACACCTACTTTGTCACAATGACAAGATACAAGAGTGCAGAATCTAGGAAATAAAGCAGAAATGAGAACGAAGTCCCTCAGGGTGTGTATGGGGGTGGGGGGAAGAGGCAGGATAGAGCTACTTTGTTCTCTCTCTCTCCCTGTCATTCATCAAGGCATTTTCCTCTGCATTTATTCCTAAGAACTTCTCAAAAGATGTGTCTTCTTCTGAGAGAAACGTGCCTTAAAGTATCACTTCCATGTGACAGAAAATTTAATTTTCACCTCATCTTTTTCCCAGGCACGAAGGGAGCTACTTATTAATAACTGGCATTCGTACCTCACTGAACATTGAGGTCTTTAAATACTGAAGGGAGCACACTCAGTCTGAGCTAAAAAACAAACAACTGAAAAGCACCAGCCCAGTTCTGACAGATGAGTGGGATTTGCTCAGCTACAGTTTTAGGAATATCCCAGGATGGGGGTGTGGCAAGGGGGGGGGTAGTGTACATGCAGAGGCCACTGTCTTTGACAATTCAGGCTGTTTTGGCTGGATCCTGCAGGTTCACATTGTAGGGTTTATATTCTTTAAATATCACAACACAAGATTTGGGGTAAAAGATTTCAGGGGAACAAATAAAACATGAAAAATTATATCTATATATATGGTCTACTGCCCCAGATATTTCTAATAATGAAAGGGGGGGCTACAAGAGAGGAAATACAGGAAGAGGACAAAAAGAGGGAAAGGAAGGAGAAGGAGAAGGAAGGAAAGGAGGAAAAAAAGGAAAGAAAGGAGAGGGGGAAAGAGGGGAAAAAAGAAAGGAGGGAAAGAAGAAAGAAAGACTGAGAGGAAAAAAAGAGGGAGAGAGGAAGGAAAGGCAATGGAAAGGAGGAAGAGAGGAAGAAAAAATGATAGAAAGAAAAGAAAGGAGAGGAAAAGAAGGAAAAGAGTAAAGGAGATGGAGGAACAAAGGAAGAAAGGAAGAGAAAAAAGAGAAAAAGGACAGGAAGAAAAAAGGAGGGGGGAAAGAAGAAGAAACAAGCAATTTTCAAATGATGAAATCCAAGCTCTCGACAACCATGTGAAAGCATGCCCCTCTACATTAAGTATGAGAGAAATTCAAATTAAAGCAATTTTGAGTTTCCATTCTATATCTATCAGATTAGCAAAGATAACAAACAAACAAACAAAAAGAACATGACAAATGTTGGAGGAGTTTTCAGAAAACAGACAGTGTAAATTATGGCATAAAATGAAAAAAGGGATAAGTTGAGAGAAGCTTGGAAAGACTTGTATGAAATGAGCAGAAGCAGAGAAATAATTATTCAGTGACAATAATCCTATAAAGAAAAGTAACTTTGAAAAACTTAACTCTGAACAAGCTGTGGTACACGAAGGTAATGGAATATTATTGTTCTATAAAAAATGATGAACAAGCTGATTTTTAGAAAGGCCTGGAAAGATTTACATGAACTGATGCTGAGCAAAACAAGCAGAATCAGAAACACATTGTACATAATTACAGCAAAATTGTGCGATGCTCAACTATGAAAGATTTGGTTCTTCTCAGTGGTTCAATGATTCAAAGCAATCCCAATAGACTTTGGACAGAAAATACCATCTGCATCCAGAAAAAGATCTAGGGAGACTGAATGTAAATTAACACATGCCGTGTTCAAGGCCAAGGATGAAGCATGTTACCCATATCTAAAGAAGGACAGAATCAAGATGCAAAACCTGGCATATATATATTTGGACAGTGTTACGGGCCAGAACTCTGAACTTGAAACAAAGGATTCTTGCAAGGTGCCAAGTCAGTGGAATTGACAGAGATAATAGTTATCTAATTAACATGGTTCAATATGATTGATTTAATCCTACAAGGAGATGTTATGAGCCAGAACTTGAAACAAGGTACTAAGTGGAATTGAGGAGACAATGGTTAAATCTAGTTTAGTATTGATTTAATCCTACAACAAATAATGGTTTCCTAGTGATATAATGATTGTTGTGTACTTAGTATGGAGCATATAAGCAGAAGCTGTCAGGGCCAGAAAGGAAAAGCTCACTAGAAGCTCTCAGAGGCTGAGACAGATTCATTTCATCATCCACTTTTGGGGTGGTTGGAAGCTGAAACATAAACTTTTGGATTCGGAGACCTTCAGAGAGATTCAGAGGGCAGAGAAGGAGGCAGGAGCTCAAGCCCACAGAACCAAGGAGAGAGGCCTCTAAGAAAGCTAACTGGGCCCCAGGAAAGGAGACAAGACTTTAAAAGAGACAATAAAGGATTTGGACCTTAATCCCTGGCTGCATTTGGCATGATTACAACTGAACTGACAGAAAGGCTGCCTTCAGAGACCCCAGAAAAAACCTCAACAGAGAACATTACATTTTAGAGAGAATATTATAGAACATTGTCAATGAGGAAATTTTGTTTTGCTTGAGTATGTATATTTGTTATGTGTTTTTTTCTTTTTTTTCCCAATTGTAAGGGGAAAGTAGAAGGAAGAAAAAAAATGAGTTATTTAAAAATTTTAAAAATTATAAATATAAAAATATGTATAAAGAAAAATATTTGCTGAATATATGAAATTAGGTCATCAATAAATAATTAAGGGAAGAATCAACCAATAGGAGCAAAGAAAAGAACAAGCAAACAAATCGAGAGAAAAGGGAGAGGAACAAACATCACAAATTTACTGAGTTGCAGAGAAGACTGGACAGAAAATCTGAGATCATGGGTCACTAGTGGGAGAGGCTGACCCATAGAACCTCGAACCTCCCTCTTCCCTCCCATCCCCACCCTTCCCTTGTACCTGATAACTCAGCCCCATGTTCATCAGCATCCCCATACTCAAACTCCAGGTTGGGACAGTCCACCGAGCCCTGAAATGGAGATGCCTTGGTTATATAAATGGAGAAACCTTTTTCAAAGACTGCTTGGGTTCCTTCTTCATTGCCTTCTCCCACCCCCAACTTCCCTTGATTTAGCAGACCAAAGCCAGAGTAAAGGCAAAAGAAGATCATACCTGGTCCTCTCACCTGGAAGGAGGCCTGTTCAGACATTTACTTACCCTTTCCAAGCAACATCAAAGTTCAAGAGAAAAAGTCAGTGGTTAGTCTTAAAGACTGGATACAAAAAGGGAAACTGAGGGCACGGAGAGAAGTGGAAAAAGGAGCTGATGTGAAAATCATAGCATATATCCTATTCATTTCAACTTACAAACAAAACTAGAAGAGAAAGCGCTGATCTGAAGGAAAATAGGAATTTATAAAAATCACAGACCTACATTTTCATTGATATAGGGAATTCAGAGATGAGGAAACTAAAGCACTGAAAGAGGAATGGGGAGGGGAAGAAGAGAAAGGGGGAGAGAGAGAGGGAGAGGGAGAGAGGGAAAGGGAGAGGGGGAAAGGGAGAGGGGAGAGGGAGAGGGAAAGGGAGAGAGAGAGGGGAGAGAGAGAGGGAGAGGGAGAGGAAGAGGGAGAGAGAGAGGGGGAGAGAGAGAGAGGGAGAGGGAGAGGAAGAGGGAGAGGGAGAGGGAGAGGGAGAGGGAGAGGGGAGGGAGAGGGGGAGAGGGAGGGGGGGGAGAGGGAGGGGGAGAGGGAGGGGAGAGGGAGGGGGAGAGGAGAGGGAGAGAGGGGAGAGGGAGGAGGGAGAGAGGGGGAGGGAGAGGGAGAGGGAGAGGGGTAGGGAGAGGGGGGGAGGGAGAGGGAGAGGAGAGAGGGGAGGGGAGAGGGGGAGGGAGAGGGAGAGGGAGAGGGGAGGGAGATGGGAGAGGGAGAGGGAGGTGAGAGGGAGAGGGGAGAGGGAGAGGGAGAGGAAGGGGAGAGGCTGTGAGGAAGAGGGGAGAGGGAGAGGGGAGGAGGGAGAGGAGAGAGAAGAGGGGAGAGGGGGAGGGAGAGAGAGAGGGGAGGGGAGAGGGAGGGAGAGGAAGAGGGGCAGGGTGAGATGGCCAGAGAGAGAGAGGAGGGTGCAATGAGGAGCTAGGAGGATCGAGGGTCAGAGATGAGGAAAGGAGAGGTCTACTGGAGAGGTTGTGAGAGGGAGAGAGAGAGGGTGATCATGAGAGAGAGAGAGGGAGAGGGTGAGGGAGAGGGAGAGAGGGAGAGAAGATTGAGGAGAGGTGAGAGGCCAGGTATCTGAAGAGTTGCCTATCTCATGGAGAGCCCCCCAGGAAAGCCAAATGCTGCCAAACCACTGTCCACATGTAGCAGATCTTAGGCAGGTCATTCTCTCCAGGCTTCACTGATCTGATCTGTACATAGATGAGGGGGGCGGAATGAAACTCAAATGATTTCTTCTGCTGTAATACTTCTGATCTCTATTGAATGGTATGGAGTAAAGGCACTGCATGCAGTGATAGCTGTACTCATAAAGGTAGCAAGACTCTTAGTAGAGGATTAAAAAAGTCCCAATCCCAAAGAATTCTCATCCATGTGAATGCCCCTCCCAGAGATGGAAGATGGTGCAATAGGGGTCCATACGTGAACCATCCCATGGTATAGCTAAGGGGATCAAGGTCCTTGGCAAGCTCATAGGTTCTATAATTGTACCCATTGTACTCAATTAGGGCTTGGAGGGGCGGTAGGGGAAAAGAAACAGTCAAATGATGTCCCTGCACAAGCAATGTTTCATCCCATCTTTGTGGGTATGGATATGAGAATCACCTACTCCTAGGCTATGCGTGATTCATGACCCAAGTCGAATATCTAAGTAACAGTATTTACCAAGGACACTAATATGAGCACATGAGGCATCAGTAAGAAGGGAAAGCACATTTTAGTTGCCTGCAAAGAATTTCACTGAAATCCAGTGAAGAAAGACAAACTGTTTTGGGGTGGAGGGTGGGGGACAATAGGGGGTAGGCTTTATAGGAACATCATGCTCTATGGAGTCCAAGCAGAGCTCTGACGAATGGGAGTATCTCAGGATGCTTTGGGCATGCTTAATGAAGAGGTAGTCAAATTTTGTCCCAAATGTACTCAGAAGTCTAAAGTTCTACCTTTTAGTAGCTCAGATATAAGATTAGCCTTCGCCTCTGCCTATAGTAATCACCTGGCAAGGGGCTCTAGGACTCTGAGAAGTCTCTCTCCCCTAAGGACTATTCTCTCTCACCACACCAGAAAAGGCAAGGAGAAATCTGAAGGTGAACAGTCATCATATCTGACACCAGACACACTAATGATGGGGGACACATTGAGAGAGAGAGGCAGCTTCTCCGACTCTCAGAGAAGGTGGGGAAGAGCTAATTTTTAGGACAGCCTGTTGGCAGGAAATGAACACTGAGATGATCCAGTTAGCAAAGAGTTTCAGAACAGGGAGAATAGAAATGAAAAAAATTAAGATGCAGCCCTAGGCAGACAGGGGCTAAGCTGCTGTTCTCTGCAGGTAGGAGAAAGGGATCCTGCAGAAACCATACTGGTTGGTCAAAGCAAAGCTAAAAGGCTGCAGGGGCTTGGGGTCACTGTCTCTTCAAAAAACATACAGTCTGATAGACAGAAAGGAGCCTGGGCAGTCCCAGGCTCCTTGGCTCTAACCAGCAGCTCTCTTAGGAGCATGCTATCAGTATGATCATGGGCAAGTGGTTTTTCCCTCCCTTTAGTTCCTATCTTCCTGCCACCCACAGCCACAAAGGAGAGGGACATTGCATACCCCAACAAGGTTTACCATTTGCTCACGGGGAGCCCTTAGGTGTACCCAGAAAAAAGGATTTACTCTATATGCCTAATGGGCCATTTTCAATGGGAAAGGATTATATCCATTCAGGATCAGTTCAGATCCATTAACCCCTGTGGGAAGGGAAGCTCCCCAGCTCAGACTTGTTCTTTCTCTTGGACAAAGGCTCCAGAAACCATAAATTCAACTTTTCTGATCCATCCAATTCCTTTCACCCAACCTGCTCACCATTTCACTGAGAATTCTGTTTGGGGAAGAGATGAAAAAACCTGGTCAGCAAATACTCCTGCCAGATACTCTCAAAGGGCAAGCCAGACTTCTAGTAGTAACCCTTGTGAAGGCTTTCAGGTGATAGCCAATTGTTAGTTCCCTCCTTCAATAAACACCAACTGAATGTTTTTCTGTATAAAAGTCTTTAGAATTACAATTTTGGAGCTGGTAGGGACCAAAGCTCTAGCCCAACCCTCCTCCATTTTACAGTTGAGGAAACAGAATGAGGATTTGCCCAAGGTCACAAAGCGAAGAAGTAGGGGCTTAAACCCAGGTCTTTTGCCTCTTCTCTCTCCCGTACTCTGGGGCCCCGCGATAAAACTCACTATCAGGCAATATGAAGAAGGAGCAGGCACCCCCATCTATCCCTTTCTAAGGTTCCTTGCGGGCAGCTTAGAAAGGAGGCGCACAGGAACGAACGCATTTATCCAGTCTACATGAAGTCGCCCAGGGGCTGAGGTAGTACTGGCTCGGTCCCCAGGAAGACTGAGGCCCCAGGCCCGGCAAAAATGAACAGGGAAGCCCCCAAGGATAACGGACTTAGGTTCCAAACCCACTGGTTCTACTTCTTACTCCTGTGTGATTGTGCTCGAGTCACTCAAACTCCTTGGGCTCGGTTTCCCGATCTGTAAAACGAGCGGTTTGGACTAGGACTTCCAAGGTGTCAGCCAGCTTGAGATCTTTTGGGTTCTATTACCTGCGGGGGGAAGAGCCGGGCCCGGGGCGGGGGTGAGGCTGGCCCCGGCGGGTACCCCTGGGGAGCTCGCTCCCTTTCCGCCCTCCCCTCGCCGCAGCCCCTGCCCACCTCGGACTCCCTCCGCTGGTTCTTGAACATGTCCCGGCCCTTAGGCGACGCCTGCTTTCCCTTGCCGCCGCCGCCGCCGCCTCCGTTGCTGTTACCGTTCCCAGTTGGGCTGCCAGCCCCGGGCCCGCCGCCGTTGGGGTCCTCCATGCAGCTCCCCGCGACAGTTCAGCCCGCTCTGCCAGAGCTTCCAGGGCAGCAGCACGCCCGGGGGAAACGGTCCCCGCGACACTCACACCCCGGGAGCCCCCCACACCCCGCCCCCCATCTCTATTGGCCAAGGCAACCTAACGGCAGCTCCACCCCGAGGTGGGATTGGTCGGGGGGGATGTGCGGGGCGGAGGTTGGGGCTCATTCAGTTTTTGAGTTGTTCAGCCCCGGGCTAGGGTACTTCTGCTCTCCGGAGTACCGCCGGGTCTCTAGGCCTCGGCTCCCCCGGCCAGCCATTCCCGGATCTGAGACTCAGTTTTTCTAAATTCTGAAAGGGAGGGGTTTTAAGCTGTCATTTCCCTCCCCCACCCGGGCTGTAACTGAGCCTTTCAAGAAAGCATCTTCCAGGGCTTGTCCCCAGGTGTCTCTCCCTCTCCTACAATTTCCAGCAAAGGATCGGAGAACATCGAGTCCAGACTCTTTACAGATGAATAAATTGGGGTTTAGAGATGGGAAACCCAAGGCCCCGCAGCTAAGTAGTTTCCAGTTCACCTTTATTTTCCATGTACTTGAACTCTAGAAGGAACTGAGCCTGTGGAGCCTGAAGAAAAGAAGTCACAATAATTTTGCTGAAGTGAAGGAAGGATTAGTCAAGTTTTGTTCCGCCCCCAAGTGTCTGACCAGGAGCAAAGAGGCAAATGTCATGGAAATCCTCTCAATGACCGCTGTCTAGAGGTAGAATAGCTCATCCCTAGTGGTGGTGGGTTCCCCCTCTTTGGAAGTCTACCAGAAGGGGCTGAATGACCACTTTTCAGTTATAGAAGAGATTAGATTATTAGATTATTATAGAAGAGATTCCTTTATTTATGGATTACACCAAATGGCCACTGAGGTCCTTTCCAATTTTCAATACAAAGTAGATCCACTCGTGGCTCTCTTCAACAATGAGATGATTCAAACCAGTTCCAATTGTTCAGTGATGAAGAGAGCCATCTACACCCAGAGAGGAACATGGGAACTGAGTGTGGACCACAACATAGCATTTCTACTCTTTTCATTGTTGCTTGCTTACATTAAATTCTGCTTTTTTTTTTTTCTTACTGGTTTGATCCAATTTTTCTTGTGCAGCACAATAACTGTATAAACATGTATGCCTATATTGGATTTCACATATATTTCTACCATGTTTAACACATATTGGACTACTTGTCATCTAGGAGAGGGCAGGGAGGAAAGGAGAGAAAATAAGAATACAAGGTTTTGCAAGGGCTAAATGTTAAAGAATTGTCCATGCATATGTTTTGAAAAATAAAAAGCTTTAAAAAAAAAAAACAAAAACAAAGTAAATCCACTATAGGACAGCATTTATTTCTATCTATATGCTTGAAAGACAGAAGACTCATAAGTGCATACTGACAAATATTTAAAGCAAGATACAATGATCCATCTCTCCTATTCTTCCAGGAGGATGACTTAAAATATCAAAACATGAAACATTTTGAAGATCTGCTGAATGGATACTTTCACCTTGGATCTTCACTAACCGATCCCAGGTGGGCTGCAGAATGGGACATCGTTTTTGTTCATCCTCCTGACTTCCATCATTTTTCTCCTCCAAGATGCTGATGCTGAGATCGCCTGCTGAACTACTAGCATGTGGATCCAGGAGATCTCAGCCTCTGAAACTCATGAGATTCTTGACAAAGCTAGAAACAACCACCTCAATATTGCTATCCAATCACCTGTGATTTAGGAAAGAAACCCCAGCAGAAGAGGTAACCAGAACCTTATCTAGATAAAAATATGCACTTACTGCAAGTTTTGATATGTTTGACAGGAAGAGGAAGCAACAGCAGAAATTTTCTCTTCTTGGAATTCTACTGAGTAGCTCATCTTCTTTAGTGATTAATGCTTTTTGCCCTTTTCCCTCAAACTCCATCATGGGGACCAAAGGCCCTATAGGGAACCTCTGTTTGAAAAAGTTTTTTGGCACAAGGCCAGTACACATGTTCTCAGAAATGGGCCAATTATAAGGTTTAGCTCTATGGAAAGTACTCAGGCTAGAGTGGATCAGAGCAGGGCTCCCTTGATTACCTCTGTTAGAGATACATTTTGCTTTGATACAAAAGAATATATCTACCAAACATTCAAACAACGCTTTCTCCCCAGTACATTTCCCTAAAATCATTAAACAGAACCTGTTAAGTGATTAGACTAATTACTAAATTCACCTTTGCAGTTTACTGATTGTTAACAGGATACATCTTTTAATTTCAATGTTTTACTATCCACAGGGTCACTGTTGGGAAAAAAAAAAAAAAAGGATCTTTGAGCTGAGTGTTGTTGGTTTTTTGTGTTGTCTTTACCACATTTGTACTCTAGTACAAAGATATTCTTAATTTTGCATCACTTCATACAAAAAGTTTCTTTGACATCTCTAGATTCACTATTCCTTCTAGAACAATAATATTGTATTTTGTACAGTTTATAGTTGTTCCCAGACTACATTACTGGAAATGCATTTTTTTCAGATTTTTACTATAAATAATATGGTTATGAACTTTTAAACATCTGAGAATTAGTCTTGCTTTATTAACATCTTTGGAGCATAAACACAAGTATAATCAATTTGATAACTTTTCTTGTACAATCCTAATAGTCTTTTAGAACTTTTGGGCCAATTAACAGCTCTATCAACAGTGAGTTCGAAAGCCTGTCTTCCCATAGCTCCTTTGGGGCTACTTTCAATAGGTGATCAATCTATTAAACCTATCCAGCACTAAGAACTATTCAATCTTGCCTTGATAGATATTTAGGATTGAACAAATTTAAACAGAAGTTATAAAGGAATTCTTGTACAAAGAGGGTTGAGCTATGAGATATTTAACGGTATCATCCAACTCTGAGATTTTCTGATTCTAATTCATAAATCACATCAATCATAGAGGGTGCATGGTGACTTTTGAAGGAGGGATGGTCATGCCATTTTGCTTTGGTACTTGTCTTAGTTTCATTTCTATTTTTTTAAACTTTTAACTCCTCCTCCACCCCCAGAACCTTTCTCTGCCAATCCTTCCCCATAGATAGTATGGTAAATAATGAAAGAATGAAAAAAAGTTATCGATATTTAGCACTATATATATATATATATATATATATAATATGCACATATATATAGTAATATAAATGTCAAAGGAGAAGTAATCCCTGCTTTAAAGGAGTTTATATTCTAATAGGGAACATTAAAAGAGGGGGATGGTGGACCAAGGAAGAAGTTTTGGTCTGGAGATTTGACCTATAAGACAACATAGATTCATTACTGGGTCTAAAGGTGTGGAAAGTGGGGTGGGGATTATGTAGAAGAGGATACACATACATGCATATATATACACACACACACCAGGAGAGACAAAGAGAAAGGGAAAAGGAAGGCAATGTGGCCAGGGTGGGATGTGGATGGGATGTGAAAATAAAAGCCTAGGATTCAATCCAGTGTTTTTCTATGGGCCATGCCATAAAACAATAATGATTTTTCCCTCCCTCCCTTCTATTTTTTCTCCAAAACAGATATGGAGGCAGGAGGGCTATCAAAGAACAGACAAGAATTACCATACCTGGGAAAAAAACCTGTTCCCTTATCCCTTCTCCTCGTCGTCTTCCCTTTCTCCCTTTTTCTTTCCACATACCTTTCACAGACTAGGCCATGATTTCTAAGGAAGCACCAGGCTTAAGGCCAAAACTTTGATTTTCTGTCTTTTTTTTTTTTTTTTTTTTTTTTGTTAAATAAGTCAGATTCCAAAAGAGCCAAACTTTATTTTACAATTCATTGTGAAGGAGAAAAGGGAGGGTGTTGAGGGACAGGACAAAACCCACGCCTAGCCCCACTCAATGTGAAAAACCTGCCACAGCACAACCCACGAGTGTCTCTTATTAAAGAACTAATTATTCTGCCTTCTTCCTCCCTTCCCCCCCACCAATTTCTTCTGTTTTCCTGGGGTGAGAATGTGAGTGAGGATCGACAACTCCCAGAGCTCCATGTTTTTTCTTTACCTGCTGAACCAATCAGTAGTTTGGACAGAGAGATAGAAGAGTGAGGAGATGAATTTTATGACCTCTTTGTCTGCTCAACCCAAATGTGCTACCTCTTAAATAGAAAGGAAACCTAGTCTTCCTGATGGAAAGAGCACTGGACTTGAGAACTGGAAAACCAGGGTTCCTGTCCCAGTTCAACTAAATCATTGCGTGCAGTTAGACAAGTCATTTTGCATCTCACTTTGCATCCCTCGTTTAGAGAGAGTCCTAAGTTTGGATTTAGGAGACCTGGGTCTATTCCCACCTTTGCTAACCTTGGATAAGTCACTCTCATTTGGGAAACATATCACTTTATTTATACAATAAGATTAGACTAGATGACCTCTGCAGTTCCTTCCCATTCTGGATTCCACAAACCATATTATAACCTTAGTTCATTCACTTGTCTCTGTTTTTGGTTGTTGCAGTTGTGCCTGAATCTCTGTGACCCTATTTGTGGTTTTCTTGGCCAAAATACTGGCATGATTTGCCATTTCCTTTTCTGGTGCATTTTGCTGATGAGAACACTGAGGCAAATAGGTTAACTCACTCACCCAAATTACAGGCCAGATCTGAATGCAAGTCCTCCTGATCCCAAGCCTGGCAGTCTTCATTTGCTAAAGTTAGGCAATTGCAGTAATTAGGCCAACCCTCTCAATTTTATAGTTGAGGAAACAGAATTAGGACATGTCCAGATCAGAATACCTAGGTCTGTGGAGGGTAGGGGAGAGGGGAATTATTATTAAAACTGCTTCATAAAGTCTTTTAGAAACTATCTCATTTCAGTTTTTCCATAAAATAGGTGAGAGATCAAAACCAGGGGCTTGGTGCTCAAACATATGTCTATCGGTTCTTACTTATTACAGACTGAAAATGCAAGGTCCTTCTCATGCCTGTGAAGAGGAAGGAAACAAAGCTGCCCAGGAGCAGAGCTTGGGGCCGGGAGAATGGAGGGCTAATTTGGGAAGCACTAATCTCCTGGCAGGCAGAACAGAGACCACAAACTCTAGTTATAGGGCCTTGGCTCAGATTCAACATTTTTTAGTTTGCCAACAAAGGAGGTTATGATACCAAGAGGCATCCTTGACCATTGTGGCGCCATGTGTCTGTTTGAGGATTGGTCACATTCTCCATCCAGCATCTGACCCATCAACTCTGATGATCACAGTTTAGACGGATATTCCTACTAAACAAGGTCCTGGAGCCCAGCTACCCAACCTTCGTTATCAGTGCTCCAATGACCTTTAGTACTAACCTACTAACATAAGGAGGGGCTTTCTGAGTTACACGGATCTTTTCAAGACTGCTGGGTGTACAGCCTCAGAGGTGGATGTGGTTTTCTTCAGCCTGATTGGGACTTCTGTTCTAACTAGCTAAGATAACTGGCTCAGAAGTGGTTGAATCGGCATTCTAAGGTGACTTTAGAAAAGCTGCTTAAGGATAAAAGCACAAAAGGTGCTAGAGTGAGAGGTGCTGGAAATCAGAGATCCTGCCTCCCCAATCACTGTTGCCTACAGGACTTTCAAGGTTATGAGGGATAGACTCTGCTTCTTAGGTGGAGAAACAGTTAGCCTGGAACAGTTTCAATTCAGGGGATCACAGAAGTGGTAGGGTCCAGTGGCCACTGAGTATAAATCATATGTGAATAAGAATTCAGCTCACAATACTTCTAATTAATAGCCAACCAGTCTTTACCTGAATTATTTCCACTGAAGGCAATAATCATGTTGCCCTAAGCCTTCTTTGCCTGTATTAAACATCCCTAGTTCTCTTAATTGATTTTCAAAGCATCATTTAGAAGTCTTTTAGCAACCCTGTTGCCTCCCTCCAGATTACCGGTCATTCCTAGATTAGGGTACTCAGAAGGGAATACTCAATACTTACGAAGCACCTACTATGTGCCAAATTGACATTTTGCTGTCTTGTACTGTCCAGCTACAAATCTGTGATGCTATAGTCTTTTTGAATACCGTTATCAGATGTGTTAGCTATCCCTAATAGTTTTGTCATTTTTCTAATGAATATATTATTTATTCCTTTACCCAATAAAATGCATAGCATCAAGCTCAGATTTCTTGGGAATTCCACTAGAGAATATCTTTCAAATTGACTTCAAATCATTTTGAATGCCACACATTCCAAACAGGGTATTCAGGAAAAAAAGTGATCAACATTGTCAAAAACCAGAATGTGTCACATCCTTGAGTGCATCCCAGAATTAGTAGGAATAGCTAAGTCTGTTTCATAAGAAGCCTCCAGTCTAGGTGGAAGGAAACAAGGATGGCAGAGAATTATGAATGCAGAAAGAATTTAGGGATAAAGAGAACCATATTGTGGGCATGGCATGGAGCAAGTGATGGGCTAGTATATTTTTGCCTTGACCACAAACAAATAACCGGCAGTTTAGTGTATTATCTAGTACTGGTTTAACTAAAAAAATTCCCTAGATTTCTCCCACTCCTCTCCTTGATTCTGCCTACCCAAGGGCTTCACTTCAAATAGCACTGTGAAAAGCCTTGTGAAAACAAAAATGAAAAAAATTGCAGTTCTTACCTTGATAAGACTTGTACACTAAGTAGCAGTGTGTAATAAAAGCAATGAATAGATTCAGACCAAAGACTCGAAGAAAGTTTGACGAGGAAGATGGAATTTTTGGGTGCGGATATGTGATTTCCCTTCAGATTTTATGCCTCAATGATACTGGCTCTCTTCTGGTAGGAAGGGGAATATCCAGACCATAACATCTGCAACTCTGAACTCCAAAAGATAAGGAGAGACAACTGAGAGACAACAGGCCAAAACAACCTGGCTCAACGGGTTGGTAGATGTTTCAGCCTTTCAAGTTTTTTGCTCAGATTCAGGGTTTCTCCCTCACTTTTTGACCAAAGAGACATCTTTCATCTGAGTCACATTCCAAGTTGGCAAAAGCAATAAATACACTCAGAGGACTGGATCAATTTGTGAACATTTTATTTGTTTTGAGATTACAGAATAGTTATTGCTGATCTAATACAATCACTCAGACATGAAGATTTCCAACAGTCTTTTGGAATGGTAGATCCTCAAAGATTTTATTTCCTTTTAGTAGAATGACAATAAGAATTAGATGATTATTTTATGTGATATATATGTCTATATACGTATATATATATATATATATATTTTGAGTTCAGAATTGAATGACTTGTCCATGTATAATTTGCTGGTGTTGCCTATTTTCTGTTCCTAATTTTTTAATTAAAAAGCATTATGCAACAATGCATTTTGATTTCTTTTTAAAAATCATGACAGAGTTTAATGCTGAGACAACCATAGGAGCATAGCAGCAATTCTGGATCTGTTGAGAGAGAAGCCAGCAGCAGAAAAAGCTTTATAGGAGTGCATGGCTATGGGGAGCTGTGCTCAGAAGTGGGAGAGGGAGGGGGGACATTCAGTTTTATTTTTCTTATTTAAAAAAAATATATAAATATCTACATAGAAGTTAAAATAAGGACTAAGAATCAATAAATTCAATGATGAGAACAGCACCTCCAACATGCTGGAGCCAGACACAGAACAAGTAGCTCTTTCCTCTGTTCCCAGATAATTGGACTGTGTACCTGAAGCACTAATCTGATAGGTCCCAAACTCAAGATGGACAAGGAAGGGTACCGCCTAGGTGTCAAACTAAGGGTATCTAATTCCTGGTTCCAGTCTGGGGATAATGGGCACAGACTCCAGGAGAAGTGAAGATAGGTTATCTGGAACTCTAGGGCACCACCTTCTTCATCTTAATTTATATAAGACAAGGGGTTCTTTAACAAACTGAGTAGTCCATAATCTGTAACTTCCAGGTACTGGGCTCTTTACAGAACCAGGCCCTTTAGAACAGTAGGTTGGGGCCTCTGACTCAAGGGAATGTCAGAGTCCAAGGTACCTGACTGATAGACTCTGCTGTTTGGGAGATTGGGGGACCAATTAAGTGCCCATGAAACATGGCACTGCGTAGGAGAGGAGGGTAGAATAGAGCAGGTCAGAAGGAACTGTCTGCTGAAGAATCTAGACATCGATGATCTTCCTTAGAAGGAAGCATAATAGAGTTCAGAAGGGATACCCTCAAGTACCAAGAGCTTAAATGGGATTCAACAATTACCAATAGTTCTCTAGAAGATTGGGTTTATAGATTAGAACCTAGCAAATATAGTTTACTGAGGCCAACGGTCACCTGTTTAAGCCTCTCCTCTCCATATCCCCAAAGTTAAGGTCACTTCCAGGCTGGCCCTGAGGGTAAAAGATGAAGATTAGGTAAGGCCTGAAGGGATGGAGTAGGGCAAAAGAACTTAGTGTAGCCCTGGAAGACCTGGCCTAGGTCAAAGCTATCCTGAAAGACTAGAAGTAGTCCACATGATATTCTAAAATCAAATGGTTTATGGTAGCTTTCAGGTAGGTCTGAAGTTCCTAAGTGGTCAGAGATAGCTGGGACTGCCCTAGATCCAACCTAACACTGACATCAATCCCTGGAATCCACTCGATCTCTTTGGGTTCCTTCAGACCAACCAGACCCTTGCAAGAGCTGGCCCAGTCCAGTCCTGTACCAGCACCAGGTACTTCCAAGGGAAGAACCAAAGCTGAATACACAGGGGGGAATGAGCTAGAGTCTCAGGACACTGATCTTAACAAATTCTATGTGACATTAGCGTTGCCTCAGAAATCACCCTGAGATGATGGACAACACAGGATTCTTAAACAGAATTGAGGACTGGGGGTGGAAAAAGAGAAGGAAGAGGCTGGGCAGAGAGATTTCAGCAGAGAAGAAAGAACACAAGCCAGACAGCGGAGAAACTGGATCGTGGCTCCATTGCTGGTAATGACCACAGGGATAAATGTTTGATGAAGCAGAACTAATCAAACTAGCTTGTGATCCTCTGGACATATAAGTCCAGTGATACTTATAAAATGGCTCAGCCACTTAATCAAACTGGAAATCCCCCAGAAGACAGGAATTCTTAGCCAATTTAGGTGGTGTTCCAAATTCGCTAAACTGCAGGCTGGGGAGCCTGTTCCATTATTGAACTCTAAACATACTTGAGCTGCCTGAGGAATATTTGCATATTCTTTCTTTGCTCAGTCTCAGAGGCAATTCTGGGCAGCAACAGGAAGATGGGGAGAAACCGAGTCTTACAAATTCTCCTCCGAGATTATTCCAATTTTGCCTAGACGGGCTTCCTGAGACATTATCCAGTCATATGGCATGAGAACAAAGTGACAGATCCTCATGGATTTGGTTCCCACTTCCTGAGCAGAGCTTTGGTTGAGTTGGAAAACTGACTTAAAAAAAAAATCCAAGCAATACCAGAGCTGCCGAGAAAGTCATGGAGGCACAGTCTCCTGAGAATCAATGTCCAAATGGCCATAAACATATAAACAGGACTCTTTTATAAGGAAGGGGACCCCCAGTAGAGGCAGGTATAGCTGAATTTTTGTGGGGTTCACTGAAACTTTCACCCTTCCCTCTCAATAGCTTTGTCAGAGAAGGCAGTGATAGTGCTGGCCAAGGCTGAGGCCCTATGGCCATGCTGACTGAGTGGCTTTCCAGAGTCCTCCCTTAGGGAAGGATGAGAGGGTACTGAAGAGCTACTGAAGATCTGTCACAAAACTTCCCCCTTCCCCCCTCCAAAAAAAAAAATCCTTGGGGACAAAGACTCAGGAATCCCTGAATGTACCTTGGACAACAGACACGGCCATGACAAAAACTCAAAACTAATGGAGAATGATGCAGAAGATGCAAAGGGTGGGTGGAGGGGGGCTCCCCACTCCCTTTCTTCCTTCCTCCCAGTCCATCCTCCGTGGCTCTCACAGCCTCAGGGCAGTAACCACACCATGGGCTGAGGCTGAGGGCACAGGATTCTAGTTTTTAATAAATAAATACTCTAACACATGGTCTATGGGATGAGCATGGCGGGCGGCTCTGATCAGGGAAGCAGCTTGCTGGGTTTTGTCCTGTACAGTAGAGGAGAAAAGAATTGGGGTCCTGTTCCTTAAAATGTCATCTGGCTTCAATTACAGGAACTTAATATCTAGAAGGAAAAAGAAACCAGAGAAGGTGAGACAGACAGGCAGTGGGAACAACCACCAACCTGAAGAAATGGGGAAATAGAGACTTGACAGAAATGACTGTCAGAAATGATGTAAAAGGCTTCTCGCAAGGAGTCCAGATTTCATTTTGGGAAGGGGATACTGGGATCCTTGTCCCAGAAGAGGAAATAACCCAGTGTCCTCTACACAGATAAATGGAGGGAAGGGGATAAAAGACTTAATGCTAGGGGCAGATTCTCCCCCCCAACCCGGGACAGCCCTGACCATACATGACACAGGTGCCCCCCCATTAAGGACTTTTTTTCTAGTAGAGGAGTTAAGTTCTGCCTTCTTTCCTGCTTACCCAGGGGCTTCCCAAAGGCCTCCCTGTGCCCCCGAAGCCCAAGTCACCTGTAGTAGTTAGGTTTGAAGGGTCCGTTCTTGTTGAGGCCCAGGTACTTGGCCTGCTCATCTGTCAGCTCCGTCAGGTGTGCATCAAAGGTGGGCAGGTGAAGACTTGCCACATACTCATCTGGAATAAGCCCCAGAACCAAAGTGTAAGTTTGGGCTTCTGCACTTTCCAAACCCAATTCTAGGGTATGAATACTATAGCTTCTAGAACTGTTCTAATATCCCTCCTTACCCCGTCCCTTTTTCAGCTTCGTTTGATTATTCCTCAGATGCTTTCAGGCTCACCTTGGCTTCCAATGCTACTAGTGAAGATTTATGTTCCCCAAACTGATGGAGCCAGCAACGAGGAGGTGCTGACATCTGCAGAAGTGCTGGAGGTTGAGGAACTAACACAGGGACAGAGGCAAAGAGCTTGAGGAGCCTGAGACCCAATGTTAGTCCTGCCCTGGGCTCAATGCAATTATGCGTTATTTGGTGGCACTGTGGGCCTGTTTCCCCTTTTGTCAAATCAAGGAACGGTGGGGGTGGAGTGGGAGGATGGAGCGTTGAGTCAGAATCGGTTTGGGGACTGCCAGCAGCTCAGGGTGAAGAGAGCAAAGCACGGGTGACCTTCTGAGCATCATTTGGCACCTCCTTTTCCTCTTGAAGGCCGTGGCAATAGAAAACAGCCTTCCCATCTCCTCTGCCACTATCCAGAAGCTTTGCTATGTCACAGAGCCAGCCTTAAGGGCCAGGATTCCCAGATCCGGCCTGGCCTCTTTCTGGTTAGATAAGGAGTTTGTCTCAGATAAAATGATAGAGGAGGAGCAACCAGCCAAAGGCAAGAGGGTTGGTTTGAGAGAGTGAGATTTAGTATAGTAAGAGAGAGAGAGTTGGGATTAGATGGCAGCTTTTGCTCCCAGAGAGCACTCTGATCGGGAGAGTTCGGGAAGGGTGACTTTTATTGTTAAGAACATTCAGATTAAGCAGGGAGTGAGCACAGATCTGCTATGTGCAGTTTATTCTGCATTCCCTAGAAGGAAAGAGACTCTCTCTGTGGATTGTGTCGTAAATGGGGACAGACTCTTGAGAAATGGAAGAGAGAAGAGCCTAATGTGTCACGGGCTCATAAAAAGTTGGGACAAGTCTAAATGAACGAACAACAATGTGGTAAGTCCTTGCTCCCCTAACCCAGTGTTTGATGCTAGGAAAGAGCGAGTAATATTCCCAAATTACATGGTTATCTGAACTCTTCCTGAATTCTTCCCAATTCAAATTTGAAGGAAACAATCCAGAAGAAAGAGTATGTAGGATGATATAGAGCATGAAGCATGCCAGAGCTGGAAGAGACTTCAAAGGCCACAAATTCAAAACCATCATTTTTTAGTTAAGCAAACTGAGGCAGAATGAGGTTAAGTGACATGGCCAGGGTCACACAGGGTCACAACCTTAGTGTCTAAGGTTGGATTTGAACCTTGGTTTTCCAGACTCCAGGTTCTATTCACTATATAATCTAATTCCTCTACATATATTTACACACACATACATACACACACATATATATGCATGTATAAATACAAATTAGATATACACACCTACTTCTATATAGATAAAACACACACATATACACTTGCACATGTATGTATATATAATATGCACATATGTGATTATTTTATTATATTGTTGGCTTCTTTTGCAATTCTATATATTTTGTTTTAGATTAGAAACTGGAATAGATTCCAAAGATTAACTGGAAAGACCCTGAGGTCCTCCCTCAAGTTGAATGGCTGATCATTCAGGCTTTACTGCAGAAAGCATAGCTTAGGGGCTGGCTGGGTTGTTTGAATGCCAAATGTACATTTGCCTAAATGACTACTTTATGGAGAACTCACACAAAGCAAGCATTCACACACCGGTTACTCCCAAGAACTTTGGAATCATTTGTGAGATATGGGAGACACAGGTAATTCTGGCACAGGACTGCCCAGTATGGTAGGCCCTCTTCTCCCCAAATAAGGTAAAACAGAAGTGCAAGAGTTCAGAAGAAAGGTGTGATGCCCAAATTCAGAGTTATTTCCATTCCAATGTTAATTGGGACTACTGGTGCCACACCTTTGATGGAGCCTTCTGAGTTCATATTGGTCTGATCAATCATAATCAGACATATTGTATGTATCAACCCCAATATAGTGATATCACTTTGATCCTTTCTTGACCATAAAGAACAATCAATGCATTTTATTTTGCATGAAAAAAGAACATTCTGAGATGGAATTGATAGGTTTTATTAGACTGTCAAAAGTTTCACTGATATGCAAAAAGGTCAAAAATCCTTGGATGATGTCAGAAATAAGTCTGATATTCTGAAGGATGCATTTTTATGTAGAAGATACTTTTTTCATCAGGATCCAGTTTGGGGAGCCATGGGAGAGGGGGAAGGAAAGAGAAGCATGAAAGAGCCATTGTGGTTCATTGTAAGATATTGTTGGGAGCCTAAGATGTTAGTTTGGAGAAACAAATGAGTCTGGGAACAGGAAAAAATAAAGGAGTGATTGCAGGTGATAACTTGGCAGGAGAGGGAATAAATGGGAGTGTGGAAGCAGTGGTTGGACAATGCAGTAGGGAAGCAAGAAGTGATGAAGGATGGGTGAATGTCACAAGAGGTTTGCTGTGTTCTGGGTCCTAGTGTCTACATGAGTTAGGGGTCATTGTGTTAGAAAAAAACTGACCAATTGAGTTTCTCCAAGGGAAGAGAATGGACTCCAAAAAAAAAAAAAAAATCAAGGGTATTAGTCTCCAGCAGTAACTGTGTGACTGATGTACTCTTAACTTTTGATACCTTGAGGAAGTCCTAGTGCCCATACAGAAATTATCTATTTGTCTGTCTGTCTCTATCTATCTATACTTGTATGTATCTATATCTATATATTTATATTTAGTTTGCACACCTAAGGCTAAGAATCCCTGCTCTTGAACATTAGTGGTGTCCTGTCCTTAGATAAAATATGGTACATATCAATCAATAAGTAATTATAAACAAAAAATAATAGTTAGCAATTATACAACATTTTAAGTTTTGAAAAACACTTTATAAATATTGCCACATTTTATCCTCACAACATCCCTGGGAGTTAGGTACCATTATTTCTTTTTTATAAAGAATAAACTGAGACAGAGATTGAATGATTTTCCCAGAGTTACAGTTATTAAGTTATCTAAGGCTAGATTTGAATTCTCCTCTTCCTGACTACCCAATCTGTTTTAATCAGGGAGACTTTGTGTAAATAACTAAGATACATAGAAGGCCATGTGCATAAGACATGGAAAGTACATTTAGAAAGGAAGGTATTAGGGGAAGGAGTAATTGGAATGGAGATACCAAAGTTCTTACTGCAGAAAATGGGATTTAATGTTGAGGCCCAGATAAAGAGGTAAAGCATTCTAGAACTGGAATATAAATTTACTATGGTTAATTGGAAGGAAAGAAAGCCCTTGAAGCTGGAAGGGAGAGGAATGCATAAAGATTAAATCTTAATTTGAACTTAGATGACACAAATATTCATGAAATATTCTACCTTCAACATGAAGCTTTCCTGTTTTTCTCACCATCATCTATTATTGCCAACCCTCTAAATTTTTTGTATTTATTTATGCCATCTAATACTTATTAAGCACTTACTATATATCAGCCACTATAAACCACGTGGCCATCTCTAATCATCCTGATCTATATCTTGCCACTGGACCATATCATGGAATTACCTCCTACAAACCACAACAACAGCTGGACAGGGCTCATCCTTACCCATTTTCTTGGGCAGCAGGTAGACATCTTGTTTATAGCGTCCTTCTGGGGCATTGTAAAGCTCTATCAAAGCCAGAGCCTGGAAATAAAGCAGAGAGAACATGACTCCCTGACAGTCCCCAGATCCCATTACCTATAATCCAGCAAGAAGAGCATTCTTCCCTCTGCTGACCTTACCTGAGTAGTGGCAGTGATGGAGAGCACAAATGTAGGCACTGTAGAGCAGCTCAGGTTCAGCAGGCGGCCCTAGGGAGCAATGGAGAGGCACATGAGTTTACCTGAAACTATACCTTTAAAGAGTAAAGGAAGGAGCAAACTGCTATCTTTTAGTCACAGACAAATATTCTGTAACTACCTGAGCTGAGAGGAAGAGAAGACTTGTTTGTAATCTGCCACACCAGTTAGCACCTGCAGGGATATATGTCATAAGAAACCCCGCTTTTTGATTAATTGTTGTTTAGGAGTGCTACTAAAAGAAATTTGGGCAGTGAAATGAAGGTAAAAGGATTAGGATTGTGGTCATCCGGGACCAGCTGCCTCCTGGGGATCCAGAGACTCTAGAAAACTTTATTCTTAGAAAGCTGTCTTCCTGCCATCTTCCATTGTCCAGGTGAATCTAAGGGAGCCTGACTATTAGAATGGGAGCTTGTAGGGAATGAATGTGCAAGAAATCCCTTCCCCCATCCCACTTTATTTTCTGGGAAGCCTCAAAACCTTTCTCCTCAACTCTGAGCACTAACAGTCAGGAACAATTGCAATGTTTGCTTTTTGTCTTCAAAATTGCTAGGTGGGTCTTCCACTAACTAGAAATAAGTCACCAGGCAGGGAACTGACGTCAAAGCAAAATCCAAGGTACAGATTTAAATATTCTGTATTCCACCCATTTTGTGACGAAAGAAGGTAGGCAAAGCCTCTTCACAACCACCTTATTTCAGTTATGAAGGTAGTATCAGATGAGGATAAGCCAAGAGAAAGAGAAGGGCCCTCAAAATTTCTACGGATTTCAGTGTTTTTCAATTTGTTTTTAAAAGGACCACAATAACAAAAAGCCCACAGAACTCTGGAAAATGAAAATGCAGTGAACCACCATAACACTCTTGGTTATTTCTCTATTTCTTGCCTAAAGTTCTCCAAACAAACAGGATTCAGTAAAGCAGCCAGGAGTCTAATGCAAGCAAGGGAGAAAGGGTGTCAAGAGGGTAAGAGGAAGAGTACCATCCTGGGAACACAAGGGACAGAGATGAGAATGAGTTGGACAAAGTCCAAGATAATTTTTTAGGAAATTATCAATCTATCAACCAATAAATATTTAACTAAACTTTCAACATCCCTATGTTGAATAGTGCTAAGGAGGCAGGGGTGAAACAAAAGATCAAGCTGGTGGTTTTCAGAACCTGCCTAGCGTAACCTTGGTTACATCCAGGAATATCTCCCCTTCATGTTCACAAAAACGATTTAAACCTTCCCACAAATGACACTATCACTCTGAAAAAAATCTCACAAAGTAGCTTTGGTTCTAACCATTAATTCTTTCTATAGCAATAGAAATTGTTGACTCAACCTCCAGAGTGACATGAGGAGACAGGATAATTGGTGAAAAGTAGGAAACCAAAATAGGTTCTTAATTGCTAAATGAAAAGACTTTTCACAATTAGAAATTCAAGTCATGGGGAAAGTAGTTAAATCTCTTGACTTAAAAAACTGGCACTATGGAAAGGGTGAAAAGAAAATGGTGGTCCTAGGGAAACCATTCCTTCCTTTCAATTATTTGAAACTTTTGGTGGGAGTAGCCAGCTCTGATAGGACTATTCCGTCCCTAATCTTCCAGGCTTGCTTACCTCTGCCAATAACACTATTCTCTTTCCATCTGGCCAGATTACATGATCAACTTGAGATCTCACCCGCTCCCAGGTCAGTTCTGGGGTACGAAGACTTGCCTGGAACACATGCAGAAAACACACCATTAGTACCATCAGGAATGGGGAGGTGCAAGATAGGGAAGTTGAAGGACACAACCACCTTAACATGTAAGGAGGACCTCTCCCAGGCTGCTTGGGACTATTTTATTTCAGGAGATTAAATTTAGGCCCAGTGAAAGTTCACTCAGATTATCACACCCCCAATCAATACTGAGCCCCCACTTCTTCCTAGCACAGTGGAAAGTGCTATGGAATACACAAAAGTAACCAGAGATATCATTTCTGCCTCAAGGGAGCTTACAATTTAGTTGAAGATACAGAATACATACATACATGAAAAAAAGCTCCTTAAAAATACTTTACTTTGTTTGCAATATGCAAACAAAGGCAAATTAGTATAGTGCAACTTGAATACATAAGTTCAAGAAAAAAGTGACTAAGCAGGGGTGACATTAGTTAAAGAAAGCAAAGAATCCTCCACACAGTATGCTGTGGCTCATACCTCTATAAGCATGTCCCATTATTCTAGGAGCTAATGTTGAAGGAATGACAGGTCCCCCTAGATTTTTATATAATATACATATATGTTTCTATATGTGTGTATATGCATGTTTGCAACACACATACACACATATTTCATGATCTAAAGTGTAGATATGAGGCTGCCCTTAGAAAAAGCACTTCCATCTTCCTCCTATAAGACAAAAATGAAAACTACCAAGAGAAAGAGAAGAGATTTCTGTCCCAAACTACCCACAATTCCTGCAGTCAGAATATAAAAGGCCTATCTAATAAAAAAAAAAAATAGCCAGTATTTTGGTTCATTTGGCAGTTATGTTATTTTAAGTAAAAATATATTTAGGATTACCTAGTGGGTAACAAACTTGAAACTGATTATCCTGATGAGTTGTATAAAACAACAATGTAAAATGATTTGAGAATAATTCAAAAGAATGGATTACAAAAGGGAAATAAAGGTAATGTAGCATGGTGCATAGAGAGCCACATGCTCTACTCCTGGCATGTACTGTTTGTGACCCTGGGTAAGCCACATAACTTCTCAAAACTTTAGGCAACTCTTTACTGCTCGAAATTGCAGGGCAGCTGCTACCCTACACTGGTAGAAGCACAATTTTGACCCAAACAAAACAAAAGCAATAGAAAGTTAGAAACAAGGAGTCTACAGCCATGACCTCCGAGATCACCATGGTCAGCTATAAGCTGTCCTTTATTGAATGCTTGCTAATGATTAGTGCCCTATTGAGAGTTCTGGCACAGCTTAAAAACTCTAGCATTTCATTTGGTTTTATATTCTGATGTTGCAACTTTGGGGCTGAAAGCACCTTACCAGATTTTTATCTTGTCCGGTTCTGTATTTTATAGAAGAACTAGATTGATTCCTGCATAGTTTAATTATCTCCTACAAGGCTGCTCAGCCAGTAGATCCAGAGAACCTCAAGAGTTATCAGTGTCCCAAGTTCTCACAAAAGAATAGCAATTATTTTCAATAGACAAATATACTAAAATAGACAAATACTCTAAAATATAGAGTAGATTTCCAAAAAAAGTCAAACAAACAGATGAAAGAACATTTAAACCCACTGACATGATTATTCCCTTCCATTTGGCTGATATATTCCTATATGAAAAGAAGTATGTTCCAACAGGCTATCACAATTTACTGAGAATATCCCTTGAAAATGTATAATTCCCTTGTGATGGCATTTTCTTTGTCAATCTTGTGATGAATAATTTAATTTTCTTGAGTGGAACTATCTAGCAGGAAAGGCATGTTCCATGAAGATAACCTTTTCCAGCTACATAAAGGTACTGCTATTAATGGTATAGTAAAAATAAATTAGTACTGTAGAATAAACTATAAAAGCTTTATAGTTTTGAATGGTGAGCATTGTTTTTTCTGAATTGAATCATCTCCTTGAGCATATAAAGACTTTCAAAACCTATGGCATGGCACACAAAATAAATCTAAAACATTATGGTATTATAATTGTCAGGCTGTCACAGATTTCTGAGATTATGGAAATTTGCAAGTTTTCAAAATTTACATTCTTGATGCCAATAACAGATCACACAAGTACCATTTATTCTCCATAGGTGAAAGAGCTATTATGAAAGCCAAAAAAATGTGCTCCCTATTCTTTGGCCTCCAGGGCTCAGAGAACCAAAACTTCTTGGAGTGGAATCAATCCACCTTTCTAAATATTTTTCTCTTTCTTTTAGAAAGAGGTGAATGGTACCTCTTCCTAAATCATAATTCCTTTTTTTTTTATTATAGCTTTTTTTACAAGATATATGCATGGGTAATTTTTCAGCATTGACCCTTGCAAAACCTTCTGTTCCAACTTTCCCCCTCCCTCCCCCCACCCTCTCCCCTAGATGGCAGGTAGACCAATGCATGTTAAATATGTTAAAGTATAAGTTAAATACAATATATGTATACATGTCCATACAGTTATTTTGCTGTACAAAAAGAATCGGACTTTGAAATGGTATACATTTATCCTGTGAAGGAAATCAAAAATGCAGGCGGACAAAAATAGAGGGATTGGGAATTTTATGTAGTGGTTCATAATCATCTCCCAGAGTTCTTTCACTGGGTATAGCTGGTTCAGTTCATTACTGCTCTATTGGAACTGCTAAATCATAATTCCTAAATGGTACAAAGTTCTGTGAATTTGCATAAAATATTTGCATAAAATATAAGTCTGACAAAAATGTCGTCATGTCCCTAAAAACATGTTCAGAACTTAAGGAATTTCCCTTGTAAGTCAATTACTGGGAAGACACAAAACATGGAAGCTTGTATGTTTCTACTTATTTATTGTTGAGATGCTGATAGCCTCAAAGCATCCTCAAAACCAGCAGGTACTTATCTCCTATCTTTTATTCTAAAAAGCTGTTTACATTCTAGTTTGGGTTTGGGGAGGAAAACTATGTCTGGTTGGATGTTCTTTGTTTTCCCCCCAGTTTGGTGGAAACCTTAATAAGCTAAGCACAAAGAAAACTTCCAGCAGAGTAAAGTTGTATCAAAAGCGTGTATTGGAAAGAATCCTGAAAGAAACCTATGATCTAGTTAAAGACTCTGGATATTTCCAAGGTAGTCTTATGCTATGATAATAGGTGTTATATAAATAGTATGAAAAGCACTTTACGTCCATTATCTAATTTGATTTTTCAAAAAATCTCATAAAGTAGATAATATGGGTAGACTTACTGGTACTTTACAATATAGAAAACTGAGGCTGAGACATGGTCACACAGTTACTAAGAGTCAGGGTTTCACAGAATTCCTTTCTCCTCACCTAATTTCCTAACAGGATTCAGGGTAAGATACTCCTTCCTTTTGGGATCTTCTCATCTGAGGAAGAGCTAACTAGAATGATTTAAGAAGGAATTAAGGGATGATTTGGTATATATAGTTTTATGTGTTTCGTGGGACTGGTGGCCAGGGGGAAGAGAAAGTTTTTTAATTTAATGATCTGACCTTTCAGCAAAGAAATTATGTGGCACACAAAAGTAACTACCAAGAAAATCAAACCAACTAAATTAATAATTGGAACATGATGGGAGAGTACAGTGGAACTGTACTAACCCCAGAGACAGAAGTAGGGGCTTAGAAAAATGTTTTTTCCAGCTAAGAGAGTTATACAAAGCAGCCTGAATAAAAAAGATATTATCTAACAGTTAAGGAGGATTCTCAATACATCAATAATTCCTACAGAGAAATACAACTGTGGAAGGAATATGAAAAGAGAATTTAAAGCCAGAGTGAAAGTTACACATCCACTGATTCTAATAAATTTGGAAATAAGTATGTAACGTCTTCTAATTCACTATTATTAATAACACAGTGAGATCTGGTGCTATGTCTGAGTAAACATAATTAAGATAAATAGTGAAGAAAAAGGATCAGAATGAGGCATTTTCCAAGTCTGATGAAAATACAATGCAGAAAATATCACCATCATAATTATAAATACCCAGAGGCCTAGTTAATATAATAAAGAGAAAATGTCTAAAGGGAGACTGAAAAGGTCAAAGAGCTAAAATAATCAAGTACTTTCCAAGATCTACATCTATAGGAGTGGAAACACAAGTCTCAAGCATGTGATGGGAAAAGGCTCCCATGTGAATATTTAAGTTGGGAAGAAACCTTGTAACATCAAAAAGCACAAGCTTGGGGAAAAAAACTCACTGTAGGAGAGCCAGTCAGGTGATCCCCAGTAAGGATGCACAATGACCTTTGTCTCTCCCTTCTCTCAGGTTTTCAGTATCCTCTGTAGCAGCTCCTACGAGCAGAAAAGAAGCTGACGGGGACTTGTATGTATCTTACCACATCAATCTCAGTATTGGAATGTCCCATGTTACAAACGATGCAGCTGTTCTTCATGCGATCTAAGTGCTCTCTTGTCACCACATTCTTATTACCTTAAAAAGAAATTTAGACAATGAGTAAGATGCATGAAGCAGGCACAACTTCCCCTTATCTCTTCTCCTCTTCTAGCTTTCTCTGAAGCTACAAAGACACAGCTAATTTTTTAAATATTTGGGGTGTTCCCTCCAAGTTGGAATTTCAAAGATCTACTGAGTCATGCATGAAACTGTCAGTATTTTTATGTCATGTAGTTTTAATACAAGGAAGAAGTTACAGGGATTAAATCAAAGAAAATGAGGACTGCTCTTCTTTTGTCTTCCTTCCAAAACTTAAAATTCATTTTTTTTTTGGAGGGGTTTGGGAGCCAATTGGATTAGCTCCTTTCTCTCCCCACTATGAACAACTCTGCTTTGTTGGAAGGGTCATTGATGTGGAATTGGAAGGGACCTCAAAGGGTCTGTCTCTTGCTTTAAAGCTGGGGAACGTGAGATCCAGGGACATCCAATGCCTTGCCTTAAATTCATAGACGTTGTAAACTGTTGGGATTTGAACACAACTTTTCCTATTTTAGAGTAAGTGCTTTAATATACTGTTTGCCTCTATCACTGGAGCTAATTGAGAAAGAACTCTATGGCGATGTTGGAGATAAATGAAGTGGGGGTGCAAAACAAGGGGTGCAGGTTTAAATTCTGTATATACAAAAAGATCCTTCTCCTTTAATGGGGTTATCACTCAAAGAAATACTTTCATGAACTCTAAAAAAGCACCTGAATGTACTTCTCTTTCTGAGACTGTCTAAACTGAAGTACTATAGGGTCAGTTTTTACCAGAGCCACACCTTGGATTATACCCTCCAGGGAGGCTAGAAAATTAATAAGATACTGATTCTGGGAGACTCTTATCTTTGACATGTATTTTTTAGTTTGCCTAGAATATTTTTATTAAGTTTCACTGTTTTTGATTCCTGATATGCTACTTTACCTCATCCATTTCTGTTGTCACAATCCTACCTGTACAAGTGATGACAATGTCCACCTGCCGGATGACCTCATTCAGTTTCACAAGTCGAAATCCGTCCATGCTGTAGAGATAAAACCCAAACTTAATCCAAGGGGACAGGAATGGAAAGAGAAAAGAGTTGCACAGCAACTTAAAAATTAATGCCAAATCTCCCTACTTGGTCTTCTTGATATACTTGAATTATTCCTAATACTGAGAATAATATCTTCTCAGTATATATAGCATTTAAAAAAAAGGTCTCCAAATAGCCAGGAACCAAGAATCAGTTTCAAGAATTTCAAGAATTAGGGTGGTAGTCAGATACTGATCTTCATTGTATTTCAGTGTGCTGTGGTGCTATAATTCATGTTATAGTAATATAAATAGTAAATCCTGTCATATGGCTGAGCCTTGACTTATAGTAATCAAAATGGTTTACAGACTATTCATCTGCCCTAGATGCCTCCACTTAGATAAGAACACCGTAAAGACAAATTTTAAAGACTTTGAAACTCTGACCAATATAATGACCAACCACAATTTCAGAGGTTTCATGATAAAATATGCTACCTATACTTTGTTAAAGAGCTGATGGACTGAGTGCAGACTGAGGCTTTTTTTGCGGGGGTGGGGTGTGGGGGGATATAGACAATGCAAGAATTTGCTTTGCTTGATTACACACACATGTTTGTAGCATGGGTTGTTTTGTTTGTTTTTGTTTTTGTTTTGCCTCAATTGGAAAGAGGCTAAAAAGCTGGGAGGGAGAAAATGTAGATCTTTATAAAAATTAAATAAAATTATTTTAAAAACAAATATACATAGCAGGACAAGAAAGCAATTTGCTCAAAAAGCTAGGACTGAACATGAGAAGGAAAATGGCTTTTTATGTCCTAGGTCTGAGTAATCTCTTCTCTGTTCTATTTCTACAGGAATTCTAAATTTTAGCTTAGACTTTCAATGCTACAATCATCATATGGTTGAACAGATTAGCCTGGGAAATGCCACGTCATCTTTTTTTTTTTTTTTTTAAGCTTTCACTCTTAAATATAACCATTTATTTAGCAATAAGGGAAAAAGAAAAAATAACATTACAAAACTCATGAATTAAAACAAATGTAAAATAATAAATACAATTCATCCATAAATCTGGGCCACATTTTCATACCAATGAACTCATTTATGGTGGAAAGCAGGCACATTCTTGGAGAAACTTGGTGAAGAAGCAGCACGTGTCACCTTAAAGGTTGCTAGTTCTTGTCAGAAGCTGTCAGGGACTAAGAAACATGGCTACTAAAGAAAATTTCTTTCTTGATCCTAGTTAGATCAAAGCCATGTGACTTAAGGGGAAGGGAGAAAAGATGAGAGGTGTCAAGAAGAACATATAGCTCCTTCTCAATGCTTACCAGGCCTGCAGAGCACAGATGGGGTCAATCTCAGTCACATACACTATGGAACCCATGGCCTTCAGGGCGGCACAGCACCCCTTCCCCACCTACAGAGAAGTGAAAAGAAAATCACTCGCAGAGGTAATTTCTCAAAATCTTGGCAAGATGCTGGAAGCCCTCTACGACCACCCCTAGGAATGTCACTGAAAAGATCCATGCTTGGGGGAGGAAAAAGAAAACAAAGAAATGAATGCTGCTTCAGAAACACCTCTGCAGCCTCTTGCCTCACACATTCATATATACAAAAACACCCACACTCACGAACTGCATTCAAAACACAAGCTAAAAGAACATCACAAACAGTGGGACAAGAACAAGTCAGAAAATCAAGATGAGAGAAGATGGTAAATTGAAAAGAGGAAAAAATGACAAACTGTGTTCTAATTAAATGGGCCTTCAAAGTAACATTCCAGAGTTAAAGAATGGAGGAATTCTCTGACGCATATCTAGACCTTCCTTAATGTGTGCGATCAAGACAAGTGTTTAGATGAAAACATTTAAATCACCAGTTCTGTGAAAGACTAAACGTTACCTCTCCATAGCCACAGACTACCACTTGCTTCCCACCAAACATCATGTCTGTTGTCCTTTTAAGCCTGGGGAAGGGAAAAAAAAACCAATTAGGTATTAAAACAACTTGCTGCCTACCTTATTTGTCCCTTTATGCCAGACGGCATCATCTCAATTTGCACTGTAGTTCTTCTTTGTAAAATTCAGAAAGGAAATCAAGTTTTGAACACCTCCAGAAAAAAAATATTTAAAGTCTCAGAGAGAGGTGTCCCTTTAAAAATATATCTGAGGTTTCAAATGATGAAGAGGATTATATCAGAGGAAACCAGGGAAAACTTACATAAACTGATGCAGAGTGAAGTGAGTAGAACCAGGAGAATAATTTGTACAATTAATAACAATGTAAAGACAAACCACTTTGAGAGATTTGAGAACTCTGATCAATTCAATGATCAAATCCAATTTCAAAAGACTAATGATACCATACTCTATCTTCCTCCTGACAGAAAGGCAATGAATTCAGGGTATAAATAGAGACTTATTTTTTAAACATGGCCAATGTAGAAATTTGTTTTGCTTACCAATGCACATTTGACAGTGCTTTGTTTTTCTTGCTTTCTCAATGAGGGAAGGAAACAAATAAGCTTTTATATAGTACCTACTATGCTAAGCACTGTATGTACAAATAATCTCATTTGATAATGGGAAAGGGGAGAAGTCATGCCTTTATGCTACAGTATTCAACATAAATACCCTGTATATTGTGGACATTAATTAAGTGTACAGGATAAGAACTGGTATTCCTAATAAAGAGAAATTAGTTGGTCTGTGACAGTATTCATGTAAAAGAACATGGTGGTTCTTAGTATTAATCAGCAAACAAAATTTAAAAATCACACACTGATGAGCTTATTTCTCTGAGTCTTTTAAACTACAAGAAATGTCAAACCTTTCTCACTCAGATATTGGTGATCCCACTGCAGAACCCCCCAAAAGCACTAAAAGGTGAAATAGGAGAAATAATACCACTGGGATCTTGGGAGAGTGACTGGCACTCAGCTCCCAATAGACTTTGCTTGTTCAGTTCAGGCCTTGTGATCTTAAAGAGTTAATGTCTCAAGGTCAGAGGAAAAGGCAGCCAAGACTATGGTCAGGAAGAACTTCCCAGCTCACCTGCTGGGTGAGTGCTTCTTCCTGAACTTTTCCCTAGCTTAGCTTATCCTTGGGCCCTCTATAAGTACCCAATTCATGGTTTACTTTTTAACTGAAAAACCACTTCAGGCCTCTTTTCAGCTATGAAAATTAAATCCTCACACATACTCCCTAATGAAACTTAAATGTTCCAAAACCTCAGCTGTCACTGGGCACTGGCATCCTTTGACCATGTTAAAGGGGACCATTTCTGGAATACTTTGGATACAAAGTCAGTCACATAGGCTTCCTTTCATGGAGTCCACAGCCAATGTATAGCCCTAGGCCTTAAAGTTCTTTCTTCTCACTTGGGCTGTACCCTGGAGCACACAACTCCTTTGCCTTATCTTTTCATTATCTGTACGAATTTTCTTTAGAAAAACTTCCCTTTTTGGCAGCAAAATGTTCTCTACTAAGTGTGTGACAGGTAAATTTGTCTACTAACCATCTAAACTACAGCTATGACCATTGAGCAGTCTATAAGCCTTAACCTTGCGCTCTGCAATCTCTCAATTAATTTGATCAATACAAGCAAACAGAAAGTGATGACGACTACATAATAGCATTGGTATTCAATAATCACACTGCCAGAAACATTCTGAAGCAACATGTCACCCTTAAGCTCTATGTAACTAAATTTTCAGAACTCACTGCTGAGTCTGGAAGGTAAAGAAACCTTGGTAGATGCTTGCTTATTGGGTATGCAGTCCATTTGTCCATTCTTCCCTTTTCCACCACCTGTGTGACGTCCCAACACAGATATGTTGGAAACTATCTGGCAAAACAATTTTCTAAATCAAACACCACTAAGTAACAATTTAAAAGCTTCATAGAGGGCATTACTAAACTTCTTTGCTAAATTTAGGTGAGAGAGTCAGGAAGAAGGTGTAAGAAAAGAAGGAAAAAAGAAGTCATAACAGTATCTATACGAGTTCTTCTGGATGTTCAGCCTTTGTCATTCTAATACTTTATTTCCCCCAAATTTTATTCAATATGAAGAAATCTATAGTTTTAATTAGAGATGCTGACTATATCCATAACCAAAAAAGCTCTAAATTGAATTCTGTTGTTGACTCAACATCAGGGAGAGTACCATTTGATCTGTATATGTCCCCGTCACCTTTATCCCATGTAAATCAGGCAGGTTGCTCAAGCCAAAACAATTTCTCCAAAGCACAGCAGACACAATCTCAAGGGTCAGGTGAAAATATTCTAAAGATACTGCCCTCCCTTACTGATAAAGTATTAATACAACTATCTCTATGCAGACTGATAAAAATCTCAGAGCCAGGAAACATCCAGGACTACATGGTCTTTACAACATGGAAGTTGGACACATTCTCTCTCCTCTGCCAACTCAGGGAGACTTTGGCATATGGACATTGTTCTTGGCTAGTACTATTTCTCCCTCTTTAAAAAAGAGTTTGTAGGTGGCAATTTGATTTTTCTTTGATCCCAACATCTTGGCTGCTGCTGCTATAGATATAGCTAAGGCTAGAAAGTCATAATACTTTATAATTGCCACTGAAAATTACTATGCATCCAGTGAAAGTTGTCAGATAGCTACAGATAACTGTTATATGATCATTAAGAGCTAGAAGCACTTGCTATTACAGATTTCTAGCAAAAAGATTGCTTCCTCAGACTGGTTTCAGTCACTGACTTCACAGAAGATGGGAGCGCCAACCACTGAGCAATGAATGAACTATTCATTTTTCTAAATAACACATAACTTTTGTAATCACAAATCTTAGTTATTAAATGCTAGGCACAAAATACTTACAATCCCAGAGCCTAATCCGACCTTCACCCATAGCATTTGTCCAGAAAAAGAGCTCAGAGCCACTACTGGCCAACCGAAGCATTCCCTAGAGATGTTTGTGACATACCCATCAAGAATGGACTCCCGACAGCAGTAGAGATTGTCAAACTTCTGTTTGGTGACTGAATCATTGACATTCATGGCTGGCACACACAGCTTCCCAGCCTTGGATAACTGGTAGAGCCTGTGAGGGAGAGGGAGAGAGAAGAATGTGAGCTACTGAGACAAACACTGCATTGGGCTCAGTTCTGAGGGAGTCCCACTTTGGGCCTTTTTGCTGTATTTTATTGCTCTCTCCTTGCAATATTCCACACCACCACTCCTCATGGACAGGGAAGATGTCTTATTCATTTGTGTATGTGCCTCAAGTATCTGATACAGTTTTATAAAAAACATTTAATGAATGAGGAATTCATAACCAGAAGACCAAAGGGAACAAGAAACTTATTCAAGATAACAAAATGAATCAAAAAGAATAAAGATTTCCAATGCCAAAACAATATATCATCCCTAGGATCATACTGTCCTTTTTACTAGCATGGAGTGACTTTGACTTTTACAGGCTCTAAAAAGTGGGACTTTTTTGATAAGCTGTGGTACCATTTTAAAGTTATTGCTTTACAGCTTTTGTTTCAGAGTCTGCACTTTACAACTGAAATACAATGAGCAGAAGAGACCCCAATGTCACTCCAAGTGTTAGTGGTCTTTTGAGGAATAGCAAACAGGAGCTCTGACTCCTAACTTATTAAGGGGGGTTTTATTCTGGCCTCAAACCTTAGCAAGGCACCTACAGGCAAGTTACTTTACTTCTTGGAATATTATCTGTAAAATTGGGCCAATAATGGTTGCATTCCTCAAACTTCAGCACCAAATGACTGAAACACACTGTAATGGTATTTTCTAGAAATATAATACAAAGTCAACCAATAATTGTGAAAAGAAGCTCAAGGAAGAAAATGTTCTATCAAATGGGAACAGTGAGAATGGTTTTCTCTTTTTCTGATTTATATCATCAAATCTAAAAACAGGAGTCTGAATAGTCAGTCAGTCAGTGAGCATTTATTCAATGCTTACAGTGTGCCAGGCACAGTGCTAAGTAGTGAGGACAAAAAGAAAGGCAAAAACACAATCCCTGCCCTTAAGAAGACAATATGCAATATATAATTATACTATTAGATACAAGAAGCTTAAATAGAAAATTATCTCAGAAGGAAGAGTATAAAATAGGGAAACGGCCTGGAAATGGCTCTTGCAACAGGTAGGGTTTGAGCAGTCTTGAAGGAAATCAGGAAAGTGGATAGTGGGATGTGAGGAGGAACAGCATTCCAGGTTTCAGGAACAGTTAGTGAAAAGGTATTGGATTCAAGAGAAAATGATGTGTGTAAGGATCAGCTAAAAGGTCAAAAGCCTGATTACAATGTATAAGGAAAGAAGCAAGAGGCCATGTTGGAAAGGCTTCTGATGCAGAAGAGAGCACTTTTCATTTGATCTTGATGGTCATGAGGAACCACTACTGGCATTTGCTGAGTAAAGGGTGACATGGTTAGACCTGCACTTTATAAAAACCATTTTGGCGGACTTGAGGAGATAAGGATCTGTACCTGGGGCATGACTATATAAGCAGAGAGAAGGTAGGTATAGTAAGATCTGACAATCCATATGGATACAAGGGGGGAGAGTGCAAGTGAGGACTTGAGGATGACACAGCTTGCAACCTGGGTAACTGGGAGATAACAGTGCTCTTAACAATAATAGGAAATTAGGAAGAGAGGACCAGTTTAGAGGGAAAGATTAGCTTGACCAATGTGGTTCTAAGGGTAAAATAAAAATAAAAACTTATTACAATCAAATTATGCTACAATTTCCAGCATGGGAAGGAGAGCTTATATTTATGTCATTATGACTTACAAAGTACTTTCTTCAAAATAATCTTGTAAGGTAAGTACTCTTATTTTTTCAATGAGGAAACTAGCTTACTGAAATTCACAAATTTGCCTGAAGTTACAAACACATATGAGAGATCTAGGACTTGAACTACGGTATTCTAACCTACAATATTCTTTCCATTATAGTACACTATGTTGGTTAAAAAAATGATGAATCTAGGCTAGATAAAGCAAATGTTTCCATGATGCTTCTTACCTGTGAACTCCTGTAACACTCTCTTCTACTATACCCTTGATTTTCTTAAACATGTTGGGATACTTCTTATAAATCCAATGGGTTAGGTCTCCTCCATCATCCAGGATCTGCAAAAATAATAACTGTAATAATAACTGTAATACTTTAATATAATTATTGAATAGTATTTCAATTTGCTGATAAGCTTATAGTTACACTTGCTCCTCTGGGTCTCATTCTAGAACCTGATTTATTTACTAATTGACTTTTCAATTCTTCAGGTTTATTACAAAAATCATCCTAAATATGTGTAATCAATAGTTTGCAGTCAATGCTAAAAATTTGCAAAAAAAAAATCTCTAATGAGTACACTAGAATGAATTTATAAATGGTATAATGGGTTAGAGTTATATTTCTCACAACAAAATGACCTTCCCATATGGCATTCTCTATACATCAAGACCAAGTCAAAAGTCCAAATAATAAATTTCTTGCACTCAAAAAGGTTAGGTCAAAATGACTAATTAGGAGTTGACATGCAAGATACGTCAGGATCTACAATGAAAGCACTTAGCTGAATTTAAAAAGTTTATATCATTTGGGCATTAGAAGAAGTGAGCAATGTGATTGTATCAATGTCAGTGATAATTGAAAGTATATAGAGAATACAAGAATAAATATTCTGAATTTCTGAAAAAAAGATAGGCTAGTTGAGTTTGATTTCAATTTCTGAGAAAACTGTAAAATTTATTGCTAAAAAGATGGTTGGTGAACATAAGAATAGGTAAAATGAGGCAAATATTAATTCTTTTTTTTCCTGACAAACTTAACATGCCAATAGATGAGGGGAATTATATAGATGTAGTTTAATTAATTTTTTTTAAATGTTAAAGTTTTGTTATTCTGTATTTGACAAAACACTAACAAAACTTTCCTATTACTGTTGAGAATAGTGAAACAAATGGAAACACTGGATTACAGATTCCTACCTTTTCCCTCCAATTTTCATATTTCCTTGGGTTCACAGAAGGTAGCTGCCTTCCTTAATCATTAATGAATATAACCAATGAGAACTGAATATATTATTTTGGTTATAAAAATATTTGTAATCACTCTTTAGAAATCTCCAGAATGGTAGAAACCAAAACAACAACAACAACAACACTGGACCTTGATAGAGCTCAAAGCATCAGATGTAAGACCACACTTTCTTGGAGCTTTCCCTGACATTATCTTATTTTTTTTCAATTAACCACAGGAATTTTATATAGTTAAAAAACATTCTGGTATAAACTTGTGCTTCCCCTTGATTGGTGGTTAGAATTATGGCTTTTTTCCTCTGGAAAAATCCCTTTACTTTTATTTTTCACATTCTTTCCCACCACTGCTAACTTCCCTATTAGTATATGGTCAGTTAAAATGGGAATAATAATAATAGCACCTACCTCCCAGAGCTGTTGTGGGGATCAAATGAGATAATATTTCTAAAATGGTGCTGTGTAAATTCTTATCTGCCCTTCCCTTTTGGTTGCAAACAATGATTAGGTTCAGAAATTTAGGGGTTTCTGAGTTAATTCATTAATCTTTCCTCTCAGTGGTATGCAGGAGTGCTGTAAAAAATAACCAATGACTGTCTTTATACACCTTTGTCTCTCTTAGTCAGCATCCAAATGTGCCATTCATCTCTAAGTCTTTAATTTTCTTTAGGCAGAACAGTCAGGTTACTTTTATAGTGGTGGTGGTGGTGAATGTTGAAGAGTGAAAAGAAAATATCTTGAATGTTTTACACAGAAGTTTCTCTAGGACCTATAGAGGGAGGGCTTATAATGATCAGGTCTTTTGGGGAAGCTGTTTCACTATCCACTTTTGTAATATGGAATGTCGGAAATTTGGGAAGACTTTTAATGCCATTGATTAATATAAATACCCTCAAACAAATAATCAATTTCTCTTGTCATCTTTTATTTGAAAAATCCTTTCATCAATATTAATCAAGGCACTTGAGGTTTTTGTAAAACTCTACATTAGAAGAATCCAACTATAGAATATTCCCTAAAATTCCTGGAAAAAATTCAGGTAAACTGTCACTGACAATAATAGTAATGATAGTTAATGCTGAAATAGTGCTTACTATGTACCAGACACTGTGCTATGCACTTTCCAATTTCCTTCTCTTGTGATTCTCTCAATAAGCCTAGGAGACTGGTGCTAATAAGATCCATTTTACAGAAGCAGAAACTGAGGCAAATAGAGATTAAGTAACTTAGCCCAGGGTTACACAACTGGATTTGGACTCCAGATCCAGCTCTCCATTTATAATACCACCTAATTGTCCCCCAGCTTTTCTAAAAAACTCTTAAGAAAAGGAAACCACAAACGACTAGCCTATCTGAAAGAACCCAGGCCTTCCTTGCAGAGGCTTGGCGCTGTGTCTGGTTCCTGCCTAAGGCCATGCTTTGAGCCCCACACAGCTGCTGGTCAGCCCACCCCTGCCGATCCTGGGATCTGACCCACCATGTTGGGCTGCCACCCCTCTACATTCACACAGCGGTCAATGCACCACCAGAAGTCATCTTCTGATTCTCCTTTCCACGCAAAGACAGGGAATCCTGTGGGGAAAGGACAAAGAGATACCACTGAAGGCTTGGGAGGAACCTAAAGTAGAGGCAGAAGGTCCTAATAGCCCTGGCCACCCCCTGCCCACAGATGGAGCCCCTGGTCCTAGTCTTTACTCTCTGGCCACTTCTTTCAGTTCTGCTCGGTGACTTCCTGTCTCTCGAGGTACTTTCTGCTTTCATATGCCTAGAGAGCAAGGGAATCCAAAAGCATAGAGCCAGGTTTTCCTCTAATGCTAAATGGTGCAGCAAAGAAACAAATCAGCAGCAAGTCCCTCCTCCTCCCTCCACGCTGTACTGACCCCACAAACATGCCTGGGGTTCCCTTTCCCTTTGTCCAGACTGTTCCCCATCCACCTCTATACTTAAACATTCATCCTCCAGTGAAGGCCCAGCTCAAGGGGTCACCCATAATTCCTTCCCAATCACATAGCTACAAGCACTAACTTCTCTGGACTTCATTGGTAACTTAATTATACTTTTTGTTAAAGGATATTTACCACACATCACAACATTTATCATATTAGTTATTTGGATATTAAATTATCTCACACACTAGACTGTAAATTATTTAAATGTAGGTATTTTCATCTAATTCAATTTTACACAATCAACAGAGTCCTTATCTGGTGTTGTGAATACAGTTGGGCTATACTAACACAAGAGAACTTTAAACTAGAAGAGACTTTACAGATAATAAAGTCAAACCCCTCATTTTATAGAGGAAGAGGCCAAGGTCTAGAGCACTGATCTGGCAAGCAGGCCAGATGAGCAGAAAGCTGGGATCAGAATGATGCCCCAATTCCCAAATTCAGGACTCTTTGCACTCTGCCAAAAGCCTCTAAGTGATAGAAGGAATAAAGTACTACAGTTATTAGTGAGGGCAAAAGAAAGGGTCAGGTTTTGGAAGAGTTTCCAAAGTTCACTTCTATCATGCTCCCAGGCACTAAAACCCCAGGGTATCAGCAATTGAGGGCAAAGGTCAGAAATAAATCTAAGAGCCTAGATTTACTTCATTTTCCTAGTCTTCCAGGGGCAGAGATCAAAAAAAAAAGTTATGATCAAATATTCATTTTCCAGGTTGATCTCTTAATTGGTGAGGCAGAAATACTGACTTTTAAATGAGGGTAAATTATTTATAGGAAAATAGGAATGTACTATTTTGGTGGTTGACTTTCCAGTCTACCTCTCTTTCTGAGGAAGGAATCCATAATATTTTCCTTTAAAGAGAAAACATATATTTAAAGACAAAATCATAAATGTCCAAATAATAACATGTCAAAATATCTGATTCAATATTACAGTAACTAATAATATAGCATAAACCAATCTTCAATAACGGTTACACATTAGATGACTGTATAGTAACATATCAACTTCATTATAAATGATAGGAGAGAAGCAAAAACAGAAGATTAGGGGAAAAAAATCCATATCTGGTACTCATGCCACCTGGAGAAAAGAATCCTATAGCTAGTAAGGTTCTGGCAGACTCGCATTAAGCACTTATATTAAACAGATAGATAATCATTATCTCCCTCAGCCTCTTCTCCCAGGTCCCACTTTGTATAAAGCACAGTGAACAGGCATTTTCCTACCACTTTCTGCAAGGGCAGCAGCCACTTCATTGAGGGTAGAGTAGATGTTGCAGGCAGCCCATCGACACTGAGCCCCTAAAGCACTCAATGTCTCCATGAGTACCTACATTAAGAGGACAAAGAAATAGAGGGTCATTGAGGATGGCTCCAAAAGCAAACAGCCAAGGAGAGAGGTTGCTAGCATTGACTTGTTTACCAGAAATAAAAGTGTTCATTATAAAGCATTCTAAATTCCTCCACTGGCTCTTGTTGCTAGAAGACCCTCAGCTTTCTGTGTGAGAGTATGAGATATATCCACAAAAGCAGTATGAACCAATTTGGAAAAATTAATAGAATTACAATTTATCTGAATGGCTATAATCAAGAGGTATCAAGAATGAGGGCTTAAAGTGAGAGAGAAAGGAGAAGAAACCAGGAAGGAGAGAGAGACTTTTTTTTATCCCCACATAGTTCGGGGAATGCTAGATACAGTCCCTGGAATTCTACCCAAATTCATTTGTTAGTATTTTCATAAAGATTGTTACTACTGGGCTTCTATCCCAAAGAGATCTTAAAGAAGGGAATGTATGTGCAAAAATGTTTGTGGCAGCCCTTGTTATAGTGGCTAGAAACTGGAAATTGAAGGGATGCCGTTCATTTGGTCAATGTGAATAAATTGTGGCATATGAATGTTATGGAATATTATTATTCCACAAGAAATGATCAGCAGGATGAATACAGAGAGGCTTGGAGAGACTTACATGAACTGATGCTAAGTGAAATGAGCAGAACCAGGAGATCATTATACGCTTCAACAACAATACTACATGATGATCAATTCTGATGGAAGTGGCTCTCTTCAACAATGAAAGGATACAAATCAGTTCTAATTGATCAGTAATGAACAGAACCAGCTACACCGGAGAGAAAGAACGCTGGAAAATGAGTATGGACCACAACATAGCATTTCCATTCTTTCTGTTATTGTCAGCTTGCATTTTTGTTTTTTCTTCTCAGGTTATTTTTACCTTCTTTCTAAATCCGATCTTTCTTGTACAACAAGGTAACTGTATAAATATGTATACATATATTGTATTTAACATATACTTTAACACATTTAACATGTATGGGACTACCTGCCATCTAGGGGACGGGGTGAAGGGAAGGAGGGGAAAAGTTGAAACAAGTTTTTGCAAGGGTCAATGTTGAAAAATTACCCATGCATATGTTTTGTATATAAAAAGCTATAATAATAATAAAAAAAAGAAAACTATGCATATATTTTGAAAATTAAAAGCTAAAAAGAAATTTAAAATATTTTCATAACTGTATTCCAATGTAACTGGTTTCCTTTTTAATCTTAAGTATTTTATTTTATATATTTAAATACATTATTCTGAGAAAGCCATTTTTCAGGCTTCCACAGACTTCATTAGACTACCAAAAGGGTCCTGACATGAGAAAGATTAAGAAAACTTTGTCTAGACAACATTTTGGTGATATTGAAAATGTATGGAGATATATAGCTCCACAGATGACCTTATTCTCCTAACCCTAAGATTCCATTCCATCCTTCAACAGATCACCTCCTATTTATGAAAGGAAAAAAGACTCACCGCGGTCTGAGCAGTGATGTGAGTGCAGCCCACAATCTTGGCTCCAGCCAAAGGTTTTTCTCCCTGAGCTCTCTTCCTCAAAGCCATCAATGCTGGCATCTCTGGAAGGGATCAAGACATACCACAATAAGAGAGTAAGGCTTTTGAAAGGAAGAAGAAAAAAATATATAAAAACTTGAGCCTTTGGTAAGATTTAATTAATCAACAAACATTTATGAAGCATTATGTCCCAGATGTGGTGTTCAGCAGTGTGTGACTAAAAAACAGTGAGACAGTCCTGATAAGAAGCTTACCTCTTCTTAAGTGGATATGACATGTTCATAGATAAACAAATTAAGATAAATACTAAGTGGTTTTGGAGGAAGGAGAATGAGCAAAGTCTTTTTGAAAGAAATGATTCGAGCTGAGCCTTAAATGGAGCTAACAGTTTCCAAGAGACAGAAATGAGAAAAAAGGACATTCCAGGCATGAGGGAGAGCACCTGAAAAGACACAGAGGCCTCAAAGAGAAATGTCCTGAGCAGCAAACTTGTGCACAAAGCTCAGGAGGGCAGGTAATACAATAATCAGTCTGAAAGGAGAGGCTGGAACAATACTGGGAAGAGCTTTTAATGTTAGAACTGAGCTTGTAATAAATCCTGGAAACAATAAGGAACCACTGAAGTTTCTTGAGAAGGGGAATGACAAGCGTCAAGTATTATTTAACTGGGGGTCCCTCAGATGAGGAGCTTACAAATATTCCAGAGTCCTAATTCCTTCCAGTTTTCCCCTCCTTTCTTCCTGGGGGTAGGAGGAGTGGGAGTGGAGTAGGAACAGAAATTCCTCTGAGTACAAATGTTCACCTTCTTCCAGAAGCACTCTCTGAACACAGATCTCTTTCACTACTAGTATTAAGTTTCATTCTGACCTCTACTAGTTCTCTTAAGACATAACTGAGGTAATAGTTTGGATGAAGGTCAAAGGTAGACGAGGCATTGAGTTTAGAAAGCGTTTGCCTTCTTTACCTTGCTCTGCTATCTCAATCTCTCGTCGGCCAAACTCTGCCTGTTTGATGTTCTTGACACAGAAGTCACTGCTACCCTTGGAGTTCTTCTGCTGTTTGTCCCGTGGGGAAGTTTCATCATCAGAGCTATCTGTGTATGAAGCCGCTGGAGAAAGAGAATAAGAAAACTTCAGGAAAAAATTCTTTCCCTCTTAGATAGACCTCAAAGCATCTGTGTGGGGCAGTATCGACCACAAAAACAATCAGAGACTCTCAGAGTAAGGAAAAAAAAAAAAAAAAAAAGCAAAAAAAGGAGTTTATTATGATTTCTGGAGAAAGGGCATCTCCCATTTGACAAAAAGGAATGCTAAGTAAAAACTGCAAAAAGGTAGATATGAAATAGCCAGAAGGCCCCCACCACCTAGTCTGAACTTTTCTCCCATAGTTTGGGGGAAATCTGGGCTAACATCCTAATCAGAAATCTATCCCAGAAATAAAAGAACAAATTGCCTTAAATACTAATAAGACAGGGTGGGAAATAGGGGAGGAGGAACACCAGCAACTGGTTTTTTAGTTATAGTTCTACTTATTGTAGTCTCAAGTTACAATTAAGTAAGGTTTAAGGCTGTATTTCCATGAGCGTCTTATTCAGTTTATCCCATATACATAGCATCAGCTGGCACGAATTAGTATATCAATGATTCCCAACCAGATTGTGATCATCCAGCTTCCTGGTCACTTAGACATTTATCAGATACATAAAGGGGAAAACCAGAGCAGTCTTAATCACTCACCTTAGAAGGGCTATCATCTACCTCCCCCAGAAGGAGGCAGCTAAGAGAGAAGTTCAGAGAGCTAGAAAGGCAATTCTTTATGGCAACACTGCCCAAATGGTTGTCAACCAGAAAGACAGATAGATGCATTATGCCATTGGTTCTGAAGGGAAAGTGGCTCTTATTCAAGGAACTATTATGAATATTAATATCACTATTAATACAATATTAATATTATAATAATATTAATACTATTCAAAAGCATTATCACAACCAACAACACCTGGTATCTAGAATGGGTCACATTTCCTACTACTTAGCAAATCTGATTGCAAAGCAAAGTTCAATCCCACATAACCTGGAAAAGAAATGATTCCTGGATAAAACATTCAGTGTCATGCAAAAAGGGTTCAGGTGGCACCAATCTCCTATACTAAATATAATTAGGTATTCAGCATCATTCAACTTAGCAAGATTCACATGCTTGTTGACAGGCACCAACAGTGAAAGATTCCAGGTACTGACCTCGGTTTAGGGTGGATAAAGATACTCTAGATTTATTCACTGAGATAGATTTCTTCTCTTTGGATCTGACAACCAAGCATATAGTAACAGAGTGTATTAGAGTAATAATACAATAATAGAATAATAGTGAGGGAAGGAATAGAGAGGATTAAGTCTGGAAACTCTTTCCACCAATTCAGAGCACCAACTCTGATGAGAGTTTAATAAAGTGGCCAGGAACCATTTATAAGTGAAATGACTTGCCCAGGGGAGGAGGGGGGAGGACTTGAACCCAAGTCTTCTTGATTAAGTCTGTCCCCTCCCCTCTTTTTTGTAGTAATAGATGCTGGAAGGAAAAGAAAGATAAAAATCTCTTAGGAACTTTATTACTGACTAAGCAGCTACCATTTTTACTCTCTCCAGTGGTTCCCTAGTTCTCTTAAGGGTCTCTGTTCTTGCTAATGATGTGTTCCTTGTTCAATGCCTATCTCTCTGGATATAGCTTCTTCCTAACCAGGCCTCAGTGTCTATGCGGCCCCATTTGTCTTCCAAAGAATTATGTAGCAGGATGTGTGGGAAGGGAAAGCTGTAAAAGCTGGGGATTGTTTAGGACTATGGGGCTCTAATCCGATTATATCCAGAGTATTAAGGCAATGTTGGAATTTCTGTTCAGAGGATTCATCTCCAGTTGGGCTAAAGAAGGCATGTCTGACCCTGCCCAACTGAATCAAGTAAAGGCAGTCCAAAAGATCTGGGCAACAGGGGGCCAAGCAGCCTTTCCAGAGCTGGAATGCTGCCCTAGAACAAAGTCCCAACACAAGGCAATGAGAATGATCCCGGACACCAAGGGTGGTGAGAGGATTAGCAAGTCCCAAAGGAAACTTTTCTTCTTGAAAGGAGCTAATCTGGACAAAAAGTTGAAAACCCTCCCCCTCCTTTCACTTTTCTTGAGTGAGTGAGAGCTCAAAGTACCTTTGGCAAAAGAATTTAGCAAGAACTGCTTGAGGGCAGTCATCTGTCTTGCAGATCAAAGCTCACCTGGAGGAGATGGCTAATAGCCTTTCCTTCCCAGAAACCCAGAACCAGAAGCACAAGATAGCACTCTCCAATGCAATCAGCATTCTGGACTCACAAATCACTTCTTAGGGTTACCCCTTTAGAACTGGGAAGTACCTTCAAGTATCTCACTCTTTCTTTCTTTCCTCTTTTTTTTTTTTTTTTTTTTTATTAAAACAATTAAGCAAACTGAGAATCAAAAACATTATGTGACAGAGTCACTACCACACATTTAAATATCAGAGGTCAAAATTGAACCAAGTCTTCCTCATTACAAATTTGGAATTCTCAGTCTTATAATACAAATTCTTACTCATTTCTTGCTCAAGATATTGTTCAATACTATATAAAACCTGAAGTCCTTAACAATTAAAAGATTCTAGAAGAGAGGCTCTTAGTTTTGTGTCACAGATACCTTTGGCAGTCTGCTGAACCCTAAGGACCCCTTCCTGAGAATAATGTTTTTTAAAACATAAAATGAAATACATAGGGATAATAAGAGAATCCAATTATATTGAAATGCAATCATCAATTTTACTTTTAAGTTCAGTTGAAGAACCTCTTAGAGGCATCATGGTATAGTGGAAAGAATACTGGATGTCAGAAGACATGGATTCTAGTAATGTCAACATCATTAATTAGCTATGTGACTCTGGCTAAGACTTTTAAGTTATTTAGATTTAAGTGAATTTATCTGTAAAATGAAGGATTTGAATAAGATGATCTCTAAGGTCCTGTTGAGCTCTAAGGTTCCATAAAGTCTTATGGAATAAAAAAGGAACTGGATATCTGTTATGCTAACCAACAGCTTGTTCCTTCTAGTTTTTTTTTGCTTGACTTCTACCTCTAGTTAGCCTCAGAAATAGTAAAACTTTGGAACTTTAATAAGGCCTAGAAAGTAACATGACCCAGGGCTACCCACCCTTGCAGCCTAATAAAGTGTGTGTGGAGGATCTTTCTTTTATGGCAGCAGTTCTATTTCTAGAGCCTTACAAAAGAGGCTGGAGAATAGACCATTCAGGATGTCTCTTTTATAGAAGGAACTTAGTATGAGTTGGGGTTTTTAGAAGTGTTTTTAACTGCTAGTATACTGTGGAGGCAATTAACATATTTTAAAAAATGAAATAAGCAACAGGTAAGAGGGACAATGACCTAAATCAATACGTGGATCTAAAGTTTTGATCAAGATTGGTCCCTGATTGGTAAAGTGACCTATCCTCAGGCTACCTCTAAAATGACTAAAACAGTTCCTTCCTATCTCTTTCCACCAACAAAAAGTCAAGCAAATGACCAAAAAAAAAAAAAAAAAAAAAAAAAAAAAAAAGGTCCATTTTAAATAATGAACAATATTACCAGGAGCCACATCCTTATTTGACAACTGTCTTATTTCTTGTTTGACAAAGCAAACATGAGGGATACTGATCTGTTTCTATTTTAGAATGGACTTCTAAGTTGGCAGGCTGATACTTGTACTTTTCTGGCTATGGCCTGATCAGGCAGCTGCTCCTTCTCAGCCCATGACCTAGACTTATATCCATGAATGAACTATAGATACCTGTAATGCAACTAGGAGAAACAGAATAGTTTTTTAATTAAAAATTCTAGGAGATTCAATCCTATTGAATTATAGAATTCTGTGAGTCACAGAATTCTTGAGTCTTCTCTTACTTTACAAAAAGAGTTAAAAATGACCTGTGTGCTAGGTAACAGTATGAGAATTTATTGAATGATTTTAATTCTTTAGGAAAAATGTGAAAAGTACTCAATACTGAATTTATTCATCAGGCTCTTCTTGGGATTTTGTAACAGCTAGTCAGGAACTAAAGGGCACAGTTCTCCTACATCCTCTCTGTTATTAACTGTGGCAATTAATTAACCCATTGTAAAGGCTTTATTCAAAATATATCAACAAGAATGATCAGACTTTTAAATGTCTGTTCTCTTTCAAATTCAACAGTTGTTTTTTGGTGAGGTTTTTTTTTTTTTGGTTTGGGGAAAAGCATTCAAAATACAAAATGCTTTCAAAAACCTATTCAACTACTTGAAATGATTATAGTGTCATCTGGCAATGACAAAGAATGTAGTTCAGAACTACAGGCCTTGTCTTGGAAGGGACTGTGACTACAGTTTAAGCACGTGTCCTTCCTGCAAGAGGTATCCTAACACAAAGATTTTTTTTCTTTTTTTCATATGTGTGGTTATTTTTATGCCTTTTTTCTGGATGATTCATAGATAGAGAAACTGTTTCAAAGTACTTTCATATATACAATATGTAAAAGCTAGGAATACTTCCACATAAATGTGAGGATAAAGCAGCAAGCCAATTCAATTTGGCTTTTCAGCAGAAATATTCTCCCTCACCATTCACTTCCCATTACTTCATTTTATTTCCCAGTGTCTTTATGATAGAAAATTAGCTCTACAAAAGATGAGAAATCACACAAAACATTAAATATAGAGAAAAGATTAGCACTCATATCTCCAGAGTTCCTTCCTTTCACTATTTTTTTCTGACCAAGGTTTGTCTGAACGATCTGGATAAAAGATTGGGGGGAAAAAAAAGACGACCTGGAGATGTTAACTGACTAGTAGCTCAAATGATCTAACAGTGTCATTCAGATGTTCAAGATGCAAATACAATCTTAGTCTGTATTACTAGTCCTCAGAACAAGGGAGAGAGCAGTACCAACGTACTCTACATTGGCCAGAATCAAAGTAGTAATATTCAATTTTGGGACCAATCTTTCAAGAGAAATGTTAACAAAGGTGTGATAGTCTCATGAAGCAGCAAGGTTTCCAGTAAGGAAGAGTTCAACAGAAGGATGCTGTAAGATGGGCCTTTTATATTAGATAAGAGATCCTTTCTAACTCAAGACACTCTGATTTTGTGTTCCTAAACAGAACATGCTTAACAAGAATAACTGTTTGTTCAGCCTATCCAAGAGATTTCTATTTATGTATGGACACCAATTCAAATTCACCAATGGAACTTCATAAGCAACTATGAGTTCATCGTGGTATCAAGACACTCTGTTAAGATACTAGAGGAAAGGCGATTTTTCCTCCCTGAACATTAGGAAAACAGGAGAGAATATTCTTCTATAAAAGCATACTCTAAATTTGGTACAAACTTTCATCAAAACTAGAATTTACATTTAAATGTTAAACACATGTATTTTCATTATTTTTTTGTCTCTAGTGTTAAATTATTCACTTATGAATTTCCTTCTTACATTTATCTATTCTTGTTGTTTTAGCAGAAAAATTTAGCTACAATGTTTGGGATTCTTCAGATAAAATTCATGGGAGTTATGTCATGTGCCCTATTGTTCACAGCTTCAAGGACTAGACAAAGCTATGAAGGGGAAAGTTTAAAGAACACAACTTAATCAGCTTAAAAAGTACAGCCAAAGAATTAAGTTTCAGCTCTACATAACAACCAAAAAACCCCCAAAAACAACCCCCCCCAAAAAAACACCCAACTCCAATCCAAAACTCCCCTTTTTTCTTCTAGTTGAGTGGAGACCAAAAAGTAAAATTATTAGCTAAAGCTGAGATTTTTAATAAAATTATGAAGTTATTATAAAAAGGTGATTATAAAGAAGTCAATACAAAATTAAACAACATAAGACTTGCTATGATAGGCTAGACTACAATTCATCCACTGGAGTACTGTCAGTGCCAACAAATGACAAAGTTGCTTTTTATGATGTCAGCCTCAAAAAGTTAAAGAGTACACACCTCCAAAATGTTGCCAGTTTCCTTAGATAATTATTTAACCCTTCTTAAATCTGCTTATATTTCAGCTTACATGACCTCTTAAAGTATCAAGTACTATCAAGTTTATTCACTGTAATATAAAGCAGAATGTTTAAAAAATTATTTTTTCTCTCAAGGCTTAGACCATATTGTTTCCCTTTTAATTCTAAAATTCCAGGATTTGAATAAATATGCTTATTTTATCAATTTCTTTCTTAATTCCATAAATTTGGATCATCTTCTTGATCACCATTTTCTTTCTGGACTGAAGAATTCTCTAAAAAACATTCTGCCTATATAAAAAGTCTTTTCATTCCTTTTATCATTTCAATATCCCTTCTCTAAATCTTCTTCAGTTGTTAATGTTTTTACTAAACTGCAGACAAGAGCTATACTGGGATATACTTGTATATCCAGATATGATAAAAATTACTAGTAGAATATCCTAAATGATATGGTTAAGATAATTTTTTTTGTTATATTTATTATACTAAGTGAATCAAAGAACAAATATTTGAATACCTTTTAGTGGAAGACAATAACTTGCATTTTTTTTAGCCTTTTTAAGACAATTTAGTCTTTTTTTCTTTTTTAAAATCCATTTAGGAACACCTAATCAATGTTTTCCAAAAAAGATTTACAGGGATTAATAGTTTTTGTTCAGATATCCAAGGCTCATCAAACTCATACACCTGAGTTAGTGTCAATGCAAAGCAGAGAAGGACATTATAGCAAGGGAATAAAACAGTCCAGGAGAGAGGGCATTGGAGACAAAAATCTTACAAAACTTGTTTGAGCTAGCTAGAATGTCTTCATTGCTTCTTGGGGCAAAGCAAGTTTCCCTGAATGTTTGCAAGTACCCAGGACTTTGCTCTCATTTATGCACAAATAAAAATGAGAATGAGAGCATTCTAAGGATGAAAAAATTCAATTCTTAAAATGTACAGTTTTGTTAAGGGTATTATGCCTTTCTGAGTAGGTCCAAAAATTATCTTTCTTTTACAAATCTGTCCTGATTCTGTATGACAAAAATGATTTTATGAATTAGAAAGAAGCAAAAAAAAAAAAATCTCTACAAAGCCCCAAAGTTAAAGCCAATAATACCACCTGAAATGTTGGTTTGAATTTCTAAGAAGAAATGGAGGTTACTCTCTCAATGAGGAGCTTACAGGTCCTTGCAGGTTGGAATAAAAATAATCTGAGCATTTTTATATCACCCACCTGAACTGTAGCTATCAGTAGATGACTGAGAGATAGACCGGGACAGAGAGCGGCGTCCAATCTTGGTGGGACGTTTGTTGAATTCTTGCTTTTGGTCAGCAAATTGGATCTGCTGAGAGAAAAAAACAGTCCCAGTTACATCCACCAAAAGATATGTCATGTAAGAAAGACCAGAAGCCAATCATAGCAACCCCCAACCTTACATGAAAGACTCTCTTCTTTCAGGTAAAGATGATTTGGATATTCCACCTAAACTTTGAAATGTTAAGACTCTTTGGTGAGGCTAGAGGACAGGTCTCTTATCATAAAATAATGTTTCTATAAAAATCTAGAATGTCTTCATTGTAAAATCTAAAGTCAACATCATATATATTGACCATAACCCTCCAAAACCAAATAAAAATTTAATTAAAAGAAATGCTTGAAGAATGTTATTCTAATTAAGTTATTGCTCAGAAAACACTTTCTATATTAATTTTTAAACTTTCTAAAAAATTTTAATTCACTTTCCTGCCTTAGTAAGAAGTAATTTAGTTTTTAATTATTCAGAGTCTTGTAAGACTTCAAGGCCATAATTCTGAATATTGTGATATACCATACTTTATATAGGACTGTACGTACACACTACCTATACGCTTTAGAAGTAGCTTTTTTGGAAATCTTTGGCATCTTTTACTTCTTACAAAAGATGAACAAGTACAGGATCCATTAATCAGGAATGTACTGTATAAAGAACACCTAGTCCTTTTTGGCTTAAGAATTCATCTTTTTCTGAATGAAATTATTAATAAATTAGAGGAACATAGGATAGTTTACCTCTCAGACCTGTGGAAGGGGAAGGTCTTTATGACCAAAGCAGAACTAGAGATCATTACTGATCACAAAATAGAAAATTTCGATTATACCAAACTGAAAAGTTTTTGTACAAACAAAACTAATGCAGACAAGATTAGAAGGGAAGCAATAAACTGGGAAAATATTTTTACAGTCAAAGGTTCTGATAAAGGCCTCATTTCCAAAATATATAGAGAATTAACTCTAATTTATAAAAAATCAAGCCATTCTCCAATTGAAAAATGGTCAAAGGATATGAACAGACAATTCTCAGATGAAGAAATTGAAACTATTTCTAGTCATATGAAAAGATGCTCCAAGTCATTATTAATCAGAGAAATGCAAATTAAGACAACTCTAAGATACCACTACACACCTGTCAGATTGGCTAAGATGACAGGAAAAAATAATGATGATTGTTGGAGGGGATGCGGGAAAACTGGGACATAGATGCATTGTTGGTGGAGTTGTGAACGAATCCAACCATTTTGGAGAGTAGTTTGGAACTATGCTCAAAAAGTTATCAAACTGTGCATACCCTTTGATCCAGCAGTGTTACTACTGGGATTATATCCCAAAGAGATTATAAAGAAGGGAAAGGGACCTGTATGTGCACGAATGTTTGTGGCAGCCCTTTTTGTAGTGGCTAGAAACTGGAAACTGAATGGATGTCCATCAGTTGGAGAATGGCTGAATAAATTGTGGTATATGAAAATTATGGAATATTACTGTTCTGTAAGAAATGACCAACAGGATGATTTCAGAAAGGCCTGGAGAGACTTACACGAACTGATGCTGAGTGAAATGAGCAGGACCAGGAGATCATTATATACTTCAACAACAATACTAGATGATGACCAGTTCTGATGGATCAGGCCATCCTCAGCAACGAGATCAACCAAATCATTTCTAATGGAGCAGTAATGAACTGAACTAGCTATACCCAGAAAAAGAACTCTGGGAGATGACTAAAAACCATTACATTGAATTCCCAATCCCTATATTTATGCACACCTGCATTTTTGATTTCCTTCACAAGCTAATTGTACAATAATTCAGAGTCTGATTCTTTTTGTACAGCAAAATAATGTTTTGGTCATGTATACTTATTATGTATCTAAGTTATATTTTAATATATTTAACATCTACTGGTCATCCTGCCATTTAGGGGAGGGGGTGGGGGGGGGTAAGAGGTGAAAAATTGGAACAAGAGGTTTGGCAATTGTTAATGCTGTAAAGTTACCCATGTATATATCCTGTAAATAAAAGGCTATTAAATTAAAAAAAAAAAAAAAAAAGAATTCATCTTTTTCTTCTCCTCAGGCCGAGTTCTTTCACAGTTGCTTAGAGATTCCACTGTTACCCTTCTGATATAGTTGTAGGGGCTCTCTAGACATTGGAGTGTAGAAAATGACTCAATATCAAGATTACAACCATTTGAATTAATCTAGTATTTTCATTTAAAGAAACTTGATATTTTCATGTCACCATATTATTCTTTTCAACATCTCCCCAAAGTGTTAATGAGGGTAAGGGGGAAGAAAGATACTGAAATTTTAATTATGTACATGAAAAGACTGGGTAGGCATGGTGGTTTAGCAGTTTGCCCAATAATGTAAAGTTAGTGATCTATAAAGTCAGAAGTTACTTTTTAAAAATTTATTTTGGTGTTCTCCCTCCCCACTTGTCCTTCACATTTCCTTGTTCTAGTGTAATGGCATCAAACTCAAATAAATATGGAGGCACTAATCCATACATAAGGATCTTTGAGAGAGATATATTGCTTTAGTTTTAAAATGTGATATTTATCTGTGTTTTCTTGCATTTTTATGTATTTTGTTAAATTATTTCTCAATGACTTTTTCAATCTGGTTGGGGGAGGAAGAGCTCAGCCAGGTACTTGATCTCCCTGCTTCAGAATTTGAGGGACACATAATTAAAGCATCATGGTTTAGTGGATACATAGATTCAGAGTCCTGAAGAACTATGTTCAAGTCATTTAACCTCTTAGTACTTCAAAAAACTTTATGTTTTAAGTTGTGGAGGTGATCCTTTCACTGGTAGAGGGAGATTTCTCTCTGGGAGTTCTTTATACCAATGAAATTACAAGTGCCATCCCCAAAAAAGTGCAAAATTAATCCACAAATGCAACGAACATTTGTTTCAAAGAGAGTGATGTGAGCCTAGGCTATTATTTCTTTGTTGTCCTTGCTTTAGTAAATTTTATACAAATTACAAGAATGGTAAGCCAAACCTAAAGATAAGAGGGGCAAAAACATGAGTGGAATACCAGCCAAACATAGGTGATGCGCTGGATATAAAAGAATTCCAAACTTTACAAACTCTCTTTATGAACAAAGTCACATATGATTTCTAGACCCCCCAAGATACAGAAAAGGCAGCAAATCATCTCTCGATCAATACAATTCCACATTAAACAACTAACTAGAATGTTTCCTTTCCTTTTTTTTTTTTTTTTTTTAAAGAAGCAATAGATATTGCTTAATTAGATATTTAGTCTGTCCCATAATCTGGAGTAGCTAATTCATCCTAGAATTTGTAGCACTCTCTCTAATCTATATACTTAAATTATATCAGTAACACTGCACTGTTTAGAAACTTAACTACCACTTTCTTAAACTAGTTTTTATGGGTTATAGTCTCTTCTTGTATAAACCCTCTCCATTTGTAATATTTCCCCACTTGTAAAAACAAGTCCCAAGTTTAGATACATCTTTAAAAACCCTTATGAATGGAAAGGCAAGAAAGGAAAGGGGGTTTATAATTTTGTTTACTGGTTAGCAAACTGATTCTATTTGAGACCATAGAATCATGGAAACAGATTGATGATGCAAAACTGAAGTCATGTAGAAATTAGTTACTGTTCTCTAAGGTCATTTTCCACCTCCAGGAATATAAAGCTGATACATATTTAACTCAAATGCCTACTTTTTGATACAGCAATCCATTCCCCACCCTTCTATGATGCACTGATGATCTCCATCATCCCTAGCTCCTAAAGTTCCCTACCTTTTTAGGATTAATGTTAAATTCAAGGATATATAAAATAAAAAACTGTTCACTCCATCTCCTTTATCTCCACAGAGAATCCTCTCGTTCCAACAGGCAGTGAGACAAAAGAAGACAGGAGAGAGTAGAAAGATACTGATTCTATGCCAGAGAGAGAAGGCTTCAGTTAGACACAAGAAGAAGGGGGGGGAGGGTGCAGAGAAGAAATATAAGCTACTAGCTTCATACTACGGAGCAGCAGCAACAAATCCAGCCTCACCTGGGCTTTAATCCCAGAGTCTCCACTGACAATGTACTTCTTCTTGCTGCCCAACATAGTGCTGTGCTACCACCTATAACCCTCTCACCACCTTTCCAGTCCAGGGACCCTGGTGTCCAGTCTTTTTATACCTTCCCCATCAGCAAACTTGGCAGCTCTGGTTCCAGCTGGTTTTTTTTAGTGGGGTTGTTGGTCTTTTCTGGTCTGTCTGCAGCAGCAGCAACAATCACTCTGGCAGAACCCCAATATTCAATGAGATTTCTGCTAGCTGATCACTAGCCATTCCTAGCTCTTAGAGTAGTGGTGGTTATTTTGCTTTTTTTTTTCTTCACCTAATTACAAAGATCTTCTGACCTCTAAACCTTAACAACAAGTCCCCCAACATGGCCCAACTTGCAAGCACATAACAATAGCTTATTTATATAACCAGTGCACTTTTTGCTTGCTATAATTAACTTGCTAATTAGGTTCCTTTTTAACTACCTCCTCCCTTTTCTCCCCCAATGTCAGATGATTTCAGTTAACCTGGCCTCATTAGAAAAAAATTAACTACCAAGCCACTTCACAATGAAGAGATTTATTATATTACTAAGAAAAAGTTTTAAAATAATGCCAAGTAATTTGGAAGACTCTGCCTAGCCTGCATTTCCCTCTGTCCTTAGTCAGGGCAGACTTGTACATCCAGGTTATTAAAGTGCTTCTTCAAGTGTGCTGCATCATAATTAAGCTATGTTATCTTTCCTATTAAACTGAGACCACAGGAAAGTTTCCCTTCTTTGTTCAGGAAGCTTCACTTTTAATTTGGGTTATCCTGCTCTCATTTCCCACATTTCAACATTTATTGTTTCTGGATGGAAAGTTGATGGCTCCCTTAACTCCCCAGAATTGTCAGAGGCCAAAAACCCTGCCAAATGACAAATAAAGATGTTAATTAAACTACCACTACTGGTAGATGAAACCCTAATAAAATTATGTGATTAAATCTTGGGGTTCTCCTGTCAGAGCAATTATTAGAAATACTTGGGGGGAGGTGAGGGAAGCAAAAAGGTAACACACACACCACCCCTACTCCTACCATTTAAAAAAAAAAAAAAAAAAAAAAAGTCAGCTAGAACCAGATCTGAAGTTACTAAGATTGCTGGTGGGAAAGGAAAAAGATTAGAAAGGGACATGGTGAACATAGTGAAAATTAATCTTAGATTTGCAACATTAGAGAGGAGCAGCAATTTGACTACAATTTTTTCCTAAAAGAAGCAAGTTCATTTAAACACAGCTAAGAGAGAGAATTTCTAAGTAAACTTAATTTTTGATTAGGTTTGCAGGCTAATCAGCTTGGAAATAAACTGATTTCTTTGGATTTTTCTCAGGTTTGTGGCATAAATGACTATGATCAAGAAAGCTAGCCCAAGTTAACATGCACTAGGCTCCATTCTAATTTGTGGGCTTCTATATGTAGGACTATTTTCTTTTCTTTTCTTTTTTTCAGTTTTTCATTTCTTTCTTTTTTTTTTTTTTTATAGTAACTTTTTATTGACAGAATCCATGCCAGGGTAATTTTTTTACAACATTATCCCTTGCACTCACTTCTGTTCCGATTTTTCCCTCCCACCCTCCACCCCCTCCCCTAGATGGCAAGCAGTCCTATATATGTTGAATATGTGTAGGACTATTTTCTTGATTGGTACCTAGGCACAAGAAACGGCTGATTTTTACCTACCGATTCTAGCTTGATGTTGGAGTAGTAAAATGTTGGAGAATATAGTTATGGCTATGACAACTGCTCATTTCTGGGATTTTAGAATCGTATCAATAAATCAACAACTATTTAGTAAGGGCCTCCTCTGTATCAGGCATTGCGCAAGATGTTAAGAATACAAGTACAAAGAAAAAACAATCCCTACTTTCAAGGGGTTTCCATTCTAATATGAGATACAAGTACAGAGATAAACAGCATAAATATATGTTAATAACTACAAGTAGTTAAATAAAAGATAATTTGGGATAGAGGGTATGAATAGCCAAAAGAATCAGGAAAGCATGTACAGAAAATGATGCTTGAATCCATCTTAAACAAAGAGAGGAATTCTATATAAAATGGAGGTGAAGAGGGAATATACTCCAGGCTCTGAGCCAAGAGATTGAGTGTGTATATGAGGAACTGAGAGAAGGCCAGTTTAGCTGGATCATAGAGCACAGAAAGGAAAGAAATGTGTAACGAAGCTAGAAACTAGGATGGACAGAGCTTTAAAAGTTAAAGAGGAGTTTACATTTTATTCTAGAGACAATACAGGTGGCCACTGGAATATCCTGAAGAGGGAAGGGACATGGTCAGATCTGTGCTTCAAGAAAATCTCTTAGGCAGCAATGTGTAAAATGAACTGGAATGGGGAGAGGCTAGGAGTTCAGTTAAGGTTTAACAATAATTTAGGACAGGTGTAAAATGTACTGTCTTTTCAGTGTTAAAGATGTAGTTGGGAGATATTTTACATGATAACTAAAAATACAACAAAACATAGATAACACACTTTAAAATGAAGTCAATCATGGCCTGCAGGGATCTTTAGGCATAGGTTAGTGGCCCCTTACCTATCTGAGTTTGACATCACTGAGCTAGGTGAGGAAGGCCTGAACTAAGGTGTATCTGTGCAAGTGCAGCAATAAGACAACTGATACAAGGACAAGTGGAATAAAGAAACCAGGATAATGCCAACTTACACATGGGAGCAGGGTGTGGTGCTGTTGACAGAAAAGTCTGAACAAGTGAAGGATTTTGAAAAGAAAGATAATGAATTTCGTTTTGAACATCATGAGTTTAAGATGTCTCCAGAACACACCATTTAAAATATCAAGTAACTACTATGTGTGCAAAGCAGTCTACGAGTCACAATAAATGGCACAAAAAAATACAGTACAATAAGAAACTGGGGGGGAGGGAGGGACTTTATAAATCTTTATTTAAATAATATCAAAAGCAGAAGCCAGCTTCACTTTACACATTCCAGGTCAATATTAGCAATACCACTGATGCTTACAAAATAATTTCCTTATTATAATACAAGGACAAAATAATGACAACAACTTCAAAGACAATAATTCAATGGGAAAAAATAAATACATGTGCTAAAGGGGTTGCCTCAATAATCACTGCAATAATACTCTCACAATAAGATTTATCAAATATTTTCCTTCAAGAAAGGCAAAAGGACTTTTCTTTTTATTTCAAATTATTTTTATACAAAACTAAAAATCAATTTCCTTGATTTATCATGGGTTTTTTTGCCTTTACTTTTTCCTTTCAATCTAAAATGCTTCAACTGCACCTGCTGTATTTTAGTTTAAGTCATTGAAAATATTCTGCTATTCAGTTTGAACTTTTTGATTGAAAAAACAGATGGAAAGAAGTTTTTGATGGAAAGAGGTTTTCACTCTCCAGTCACATTATGCTGAACAAGAAGGAGTGACATGGGAATTTTGGAAGATCAGCTTCTGTAGATATGTTCAGGTGCACACATATTTATGTAGACTTATGCTGATTATAACTTTTGCCATCTTTAAAACTTGCTTTTTACTCTTCTATTAAAGGTAGTAGATATTTCCTAATAATGCAGCAATATATTTGACTCTGAGACACAAAACATTATTCTAGGTTCTTCACTCTGATATTGATATTGAGTATCGTTATGTATATAAGTCTACCAGACTACTAGATGATATAAAGAAATGCAATGCATTCATAATGATAAAAGAGATGATACAATAAAACATATGAATTGACATGATTATAAAATTTTAAAAGATTATAAAAGTTATGAGTTCAGAAGAGGTAAAAGTCATTGTAGATTTCAATGATCAAGAAAAGGTTTCAAAGAAGAGATCAAGCTTGAGTTAGACCCTGAAAAATGTTTGAAATAATGCCTTTCTTATCTAAGGAGATAACTACAGAATTCTATGGTGGATAAAGTGCTAGTATCAGAGAGACCTGGGTTCAAGCCCTGCCTCTGACAAATAACTGGCTAAGTCACATAAGTAACTTAATTCAGTATTTCAGGTAGCTAAGAGAACCATTATCCTTGTCTTGGCAGAAGGAATTTTCTCGCCATGAATTCCCTATGCCAATGACATCATAGGTCCAGACCCTCCTTTCCCCATGTTCTCTCATCCATAAAAATCTGAAGATTCAAAAACCATTGATGATAATCACTAGAAAAATTCTGATATTGTTGGAGTTAAAAACTAAAGAGGAAAAAAAATGAACCAAATATAAATTTTGATTAAATGAAATACTGAAATTTCTTGAATTTTCAGAAATATTGCAATTCTTTGTATAGTTTCTGGAGGTATGAGTTGAACAAGCAAGAGAAATATATAATAAATACAAATTCCTTTTTAAAAAATATTTAAGGGAAAATAGTTCTAAAACAGACAAATAGCAGTCCTCAAATGTCAATTTTCTTCCTGTAATGGCAGTTGAACTAACTCCTTTGAAGTTAGGACATAGTAGATCCAAGTTTCTAGCAACCTAAGTCTCTTGAAAACTATTTCAGTTCTATTATATTCTATTAGTTGCCTTTCCAAACTCGTTATTCTGTGACTTCTCACTTAATCTTTCTTTTCTGTTTTTCAAATAGTTACATGATTATAAATACAGATAGCAGAACATAAGGAACAAATGAGAGTCATGGTCTGCTTGAAGCCGGGCTTTTCCTGTCAGAATTTTTATCCCAGAACAGTAGCAATAAGACTTTCATTTGTTCCTAAAGAATAATTTCTTCTGATTGTAGTAAACAGGTAGAGTTTGGTAGCTGCATCTTATAACATAGAATCACTTGAACCAGCACCAAAATAACCACTCTAAAAAGTCTTTTCTATGTTTGTCTTATTTAATAAGGCAAACATTACTGTCTCAGTGGTTGTGTCTTATGTTTTCTGAGTCCTCTTTTTGCTCAACACACACATCATATCTCCCAATTGTGAGTGTTTTCAAGTGAATCTCAGACCCTATTATATTCTCCCTCTATGTGCTTTCTTTTGGTAAACCTATCAGTTCCCATGAATTTAACTGCTATCTCCCTAGAGATAATTCATAGTGTAGTAGAAGTAGTGTAGCAGTTTTACAAGTACAAAGAAATTTTTCTGTAAGTGTAACAATAATACTAACATTGTTCTAGGATGTAGAAAGTTGAGTTCTGCTTCTGATAATTTGCTTAAAGATTTCTTACTTGCTTCTAGTAGAAAATATCATTCAGCTTTTCAACCAGATATCCTGCCTTCCCAATTTGCTACAAAGTTATTTATCTGCACAAACTTTTCACCTATGAATAGGTTTATTTCTTTCCTAAGAGAAAAATGGAATCTCCAGTTAGCTCGAATTGTAGAGTATCAACCAGTTTCCTATGGAAAAGTACCAGGCACTGATGAGAACAGGGGTGGGAGGAGAAAATATTTAAATGTAGAAACAAGAAAGATTGGTGCTGATCCCCCATGTGAATATGAGGAGGCATTTCACCTACTGAGAAGAACTAGGGCTTCTTTGGGGACTATAAAACACATCAATGGAAATTCCTAATCTGATGTTCTCCAAACTTTCACCAGTAGTACTTCCTAGACAAAGCCAAGAAAATCCTTCCCATGAGAATATATTAAGGTGTAGGGTCTCCACCAGAAGTTCTCAGTGACTGATGAAGAGTTAGTGTAAGACCAGCAGGTCTGCCTGGCCAAACTGTGTGCCTCAGCCTTCTTACAACTCCTCCTGGCCTACTTCTGAGAAAAAGAGACCGTGAGTATTGCCTGCTGTTGTATGTAGACCAAGTCCCTGTTTGCTAAAGGTACTTCTTTGCTTCTGTGTGTTCTGACCCTTCGCAAAATGGATGGGAGAGTTATGATGCTACTGGGAGCCTGTTAAAATTTTACTCCTCAAAGAAAGAACTTTCATAATTCCAAAATCTATGTTTCTATGTTCTAAGATGCATCTTTCTATCCAAAGAGAAATAATTTCAGGATAAACTTTACCACACTAACATGTTATATGGAACAAAGAAACCAAATATGTCAAAACTTTCCCTTGTTCAAAATCCTACCGAATGTGGGAGCTTCCTGGGATGTCTGCTTCTAGAAACTACTTTTAAGACTTTACCATTTTAGTCTAGAAACATTTATGCAATACAATATCAATAGGCAGAACATGGCATGATGGCTGATTTGGTGGAAAACAGTGGTAGTAGATCAAAGAACTTTAAGAATGGATCTGTAGACCTGACTAAATCATAATTTAATATCTTATGTAGAACTCTTGATTAGTTGAGCCAGAGGCTAATTAATCTCTAGTATATCAGTTAGCACAAAGAAAGAGTGCATAATAAAAGCTGAATCTGAAATTCCTTCCTCTTTACTATCTAATAACAAAGTTCAGAATGTAAAACTGAATTTTTCTGAAGGGATGAGAATGGGGAGATGAAGAAGAGAATGCTATGGGGAAAAAAATTAAATTGAAATAAACCTAAATATTACATATAATGGTATTTATGATAGCTGGCATTTATGGAGGATCTTACAATTTGCAAAATACTTTATCTATTTTAACTCATTTGTTCCTCTCAACAATCCTAAAAGGTAGATGTTATTATTAATGATAAGGAAACTAAGGCTGAGAAAAGTTGTTTCACCTAGGGTCACAAAAGTGTTTAAGAGAAGATTTGAACTCTCTTCTTTCTTATCATACTTACCAAACATTATCAACAACAGGAAGAACTTTGAAGATCTGTAAAATTACTGATTCTGATGGTTAAAATTCATGCAAAGATATGAATTGGAGAAGAGTATTCCCCATTTTATGTCCAAAGTTTTATAAAAAAAATTAAGCTAAGAAAAAATTCCATATTATTATTATGAAGTTCTGCATGAAGTACATTTTTCTCTTCATTCTCTTTTTGAAATATCACTTCAGTTATTTTGCTCTTTACTGCAGAGAGTTGGTTTTTCTAAATGTCCATAGCAGAAAATCCATAAGGCTTCACTAGAATGGCAACTAGCTAATTATCTCAAAAACCTTCCTATTAAAAAAGTTCATGATAACTAATAAAAATATGACACTGAACTCCTTCCTAGAACCAGGCTTTCTTTAATGAAGGCAATGTAATTAACTAAATCAGTGTACAGGTTTAAAACACTTCCTGAATCAAGATGAATTTTATTCTTTAATAAAGGGCTTTAAAAACATTTATTATGAAATAATGAATACAGTGAGTACTTTAAATGCCACTCAACTTCATGAAAGGCCAATAAACAATGGTCATAACTATTCCAAGATGTAGCTTCCTCATAGCAGAATTGGGAGACGAGTAAATGGGGTTAAAGTCCAGTAAGAACTTACATTTTTTAGTGCATGTTCTTATTGGGTAAGAAAGTAGGACCTTATTCCTAGAGCAATAATAGTTACTGGAAAACTTTTATTGATCCATTTTTGAAAACTGCTGATCTACAGTGAAATCTCTCCCAAAGGTCCCTTGAAAGACACCCAAAGGTTAATTCCTCAAAGTAGATTCTCCTAAAGAAGAGAGGGACTTCCTCTGGCTTTCAAGTTAGAAGGTTGACACTAAAATAAATAAATATAGGATCAACATTTCTAAATTAGTAGTTTAATTTTACCCTAAAATATACTAAACTAAGCTCAAATTAAGAAGAAACAAGAATATCTATCTAAAATTTGAAACTTGCCCCCTCTTACTTCTCTATGGCAATATGTTAATAAAAACTGAAGCTAGTTACTGAGGATGGATGGATGAATATATTGAAAAGTTGGAAACAGAGGCTCATTAAAGGAAAAGAAAAAGTGTGGGGTGTGTGTGTGTAAGGGGTTATTTACCTAAATATGCTCTCCAGTGTTTACATTTTAAAATCTAAGCATAATACAGTAAAAACAGTACATAATGAATATTCTTTCATTATATTGATAGTAAGCACTTTTGTTGGTAAAAAAATATGATGGCTCAAAAAATTCTTGATTGGCTGATTAATACTTTCACAATTTTTAAAAGAAATGAACTATAAATCACATTCTATTTGATGGTTTTGTTTAACTATTTTCAAGAAATGCACTGTGTGAGAGGGGTCACTTGGGTGTTTTGGAGCTGTCCAAACAAAACTATATAAATATAAATTAATTAAATTTTAAAACAACAAAAAATATTAAAACCCATTTCTTCTACATTCAGCAATACAAGATTATGATTAATTTGTACATGTGAGTTAAACTTCTATTTCTTCAAAGGAAAGTACACTTATCCAATATATTGTTAATTCCAGGTCCATTTCAGGACCTAGGATACAAGTTGGCTTTGAGAAATAATTATTGTTAAGGATACAGAGAACAATGACCCATTGGTGAAAAACTATGAGTTTTTCTTTGCAGAAATGATTTTCAGAAACTTTAAAAATTATTTTAGATACTTTATGGGGGAGGGGAATGATACCTTTAGGATTTGTTTTTTCTCTCATTTGTTCCTTCTTTCACTCAGTAAGAATAAATTGAATCTCAGTCCTAGAATTGCAGTACAAAGCAAGTAATAGAACTGCAACTCAAAAACAGCTACAGAAAAGCTCCTAACCCACTCCCCAAAACAATACAAATACCACCAGCTGATACAGACTTGTTGATATAATCCTTAAGGTTCTCCTTGGTTGGTAAAGAAGTTTAACTCAGTACATAAGAAATAAATAGAACAATCAACGGACTCCATCTTAGGTTCCCTCAAATACTCCACATCCTGCTGAGGCTAAGTGATCATTTCCACCTGTCAAGAATAACGCCCCCATCTTTCTTTCAGAAGGAAAAGCAAACCAGCCAAAAGACTCACCATCCAATCAGGCACAGCAAAAGCAGAGGTAGTGCCTGTATTACCGTCCCACTTCTCCATGCTGTAGGCAGTTAAATGAATCCTGGTGAGGAATGGAAATAGGTCCTGGATATGCCAGGGATGGCTAGGGTAGGTGCTTAATCCCTGCCAAGAACCGCCAAACACCTCGTTATTCAAGAGGTTCAAAACAGCCTCTCTGACTGCACCCCTGTCCTTCCCACAGAGGCTTCTAATGCAAATGAAGCTCTTTAGACAAGTAATACACAGGCTGCTCCAGTAACCAAAGGTTTCGGCTTTAGATTTAAATCCAGGGCCAGATGCTAGGTTCCAAACCCAGAGACTGTTCTTGCCCCAAGGAGCTCGCCCAGTGCAACCCAAACACTGTGCCCCACCTCCCCCGGAGCTTACTTTCTGCCGCTAAACAATGCCAAGTTGTCAGGCGCCCGCTCCCTTTTTCCTCTGGGTGTCACTTCTCCCCCCGCCCCTTGGGACACGTCACTGGGAGAGCTGATACCAAGATCAATAAGGATCAAGGTCAACAAGACACTCACTGCTCAAGAGCTGCTCAGCTGGCTAGTGTGGCAGAGGCGGCCTCCTGGAAAGGAGGAAGCGTAGTCCAGCTAACACCAGGATCCAAAATGTCTTGCAGGAGGTAAGGCTCATCTGCCCCCTCTCCCTGCCCCCCCCCCCCGGGCTGTGCCCCAGACTTGGGCATCTCTCAGGTGAACTTTAGAGGGAAGGGAGCTAGAGATGGAGCCAGAGCCGCTCTGGCCAAACCCAGAAGGTAGCGGGCTTCAGAAAGGCCGGAGGGACTTTTAATCCCACACCTCCCCCTGCTGGCTCCTTTCTCTATGCACATGCAAGGGGCCAGCTCCTCGGCCACAGAGAGTGCTGAAACTTGATGGAGGGTAATATAGGAAGCAGCACAGGTCTGTGGGGACTACTGACAGGCTTTCTCAAGTGATTGGGTTACTCAACACTGGTTTGTTTGGGGTTTGGGGGCAGTGTTTCTAAGTTTCGGAGAGAAATAACACTTCCAAATAGCAGGGCATATCCTATGATTTCCAAAGGTTCTATCTCCTCTCTACTAGTCATTTCCCTAACTCTCCAATACAAGTTTTCATTCAGCATGTTTTAGAGAATTTAGTAGACACCTGGAGAAAAATTCATATGATGCATTATATTCTCTATAAAATATATACTAATGAGTAATTATAGATTTCCATTGGAGTTAAGAAAGCAAAAGAACTATGAGGTCCCGATCTCCAACTCTTTGCATAGGCCCAGCTTGTTATCCCAGCTATAATAGTGAAGTACACACACTCTCCCCCCCTGTGGAAATCCTTCAAAGTCCATCTGGAGTTTTTTTTTTTTTTTTTTTTTTAAATACCTGTGTAATTCTAATCTATTCTTTACAATTTGTAATTCCTTTTCCCTGCCCCATATCACAATGCATGTTATTTCTACTTTTCTCATAGATTTCTGTATGTATTATTTGCTCCTAAACAAATTCAACATTTATTAAGTACCTATGTTCTTTACTTAGATCTGGGGAAATAAACTAACGAAGCTGTTTGGGGAGAGATAGAAAGTTGATCCTTAAGCAGAGACTGGCTGAATTAAACAAAGTTCCTGAGACAGAGAGGAGGATAAGACTGAGGAGGGTAAGAGGTTTAGTTATTAGTATTATTACTGATCTGATTTTTCTTGTGCAGCATGACAAATATGGAAATATGTTTAGAAGAACTGCACATGTTTAATCTGTATTGGATTACTGTCTAGAGGAAGGGAGAAAAACATGGAACACAAGGTTTTTGCAAGACAATGTTTAAAACTATCTTCACATGTATTTTGAAAAATAAAAAGCTATTATAAAATAATTTTTAGCTCTTTTAGAATTTGTAATAGAGAAGTATTGAATGACTTAGGAGTTCAGAGTCTTCTACAATATCATATAAACATCTTTAGGTGCCTTAGAACTGTGCCTTAATGTAGGAGCTCCAGCAACTCCTAACCATAGCAAGACATGCATGTACACATAGCAGGCATTTCATCAAATATTTGTTGAATGAGTAAATCTTTGATTCTTATCCTGCCCAAACTATCAAAGTTGCCAAATTTGTTCCTTAACATTTCTCCAATCAAATCTTGTTCTTTTCATTTCCAGTATGATCACCCCAGTACAGGCTTGTTCCAATTACTTATTGTCTCTCAATTCTGGACTACAGGAAGTTAGAAAATTCATCTCTCTCCAAACATTTTTCCATAGCATTCATTCCCTCCCTCTGCACCCCCAATTGTTTCCTTTGGTACTTTCATCTTGGTTTAAAAATAATTCTTATGGAAACTAATGACTATCAGTTGGAGAATGGCTGAAGAAGTTATGGTATATGAATGTTAAGGAATATTATTGTTCTATAAGAAATGACCAGCAGGATGATTTCAGAGAGGCCTGGAGAGACTTACACGAACTGATCTTAAGTGAAGTGAGCAGAACCAGGAGATTATTACACACAGCAACAGCAAGATTCTATGATGATCAATTCTGATGGACATGGCTCTCTTCAACAATGAAATGATTCAGACCAGTTCCAACAGACTTGTAAGATGGAGAGAACCATTTACATTCAAAGGACTGTGGGGACTGAATGTGGATCAAAGCATAGTATTTTTACTTTTTTGCTATTTTTATTCACTTGTTTGATTTTTCCCTCTCATTTTATTCTTTTCTGATCTGATTTTTCTTGTGCAGCATGACAAATATGGAAATATGTTTAGAAGAATTGCACATGTTTAATCTATACTGGACTATTTGCTATCTTGAGGAAGGGAGAAAACATGGAACACAAGGTTTTGCAAGACTGAATGTTTAAAACAATCTTCGCATGCATTTTGAAAAATAAAAAGCTATTATAAAATAATTTTTAGCTCTTTTAGAATTTGTAATAGAGAAGGTAAGGAACACCGAACATAATCTTGATATGCACCTTAAATTTGGGGAGAGCAGATTTCACAGAGAAAGTTAACAAACTCTAAATACACAATTCTGATGAAGAAAACAAGACAGAAACCATGTACAGGCAGTGGAAACAAGGGCAGGTAAGAGAAGATGAATATAAAAGTGTAGTGCAATTTTGTAAGAATATTTCAGGAATGCCAAAAATCAGAATAAGATAATGAGTAAAGAGAGATGATTCACATTGGATAGATGGCACACTGGATAAAAAGCCAGCCCTGGAGTCAGTAGGACCTGAGTTCAAATTTAGCCTCAGACATTTAACTCCTAGTAATGTGACCCTGGACAAATCACTTAAATTAAATTCGCGCTTTGCAAAACAAACAAACAAACAAACAAACAAAAAAAACACCAAAAGATAATGAGGAAAGCCGGGCACTTAAAAAAATGGGTTTTTGTTTTCTTCTTCTTCTTCTTCTTTTTTTTTTTAGCAAAGGTAGAGAAAAGAAGAACATCAAAGAAGTTACTTAATTGGTATAAATTCATTCAACAAGCATTTATTTATTAAGTACCTACCCTGAGCAAAATACCATACTAAAATACCACGCAGTAATTACAAGAGCTATAGCAAAATAGTCCCTACTCTCAAGGAACTTAAATTTTATTAGTGAGATGCATTATTTACACAGAAAATAAGAGCAAAATAATTTGAGGAAAGAGAACACCAACAACTTTGAAGATTAGAAAAAGCTTTCTAAGATCCACCAAAAAAATTACAGAGATGCATGGCCCCAAGAAGACCTGAAAAGGTATCCCTGTATTACTCGTTTGCAGAAATGGTAGGTCCAAGGGTATTATTGTACAATGTACATATCTTCAGACTTTCTTTTTTATTTTCCCCTTTCTTATTAAAATATTAATTTTTATATGGGACAATTCTCAGGGTGGAGGAGAGAATATATGAAAAAATTCTGATGATGTAAAAAACAAAAGATAACAATGAAAAAAAATAGACTTTCTGTAAAAAGTAATACCTAAACTAAAGTCTTGAAGCTGGTCATAAGATGCAGAGGTAAGACAGAAATACAGTCCAAGGATGGAGACATACATATGAGAAGCCTTTGACATTTGCTCTCCCAGGATTTAGGCCAGTTCCAATGACTTTGTGATGAAGAGAGCCATCTATACCCAGAGAGAGGACTGTGGGAACTGAGTGTGGATCATAACATAGCATTTTCACTTCTTTTATTGTCGTTTGCTTGAATTTTATTTTCTTTCTCATTTTTTCCCTTTCTGATCTGATTCTTCTTGTGCAGCAATATAATTGTATAAATACGTATGTCTATACTAAATTTATGTATATTTTTTACCATGTTTAACATATAGTAGATTACTTGCCATTTAGGAGAGGGAAGAGGGAAATTGGAACACAAAGTTTTGCAAACAGTGGTGAAAAATTACTCTTGTGTATGTTTTTGAAAATAAAAGCTTCAATAAAAAAAAAAAGAAATTTATTCTCCCCCAATTTAAGGTGCATATCTGATTATTTTTTGGTGTTCTTCATCCGTCACAAATTCTACGATGGCAAGGATTGAATCTGGGAGAGAAGTTCTCTTCATTGTTTTTTTTCAGCTTTTGAAAGATAAAATTATCATTAAGACTGGCCAAGAAACTATAAATTGTTCTGCTTAAGGTAGAAGTAGAGAAAGCATAGACAAATATAAGTAGATAAGATGGCATAGTAGATGGTGTTCTACAAAGAATCAAGAAGACCTAAGTTCACACTAGCTACATGACCCTGGGAAATCACTTTATGTGTAGTTTTCTCAACTGAGAGTTCTTATATCAAATAAGATAACATATACAAAATACTTTGTAAAACATAAAGCACTATATTAATGATATTACTATCACATTATTTTGACAAAATGTCCAAACACTTTAAATTCCCTATCACTATTATACACTTATGCCTTTGTGTTAAATTTATGATCTGTTTCCTGAACTAACCAATTTCCTTTTTCAAGTCCAGTAGTCTGTAATACAGGTCAATGACAATATTGATGCCTTTGATTTCCACATAAATAATTACCATCATGCTCTCATCCTACCCCCTTCTTAGATTTCCTCAAAAGAATATATTCTTTAGGACTAACAGGCAGGGGACCAACAGGATGGAAAACTACAAAACTTCCCCAATCTCCATTTTCTTCCCTTTCTCCTCAAGGAATTATATACCATATATACAGCAATTACAGCAGAATCCATAGGACAAAAAATGAGAGAACTTCATATGGCAAAATTCTCATTAATTCCAAGAATGAAAATTATCAAAGTGGTTATTCTGCACTCTTCCTCCATCAACTTTAATACGCCCAGCAAGGAATGACCTGTGGGTTTTTATCTAGAGGCCTATTTGGGGATCTAAGGTAGGTAATAAATAAAGAATGTGCCAGCAAATTACCACACTCCAGGGCTACCCTCCCCACATCCACAATAAGAGGAATAGATTTTGCTCAGCCCTGTGAGGAGGTGAAAGAATCCAGCCTTTGATACACAGTAGCCTCTTGGGTGTACACACAAGGCTTCTGGGACTATCTGGAACAGTTCCTCTCTCTATCTTTCCCCAACCTTGCAAAAAGCAGCAGATGCCGATTTAGCCCAATAAGTTAAGGAAAAACAGGAGAAGATCTGGTATAGGGAGTGCTACAGCTAACCGGAAGGAAGTGAGACTGAAACCCAGATGAAGCCAGTGATGTTCTCACATCTCTCACCATTTACTACTAAAAGCAGAGACCAAAGCTAATGAAAGCTAAATCCCAGAGATAGGAGAAGACTAAGGCAACTTTGTAGCCCAGCCCAGGGGTACAACATCAGGAAGTTATTAACAGAAGGAAAAAGACAGAAACATCAAAGATTTTAAGGAGAAGAAAACTCAATAAAACCCCAATGCAGAATGTGAGGAGCCAAATCATTAGAGAGGATCCTAAAGTTTCATATGAGGCAGCTGGTGGCACAGAGATGGAGTGCTACACCCAGAGTAGGAAAAACCTGGTTCAAATCCTACCTCACACTTTTTAACCATGTGATCCTGAACAAGTCACTTAACTTCTGTTTGCCTCAGTTTCCTCAACTGTAAAATTGGGATAATAGCACCTATCCCATAAAGATTATGAAAATGAGATATTTGTAAAACCATTTAGAATACTTCCTAGCACATAACAAGCACAATAGAAATGCCTATTCCCTTCTTTTCCCTCCATATACTATAAGACAGATCAAAGTAACTGATGCCTGAAAAAACACAGAATTATGTAATAGCAAGAGAAAGTCGAATAGTAAAATTAAATTCCAAAATGGCTTAAAAAAGAAATGAAATCCAGAGAAGATATTAAGAAAGGGCATATCACAGTTTATAATTCTTACATTAAAAATTTTGAAAACTCAATTTGGATATTGGAAAAAATTGAATTCCTAGAAATGTTTCTGCAAAGAAGTGAAAGAAAGTTAAAGAGTTTTGGATACAAAAACACTGAAGCAAAGGAAAATCTGGTGGAAAAGAACCAAAAGGCAATGATATCAAAAGAACAAATGATATCTATATAAAAGACAAAGCTACTGAATTCAAAACATGGTGTGCATACAGATAATTTAAGGATCATAAGTTTCCCAAACATAATTTTAAAGCAAAACAAAATTCTGATCATAATGTGGGAAATAGTGCAACATGACAGTTCCAAACCGCTGAATATAGAAACAAAGCACCAATTGAAAAAATTCAGAGATCATTTTCAGGAAAAAAAAAATCCCCACACTTCAAATGCCAAGTCACATTGAGTTAAATTAAGTAATTCCAATTACAAATGAGAAATTCTACAAGCAGAAATGAGACCTTTAAATATAAAAGAAAATAAATTCAAATAATATAAAATTATTCTGTACCTTTTGAAAACTGGCAAAGGAGATACAGAAGATTCTGAAAAATAAAGGAGCTGAAGTTCCAAGCCCAAATAACATACTCTGCCAACTTGAGCCTAATTATTTGTGAAAAAAATAGGCAGTCAATAAAAGAGGCATGAAACATTCCTACCCCAAAATAATTTTTAAAAACCCCACAAACTTGCAAATATCTCCAAACAAAATAACTACAAGAAAAATAAATATAATTATTAAGCAAAGATAAGAAATAAATTACCCCTTGTTTGAAGCTTTTGTTCCTTTTAAAGGAAAGAATGTTTTTCAGGGGAGAAAAAAAGCAAAACAAAACAAAAGAGAGAAAGATCATCAAAAAAACAAATAATGAAGATCTAATAGATGTAAAAAAACAGAAGTGAATGTAGAGGAGCAGAGCACCATAAATTAAACCTTACTACCTCCATAATGGTTTGAGGGACAAAATTGCAGAGTGGAAGAGTATATAAATGGGAAGCAAAGAGGTCTAAGGTAGAGGTGATCAATAATATATCCATATCAAAGCTATGGATGAACACCAAAAAGATGGTTACTAACACAGCCATTTGAGGCAGCTAAGTGATACAATAGCTAGAGTGCCAAATCTGGAATAAGGAAGCCTCATTTTCCTAAATTCAAATTCTGTCTCAGACATTATATGATACAAGACAAAGTCACTTAACCTTGATGCCTTGAAGGAAATAACAAATCATTCCTCTATCTTTGCTAAGAAAACCCCCAAATGTGATCATGAAAAGTCAGATATAACTGAACAAAAATAAATTGTAGCCTCTTAGCAAAAAGAGCTAAAGGAGACTGTAGAGGTGATAAAAGGGAAGATTCTGAACCAGGAAGATGAAAGGGAAGGTCTTAACTCAATTGAGGGGAAAGGTGAATTTCACTTAAGATAATCCCTATTGGAAGTACATTCTGATATGAAAAATGGGACTCGTCATGAGTTTAATCTATGGGAGATGTTGAGAGATGTCTTTCGACAATGTTGTGCCTTCATGTTCAATATACTGTTCCAGGAAAAAGAATGTGAATGCTAGTAGGGACAGTAGAAAGGTGGGGGATAGAGGTATCATAAGGAACAAACACAGATCCAGAAATAGTAAGGCACAATGAATGAAAAAGAGAAGGAAGATTGGCTATGTTCTCAATCCAGGCTACTGGGAAGGCTGGGGCTAGTCCAACACTTGATCCTACTTCTTAGTTGTAGGGCTAAACTCAATCAGATACACACACTAGGTATAGCACCAATATGGTAACTTCTCCCCCCAATCCATACTCCCCATCCCACACTTTTCTTGCCAAAGCCAGAACAGCACCACTCTGTTTAAAGGCCTAACTGACCCAGTTTGAAAACAGAAGGTCAAAATTTCTGTGCCAGTTAAGAGTAGGATAGGGGACAAAAGAAGTGCTACTTAACTTTCAATCTAGGCGGCTAAATATAAAGAATAGCATTTTCAGTTCTTAAACCATACTATAAAGCAATAATTGTTTAAAAAAAAAAAAAAACAACCCAAAGTATTGAGTATTGGTTTTAAAATAAACGAGATCAATGGAACATGATTAGTCAAGAAAAGATGAAATAAATGAACTCAATAAAAACTAAAAAGTAGTCTGACAGAAGTTGGTTTTAGACCAATGCTTTATATACCACATATCACAATAAATTCAAAATGCTTGTGACTTGAACATTAAGGATCATATAATAAAAAAATTTAGAAGACAAGTAGATCATAAAATGGTTAGAGGGTACCACAAAAGATAGAATAAATGATTTCTATTTCATAAAATGAAAAAGCTTTTCAATAAACAAAATTAATACAAGTATAACATAAAGCATACTTGTAATCAACTGGGAAAAAACTTTGTGTTAAATAGCTTCAGTAAGGGTCTCCTATCCTAGATATATAAACAAAAGAAATATACTAAATACCAAAACCCTTGAGAAGTGGTCACAAAGATATAAGTAAATAATTTACAAAAGAACAACAGATTCTCAACAACAATATAAATGAAAGAATGCTCAAAAACACAAAAAGAGAGATGCAAATCAAAATAAATTCACACCAAATTAGCAACCATCATAAAAGATTTTTTGTTTGCATCTGATCAAAAGTAAAGTAGGCAGAACCAAGAAAAAACAATAGAAACAAAATAAAACAAAATGCTAGGAAATTTTAATAACTAAGCTATACTTAGGGAAAATATTTGATGAGGTAAAGAAGCCAGATGTAATTTTTTAAAATCATCAGATCAACATTGATTCATATAAGCTCAGTTTGGTGTGTTAGGTTAAGGGTCACATTAAAATATATGATAAGCACTCTATTTTATAAATAAAGTTTTTTTCCCTTCAGATTAATATTGCCCGGTATTGTTTTCTCGTTATTGTTCTTATACCCACACAAGTGCCTCCATCTGGAAGTCCTAGAGATATCTCAAATATAGCATGTCTAAAAGGGAATTCATTTTAAATTCCTTAAAGCAATCCTCCAAATTTCCTTCTACTGACAGCACCATCTTTGCAGTCAATTGCATTTGCAAACTCATAATCATCTATGTTTTCCCTTCTCCTTCAATACTCTTAAGTCAGTTATCAATCCTACATACACACATCATCACTCACATCTGTTCCCTTTTTTCTTGTTCAGGCATTTAAAAAGCCTATCATGAAGACTATTGAAATAGCCTCCTAACTGATTTCACAGTTTCTAGATTCTTTTATCCACTCCCCACTCCACAGAGTTACCAAATTGATATTCTTTAAGCAGATATAATCGTTTAAACTGTGCCTCCCCCCTCTCCAGAATAATACAGTCTAATACTGAGTCAATTTTGCATTCCTAGCATAAATTCAATACAGGTGTTAGTCCTCTCCTCCCCCCCCCCCCCCCCGAGGCAATTGGGGTTAAGTGACTTGCCCAGGGTCACACAACTAGGAAGTATTAAATGTCTGAGGCCAGATTTGAACTCAGGTCCTCGGGACTTCAAGGCTAGTGTTCTATCTACTGTGCCACCTAGATGCCCCTATTTCTTAATTTTTTATTTAATATGTTTGCAAAGCTATTAGTCCTTTCAGTAAATTCTCCTTCCATCGCTCTTGTTTTGTCTCTACCTAGTTTCAGAATCAGAATTGTTTGTTTTCTCTAAAGAATCTGGTAGAATGTCTCCTTTAGTTATTTCTAAAAGCAATTTATATAGCACAGGGATTGTTAATTTTTAGTATTATATAGAATTCACTTGTAAATCTACCTAGACTTGATTATTCCCATTGGGAGTTAAATTTGGGCTCATTCATTTTTTCAGAGGCCAAGTTACTTAAAGTTATCACATTTATTTTGTTTAGGTAGTTCATATTTTTATAGATACTCATTTTACTTGGGTTTTTAGTTTTGTTGTATAAAAGTCAATGTAACAGTTTTAAATAATTGTCTATCGCCTCTTCACTTTTTAGGTTAGTCGCCCTCTTATTTTAGATTTTGTTCATTTGTTTTTATTCTCTCTTTTGGACCAATCTAAGTCAATTTTGTTTGTTAAGTTTTTAGATTTTAAAAATTCTGTCTTTGAATTTTGAAACTATTATTTACTTTAGCACTATTTTATTGGTTTTCAAATTTAAAAAGTTCTATGATGAATTTATTAATTCTCTTTTGTTAATACAAATATTCAAAGATAATATTTTTCTCTAAGTGTTGCTTTAGATACATCTCAAATATTGGAATTATTTCTCAGCACTATTCTCTTCAATTTTTTTTTGGTTTGGTTTGGGTTGGGTTGGTTTGTTGGTTGGTTTCAATTTGATCTTTAACTCTATTATTTGTGATATGGTATTTCATATTAAATTTACATTTAAATTTCAGATCTCTTTTACTGATTATAACTTGTAGTGTGTTATGATGTGATTATTATTTAAGATTTCTGCTTTGTTTATGAGTTTTGAGCACCCTAGAATGACCAAATTGCATGTCTCATGGAGACCTAAGAAATATGTGTGTAAATACAAATATAAATAGGCATGTATGTGTAGCTACATGTTTACATATGTATAGTCAATCCACAATTTTCTACTTGTCTCTCTTCTTTTTGGGGGGGAAGAGGAGAATATCAGGATTAAGTGACATGCCCCAGATCACTTAACTAATGTAAGTATCTGAGGCCATATTTGAACTCAGATCATTTCTCTTATTATTGGCAATTTTGAACATTCTTTTATATGAATGCTTGTTATTACTTTGCAATCCTTTTTTGAGAACCATTTATTCATATCCTTTGACTACTTTTTTATTAGAGAATAACTTCTGTCTTATATATGCTATTAGATAATTGACATCAGACTCTTGAGATATTTGATACAAAAATTTCCCTCAAAGTCAACCTCTATTGATACACAAAAGATTTTATTTTAGCACTTGGCTTTGGATTGGTATGGATCTTAATGCTTTAGAAAAGCCATTATTTCAAAGAATGGCATGAGACTTCTGTGCCATAGGACTACTACATTACTAAACCACACCAAACTTGTGGGGAGTAAACTGAACTCATAGGTTCAAGAATATACATTACATCATATGCCAGAAAGGAAGGGAAATGTAACTAACTTCATAAATAAAGACAAAGACATTGAAGTGATAGCTAAAATTCATTAAGTTAGGGTTGATTTACTGGAAATGAATGCTTTAAGGAAAACTGTAATTAGCTTAGAAGGCCTTGTCCAATGAACTAATTTTTCTCTACAATTTATAGGAGGCTGATGAGATCTCAGATGGCTGATAGAATTATCTATTATCTGGTTTGGTTTAGTTTTGTATTTCTTAAAGGAAATGAAGTGATATTTATTTCACTTTCCAAATCTAAAAGGATTCAGGAAGCAGACTGTTATGGGCCAGAACTTGAAACAAGGTGCTAAGTCATTGGAATTGATAGAAACAATAGTTATCTAATTTAGCATGGTGCTTAACAGTTCTTTAGTTCAGTACATGTACTTAGTACTTTCTATAGTTCCACAAGATTCACACCTATGATGAGAGAGGATATAAGCTCCTGCAAACTCGGCCAAAAGGAGAATTAGGGAAGACCAGAAAAGTGGTAGCAGGCTGTCCTCCTCCACGTCTCCACTGAAACCAAGATCCAGAAGGCCTCCAGAAAAACTAGCCAAGTCCCAAGTGAAGGAGACAAGACTCGGAAAGAGACAATAAAGGGTTTGGACTTTAACCCCTGGATGTACTTGTGTGGTGATTACTTAACTGAAACTAAGGCTGCCTCCAGAGACCCCAAGAAAATCCCAACAGAGAATATTGCATTTTAAAGAGAATATTACAGCAGGCTATTAATATAACTTTGTAAGCATAAAGAAAATATTGTTATTTATTAACACCTAACAACAATCTATCTGAAGAAAATTGTATCAAACAATTTCCTTCTTTAAGTAAATTATCAGCCTTGGAGCAAAGCAGATTTTACAGCTTCTGATAAAGCTGTTGGTATTAAATTAATGTGTAATTTGATAAAATTTCAAATTCTATCAGATACTGCTTTTGGTTTTATGCCAGTATGGGAAAAAATAAAAAGTCCTAATACAAAACATCCTGTTCTAAGGCTGAAATTAACAGTTTTGCAATTGGCTTTTTAATATTAACAATTGCCAGTACTTTTTAGGACAGGATTACAATCCAAATGTTAAAACAAAATGGTGGACCAATACAAATGAAATTCAGTTGTTCTTTCTATAATGACACACCTTAGCTGAATGATCCTTATTTCACTAAACAAGTAGCAATCTCAAGTTTCCTTATCTGTAAAAAGGGCATAAATAAGATCTACCTTACAGCACGTTATAAGGATTAAATATGCTCATATATTTTTTCAGTTCTATACAACTGTGCAAGTAATTTAACTTCTCAGAATCAGTTTCCTTATCTATAAAATAGGAGTAACTAAAATGCAAAACTTTCCTCAAAAGGAAATAGAGTATAAGTTATTATTAATATTATTATCACACCTCTGTGCCTCTTGCAGTATCTAGCAGTGTTTTGCACATTTGCATCATATATCGATGAATCAAAATGCAAGCTTGCAAAAATGGCTAAACATGTCCTGGAACACTTAATAAGAATTATAATAAATGTTGCCATTTTTTACATTTTAAAATGATGAATCGGGCAAATTCACACAAACCCCCCCACCAAATGAACATACAATTATTTATATCACTTCAAATTCTATTCCAATAATTATTAATGTACATAAATCTAACTATATAATTTCAATTATGAAGATATGAGCAGAGTTATTCTAGTAAGGAGGAAAAAGAAGAGTTGCCTAAAAAGACTGAAAAGGATGCAAAAGCTTAGAAGACAGAAACAAAGATTAGTTTATCATAATTGATATAAAACAGTCCTAATGAAAATTGTCAAGAATCATAACACCAGGGCACCACCTACTTTTAAGTTTAATCAGCACCACCAACATTTTATTCATCACTATTTTGAGTCTAGATAACTAACGAAACTTTAAATCAAGATCTGATTTATAAAGTTTGCTAATTTTCACAATCAGTAAGTAGGTATGAGCTAACTTCAGCACACCCCTACATAAAACCAGAATATATTAATGGAAGTTTAAAATGGACAGGAACACCTACCTGCATACATACATGCGTGCATGCACACACACACACACACACACACAATGCTGGAAACAAACAGAAAGGTCAAAGGAATAGATCCATTGATCTCCAAAATGGATGATAGACAATGAAAAGAAGCCTCTTCCATCAATCCATTGAATAAGATTCCATTCAATTCAATTTCTTCCAAGGAGAAATATTTGCACTAGTAAGAGTAGAAGAGAAAAATTAAAAGGGAGCAGAAATCAGTTTACTTTGATAAGAGATGTTCAAGTCTCCAAACAATTGCTTCAGTCTTCCAAGCCTTTCTCCTCAAACTGTCTCTTTTATGATTTATGGCATAACAGTATTCAATTACATTTGTATATCATAATAATTTATTTAGCCATTCCCCAAAGATGTTCTAGGGAGTTTCTAGGGATTTTGTTTTTGGCTGTTTTTTGGGGGGCTATTACAAAAAGTTATTATAAATATGTTCATATTCCTTTCATATGTTCATGTCCTTTTTCTTTTTTCTTTGACTTCTTTGGGATATATATAGGCCTAGCAGTAGTTTATCATTGAATCTAAAAGTATGCAATTTAGTTGACTTTTTGTCATAGATTCAAATTATTTTCCAAGGTGGCTAGACCAATTCACAGCTCCATCAACAGTGTGTTTATACCTATATTTTCTTGAAATTTGTCCAACTATCATTTCTTTGCTAATTCAGGTATTCCATGAAAGCTTATGTCACTTTAATTTATATTCTTCTAGTTACTAAGGATATGTATCATTTTTCATGTGTTGATAGCTCATCTCCATACTTAGAATGATCTCTTTTCTTCCCATCTGCCTCAAAGAATCCTACTATCTTTTAAGACTCACCTTAAATGCCATCTTTTATAGAGGCCTCGTCTCACTACAACAATCCTCAGCTGATCTGCTCTCACCTACAAAAATTATCTTGTTATATCTATTTTATAACTATTTGTAAAACATATGTACATAGCGTCATACTTTACAGTTCCTTGACTGTAACTTTTCTGCACAATATCTTGTACCTAATAGGGTACAATTACAATTAATAAGTGCTTGCTGACTGAAATGATACCTGTGATGAGCTTTAAAGAGAGTCTAGAATTCTAAAAGACTGATGTGAGTTGAGAGAACAAAGCAGCAAAGGTAGTGAGTGTACAACTAAACAGGGGGTTTTAAGAGCTCATAACTAGGTTAGATTGCTAACAGAGACATAACTATGAGCCATAGGATTTTAAACAAGAAAATAAATAATAAGTCTGAAAAATGAAGTGAGCAAAATATGATTTAAAGCAGATTTTTGCTATTGTACGCAGATCATTCTGGAGAAGGAAATGACTAGAGGAAGAATTTAAAATAAAGCAGTCATTAAACAAATATTTGTTGAATGAATGAAGACTGACTACATGGTAGATTTGAGATGGTTAAAGTGTGGATCAGGGTTCTGACTGCAGAAATTAAGAAGGAAAAGAAATAAATGGGAATGTTAGCATCAGTCCAGACATGTAAGATAACAGAGAGCAATGTGCTTCAACAGGTATATAAGTATTCATTCAATCACATTCGGTGCAGTTTTCTTGAGCAGCATTTATCTTGACTATTTTTATTATTAATAATTATTATGATTTGCATCTTTCTTCCAAGGGCCTCTGACTGCTGTCATGTAAAGTAAATAAGAGATTTTCTTATTTCTTATTTCTCAGAAAACAAATTACTTTAAAGGATCATCAAGGAAATCAAGAGAAGAACTAGGCCTAGAATGTGGATTTCTCCATAGTCCATTCTATAGCTTTAGTAAGATTTCTAATAACAAGCAATAGTTATCACAATAATTGCTTGTTTTAAAAGGATTTAAAAACTAGGAAAAAATCTTTGCATCAAGTTTTTCTGATAGTTATCATTTCCAAGATATATACAAAACATTCATATTTATGAAAATAAGAGCCATTTTCCAATTGATAAATGGTCAAAGGATATTAATAATCAGTTTCCAGAGAAAGAAATCAATCATAAAAAAATCAAGTCACGCTTTAAATCACTAATAATTAAATAAATTCTAATTAAAATAAATCTGAGGTCCAAGCTCATACCCATCTGGGTGGCAAAGCTGATTGAAAAAGGTAAATGACAAGTGCTAAAGGAGCCATAGAAAAACAGGCACAGTGCATTATAGATGTTAACTGTGAACTGGTCTAGTCCTTCTGGAAATCAATTTGGAACTATGCCTTAAAAACTATTAAACTGTACAAGCCCTTTGACTCAATACTACCACTAAGTTTATTCTCCAAAGAGATCAAAGGAAAAGAAGAACTATATGTTCAAAAATATATATAACAACAAAAAAAGGGAAAAAAACATATAAAACAGCTCTTTTTGTGGTGGCAAAGAACTGGAAACTCAGGGGGTGTCCATCAGCTGGGGAATGGCTGAACAAATTACGGTATATGAATGTGATGGAGAACCATTGAGCTGGATAATTGACGAAGAAGACAGTTTCAAAAAAAAATTTGGGAAGACTTGTATGAATTAATAAAAAATGAAATGAGCAGAATCAGAACAACTTATATAAAATATAGCAAAAGACAAACAATTCTGAAAGACATAGTAACTGATCAACACAACAATTACCCATAATTTCATAGGACTCATAATGAAACATGCTACCTACCTCCAGATAAAGGTGATAAACTTAAAAGTATGGACTGAGGCCTATTTTCCTTTCTCACATGACTAATTCAAGAATTGATTTTCCTTGACTATATAAGTTTATGATGAGTTTTATTTTTCTTGCTTATTCATTATGGGGGGAGGGTGGGAGAGAAAGGGAGAAAATTCCAAGCTTAAAGTAAAATAAAATTGTATTTTTTTAATGGCTCTAAGTAGACTTTTCCTTAATGTTATTACTCCACGTAGTCATTCTTTGGCAGCTAATAATTTACAGGAAGTTGTGCTAATGAATGACTTAATGTCTATAACATGCTTTAAAAAGTATGGAGAAGTATGTTCAAAATGTTAGTTGTATTCATTTACTCTTGATGTTTCCAGGACACATTTGCTTTGACAATGCTTCCCCTACCAAAGTTTCTTGCCATTATTATTACTGCAAATATTGCCTATGAAATTCCACAACTCAGGCTTCAGAGTACCCTCCTCTCCTAGGTAAAAGTGTAAAGGTGATAAAGTGAAATTCTTTGCTAGCTATGTCAGTGATGTGGGAGGTCGAATAGAGCTGAGCTCATTTTCCTGAAGCAATGTTGACTGTGAAGTATTAACAGGAGTCGAGACTTGCTTCCAAGAGACAAGTCTTTTTTAATACCACCCACAGAGAAAACAGAAGGAGCTGTCTTCAAACTTTTTCTAATTCCAACTATATTCTTCACTACAAGATGTCAATTATACTTGGCTTTCCCTGCCTAAATATCTAGCCAATAATTTAAAGAAAACAATTTAGAACAAAAAGCAGGTAGATTCAAAGAAGAATGTATTTGTTAATGAATTATAAAATACATAACCATAAGCAACACTTGAAGAGTTCCCAATTGTCAAGGAATTATATAGGTTTTAATTTCATCAACTTTAAAAACATAAGGAAGGGATAGGTGGTACAATGGATAGGGCACTGGCCTTCCAGTCAAGAGGACCTGAATTCAAATCCAGCCTCAGACACTTACTAGCTGTGTAACCCTGAGCAAGTCACTTAACCCCAACTACTCCTTCCCCACAAAGAACATTTAAAAGATTCCCAGAGTCAAAGACTATTCACCTCTACAGTGAGCAACTTCAGAAGTCAAATGAAAAGAACAGAATAGACACTAGATGGGGCTATGGCTCCACCAAAAGAATCTGGAAACGAAATTCTAGGTTAATATGTAATGAGATGCGGATGGAGATGAGTTTAGAGGGGGCAGGAAGCCACAGTATTTTCTGTGTGGAAAACAATCTTCAGATTGTTTCAAGGTCAATGACAGTTAATGCCTTGGGAGTAAACTAGTGAGAAGTCAGTTCTAGTCTACTAAACTGTTAGTTATTCCTTTTGAAATGCATTAAGAAAAGCTCTTTTCACATCACTGTCACTTTCCGAGGATTCATTGCCCTTTAGGAACTCGGGCCTCATCAGTTTCCAAGAGGATTGTACCTAGTAACAAATAAATATAAAACAAACTTTATTGATCATGTTGGAAATGTATATACCATATTCTGCAACTATAGTCCACCATCTCTTTGAGAAAGGCATGCTTATCTGAAGCTGTCTTTAGTCATATGTGATCACTTTATCAGAGTTTTGAAATCTTTCAGTATTGTTTTCTCTTACACTATCATGGTTATTATGCAAACATTCCCCTAGTTCTGCTTCCTTGACTCAGAATCAATTCATATAAATTTTCAAGTCTCTAATTAATTATGCATTTGTCATTTCTTACAGCATAATAATATTCTATTAGTATTAGTTAGTATATCACAATTTTTCAATCATCCCCCAATTAATATCCATATTCTTTAACATTAAAAATGCTGTAGGGGCAGCTAGATGGCACAGTGAATAGAGCACTGGGCCTGGAGTCAGGAGGACTTGAGTCCAAATGTGGCCTCAAACACCTAACATTTACTAGTTGTGTGACCTTAGGAAAGTCTTAACCCAAATAGCCCAGCCAAAAACAAACAAATTTTTAGAAACCCTCCAGTGGTTATAAGAATGAAACATATAATATCAGGGAACGCTAAAAAGACCTTTGTGAACAAAGTAAGCAGAACTAGGAAAATAACCACATGTGAAGATATGCAAAACAGTTTCATAAAAGTCAAGTTGTGAAAGAAAACATTGATCCCCTATCCTAATTAAAATAAAATCCTCAATAAAAATTAAGCTAAAAAGAAAGAGAAAGAGAATGCTTTAATCTATATTCAGACACAATCAATTCTTTCTTCAGGTATGGTAGTGGATGATTATACTACTGAGAACTACAAAATTATTTATAGCTGGTCATCCCAGAACTTTGCTGTTACCTTGTATGCAGTACAATTTACTTTGCTTGAGTTCATGGAGGACTTTCCAGGGGTTTTTTTTGGTTTGTTTTCTGAGAGAACCTTGCTCATCATTTCCTATAGTATAATAAAATTCCATCACAAACATATACCATGGTTTATTGCGCCATTTCCCAATTGATTTCAATTTCCAATTTTTTGTTTGTTTGTTTCAAGAAAAGAGCTGCTATGAATATTTTTTGTACATATAGGTCGTTTCCCTTTCTCCCCCACCCTATCTCTTTTGGTATTCATGCCTAGTAGTGATGTTGTTAGGTCAAAGGATATTCATGAATTTATAGCCCTTTGGGGACAGATCATGTCTTTTGATCATTTATCAATTGGGGCATGGCTCTTTATTTTTTATAAATTTGACTCAGTTACCTCTATATTTGAAAAACAAGGTCTCATCAGAAAAAATTGCTTCAAAAATTTTTTTTACAATTACTATTGCTAACTGCATATTCCGCGCCCCCCCCCCCCCCATTTATTCTTTCTCTTCTTTCATCCTGTCCCTCCTCAAAAGGGTTTTGGTACTGACTACTCCCTCCCCCAATATGACCTCTCTTCTACACCCCCCCCCCCTTCCCATATTTCATTCTCTTCCTAATCTCCTGCAGGGTAAGATAGATTTCTATACTATTACTGAGTATATGTCATTTTTATTTTGAGCCAATTCTGATGAGAGTAAGGTTCACTCACTCCTTGTTTCCTCCCCCTTTTTTCCTCTACTGTAAAAAAAACTTTTTCTTGCCTCTTTTTAAATGACAAGTAATTTGTACAATCCCACTTCTCCCTTTCCTTTCTCCCAATACATTCCTCTGTCACTTCTTAATTTCATCATTTTAAAAAATATTATCCCTTCATATGTGCCCTCTATCTATATATACTCCTTCTAATTGCCATGATAAGAGAGTTCTAATGAGTTACAAGCATCATCCTCCGTGTAAGAATGTAAACAGAAAAACCTTTTAAGTCCCTTATGATATCACATTCCTAATTACCTTTTCCAGAGTCCTGTATTTGAAAATCAAATTTTCTATTCGGCTCTGGACTTTTCATCACAAATGCTTGAAAATCCTCTATTTCACCTTTTTCTCTGAAGAATTATACTCAATTTTGCTGGACAGGTGATTCTTGGTTGCAATCTTAGCTCCATTACTCTCCTGAATATTATATTCCAAGCCTTCTAGTCCTTTAATGTAGCAGCTGCTAAATCTTGTGTTATCTTATTATGGCTCCATTATACTTGAATTTTTTTTTTCTGAATGCTTGCAATATTTTTTCCTTGACCTCAAAGTTCCAGAATTTGGCTATAATGTTCCTGGAAGTTTTCATTTTGGGATCTTTTTCAATTTCTATTTTCCTTCCTAGTTCTAGAATATCAGGCCAGTTTTCCTTAATAATTTCTTGAAAGATACTGTCCAGGCTCTTTTATTGATCATGACTTTCAAGTAGACCAACAATTTTAAAATTATCTCTCCTAGATCTATTTTCCAGGTCAGTTGTTTTTCCAATGAAATATTTGACTTTTTTTTTTTGGGGGGGGGGGTTGCTTTATTGTATCTTGATTTCTAATAAAGTCATTACTTTCCATTTGCTTAATTATATTTTTAAAGGAATTATTTTCTTCAATGAGTTTTTGTACCTCTTTTCTCACCTGTCCAATTTTGCTTTTTAAGGTAATCCTCTCATTATCTTTTTGTATTTCCTTTTCTATCACTTCTCAATTCTTTTCCTAATTTTTCCTCTATCTTTCTTCTTGATTTTCAAAATCCCTTTTGAGGTATTGACCTCTTTCATGGCCTGAACCCATTTCTTATATTTCTTGGAGACTTTGGATGTAGGAGCTTTGACTTTGTTATCCTCTTCTGAGTATGTGTTTTGACCCTCCTTATCACCATAATAACTTTCTATGTAGCCTGCTCACTTTGCTAGCCTATTATTCAACTCTTAAAGTTGGGCTCTGCTTTCAGGGTGCAGAGTGCACTGTCCCAAACTCCAGGAGTTTTCGGCAGCTGCTTTCAGGCATCCTTCTAGGACCTGACCAAAAGCCCTCTTTTCTGCCCTAGAGTTGTTAGAAGTGTCCCTGCTCCACTGGAGCTGTGAGATCTAGTGTGCTGACCTGTTTTGCTGACATTGGGGCTGCTGATGTTGAGCCCGGGGCTGTATTAGTGCAACCTGTGCTGCAATTATACACTAGACTCCCACCTTATTGCCACAGAGCCTCTCCGCTGACCTTTCCAAGTCCTTCTTGGTGAACTCAGGCTGAAAGGTCCACAAGCCTCCAGCACTGCAGCTGATTCATAGATCCCCCTAGCTGACACTAGGTTCAGGCCAGTTCTGGGTCTAGAACTGGAGCTGCCTTGGTGCAACCTGCCCTGGGATTGTGTGCTGAGCTTTCACTCTGGTTCCACAGACCTTTCCTGCTGACCTTCCAACTCTTCTTTGGTGTCTCTGGGCTGAGAGATCTGGAAGCCTCCAGGACTGCCATGGATTCAGAGGTTGGGCTAGGCTGGTGCTAGGTCTGGATCTGTATTCTAGACTCCCACCTTTTCTGCTGAGCTTATTTTTTTTTTTTTTTTAAATTTAATAGCCCTTTATTTACAGGATATATACATGGGTAACTTTACAGCATTAACATTTGCCAAACCTCTTGTTCCAATTTTTCACCTCTTACCCCCCCCACCCCCTCCCCTAGATGGCGGGATGACCAGTAGATGTTAAATATATTAAAATATAAATTAGATACACAATAAGTATACCTGACCAAAACGTTATTTTGCTGTAGAAAAAGAATCAGACTCTGAAATATTGTACAATTAGCTTGTGAAGGAAATCAAAAATGCAGGTGTGCATAAATATAGGGATTGGGAATTCAATGTAATGGTTTTTAGTCATCTCCCAGAGTTCTTTTTCTGGGCATAGCTAGTTCAGTTCATTACTGCTCCATTAGAAATGATTTGGTTGATCTCGTTGCTGAGGATGGCCTGATCCATCAGAACTGGTCATCATATAGTATTGTTGTTGAAGTATATAATGATCTCCTGGTCCTGCTCATTTCACTCTCTGCTGAGCTTCTAAAGTTGCCTTTGGCTGGAAAACATTCTATTCCACCTTTCTGGGTGTTTTGATGCTCTAAAATTTATTGAGAGTCATTAGTTAAAGAGATTTGGAACAGTTGGGGTAGAGGTTGGGCAAGTTCTTGCCTTTACTCCACCATGTTGGCTCCACCTCCTTGAAAGACTTTAGAAATCCGATCAACACAATAATAAACTATGAGTCCAAAAGAAATATGCCATTCATCTTCTAAAAAAAAAAAAAATAAACAGTGAACTTAAAATGAAGGAAAAATAAAAATTTGGGGGGACATGGCTAATGTGAAGAACACATGGAAATTAGATTCAGGAGACTCAGGTTCTAGGTCCTACTTCTGTTTCTAATTCATTAGGTAACCTTGGGCAATTCATTTCAGGTTCTAGGTCCTACCTCTGTTTCTAATTCATTAGGTAACCTTGGGAAATTCATTTCATATCTTCAAATATTGGTTTCGTCATCTAAAAATAAGGGGATTGAATTTAAGTCCTTTATGCATCTAAAAATCACATTGTTTTAAGTCTCCAGGAAGAAGATGGATATAAGAAGAGTGTCCAGTACATACTCTATATGTTGTATGCTCAAGAAGATTACTAATGAATCTGCACATCAGAGCCTTCCTCTTCCATCTGCTAAATGTAATGAGGGACAATTCCCCAATGTCACATCTCATCATGGAAATGATCCTAGGTTTTCAAAAACAATATCCGTAGTTCACAAGCTATGTTACAAGGCTTACTAAGCAATGAAAGCTTTGAACATGAGTCCCAGACAAGTTAAATACCCTTAAGTCCTCAGAAGCTTATCATCATCAGGGTTCATCATTAGAAGACAAAAGATAATCAATTATTTTTCGTGAGAGTAGCTCATTAAACCACTTACTATATTGTGATTGTATTTTGATCTGCACTGCAAGAGGTAAAAATCACAAAGATGAAATTCATGAAGTATTAAAATAAGAAAAGATGATTAAATTTGCATTGCCAGGACAGCAAGCCTTCTAAAGCAAACAGCTAAGGAGCTATTTAAATTAGTCCCAAGGAAAAGTTTTTAAAATCCTTCTAAATATGACTGTAGGCCCCAAGGTAAACATTAGGAATTAAAGTTAGGGATCTGAATAAAGTGGCTCTTAAAGAAAAAAAATCATGGTTTTAGGACCATGACTGCACCCTCATGGCATGAGGCAAAAAGGAAAGCCCACAAAAATTGTCCTAGCAACCTATTAAGAAGGCTAGCTAGCGGTCTCTTCAAAAAATTTTTTGCCTTTCTAGATTTATCAGTTGCACATTCCAATAATAAAATGTGATAAGAAAAGAAGCTATATCCTCAGGGATTGCACAGTGGAACAGACTGATAGGCTTTAAAAAATTAGAATGTGTTAAAATAACAAAATAGAAATATTTCATTTTATTTAATTTTCCATGCTAGCAAGATTAACCAGGACTTATAGTACTAAATTCCAACAAACTAAAATGTAAAATTTTCTCCATTGTAGGAGAAAACTGAAAAATTCAAAAGTGGGGAGGAAATGTAAAGTGACAAAAAGAATAACTCATATACTTTGTTTCCTGAACCCAAAGTAATACCAAGAGCAAAATCAATTTGATTTTTTCTTCTGTCAATGATATCTGGAATTTGTGTGCAAAATACCAGGACCAGCTATTCCAAAAATCTACAGGAGACCCCAACATGCCCTTAGCAATACCTAGATTTGGGGAAAAATTATTACTCATTATGAAAAAGATAACGAGGTAGGCAGTATATATATGAAGGCAGACTAAGGATGTCAATAACTGGACTGATTCAATGTCAATTAATTCAACTGCATCAAGAGAAATCATGATAGGTCAAATAAAAATACAAATGAGTTAATTTATTGACTACAAATAAGCCAGCACAATAACTTACACTTGTTTTATTAGAAGTACAAAGAGTGAGAAATAAATATTGTAGTAGTAATAATAGTATAGCAGCAGGAGCAGCTTATAATTATAACACATTTGCCTGGCATTGTGCTAAGTGCTTTAAAATTATATTATTTAATCCTCACAATAACTCTGGAAGATAGGTACTATTTTTATTCCCATTTTACAAATGAGGAAACTGAGGAAAATATAAATTAAGTGGTCTGCCTAGGATCACACAGCTAATAAAATATCTGAGTCACATTAGGAGTCGGGTCTTCCTGACTCCAGGCTCAATGCTCTATCCACTGTACCACCCAGGTTAAAACCACTATGTTGAGGGTGAAAAATATACATGCTTAATTATGTCTAGATGCAGAGATTCACTATGATATGCTGGAAAATAACATGGGAGCAGCTAAAAGTTCAACTGTTAGTGTGTTATGTTAAATTTCAGACAGCTCACCTGGACAGAATAATGGATAAATATATATATAAATAAATATGGACAGAAAAAAACAATAAAAAACACTGGCAAGTAAGAGAGCTTGATGAGTTTAGTTTAAGGACTCTTATGGTGCTTAGCAGTCTAATGAGAAAGACAACATGCCAAAAAACTGTCCTCAATAACTGTATAAACATGATACATACAGGATAAATTGAAGACGGCCAACAGAAAGAGAGAACTAGCATTAAAGGGGGACTGGGACAAGCTTCTTATAGAAGATAGAAAATTAGCTGAGACCTGAAAGAAATCAGGAAAGTTAAAAGATGGAGATAAGGGAGAGACTTTTTAAGGCATGAGTTTCAGCAAGTGAAAATCTCCCTGTCTGAAGTAGGGAAATATTATCTAGTTTAAGAAAAAAGAAAGAAAGCCAGCATCATTGGATTTGGAGAATAGATTGAGATAGTATAAGGAGTAAGAAAATTAGAAAGTAGGAAAAGGGAAAGGTTATAAAGACTTTTAAAAGTCAAATGGAGGACTTTAATTTGATGCTGAAGGTAATAGGGAACCACTAGAGTTAACTGAAGAGGGGGGCATCGGGGCACAATATAATCAGGCCCCAGTTTTAGAAAGATCAATTCATTTGCAGATGAATTAGAATGGTAACAGACATTATGCAGGGAGACCAATCATCCAATTATTTAGGTAGTCCAGGTGGGAGGTGATGAGGACTTGCACAATGATAGTTGCAATGCCAGTGGAGAAAAGGGGCAAACATGAGAGAGAGGATAGGATATGATGACTATGTGCTTAGCACAGTGCATGGTACATAGTAGGTGTATAATGAATGTTTATTGATTGAGATGGAATTATGAGAAAGAGTTAGGGATAAGGAAGCTATCCTATAAACCTGATATTCAGGTGATTTAAAGAAAGATTGTATCTTGAATAGTAATGTAAGTCAGAAAGAATGGAGCATTTCTAAGGAAAAAAAATAAATTAAGTTTTGAACATTTTGAATTTAAGATGTCTGTGAGACATTCAGTTTGAAATGACCAAAAGGAAGATGAAAATAAAACACGAGAATTCAGGCCTAGACAAATAAATCTGAGACATCTGCATAGAGATGATAGCTGAAACCAAAGGAGCTGATGACATCACCAAGCAAAACAGTAGAGAGAAAAGAGCCCTGGGATAGCATCCTACATAATCTAAGTGAAGAGAAAGCAAAAATTGAGGAGCAGTAAAATAGAGAAAAAAATCAAAACACAATGTTTAAAAAACTCTAAGGAGAAGCAAATATCATAAAGATCAACAGTGTCAAAAGCTACTTTGTGGTTGAGCAGGATGAAGATTGAGAAAATGACATTAGATTTGGCAGGTAAGTGATTATTAGTAACTTTAGACAGGGCAGTTTCACTTTGAATGGTAAGGTTGTAAGCCAGAATGCAGAAATTAAGAAAGGAAGGAGAGGAAAGGAAGTGGAGTTTTCATTTGTAGATAACCTTTTCTACAAATTTAGCCAGAAAAAGAAAAGAGAGAGGGGACCATAGCTAGCAGGAATGGATCAAATAAGGATTTCAGGAGGTAGAAGAGATGTGAACATCCCTGTTTGTAGGCAGTAGGGAATCTGTCAGTAGTCAAGGAGAATTTGAAGATAAGAGAAGAGGGATAATAAATGGAGCAAAATACGGGGAAATACAGGATGGAATGTGGGCTCACTTATGCTTGTAGAACAGTCAGTCTTGGCAAGGAAAAGGACTTTTCTTTTTCACTTTTTCATGTGAAACAGAGATGAAGGTGGATAAAGTGACAAAAGCATTTAGTGAAGTGATATGAGGAGAGGAAAATAGGGATCTCAAGGAAAATGGCCTCAATTTTCTCACTTAAGTATTAGGAAGACTTTAGAATAAAAATCAAAGGAAGTTCGAGAAGGAATGAAAAGGTTTGGCAAAGTTGAGAGCTGCCAGGAGCCAGGTGGAAAAATCAAGTAGGGGAATAAAATGGATTAAATGATAAATGAGAGCCTTCATAGAGGACGATATCATAAAATAGGGGAGGGAGAGGGAGAGAGAACAAGGGAATGTACCAAAAAAAATTCCCAAGAGGCTGGAATTAGAAATTTGGAATCTCTACAACCATTGAAATAGCAGATTGTGAACCATACCACCTGGTGACTTGGCTAAATAATATTTCTCTTTGTGCCTCAATGTCTCTTTCATAACTGAAATAATACTGCCATTAACAAGCAAACAAGTTTGAGGCAGGGGAGTTGAGGACTGAATGTTTGCCTGAGCATTCACCTCAGTGAATTTGCCTTGCTTAATAAATGATTAAAGACCATGTCCCTTGGTTGTCAATCCCTTTGGAATAATGAAATTAATGAGCTTGGCTTTAATCAGGAGAATTTGTTCTAATCAGAAAAGCTTGGGGAGGTAGTTAAAGTTCAGTTCTAATTCTTTGGCATTTATATTTTCTCATGGGAACAAATTTACTAGATTTCAACATTCTAGAAATACAAAGTCTGAAGATTTTTAGACAAATATCCTGAGAAAGCAAGTATAAACATGCAGGAAGAAGAAAAGGGCCAGTAAAGCATTACTCATGTCTGCATTTCCTTCTAGATGAAAGAGTGGTTCCTTGGAAGCATCACTGATAATCCCCCCACCATAAGGAATCATCCATCTCCTATCTATTTCATGGATTCCCTAATCCATATAGGACTCTCTAATCCATATATAAAGTGGAATAAGAAGCATAGAACAGAACTGATGGACTTAACATAGTCCCTACATGTGGCAGGTACTTAATGTATTTTGAACTGAACTGAAAGGAGCCCTCAGAATCAATTACAAGGATTAGGAGGCTCTCTTGTCCTTATTGTACATTTCTTGGGCCAATATCCTTCATCACCACCTAGAATTTAAAGCTCTATCCAATCTGGCTCCCTATCATTCCAACTTTATTTTACATCCTTTAATAAACTTCACTGTTCCAGGCAAACTGGACTACTTGCTGTTTATCAAAGTAGACACTTGATGTCCTGCCTTGTGCTTTCTTACAAGGCCACTTTGTTCTCCTTCCTAGAATACTCTCTTAAGATTCCTCTCTAACTTTTAGAAGTCTCGGCTTTCCTTCATGTTTCAGATGCTCTCTCTTCCAAAAAGCTTTCTCTAACACTCCCCTCTCCCCCTATTCAACTGGCATTTATTAAGTATTTATTATTGTTCCAGACACCAGAGATACACAGACAAAAACAAAAAGTCAACTGTGGGTGCCCATTTCCTCTTCAATTTTCTTTTTACCATCCTATTTTGTATATGTATAATATTCTCTCATTAGAAGCTAAACTCCCTAAAGAATCCACATGTGCAAAAATGTTTATAGCAGCTCCTTTTGTGGTAGACAAGAATTGGAAAAAAGAATAGATGCTCATCAATTGGGAATGGCTAAACAAGTTGTGGTATATGAAGATAATGGAATATTATTGTTCTATTAAAAAAAATGATGAACAGTAGAAAAACCTGGAAAGACTGAAATAAACTAATGTTGAGCAAAACTAGCAGAACCAGGAATACATTTTACACAATAACAGCAAGAATGTGGGATGATCAACTATGAAAGACTTGGTTCTTCTCAGTGGTTCAATGATCTAAAGCAATCCCAATAGATTTTAGACACAAAATGACATTCAGAAAAAGAGCTATGAGCTAAGGAGACTGAAATGTAAATCAACACATGCTATGTTCACTTTTTTTTCTGATTTTTTTTTAATCTCTCCCATGGTTTTTCTCTTTTGCTCTGATTTTTCTCTCTCAACATGATTTATAAAGAAACACACATTGTTAAAAAGAAATAAATTAATAATTTTTAAAAAATGTAAACTCCCTGATATTCCCAGCATCTAACCAATGCCCTGCACATAAAAGATATTTTAGTACTGGTCCTTTGAATTGAACTGCAACAATAGAGAAAAGATTGTAAAGACAGCCCCAAGAATAAAAGGGAAAGTTCCTAAGAAAACATCATGAAAAGGGATTAAGACTAGAAGAAGAAAGTAGAATGATCTAGTTTACAAAGTCACAAACTTACTCTTCCTATTTAATTATTTTGTTCTTATTTTTGTTTTCCTAGGCTGGACCTGTGATTTTATTTACATAGGCCACTTCCTGAAAATTCTTACCTACTCTGCAGTAGTGTCTTAGAAGAATAGTCTGGGGCACAAAGGGTTTAAATGACTTGCTTATGCCACACAATTAGTGTGGATCAAAGGTTAGACTTTGAATTTGGGTCTTCTTTATTTGAAAGTGAGTTCTCTAGCAACTAAGAAACTTCTCATGGCATAGAAAATAAACCAGTGTGTTCCTACTTTCCTAAATTCTTAATTTTAAATGAAGAAAATATTCTATAATTATAGAAGAAGCTACTGCTATCAAAAGCAGGACTATATTACACTAACAATTTCTAATTGCTAGTTTTTTTTTTTTTTAAGAAAGCCTTCTATCAATTCAATGATATTTTCTTTTTTATAATTTCGTCAAATACTACTTTATAAATAGTCTACCCTAAATCCCCAAATTTGTCATAATGGGTTATTGCTTGCAGCGGTTTTCTGAATGGCAACTATTATCCAAGAGTTAAGATATGACTCCAGTAATAATACTGATAAGAAAATAAAGTGGAGGTAGGAGTACAACCTTCCGTGGTTGTCTCAAATACTACACAACTGTAAATTATGATACATATTCCTTAGATATATGTAGGGCTTATTTTATGAAAATTTATTTTGATATTCATATATAATCTGACTAAAACACTTCACTTTTATATGTTCTATGTTCTTATCTTTTTCCTTAAATAAAATGATACACATAAGTACTTTGAAAAGGCCCATGGCATTGTAATGATGTATGATATGAAAATGCTATTTTTTGCTTAGTCTGGGTCACTGAGGATAGGGAGAGCATACTAATCTGTTGTAATCCCTCACCCCTTGACTCTTTTCAAGAGGACCATATTTCAAGTTCAAAATTAATAAGAGATAAAAATTGTTTAATTGAACCCAACATATAGTAACCTTCATGAGAAAGGTACAGTCATTATTATTATTTGTATCCCCAATGTCTTAAATACAAGAGCACATAATATATGTTGGTGGGACTGAATTGAATTTATCCAGGAAATGGAAAAGTGAAGTGAAAGTGCTTCTTCTAAGAAGATAAATTATCAGATGGAAAACTCTCGTGCCCTCTAGTGACAAAAAATAGTACTATCCCAATGTTCTGCAAATAGAAGGAACAGGAACAGCTTAGTAATTCTGAAAGAAAGCCTTTTAAATTCAGTGGTGAAAATGAATAAAAGCTTGATTAGGATGAGAATTTATTTTCTTTAATTAGTGTCTTTTTAAATCATCCCAATCACTTGTCAATATTTCTATCATTGAAATCTCTCCTATAATAAAGCAAAAATGACCAAAATACCCATAGGATACAATGTACAATTTTGTTTTCATCTACCTTATTACAGTTTTTGTGAATGACATTATCTATAAACAATCCATCTGTCAAGAAGCACTTATTAAGTACCTTCTAAGTGTTAGGTATAGTGCTAGGCACTGGGAATACAAATACAATAAATGAAAAAAATAATCTTTAATTATAAGAATTGCATATTTATGTGTGTTTATGTTTATATATATATATATATACACACACACATATATATATATATATATAAAATGACATTCTGCTTTCTTTGCTCTAACATGACATTTCATCTTTTCTCTACTTTTCCCAATGAGAAGAGCTCTGAAGTCACAAAACAATATTTTGTAATTTATTTCACACTTAAGGTTATCAGTCATGCTATGCAGAAAACAGGAAGAAAATAAGTTTGGGAAAATAAACGTACATTTTGAATGTGCAGACTAAATTGTAATGATAAAACTCAAAGAGAAGGTATTTAGAAATTTGACTGAGACAAGAGATAAATGTGAAAGAATGTTAAAATTTGAAAATAACTTAGAATTTTACATGCTTACCTAAATATTCTTCAGAGGAAGGGGAAATGGTTTTGAGAATCTCAGCAACAGGCACCAAGTGAAAAAACATTCTGTTCAGAACAATCTGTTTCAATAGTTGCTTATTATTAACTAACATTTGTTATATGTCACAGGGTAAACAACACATCAATCTATCCCTGCTGTCTCAAACAAGAGGAGCAAAAAAAAAAAAAAAAAGAAAGAAAAAAAGAAAAAAAAGATCCCTCCCAATATATCCCACACAACTACTAATATTTCAACCCTCTGAAGAAAAAGAATTTTTTTTGCATAATTAATCTTCAGGGCATAGTGAGATTCAGCAACAAAATTCTTGATTCTTTAAAGCAGCATTTTCCAACTATATCATGTTAAAGAAGTATATCCCATGAATAGACATTTTCAGACAAAGAAATTGAAATTATTTCTAATCATGAAAAAATACTCTAAATTACTATTGATTAGAGAAATGCAAATTAATACAACTCTGAGGTACCACTATACATTTATCAAATTGGCTAAGCTGACAGGAAAAGATGATAAATGCTGGGAGGGGATGTGAAAAACCTGGGACATTAATACATTGTTGGTGGAGCTGTGAACTGATCCAACCATTCTGGAGCACAATCTGAAACTATGCTCAAAAGGTTATCAAACTGTGCATACCCTTTGACTCAACAGTGTTTCTATGGGGCTTGTATCCCAAAGAGATCTTAAAGGAGGGAAAGGGGCCCACATTGCAAAAATGTTTGTGGCAGCCCTTTTTGTAGTGGCAAGGAACTAAAAACTGAGTGGATATTCATCAGTTGGAGCACAAAGCTTTGCAAGGCTGAATGCTAAAAACTATCTTTGCATGTAATTTGTTTTCTTTTATTTTTGAAGTTGAAAACATGATAAGGTTTCACCCTTATAAAATCTGGTACTCCAAATGTTTTTCTTTCCCTTCTCTCCATTCCTCCCCTAGATGGCAAATAATCCAATACATGTTAAACATGTGCAATTCTTTTATACATATTTCTACAATTATCATGCTGCACAAGAAAAATCAGATCAAAAAAGGGAAAAAATGAGAAAGAAAACAAAAACCAAGCAAACAATAACAAAAGAGATGAAAATGCTATGTTGTGATCTGTGGATCACAACAGTTCTCACAAGTTCTCAGTTCTCACAAGACTCTCTCTGGGTGTAGATGACTCTCTCCATCACAAGACCACTGGAACTGGCCTGAATCACCTCTTTGCATATATTTTGAAAAGAAAAGGCTCTTATTAAAAACAAAAAAGTAATCCCAAATTTATATCAGCTCAGTCTTCATATTTACTGCTTGTAACCACAAACCTCTCCTTTAGGATATTCTCACCACAAGTGAGAACTTTTACTCTATAATCTTATTTACATCCTCTCAACTTACTGCTTTTCTGCCTCAAAACATCTCACCCTTCAAACAACCTCCTCTCCTTTTATAAGAAGAGATGAACCTCTTCCTTTTAAGGCAAAACCTTGTAATCTGTGTTCTTGATTTAACTCTCCACCATCTCCTTCAAAATCTTGCTCTATCAACTCCCTCTTATATCATCAATCTTTCCCTCCAAAGGCCCTCTCTCTGCTGATTGCAAAAGATGCTTAGATTTCTTTCAGCTTATAAAAACAGCTTAAAATAAGTCCTGTCTTTGATCCTATCATCTAAACTGAAATCTCTTCTATTTTCCTTTGTTTATTCAGAAGGATAAACTTATAGGTTATCTTCATTTTTTTATCAATCATTCTTCTTAATTCTTCAGTATATGCATATTGCTCTAACCATTCCAACATGGACCTGCTATTTTCAAGTAACTTTCTCATTGTTAAATCCAATGGCTGAATACCGGTTTTTATTATCCTTGACTTCTCTGCATTTGACTATTATCTTCTTGAAACTCTCCTTTATCTTTAATTTACATGTTTTTTCTGTTCTGGTTCTTTCATTATTTTGTGTCTACTGCTACACTAGCTCTTTTATTGGCTTCTGCACCTTTGAACGTGGGTATTCTTCAAGGCCCTCTGTTCTTATTTTCCTTTGCTCAAGTTTTCAACCATCATTCTCAATTCTTCATTTCTGGTTCTGAGGTGTCTCCAAAGGTTTGTTCACTTTGGTATTTTTGCTATCATCTCAAAATGCAATGAGACTAAAACCAAATTTATTTTCCCAATTTTTTCTTTACTTTATACTTTTGATATTTTTTTGTTCAGCAAAGTTCATAAGTTTCACATAATCAAGTATATGCACCTAAACCAAGTCACTTCTCTTCAATTAAGGCCAATATATTAATCTATTGTCTTCCATTTTAAAAATATTTTTTGTATATATCATCCACTTAAAATTCACTGTTATATAAATTAAAATATGAATTTAAATACATTTCCCACTAAATTGCTAAACAAATTTCTTAAATTTGTGAAATAATAAATCCCTCCCCCAGTTTTTATTTTTATAGGTTTATAAAACATTTTTTCCACATATATGTTGGATTTCTAGCATTATTCTTTTAATTGATCTGTTACTTTTTTTTTTGGCTCATACCAGATAACTGATAATTCCCCTGAAGTTTATTTTTAAAGAAATGTTTAATGATAATGACAATGAAGAAATAGAAGATTAATAATGTAATCAATTAGCTATGCCACTGAAACATTTAGCAAGTAAGAAATTGAAATTAAATTATACTCCCTTAGCCATTATCCATTTTCACTCTCAACCCCATCCTTAATTTTAAAACAAATATAGTTTTCCTCATTAAAAAAAAAAGTATCATGGGATCATAGCTTTAAAGTTAGAACTCTTCCCTCAGTCCTTAGAAAATTACCTTCAGGAAACAATAAAATGGGAAAACATTTTTACAAAGGTTCTGATAAAGGCCTCATTTCCAAAATATATCGAGAATTGACACTAATTTATAAGAAATCAAGCCATTCTCCATTTGATAAATGGTCAAAGGATATGAACTGACAATTCTTAGATGAAGAAATTGAAACTACTTCTAGCCATGTGAAAATATAAAGTCATTATTAATCAGAGAAATGAAAATTAAGACAACTCTGAGATACACTACATACCTGTCAGATTGGCTAGAATGACAGGGAAAGGTAATGCAGAATGTTGCAACTACTTCTAGCCATGTGAAAATATAAAGTCATTATTAATCAGAGAAATGCAAATTAAGACAACTCTGAGATACACTACATACCTGTCAGATTGGCTAGAATGACAGGGAAAGGTAATGCAGAATGTTGCAAGGGATGTGGGAAAACAGGGATACTGATACATTGTTGGTGGAATTGTGAATACATCCAGCCATTCTGGAGAGCAATTTGGAACTATGCTCAAAAAGTTATCAAACTGTGCATACCCTTTGATCCAGCAGTGTTACTACTGGGCTTATACCCCAAAGAGATAATAAAGAAAGGAAAGGGACCTGTATGTGCCAAAAAGTTTGTGGCAGCCCTCTTTGTAGTGGCTAGAAACTGGAAAATGGATGGATGCCCATCAATTGGAGAATGGTTGAGTAAATTGTGGTATATGAATGTTATGGAATATTATCGTTCTGTAAGAAATGACCAGCAGGACAAATACAGAGAGGATTGGCGAGACTTACATGAACTGATGCTGAGCAAAATGAGCAGAACAAGGAAATCATTATATACCTCAACAGCGATACTGTATGAGGATGTATTCTGATGGAAGTGGATTTCTTCAACAAAGACAAGATGTAACTTAGTTTCAATTGATCAAGGATGGACAGAAGCAGCTACACCCAAAGAAAGAACACTAGGAAATGATGGTATATGAATGGTTTTTGTTTTTTTTTTTAATTTAATAGCCTTTTATTTACAGGATATATGCATGGGTAACTTTACAGCATTAACAATTGCCAAACCTCTTGTTCCAATTTTTCACCTCTTACCCCCCCCCTCCCTAGATGGCAGGATGACCAGTAGATGTTAAATATATTAAAATATAAATTAGATACACAATAAGTATACATGACCAAAAGCGTTATTTTGCTGTACAAAAAGAATCAGATTCTGAAATATTGTACAATTAGCTTGTGAAGGAAATCAAAAATGCAGGTGTGCATAAATATAGGGATTAGAATTCAATGTCATGGTTTTTAGTCATCTCCCAGAGTTCTTTTTCTGGGCATAGCTGGTTCAGTTCATTACTGCTCCATTGGAAATGATTTGGTTGATCTCGTTGCTGAGGATGGCCTGGTCCATCAGAACTGGTCATCATATAGTATTGTTGTTGAAGTATATAATGATCTCCTGGTCCTGCTCATTTCACTCAGCATCAGTTCGTGTAAGTCTCTCCAGGCCTTTCTGAAATTATTCTGCTGGTCATTTCTTACAGAACAATAATATTCCATAACATTCATATACCACATGAATATTATGGAATATTACTGTTCTGTAAGAAATGACCAACAGAATGAATACAGAGAGGCTTGGAGAGACTTACATGAACTGATGCTAATGAAAATGAGCAGAACTCAGGAGATCGTCTTCAACCACAATGATACTGTATGAGGATGTATTCTGATGGAGTAGATTTCTTTGACAAGAGAAGATCTAACTCAGTTTCAATTGATCAGTGATAGACAGAAGCAGCTACACCCCAAGAAAGAACATTGGGAAATGAATGTAAACTGCTTGCATTTTTGTTCTTCTTCCCAGGTTATTTTTACCTTCTGAATCCAATTCTACCTGTGCAACAAGAGAACTGTTCGGTTCTGCCCACATATATTGTATCTAGAATACACTGTGACATATTTAACTTGTATAGGACTGCTTGTCATCTGGGGGAGGGGGTGAAGGGAGGGAGGGAAAAGTCCGAACAGAAGTGAGTGCAAGGGATAATGTTATAAAAAAAAAAAAATACCCAGTCATGGGCTCTGTCAATAAAAAGTTATAATATATATATAATGTATATATATATATATATATATATATATATATATATATATATATATATATATATATATATAAAAAGAAAATTACCTTCAAAGTATGAAGCAAAATTAAAATTCCCAAGAGAAGATTGAAACCCATGCCCATAAAAATCAAAAGATAGAGGTCTTTTGCTCTCTACCTAGCTAGAAGAATCTAGAATGTTACATCTACTTCTATGTACCTCATTTTCAGAAAGACATGCTGGCATATATTTAGAAAAGGGTTAAGTACCTGAAAAACTGTTTAAAGATCTTTTACTTACATGAGGAGGAAGAGAAACAAATCTTCAAAGGTTGGCAACTTACAAACAGCTGCCACAAATGAGTCTGTACCTGCATGTTGAAGCTGTACATGCATCAAACTGATGTAACTATAACAGTGAATCACTAGCCTCGGAGTGAGGCAGAGCTTTAATGCCTCCTCCACTTCTATAAAGACAAAAGTTTAAAATGCCCACTGGGATCTTGTTTCTTTTGTTGCTGCCTTACTTTAATAAATTTTTAAGGCACTTTAATCAATATATCCAAGCTTCCATTCTAGTCCTATCACCTCTGCCTATGTATGGGCCTATATAGCTTACCCCCTCCTCAAGGCTGCACACACCTTGCTTTTCAAAATGAGAGCTAAAACTCATTAAACTAATATGTAAATGTGAGAGGTTTTGGGTGCTCCTCAGGATTCCCTTCTCAGTTTCTAGGCCCACAACATGTAAATTATAATGTGGGTCTTCGAAAAACTATACATCCATATTATCTATTCTCTCTCTTATATTACATAACTTGTATACATTAAATAACACCCAAGTCTTCAAGTCTCAACTTGTAGTAAGTACTTCCTATTGATACATTTTTGACAATTTTTTCAAAATAATGTTTTCTCCCTTTGCAAAGTATATCTCTAAAAACAGATAAGCAAAACTTCCTAAAAGTATAATTAGTAGTATATCCTGACACTATTGTTTAAATTTTTAGGCTCCTTTTGTTTTATATTATATTCAAATCCAAATATATCTCTTCCTTCTTCCCATATCTACAGAATACCTTCTCTTGTAATAAAGATTTAATTTTTTTTTTTAAAGTTCAGCAAAATATTCTTATAAGACCACACCTTAAACCTTAACATTCTCGAATATCTGCTCTCAGATACCTGTACTCTCTTCTATTCTTGTATATGTCCTTTTAAATATGAGCTGGTCACTGAATTATATCTACATCTTTAATCATCTTTTTCATTTTTCTTCATAAGAATCATTTGCAACTGTGTAACAGGAATTTTGTTCCTTCTTTCTTAAGCTGTATGTTGGATAGAGCTCTGGTCAGGAAGACCTACATATGCATTTTGCCTCATATGTGTACTACTTAAAGGATTCTGGTTAATTTAAAAACTCTCTTAGCTCAGCTCCCTCATCTATAAAACAGGTATAATAATAGCTGTATCATTTGCATCACAGAGTTGCTGAGGATGAAGTAAGAGGATCTATGTAAAGTACTTTGCCATCCTTAAAGCACCATATTGTTGTTTTTCAGTCATTTCAGTCACATTCTTTGTGGCCCCATTTGGGTATTCTTGGCAGAGAAAACCAGAGTAGTTTGCCATTTCCTTTCTCAAATTCATTTTACAGATGAGAAAATGAGAAAAACAAGGTTAAGTAACCTTCCCAAGGTTATACAGCTAAGTGTCTGAAGCTGGATTTGAACCCAGGTCTTCTTGAGTCCAGGTCTGGCACTCTATCCTTTGTATCACTTTAGAAATGTCAACTGTGTTTGCCATTATTCTTGTTTAGATCTGTTTATTTCACAAGTATAGGATTCCCCTCTACCAATGCAGATCAGTATGTTATTGATGGAGATGATGATGATCACCTCCTTAGAATCTCAGGTTATAGGAATATTACCTAACATCTCTCAATTCTGAAATCTGTTCTAGTAAAGCTATGTCGGATGTTCCTTTTCCTATCTATCATGAACTCTTATATGCTACAGAGTTGGGATCTCCCAAGATTTCTATTGGGTCTATTTCACCAAATGGTCCTTCCTTGTTGGACAAAAAAAAAAAAAAGTTCAAAAACATGGACAGTAGTCAAAATACTTATAACCCAGTCACTTCATATGAGCTCTTGCAAAAATCATATGAGAATATATGTAAAACTGCTTTTGAAACTATCAACTTACTGTGGCCTTATTATTTGGGAAGTTCCCACCAAAGATGCAGATTAAAACCTATTTTATAACTCTTGTTCACATCTTTCCCCTAAGTTTGCCAAAGAATGCAAATCCAACATGTAGACATTTTTCTACCTTTCTACTGACATCACAAAGGATTACTAATCTACATGTTCACTTGTCATGTTACCCTTATCATATGACCAGTCCATATTATTTTCCTATCATGTAATTTCTTGATAACATCTTTTATTTCTATTTTTCTAAGTTCCTCCTATATTGTGGCATCCTTCACTCACCATGGACCCTCTCCATTGTTCTTTATATGAAACTAATTTTGTTTTCCCAGACACTGTTGTATTCTACCTGCAACTGCTATCTGCAATGCTGCTATGATGTTGTCAAGTTGTACCTTTGCTTTAATGGTAAACCTGAGGTCATTAAGAAAGCTATGCAATTTCTTGAAGACAATCCAGTCCACTCTCTTCCTCCTACTGAATTCTCCCTCCTCCCTCCCTCCACCCCCCTCCCCGGCTACTGAGGTTAAGTGACTTGCCCAGAGTCACACAGCTAGGAAGTGTGTAAGTGTCTGAAACCAGATTTGAACTTAGGCCCTCCTGACTTCAAGGCTGGTGCTCTATCCACTACACCAACTAGCTGCTCTTTTCTACTGAATTCTTAGTAGTTATCTTTCTGTCTATTCCAGATATATTAATGAATAGATTCTATAGATTATCCATCCAAATAAATATTATAATCTAGGCAATAGACATTCTTCATCTACCTGATCTTTCATGCATGTCTGCTCAAGTCAAAATCTTGTGAGCAATTATAGACCTCTTCCAATATACTGTGCAATCTTCTAAGGCTAGATGCATAATACCATCCTCAAACAGGCACATATGAAAGATCTCATTATCTGCAGGGAATCACTTATCAGCTTGGATTGTGTACCTGATCTCTATTGCACTGATTAAATACCACTAGTGAACACAGATCTGTTTTACACCTTGCCTGATGTTTGTGATCAGAGGATTGTTGCACAATTTTATTTTTCTTATTAAATCTTTCAAGGAATTTTAAATGTTTTTGACATATGAATAGGAACCACCTTACTGTAAAGGATCTACTAACTCAAATGCATTTTCATGAATCCAACAATAGAGTAAAATTTTATATTCTCTATATCTTTCAATTAACTGTTAACAGTAAAGATGTATTCCATTGCTGACTACTGTGAAGGCTTAATTTGAATTACTTAAGTTTTTGGATAAAAGTATTATTGCCAGTGTCCATGTCTTTTCTTTTGTCCATTTATCATTTTTGACTGGCAATTAGTTGTTTATAAATCTTTTAGGGTTTAAGCTGTTTAATTGTAATTGTAAAATCTATCCTTTTCTCAATTCTTTCTTCTTGGAGTTTTTTTAAATTGGTAATTCTGAATTTGGCTCTGATGGTCTGATTATACATAGACAGTTGACTCAGGGATAATTCCTACACCAACAAGTCTTTTCCTGTCTATTAAAATATAATCTATTTTGTTTTTTGTAATACTACTGGGTACTTTCCTCTTTTCTCAAAGTGTTCATAATATAAAGACATGAGACTTCTGTGCAATCTACAAATCTTTGTCATTCTATTGTTTCTTCCTAAATTATTCTTTCCCATATTTCTCTCCACCTTCACCTTTTCAAACTTTTACATTTAAGTCATCAAGTATTAATGTCACCAATGTCAAGATTGATGATTCAACTCCTCCAGAAATATGTCCACTTGGTCATTGGATGAGGACCAATAGTTAAATTAGAATTTACTGATGGCCTCAAGATGTTGTGATTCTTTTTTTTAAAAAATGTTTTTATTAAAGCTTTTTATTTACAAAACATATACATGGGTAATTTTTCAACACTGACCCTTGCAAAACCTTTTGTTCCAAATTTTCCCCTTCTTCCCCCCACCTCCTTCCCTAGCTGGCAAGTAGTCCAATACATGTTAGATATGTTAATATATGTTAAATTCAAAATATGTATACATATTTACTTTGCTGCACAAGAAAAATCAGATCAAGAAGGAAGAGAAAAAAACTGAGAAAGAAAACAAAATGCAAGCAAACAACGACAGAGAGAGTGAGAATGCTATGTTGTGGTTCACACTCAGTTCCCACAGTCCTCTCTCTGAGTGTATGTGGCTTTCTTCATCACTGAACAAGTGACACTGGTTTGAATCATCTCATTGTTGAAGAGAGCTACGTCCATCAGAATTGATCATTGTATAGTCTTGTTGTTTCCATGTATAATGATGTCCTGGTTCTGCTTATTCCACTTAGCATCAGTTCATGTCTCTTCAGGCCTCTCTGAAATCATCCTGCTGATAGTTTCTTACAGAGCAATAATATTCCACAACATTCATATAGCATAATTTATTCAGCCATTCTCCAGTATCTCTGCCAAGAAAACTCTTTAGAGATTACCAAGAGTTGGATATTACTGAAAAACGACCAAACAACAATATCAAGTGAATTGTCTGAATGATATAAAATAAGTATTTGCCACTTTCCAGAGACTAATTCAATTCTAGATTAATCTTAACTTCTCAGCCTTTTTTTGAGAGAGAGAGGTGTCTCTCCTTTGTGGTACTCTATGCAACAAGGATTATCATCTTTTACTCTCAATTAAGTAATGGCTTAAGTAGCAAAAGACACCTATTAGAAATCCAACTTGAAGCTAGTTGCCAGCTGACTCAGAAACAGGTTAAGTGAAAAACAAACTAGTATCAATTTGTTTTCTAACTACTTTAAATCTCTTGCCAATAAAAGATAGACACCAAGACACAATATTTCACATTTATAAAGCACCATACAATTTGCAAAGTCCTTTCCCCATAACATAAGTAAATACAGGTACTCTTATCCTCATTTTACAGATGAAGAAACTAAGGTTCAAGTTCTCCCCAAATTTGACTTGAAAAGTATTTGCAATTTTGTGTCCTTCTCTGCTTTATTTCTTCTTTCATTCTTTGTTAGTATTTTCGCTGCCAGAATAAGGCACCTTTCTTCTTCTTTTTTTTTTTCTTATTTGTTATTCTCTTTGTTCATCTCCTTTTTCTTGTAGTATGGGCATAAATCAAGTATCATGTTGCACTCCTTTCCAACATAGTACAGATCCTTCTAATGCTAATTTTTTTTTTTTTAAATACAAATGAGATTGTGGCCACTACTTCACAATTTATTCTGAAGAAGTAGGAGAGTACTGCCTCCAGAAATGAAAAGTACCTGACATCTGGTGTGGTTCATTAAGCCTTACATAGTTAAGTGTGGGTCACCAATAAAATGCTGGTTTGTTACCAGTAGCAATTTGAGTAAAGAACTGTGTTTGGAAAAAAGAGAAGAAAATAACATAGAAAGGTTTGTCTTAAAATCTGTGCAACTAGTCATTTTAAAAATGTTTATACCAGAGATCAGATGCTCACATGATCTAGAAAAAGCAATTCCTCAATACGAAGGTCATGAATATCTTGTTTTGTCTCAGAAGCAAAGAGTGAAACTATGCGTTAAAGGATATCACGAAGACAGAAAAGAGATATGAATAAGTACTAAATAAACTACAAGGTAGTGGGTCAGTGATCCAAGGCAATCCCAATAAACTTTGGATGGAAAACACCATCCACATTCAGAGAGAAAACATGGAGTCTAAATGTAAATCAATACATGCTATGTTCATTTTTTCCCCCTTTTTCTCTTTTTTTCCTTGTGGTTTTTTTTTCCCTTTTGTTTTGATTTTCCTCTCCCAATATGACTCATAAAGAAATGTGTATTTGTTAAAAATTAATGTACATGTATAACCAGAAAAATAAAGAAAACAATAAAAAAACTATGTAAACCATAAAAAAAGAAAAAGAAAAATCTATTATTTAAAAGAAATGATGAGCAGACTGATTCCGAAAAGCCTAGAAAGACTTACATGAACTGATGCTAAATAGATTAATGGTCACAGAAAAACTGTTCTTTGAGACATTTTCTTGAAATGAATTATCATTTTTAAAATCCAGAATGACAAGGATATTCCAAAGACATTTCTAATTTAAAAAAAAATGAATTAAGCACCTACTATGTGCCAGGTACTGTGCCAGGCATCAAAAATACAATATATAAGAATATATATAATATTTCTCTGTCTCTGTCTCTCTCTTTTTTTTACTGAGGCAACTGAGGTTAAGTAACTTGCCCAGGGTCACACAGCTAGGAAGCATTAAATGTCTGAAGTCACATTTGAACTCAGATCCTCCTAACTTCAGGGCTGGTGCTCTATCCACTGCATCACCTAGCTGTCCCTATATATGTCTCTTTTTATGAGCTTGCATTCCAAAGGCGGAAGTAATATAGAAACATATATACAGCAAAAATCTGAAGTGAATAAATGCAATCATATACAAAGTAGTTTGGGAGGTAAGGCACTAGCAACTGAAAAGATTCAGAAGAAATACATGCAGAAGATGGGTTTTGACAGTGTATCTTAAAGGGAAAAAGGCACCCTATGAGGCAGAAGTAAAGTGGGAGCAAATTTCAGGCATAAAGGGCAGCTAGTTCGGAGGCATAGAGATAGGCTATTAAGTATCGTGTGTGAGGAGCACAACTAAGATCAGTAGCAGAGTAATGCTCCATAAGGCTAGAAAAACAGACTGGGGCCAAATTGTATAGGGTTTAAAAAAAAAAAAAAAAAGCTAACTGGAGTTTATAATTTACAAGAGAAACAATATGTAACCACTGTAGTTGGTTTGAGTGAGGAAGTCACATGGTCTGAGAATGAGAATTCCATGTGACTTAAGAATTTACAATTCTGATCTGGATAAAGCAAACCCTAGGATATGACATGGCATATATATGTGCGGGAGGAGGGAAAGGGAGAGCTGGGAGGACAGGAGTGAATGTAAAAAACTATCTACATATATTTTGAAAATAAAAAAAAAGAAAAGAATTAAATCAAACACACACACACACACACACACACCAAAAAAGCAGTTTTCAAAAGGTGAAAATAAAGTTGATCAGCACATTAAAAAAATAAATAAATAAAGTTCTGTGTTAGCATGAAATGAGGCAGTCACAGGAAACTGAACAATTAACAATAAGAGCTATACTTTGCCCTAACACAGCAAAGATATGCAATAAGAACATAGTGGTACTCAGCTTTGGATGGGACACTGCTCCTTCCACCCAGCCTTTCTTCTTTACATGGCTGCTTCTTTACTTTTTACAATCTCCTTTCCTCAAATCTGTCTCCAAAATGGAGGCTTAAGGATGATATCATCAGTAGGAAAAGGGAGTCAGAATGGCATGGGGATATTCCAGTCTAAGTAGGCCCTGGGTGTTGAGAGAAGTTCCAGGGTGAAGAGGAAATTAAATCAAGGTGGCAAAATCCTTTAAGTCAATAGCACAACCAGGAGAGAAATGACAATACTGAATAGCATTATTTTTATATTTTCACTTCATGCCTGGAATTATCTCCCTCTTTAGTCTCTTCTGACTTCCATGTCAAGTCTCAGTGAGAATCTTGTCTTCCACCAAAAGCTTTCCTCTTTCTCCCTTTAATATCAGCACCTTCCATCTGTGCTTATTTCCAATACATCCTGTATAAATTTTACTGTTTGCATGTCTCCTTTCCTCAAATAAATAATAAGCTCCTCGAGGGCACAGACCATTTTTATCTCTTTATATCAGCAGCAATTAACACAGTGCCTGGTATATAGCTTCTTGACCTTACTATACCATAGTATAGCAGATTCTGGAAGGAGTACAGAGAAAGCCACAGAAACTGAAAATTAGTAATAAAATTCCATTTTTATGTAATGAGTCAGGACTAAATCAATTCTACGAAAAAGAATTTTTCATAAAAATGTAGGCTGACAATTTCGTCTACAATCCTAAGAAAATATTATAAAAGCCAGGAAAAAAATTCAAAAAGCTTAAATTTCCACTGAAGTTACCAGACAAGATAAGTATCAAGAGTAGAAACACAGTTGGGAAAACATAAATATATATATATTTTTAGAAATGCTGAAGCATCTCACTTAATTAAGCACTTAATAAATATAAATATTAAAATGTATCATATATAACTTGTTTTGTTATCAATTGATCGTGTTCTGCACATTAGAAATATAAAATTTGGGGGAAATCACTGGCAGGGAAAAAAATTTTCTCCTATTTTACTCAAATTTTACCTCAAACCTCTCACTCACCAATTTGATGAAAGAGGATTCTTTTCTTTTTATTTTATTAATAGTATTTTATTTTTCCAAATACATGCAAAGATAGTTTTCAACATTCATCTTCACAAAGCCTTGTGTTTCAGATTTTTCTCCATCCCTCCCCTTCTCCCCAAGACATCAAGTAATCCGATATAAATTAAACATGTACAATTCCTCTAAACATATTTCCACATTCATCATATTGTGTAGATCACAATGGAAAAAAAAATATATGAGAATGAAAGAAAAAATACAAGCAAACAAACAACAAGAACCAAAAAAAATGGGTGAAAATACTATGATTTGATCCACATTGAGTCTCCATAGTTCTCTCTCTGGATACAGATGGCATCCTTGGGATTATTTTCTTTAAAAAAAAAAAAAAATATATATATATATATATATATATATATATATATATATATATATATTACTGATGACGTCTACTTGTGTATCAGAGTCATTCTGGATATAGCTTCTTTCCATTCACAAAAAACAGTCCTCCCTTTAAACAACAACAACAAAAAACTAGTAAAATAAAAACAAACAGGACAGTGACAATATCTTCCAGATATCATTCTTTTCCACACTTCCAATCTCCTTGCTGCCAATAGAGGCATGGGTTTGATTATCTGTTTTCTTGGACTAAAACTGGTCATAATTATGCAGAGTTTAGCTTCTTTTTAATGTTCTTTTCTTTTACACTGCTATAGTCAGTACTATGTAATATGAATTGTTATCTTGGTTTTGCTTATTCCATTTGCATTAGTTCATACAAGTTTTCCCATGTTTGTCCTGAATTTATTTCTGTTTTATTTCTGATTACACAATAATATTCATGACATTCATATACTACAATTCATTCAGCCATTTTCAGCCAATGATTATCTACTTTGTTTCTAATTCTTTGTTACCACAAAAAGTATTGCTATGAATATATTTATATATACAGATACTATTCTATACCTCATATTAGTTAAAAACTGAGGCATGCTTGCTTTTCCATTTTTGACTTCTTTAGGGTATGACCAGTATCAAGGTCACTAGGTCAAAGGGTATGAACCTTTTACTTTTATCAAACTAGATAAAGGCATTTTATAAACCTTAAAGTACCATGTAATTGTGAGTTTATATTGTTTATATTGTTATTTTCTCACATGATTGGAAAAGAACTTATTTTCCATAACAGACCAATTTACAGTCTGCAATCCACTTCAAAAAAGAAATAAAAATTTTTAAAAAGGCAGTAACATTAGTAAAAAGTCAAAGGTAAAAAATTTTCCTGCTTAAATATTCAAATTCAAAGCATAGAATTTTCACTTTTTTTTTTTTACTAGTTGTTTGTTTGTTTGTTTTTTCTTTCTTGCTTTTTTTCCCCTTTTGATCTGGTTTTGATGTGTGTGTGTGTGTGTGTGTGTGTGTGCACGTGCGCAGCATGATGAATATGGAAATATGTTTAGAAGAACTTCATATGTTTAACCTATATCCGATTGCTTGCTGTCTTGGGGAGGAGGGAAAGGAGAGAAGAAGAAGAAATATCTGGAAAACAAGGTTTTATGAAAGTGAATATTGAAAACTATCTTTGCACGTACTTAGAAAAATAAAATACTATTTATTGTGCCTTTTCAGTTAGCACAAGATCTATCTTTTCACTGAGGGTCACCCATATATGCAACATTAGGTTAATTTAATTTTTAAAATGGTGTTCAATGCCTTTAGTTGTTTCAGAAATTATGAAGAATGTGAGCCACCTTGAATCATTTTCTTAAGTGTTTGTTTAATTTGATTTCATTCAGAGAAGCAGCATATGTAAAATGTAGTGTAAAATATAGTAGGTGGGCAATCAGGAGAACATGGGTTCTGGTCAGTGTCTCCCTAGGCCTAAAATATTAATTAGGCCAGCTCCAGTCATGCTTCACTTTGCTCCCCACTCATTTTTCCTTGAATGCTCTAGAGGATGTTTTTGCTTTTGTATTTGTTTCCTTAACACATAGCACAATGCCAGAAACAATAAGAGCTTAATAAATAATTCCTTATTTATTCAAAAGATGAATACAATTTTAAATTACTGGCATTACAATTCCATGCAAAAACTTATTCCCTATTGACAATTAAGTTTTGCTTTATTTTTATTATTAGGTATAAGTAAATCTTAAATATTTGATGCACTGTTATTTTTGTACACGATGATCCTTTTTTTTTGGTTACTTGTCATTATAATAGTATTTTAATCAACTTTTATTGAAATTTTGTTTTTACACTGTCTACATTTCTTCTATATGCCTTCTCCTCCTCTCTCCCAACATTTATTTTTTATTATTTTATGATTGTGCTACTTTCTTAGCTTCTCAGATCCTAAGATTCATTACTTCTTCTCTGGACCATCCATTTGCAATAGTGCCCAAGTCAGTCCCCTCTCAACTTGATTCAAGACTCTTTACACATCACCTGGCCCTGCTAGGGGTACCTATTTTCACCTTCAACTTTTCTGCTCTCTTGTAGATGTTTTCTTCTCCCTACACATCTCCTATTAGAGTAAGCCACACAAAGGCAGGGATTCTCTTTCTTTTTGCTTGGATTTATATTCTCAATGCTTAGTACAATGCTTAATAAATATTTTATTATTTCTCTTTCCATTATCATTGTTTAGTTGTTATGTATACCGTTTTTCTGACTTCTTCATTTTGCATCAGTTCATTTAAGTCTTCTGTGCAACTCTTTAGTCATTACGCTAAACATTTCTCATAGCATAATAATATTACATTACATATATGTAATACCACAAATTACTTACCCATTTTTTCCAATCAGAGAGCATATACTTGGTTTCTCAGGTTTCTCTACATCAAAGAGTACTGCTGTAAATACTTTGCTGTACAAAGAAGCCCTTCTTTTTGTTGTGTACATCGGTCATTTAAAAAGTCACATATATATTTCATCAATATTTGTTGATCAGAAAACTTGTGGACAATCTTAAGGCATTCTACAGTAGTATTGGAATCCAGGTCTGCCTGACTCCAAGGCTGGCTTCTTTCATCATTAGGAAATTTTTCCTTATGCCAAGCCACGATTTACTATCTTGCAATTGCCATCCACTGTTTCTATTTCTGTATTATGGGAACAAATAAAATATATTGAACCCCTCTTCCACACAAAATCCTTCAAATATTTCACCATAGCTATTATGTCCTCCACTGTTTTCTCCTTTCCAGACTAAACATTCTAGTTATTAAATCAACTAATCCATAGTAAACTATCTTATTGTTCTTATTAGATACATGAATAACTGCCTCAATATCCCTCACACTACTACTAAGCTCTTCTTCCTCTGACTCTTAATGGGCTGGGTAGAATGATCTCTCAAATAAAAGTATTTGTGTGGATCTTCACTGTCACTCCATGGAAGACAAACAAACTCAATATTCCACAGGAAAAGTCAGTCTCTCCCTCTTTAGTTCTGTGTACAATGATTTGTTCTTATTTTCTTTCTTTTCTGTTTCAAATTCTTCCACTCTATAATTTCATATCACTAGTCAGAATTCTCATCTGCCATTTTTAAAAGGAATGCATCATTCTTTCTAATAAACTGAAGAGCTGAGATCTTATTTAAATTCCTTCTGGGAGAGAGTTTGGTTTGTCCTTTTGGCATTAACAACTATTACTTGGCAAAAAGTAAGAAAAACACTGTACATTCTATGTGTCAACAAAAAATTGTCCCTATTTTCTATTCTTTCTAGAAGCAAACATTCTGTCTTTATAAAACATCATGGTCAATTCTCTTGTTACATCTTGACAGAATCTTATTTTCTTTCTCCTGTCTTAACTTCCCTCTCCTTCAGCTTAAAGTAGTTTCCTTTCTAAATTTCCTACCTATATTCAATTTCTGTTCTTGACAATTATAAATTCTTCAATGTCCCTTTGATTTCTTTTCCTCCAGATCAAATATCCCTTCTTTTTTTTCTACTGAAACCAAAAGTAGAAGGTGATTTTTATCTCAAAAACTTAAACTTAGACCTTAGACTGAAAGTCAGGATCCATGTTATATTGTCATTATGTGTGGTATCCATCACTGGTCTTCAATGAATATCAAATCCTCCACAAAGGAAATTACCACAATTCACTTATGAAGTTCCTTTATGCATAGGGTGTTTTTTTTTCCTTTTACAAATCTTACCTGGAATTAGAAGGACATAGGATTAAGCACCAATGGACTGTCACTTAGTCTAATCCCTTAAATTTACAGATAAAGGAATTGAGCAAAGGGGAAGATGTATCTTGCACAAGGTGAGATGGGTATCTGGGACCCTGCAGAAATTCAAATCATGATTGTTCTGACTTCAAATCCTATGCTAATCGCTTCTTATTCTTTTGATTTTTCCAACTTCCCAATGCTATATACAGCAAGACAAATTCCACAAAAGATAAAGAAGATTCCATAACTTAACAAGCTAGATCAGGACATTCCTTTCAGATAAGCATAAATTTCCCTGCCCTTAATTTCACCCTTTTACAAAGCTCCTTTTTCCAGGCTAAAGAATTCTTCCCTCCCTAGTTCTTCTGCCCTTCAGATATTTAGGAGTGTATTCCCCTCCTGTGGTGACCATAATTCAGCCAACCTCTGCATACTTAGCATCTTTAACCTTTCCCTATAAATCTATCCATCTACTCTGTTATTCACTTCAGCTTCTATCAGAGTTCACCTCAGTGTTTATATCCTGCTGCTCTTATGCGAAATGTAGTAGTCCCAGTGGAGTCTCGATGTTTCCCTCCTCCCTGTGCTGTGATACAATCCTCCTTTGTTGGCTGCCCAGAATAGCACTGGCCTTTCTTTGACTGCCATATCACATTTCAAGCTTAACTCAAGTTTGCTATTACTCTCAGTTCTCTCTTGGCTTCTTAGGCCTCTTCTATCCACTAAGATTTCAGATCAATGGCAAATCACTTATACTGTTCTTTAGCTTTTCTGAAATCAGGATAAGATTTTATCCTATCTCTTTATTTTTTTATCTCTAGATCTTCAATCAGTTTAAATAGATATAGGTCAAATGATGACCTTATCTTCACAGAAAACTTTAAAAAATATTTTCATTACTAGTATTTCCTTTCTCTTTCAAACCATTCCCAAAAAATCCCATAATTTTAAATTTTCATTCAATCCTATCCCTCTTCTACTTTAAGCTAAGTTAATGATTTCACAAAATTTCTTATATTCCCATAATTAGACTGTATACATTCCATCCCTTGATGTAATTCTCACTTTATTCCAATCCATTTTATTAAAATTGTAATTAGAGGTCTTTTCTGAATTTCTCTTAGCCATATTTAAATGCTTGTTTTCTGTTCTTATCCTCTTCACTTCCCCCTTTATGGGCAACACTAAAATACTTTCTACCTTGAGATTCTTTCTAATCTAAGTTTTAAAAGAATTCTTTTACTTCCCTCCAGTTTCTCTGGCTACTTCTTGAGAATTTCCTTCAGAAGATTCTCTTCTACATGTTTCCAAATGACTTAAAACCTTTTGCATAGTTTTATACTAAATTATCTATTTAGCACCTTGTACCTTAATAAGTCTTCTCTCAAGCTTTTGAGTACCAATTTTTTGGCAAATGCCAAAAACATCTTGTTTATACAGAATATCTATCATATAAGTATCTGGGAATTGTGATTTCTTACTTCTATTCCAAACTCAATTTCCTGAACATTTTTTGCAATAACTAGTTCCCATATTAAAACAATAGTTCCTTCATCTCTAAAAAGGATATTATCATAGGCTACTTGATATATTAGCATATTATCACCATAATTTTAAACTAAAATGAACATAAACTGTTTACCAGCCACTTTATGATTTTTCATTTCAGCTCACTCTAACAGAATAATCAGTCTCAATTTTTCTTCATTTTATCCTTTTGAAAAACACATATACAAATGTAAAGCTAGTTTTTACCAGACAGCTATATACAAAAGGACCAAATTGAACATTCTATGTATAGGTATACTTAATATCTATACATAGTCAACTGATAAACATTTATTCCTTCTCGTATGCCCATTTTATAAAGTTTTCAAGTTCACATTTTATAGTAGTATCTTAGCAGCATCCTAGATACTGGGTGATAGGATACTAGAGCTAAACAAGGATTCCATGATCACCTGACCTCTTTCTTTCACTTTATAAATGAGGATATATGCCCAAAGAGCCAACTCGAGGTCACAAAACTAATCAGAACTCAAGCCAAGGAGAGAACATAGGTCTCCTTATCCCTGTACCATTCTCCCTCTAGTACCACATTTGTTTCCTCCCACAGTATCAAGTCAGGCGATAAAGCTACAGAAATATCTATTCAGAAAAGCCAGGGTTTTCAGTAACTTATTTATAAGAAACTTCATCAAATATGGAATATAGGAGGTGGAACAAAAAGGTCTAGCAGACACAGGGATATATTTGCAAGACATCAGAAAGGGAACAATATTACATAAAACTGTCATCAACTATTAATTAAACTAACATCAAATATGATCTGAAACAGTCTTCAAAGAGTTTTTCTGTAGCATGTAGAAGATTCAAAGAAGAAGGAGAAGGGCTAAGGGAATCTGATAAATAAACTTCTTCTTGATCAGGTAGGCTCCATATCCTGGGACAGGCTTGATGATTAATCTTCTGCTAGGAAAAGTTCTCTAGAAAAGGGTTTTCAGCAACAAAAATCATCCCAGCCTCCAGCTCAAGTTCTTGAGGAAGGGAAGGGATAAAAGAAGGAAAGGGAAGAAAGACAGAAAGACAAAGTTCACTTGTGAAAAAAAGATCAAGCCATTCCTTCTAATGCCGTATTACATCCCCTAATCATTCTAAAAAAGATAAATTGAGTTTGTTTTCAGGATGGACTTTCCATAAAGCTTAAAACTATAAATGATTAGTTGAAGTAATAAATTGCAAACTCATTCAAACAAAAGAAATAATTTTTTAAAAGCTATAAATCACAAATATTAGATTACTTGGGAATAGCTAATTAGGTGGCATTTTCACTGCAAGTCTCCCATACCTTGAATACTATCAGTCTGCATATCTCTCCTCCTGGATTCCTTAGCTTCCTTCAAATTGTAGCTAAAATCTACCTACCACAGGAAGGTTTTTTTGATCCTTTTAATTCTAATGACTTATTTCTGCTGATTATTTCCAAGTTATCCTATCCTGTATATATCTCCTTGTACATAGTTGCTGGCATATTGTCACTGAGACATCAGGATAAATGCTCTTTATGTTAACAGTACTAAGGAGTGTATAGAATTTTGCATATAATAGTCCCCAGGCCAAAGTTGTAAGCAACATGCAAAGGTAATATTGTTTATACTGTTTAACTGAAACCAAAGGTAACATATTGGAAAGATACTATAAATGTAGGGAGATCCCTAGTTACTAAGTTGGGAATTTTGTTGCTAAGTCTGCTACATGATGCTACACTTCAGTTTTTTTATCTGCTCAGAAAACTCTCCAATGAGTAACCAGCAGAAATAGAAGGCCTTCTTCATTCAAGTTTCAATTCAATTCACTATCTTGGAATCCTAGGAGTCCCCATCTCTGTGATCAGGAAAATGATAACTGCAACCAGGCAACCCTGATGTAGGGAAGATATCAAGTTTCATAACAAAATCAATTTGCTTTGCCAATCAAAAAGAACTTCGATAATTAAAATTACTAATAAGGAATGCACAAGAATTGCCACATAAATTTATTATTAAACACTAACAGACTCATTTATATTTCTACAATCCACTTCTTTCCAATAATAGTATGTCTGTGAGCTTCTTTTCCCTTTAGATACATTTTTCAAAGTATCATTATATAGTACTTGTTCAAGTAAGAAAAATATGATGCAATAGACAGAGAAGTGAAATCAGGAAGATTTGATTCAAGTCACCCCTCAGATATATGCATTGTCTATAGGACAGACTAAGTCAAAAAGAAAAGTCATTTAACTTCTCAGAGTTACAAGCAACTTTCTAAGACTCAAAGTTATAGAAGAACTGGTATTCCAACAAAAGAAATAGACAAGCCCATGCCCAAGTTCTTCCAGAGGGGAAAAAAGACCCCCAAAATGAAAAAAAGACCAAACCATTCTAATACCCAATTATATTTCCTACTCATTCTACAAGGAAGCAAATCAAATTGGTTTTCACAATAAACTTTACATAAAATATGATTTTATTAAAAAGGTCCTCTTCCTTTTTCCTTACTGGAAAGTTTCCTAAAAATGCAATCTCAAGTTTGGAGCAAAAAGGGGAAAAAAAAGTAAAATTGATGTTGAAAATCTTTGTTGATATCTACCTTTCATGAAAAATGAATTTCAAGACAAATCAGTGCTCAAGTTTTGTGGACATCCTGGACTTCTTCACTCCCTTTTGCATTTTTTTGAATAAAGGGTAGAAGGTAGAGATGGTGATAATCATAGCGGAGAGAAGGAAAAGGGGTAATTATTACACAGGTCACAAAAATTATACAATGAGTAATGTATCTGGGGATGAAGGTTATGAATTAATAGTGCAACAGCCTGTTTCTCTTAATCAGTAAGTATTTATAAAGTAAATAAATAAAAGTACTTTACTTGTAAACTATAAATACTGCATAAGCATTGTGGGTACGAAAAAAATTAAACAATTTCTCTTTTCAAAGAGCTTATACTCTAATAGTAATAAACACCCCAGAAAGTTCCAAAATATGTTATGACTGAAAAAATTGGGAAAACCCTATATGTAGTTTCACTGCTACTCTAAATTGTAAAAATTTGTAAAATGACAACCTATTTAATAATCAATTAGCTTCAATAAACATTTATTGAGCATCTACTATGCACAACACACTGTGTAAGGTGGGCTTTAAAACAGCCAAAGTTGAGATAATACTTGTTCCTTGTACTCATGGGCCTGAGTAGGTGAATAAAACACTGTCATAAGAAATATTTTGAAATAAAAAAAGAAAAATATATTGAAGGAATTAGAGTAAGCAATGAGAAACAAAACTATCACTCTTTGCAGATGATTTGATGGTATAAGAGAATCCTAGAGAATCAACAAAAAACCTATTTAAAACAAGTGACAATTTTAGCAAAGTTGCAGGATATAAAACAAATCTACATAAATTATCTGTATTTTTATATATTACCAACAAAGGCCAGAAGCAAGAGATAGAAAGACAAAGTCCATTTAAAATAACTGTAGACAATATGAAATATTTGGGAGTCTACCTGCCAAAACAAACTTGGGAATGATGTGAACACAATTACAAAATACTTTTCATACAAATAAAGTCAAAACTAAACAAATGGAAAAAAAATCAATTGCTCACAGGTAGATTGAGCTAAAATAAAAATTACAATTCCACCTAAGTTAATCTATTCACTGCCATATTAATCAAACTGCCAAAAAATTATTTTATAAAGCTAGAAAAAAAAAACAAAACTCATCTGGAAGAATGAAAAGATCAAAAATATCACTGAAAAAATTATACAAAGGAAGATGGCTTAGTTGTACAAGACCTAAAACTGTATTATAAAGTGGCAGTAAATAGAACCATTTATTACTTGTTAAGAAATAGAGTGGAATAGGTTAGGTACACAAGATACAATGGTCAATGACTATAGTAAAATACTGTTTGATAAATCAAAGACTCCAGCTTCTGTGACTAAAAACTCATTATTTGACAAAAACTACTACAAAAACTAAATAACAGTATGGCAGACATCACACCAAGATGAACATCTCACACCCTCTACCAAGATAAAGTCAAAATGGGTTCATGATTTAAACATAAAAGGTAATGTCATAAGCAAATTAGGAGAGCAAGGAATAGTTTACCTCACATCTTTTGGAAAAGGAAGAAATTTATGACCAAATAAAAAATAAGAACACTACAAAATACAAAATGGATGATTTCATTTTCATTAAATGAAAATGGTTTTACACAATTAAAACCAATGCATCTAAGATTAGAAGGGAAACAAAGATGAGAAACAATTTTTACAGCCAATGTTACTGATAAAAGCCTCGTTTCTAAAATATATAAAGTACTAACTCAAATTTATAAGAAGACAAGTCATTCCCCAATTGATAAATGGCCAAAAGATATAAACAGGTGGTTTTCAATTGAAGAAATTAAAGCTATCTATAGTCATATTACAAAAAAAAAAAAAATGCTTTAAATCACAATTGATTAGACAAATGCATATTAAATCAACTCTGAATTATGACCTCACACCTTTCAAAGCAGCTAAGATGGCAGGAAAACAAAATGATAAATATTGGAAATATGGGAAAACTGGGACACTAAAGGACTGTTGGTGGAGTTCATAAACTGATTCAGCCATTCTGGAGAGCAATTTGGAATTATGCCCAAAGGACTACAAAACTGTATATACCCTTTGATCTAGCAATACCTCTACTGAGTTTGTATCCCAAAGAGATCATAAAAAAGAGAAAATGTACATGTACAAAAATATTTGTAGCAACTCTTTTTGTGGTAGCAAAGGACTGGAAATTAAGAGGATGCCATCAATTGGAGAATGGTGAACAAGTTACATATGAATGTAATGGAATATTACTATTCTGTAAGAAATGATGAACAAGCTGATTTCAGAAAAGCCTGGAAAGATTTACATTGAACTGATGCTGAATGAAGTGAGCAGAAATAGGACAATTATTTACACAGTAATAGAAATATTATATGATGATCAACTATGATAGATTTAGTTCTCCTCAGCAATACAGTGATCCAAGATAATTCCAAAAGACTTGTAAAGGAAAATGCCATACACATTCAGAGAAAGAACTATGGAGACTGAATACAGATCAAAGCATACTATTTTCACTTTTTTTAAATGTTTTTTTTTTCTTTCTCATGGTTTTTCCCTTTTTTCCTGATTCTTCTTTCACAATGAGACCAATATGGAAACATATTTAACATGATTGTACATGTATAACCTATATCAGATTGCTTTCTGTTTTGGGAAAGAGGGAGATAAAGAAGGGAAAGAGAAAAAAAATTTGTAATTCAAAATCTTACCAAAACGAATATTGAAAACTATCTTTACACATATTTTTAAAAAATACTAGTAAGTGGAAAATAAAATAAAATTTTTCACTTAAAAATTTTTTTTTTGGTATTGCTGCCATTTCCTTGAGCCTGCAAGTCACATCATTAACTAAAGCTTACAAATTTTAGTTAAGATATCAAACTTTAATTTAAATCATTAACTAGTTAATGATAAAAAAAAATTTCTGGCTCAGTTTTACTACATCTATTCACTTATGATGAATAGGTTAAGTAAGTAAAGAATTATTGTTCTGGTTAATCTGCAAATTCTAGTTTTATTCCTAATATTTGCTAACTAGTTTATAATGCTTGTGATCTCCCCCTTCTATTACCTGTTTTTTAATGTATAAATCTTTTACCTTCTCCTTCTGTCCTCTGTAAAATTAACTAAAATCTATATAAGGTTGCTGAAAAGGATGCTTGTTGCCCATATTTTTGTGGGTAAACCATGAATGAGTCTATGTAATTAAAATGTTTCTAAATTTTGATAAGTATGAGTGGCAACAGCACCAATCAATGAAACCTCGGGACAATGTCAACATAAATACAATTACAATTCAGACCAGAAAATAAACACAATGGAAAAAATGCAAAGCTAAGTACTTTATAAGACTTAGGCTGATTGGAGGCAAAGATCAGCATAAACTTCATATGATATCTGAATGGGTTTTAAAACTTTTAACTGGGAATCTGGAGTGTTTTGAATGCTAGTAATCAGCCTTATTTTCTTTTTTACTTCAGTAATGATAGTAATAGCTACACACTTATAAAGAAGCCCAAATATCCCACCAGTCGCAAAATGGAGTTCTATGAATAAATAAAATCAGAGTTAAGTAAAGTCTATGTGAGAAGTTAGATGGCATAGTGAATATAGATAAGAACTGAGGATGGAAACAGGACCCTTCTTGAAAAGAAACAGGTTGCACTAGCAGTTCATTTACAATAGTACCTTTAATATTGGGAATCTCTCTAATGGAAATTAAGCTAATTTACTGAGTAGATTATTGTTGTTCAATCTTTTCCATTGTTCTGAAATCTCTGTGATCTTATTTAGGGCTTTCTTGATAAAGATACTAGAGTGGTTTGCCATTTCCTTCTCTGGATCATTTTATAGATGAGGAACCTGAGGCAAACAGGTTAAGTGACTCATCCACAATCACACAACTACTAAATATCTGAGGTCAAATCTGAATTCAGAAAGATGGGTCTTCCTGATCCCAGCTCAGTGTTCTAGTGCCTTCAACAACAAGCTGCCCCATTCTGAACAATGCATGATACAAGTCAATTCCAAAGGACTCGGGATGAAAAATGCTATCTATCTACCTTCAGGGAGAGAAACTGATAATACCTGAATGCAGACTGAAGCATATTTTTTCCACTTTATTGCTTTTTCTTTTGCAATATGACGAATATGGACACGTTTTACATAGGTTTGCATGTAAAAAAGAAAAGAAAGACTACTGTGAACTCTCCCAAATGTATATATACCAAGGATGATTCAGTACCATAGGTTCCAAAATGCATACCAGTTTAAGATGCATTAATATGGAAGCCAAAGGGGGTAGGGGTGCAGTGCAGCAAATTGTTACCTATCTGCCACAAAGTGAACTTTGTATTAAGGGAAAATATTAACCAACACTCTCCAGCAAAGTCCTATTCTGACCCCCTCATCAGGGTATATAGGTGTCTCAGCATTACCAAAGACTATGCTACCAAAGCAAAATCTCTGGCAGTACCTGCCAAGAAGGATTGTAATTTTGCATCTTGTAATGAAGTGTATGACTACTGTCTAAGGATCTTGTTAGCTAAATTTGGAGTGATTCATTACTATGTTGGCTATCAATTTATGAATTTTTTTAATATTTACTGAATTTATGAAGGTATTATATTCAAGTCAGTAGAGGTAAATGCTCACAAGAGAGAGATGGACAGAGTATTAGACTTCGAGTTTAAATATTACCTCAGATGCTTAAAGGCTAAGTGACCCTAGGCAAGTATTTTAATGCTTCTGAGTTTCAGTTTCTTCACTTGTAAAAGAAGAGGGATTAGATTAAATTTTTTATTGTATTTTACTTTAAATTTTTTGAAGGCAATTGGAGTTAAGTGACTATCCAGGGTGTCTGAAGTTGAATTTGAACTCAGGTCCTCTTGACTCCAGGGCCTGTGATTTATCCATGGACTCATCTCGCTGCTCCTAGATTCTATTACTTTTCCTGGCTGATTGTAATATTTTTTCTTTAATCTGATAGTTCTGAAATTTGGCCACAATATTCCTTGGAGTTTTTATTTTAGGGTCTTTTTCAGAAGGTGTCCGATGAATTCTTTCAATGCATATTTTACCTTCTGGTTCTATTACTTCTGGGAAGTTCTCTTTGATGATTTCCTGTAAAATAGTATTTAGGCTCTTTTTTTCAATCATAATTTTCGGGTAGTCCAATGATCCTCAGGTTTTCTCTCCTAGATCTATTTTCCAGTTGTTTTTCCAAGTAAATATTTTACTTTTTTTTTTTCTAATCTCTCATTTTTTTGGTTTTACTTGACTGATTCTTGATGTCTCAATGAATCAGTCATTTCTATTTGTTCAGTTCTGATTTTTAGTGAGTTATTTTCTTTATTAGATTTTTTTAACTGATTTTTCTATATGTCCAATTGAGTTTTTAAATGAGTTGTTTTGCTCTATGTAATTTTTTTTTGATTTCACTAATTTTTTTTAGTGAGTTATTTTCTTTTTCCAATTCACAAATCCTACTTTCTTGGGAATTCTTAACCTTTTCCAATTCACAAATTCTGTTTCCCTGCACTTCTTGGGAGTTTTTTTACCTTTTCCAATTCACACTTCAGGAAGTTGTTGCTCTCTTGCATAGCTTCTCTTTCCCCATTTCTTTTTTCTTTTCTTTTCTTTTTTTTTTTTGCATAGCTTCTCTTTCCCCCATTTTTCTTCCTAGTTCTCTTTTAAGGTTTTTAATAGTCTCTTCAAGGAGAGCCTTTTGTGTTGGGGACCAATAATTGTCTGGAGACTGTCTGCTATTAGTCTCCTTGGGGTTGAAAAACTGCTCTCTTTCTGTATAGAGGCTATGGATTGTCCTTTTGATTTTTTTTAACTCATTTTGTTAAAGCCTATAGGGTCTTCCTTCAGGGCCAGGAGGTTACTAGCTTCCTCTGCAGAGCAGTTATAGGTGTATGGACAGGTAGCTGTCCTGCCAACCGGCTACAAAGAGCAGTGAGGTACTGGAGTGCTCTGGGAAAGAGTTTCCCCCAGAAGTAACTCAGGCCTGCACTGTGGAGCTGTAGAAGTGCATTGTAAAGAATCTGGATGTGTGGGTTAACGACTGCCCTGGGGCTATGGGTAGTAGTGGCTGAGCAGTGAATGGCCCTGCAGGGACTGGGAGTGTCTCTGCCCCAGAAGCACAGTCATGCTGGAGAAGTTCTATTGCCCCAGGCAGAGCCCCGCACTGTGCAGATTACAGGCTGCTCTGGGCTGTGACCCCCTGCTGTACAGATTTGTAACTCCCCCCCCCCCTCTCACAAAAGCCCCAAACTGCAGGATGTGGCTGCAGGGCTGTGTTATGGGTCTGCCTGAGTCACTTTCGGATTGGGGTGGTTATAGCCAGATCTTGTTAGGTTCTGGCATTTTTTAGAAAGTACCCTCTGTCTTTGGCTTTAATTTCTCTACTGGTTTACTGCTTTATAATTAAGGCAGAGCAGTTAGCTTATGGGAGAGTCGTCTCTAGCCGCAGAGATCTCCCCCGCCCCTGGTATGCTCCCTGATGCTAGTCTCTCTCTGCCTGCGCTGGTCTGTTCCTGGCCCCTCAAGACAAATCTTTCCTGGCGATCTTCCAGATTATCTTTGGCTGGTGAACTGTGCTTCTAATCTTCATGGGTTTTACCAGTCAAGCTCTATTTTTGAGGCTGAATTTAATGTTGGTCGTGAGAGCATGAGAGGAGCTTAGAAAGTCGTGCGTGCCTTCTCCACCCCTTGGCTCCACCCCTCCGATTCAATTATATCTATATTATAATTATATAATATAAATATAAAAATAATCAGCCCTAAAGAGGACTGATGCTCCATTCTCCCCTCTCTCCTTCCTCCCTAATAGAAAATACACTAATTCAGAAGAACTTACTATAAGTCTCAAATATTAACCCTGCCAGACCATGAGATCTTATGTTACTCAGTTTGTCTGAGCTTCACATTTCTCATGTGCAAAATGAGGGAGCTGGCCAAGATGATCAATAAGGTCATTTTCATTTCTAGGTTCTATAATTCAACAAAACAAGGACATGTTAATTGGCAATCATAAGATTATACGATCATTAATCTTGATGGGCATGGCTCTTTTCAACAATGAAATGATTCAGGGCAGTTCCAATCATCTTGTGATGGAGAGAGCCATCTGCACTGAGAGAAGATTGTGGGAACTGAGTGTGGATCACAACATAGCATTTTCATTCTTTTTGTTGTTATTTGCTTGCATTTTATTTTCTTTCTCATTTTTTTCCTTTTTGATCTAATTTTTCTTGTGCAGCAAGATAATCATATAAATATGATTATACATATATTGGATTTAACATATATTTTTACCAGTTTAACATATATTGATTGGATTACTTGCCATCTAGGGGAGATGGTGGGGGAAAGGGGGGAAAACTGGAACACATGGTTATACAAGGGTCTATGTTGAAAAATTATCCATGCATTGTTTTGAAAATAAAAAGCTTTAATTAATAAAAAGAAAAAAAATGGGGGGGGGGGAGGACATATTCAATTATATACAATAAAACAAGTATAAAAACATGAAACAGAAGGGAAAAGCTCACTATTTTTCCTTCTCCCATTATTTTTTGTTTCTGCCAAATAGTATTCTCTCCTTCTAAGGGCCAAATTTTTCTCTTTCAATCTTCTGAGCCCTCTTTCCTTATTGCATCTGTTTTCTACAAAATAAATGTGAAAGACACTGGAGCAAGTAATAATTTGAGTTCACTTTCTCTCACCAGCAAATGTCTGATCCTAGTTATAAAAATTAATCAACTGTCACAATTCCATAGAGTTGATCTCTAGAACTTTTTTTTTTTTAAATGTTAAAATTAGTCTTAGGCTGCATGCAGGATCATTCATAAGCAAAGCCTTCCAGAAGATTTTTAAAGAAATATGCATAGGATTAAAGGAAGTAAGATTAATCAAGTGAAGTTAGTAGTGCTTGAACTCCCTTCTTTATAGTGTTTTTTGTAGCAATTAAATAAGACTATTGCCAAGCCATAAGGCAATAATATGTAAATGTCAGTATATAAGAGTATGGATTGAGAGCTGCAAGCTACTTTGGGGATTATCTAAAGTCATTTTTAAAAATAAAACCTTTTTATTTTCAAAATACATACAAAAATAGTTTTCAACATTCACCCTTGCAAAATCTTGTGTTCCAAATTTCTTTCCCTCCCTTCAACGAACCTCCTCCTTTAAGAGAGCAAGTAATCTAAAATATGTTATATATGTGCAATTCTTCTATATTTCTACATTTATTATGCTGCACAAGAAAAATCAGGTCAAAAAGGGAAAAAATGAAAAAGAAAAAAAAAGCAAGCAAACAACAACAAAAAGAATGAGAATACTATGTACTCAGTTGTCACAATCCTCTCTCTCTGGGTACAGATGTCTCTCCATCACAAGACAACTGGAACTGATATGAACCTTGTTATTGAAAAAAACCCATGCATTAAAACTGATCATCGTATAACCTTCTTGTTGCCCTATACAATGTTCTCTAAGTTCAACTCACTTCACTTAGCATCAGTTCATGTAAGTCTCTTCAGGCTTCTCTGAAATCATTATGTTGATTATTTCTTATAGAACAATAATATTCGATAACATCCACATACCATAATTTATCCTGCCATTCTCCAACTGATGGCCATTCACTCAGTTTCCAGTTTTTTGCCACTACAAAAAGAGCTGCACATTTTTGCACATGTGGGTGGGTCCCTTCCCCTCCTTTTAGATCTCTTTGGGATATAAAATCCAGTGGAGACACTGCTGGATCAAAGGATATGCACAATTTGATAGCGCTCTGAGCATAATTCCAAGTTACTCTCCAGAATGGCTGAATCAGTTCACAACTCCACCAACAATGTGTTAATGTTCTGGTTTTCCCACATTCCCTCCAACATTCATCATTATCATTTCCTGTCATCTTAAGCCAATCTGCAAGGTGTGTAGTGGTATCTCAGAGATGTTTTAATTTGAATTTCTCTAATCAATAATGATTTAGAGCATTTTTTAATATGACTAGAAATGATTTTAATTTCTTCCTCTGAAAATTATCTTTCCATATCCTTTGACCATTTATCAATTGGGGAATTGCTTGCCTTCTTAGAAATTTGTAAAGTCCAAAGTAACTTGTCCAAGATCAAACAAATAGCAAATGGCAGTAAGAGGCCAAATTTAAACTAACTCCAAAGCCAGTATTCCTGTCATTAACAGGTGGAGAATTTTAATGAGTTAATCTTAATTATGCAATATGTATAACAGAAAAAGCAAAAAATTAAAGGACACAATCAGATGGCTTCCATATAGTAGATTACTGTTTAAAATTTTTAGAATGCCAGCTTCTGGATAAGAATTCACTATGTGACAAAAATTGTTGGAAAAATTGTAAATTAATATGGCAAAAACTAGGCATCGACCCAAACCTAACATCCTATTCCATAATAAAGTTGAAATAGGTTCATGATTTAGACACAAAGAGTGATAAGCAAATTCAAAATAGAAAGGATAGTCTACCTCTCAGATCTGTGGAGAATGAAGAAATTTGTGGCCAAAGAACTAAAGTACATTATGGAACACAAAAAAGATAAATTGTGATTATATTGTTAAAAAGTTTTTGTACAAACAAAACTAATGCAGACGAGATTAGAAGGTAAACAATAAATTGGGAAAAAAATTTTACATCTAAGAGTTCTGATAAAGGCCTCATATCTAAAATATAGAGAGAATTGACTCAAATTTGTAAGAATTCAAGCCATTCTCCAATTGATAAATAGTCCAAGGAACAGACAATTTTCAGATAAAGAAATTAAAATCATTTATAGTTACATGAAAAAATGCTCTAAATCATTGTTGATCAGGGAAATGAAAATTAAGACAACTCTGAGGTACTCACTATACACCTCTCAGATTGGCTAAGATGACAGGAAAAGATAATAAGAATGTTGGAGGGGATGTGGGAAAACTGGGACACTAATTTATTGTTGATGGAGTAATGAACTGATCCAATTATTCTGGAGAGCAATTTGGAACTATGCCGAAAAGGCTATCAAACAGTGCACAAAGAGATCTTAAAGGAGGGAAAGGGACCCACATGTGCAAAAATGTTTATGGCAGCCCTTTTTGTAGTGGCAAGGAACTAAAAACTGGAAACTGGAAATGAAAACTGAGTGGATGCCCATCAGTTGGAGAATGGCTGAATAAGTTGTGGTATATGAATGTTATGGAATATTATTGTTTTATAGGAAATGATCAACAGGATGATTTCAGAAAGACCTGGAGAGTTACATGAACTGATGCTGAGTAAAGTGAGTAGAACCAAGAGAGCATTGTACAAACAAACAAGAAACAAGATTATACGATGATCAATTCTCTTTTCAACAATGAGATGATTCCGACCAGTTCCAATGATCTTGTGATAAAGAGAGCCATCTACAACCAGAGACAGAGGCCTGTGAAAACTGAGTGTGATCACAACATGGTATTTTTACCTTTTTTATTGTTGTTTGCTTGCATTTTGTTTTCTCTCACTTTTTTTTTCCTTTTTAATCTGATTCTTCTTATGCACCATAATTGTGGAAATATGTATAGAAGAATTGTACATATTTAACATATTGAATTACTTGCCGCCTATATTTGGAGGGAAGAGAAGGAAAAAAATTGGAACACAAGATTTTGCAAAGGTGAATGTTAAAAATTATCTATGCATATGTTTTAAAAATAAACAACTTTAATCAAAAAATAAAAGAAAAAAATTCAGAACTGAAGAAAATTCTGATAGACACTGGAAATATTTAAATTCCAATATGCAATGGAAATAATAAAATTTTTGATGGTTACTAGAAATAAAAACTCGATAACTAAAAAAATTTGTAAAATGAAAGAATTTAATTAAATAAGTAAAGTCAGGAGTTAGGAGGGAAGGAAAGGGAAGAAGGGAAATCTACTGACACAGCAATGACTGAAGTCTATAAGTACAAGCATAAGATCTACAAATGCTAACAAAAGAGACCATCTCAAATCTGGAAAGTAATTCCAGGTTTTGTTTCCAGACCATGTGCAGCAGGGATCTTAAAACCCTCAGTGCACATGGGAGTAATTCAAACAGTTGATAAAAGCGTCTTTCCCATCTGCTAGGCTATGATCAGTCTAAACTGTTCTCTGAGGCCCCAAAGAAGTTCTGCAGCACATTGCTGCTTCTGCTATAATTGGCTGAGATTATTCTGTTCTCAACTTAGAGCCTGTGACAACTGACATGGAACACTTAAAAATCATATTATAAATACATATCCTTCACCTCATCTCAGACATAATGAATTTATATTTAAAAATTTAAATCAAATAAAACTAAGGTCATAAAGCTGGTCTGATAGTATACTTCTAACTCCAAGAAAAAAGGGAAAAGCCATGAGATCCATCTTCCTCAAAATACTTCAGGTCCCTTTAAGAAAAACAAGTCAAGGAGAAAAATTACAGCTCCAGTTTTTTTTCAATTTTTTTTTTTTTTTTTGCTTCTATAAAAATGCATTACTGGGAATAAAATCTTTCTTTGAAGAAGTCAAAGACAGAAGGGTCTAACATAGAACAAAAAATAATAGTGGCATTTTTTGTAGTAGCATCAACTGGGTAATAGCTAAAAAAAAAATCCTGTAGCTTTAATTAATAGGGTACCTTTAGGTAATGGAATTACTATTGTGCAATTTAAAAAAATGAATTCAGAGAAAAATGGAAAGATTTGTATGAACTGATACAGAATAAAATATCAGGACAAAAATTATGTATAAACATATACTGTATTATAAAATATATATATGTATAAACATACATACCATAGTCATGTAAAAGAAAATAAAAGTATGCCAAATTCATATTAATTGCAATGATTAATCATGAACCCAGAGAAATATAATTAAACATATTTCCTTCGTTTTAGTAGAATGGCAGAACTGTAATGTTACATGAACTAGTGGATATGACTATTACAAAGGGAGGCCAATGACTATGTCTATGTGCATAAGATTTAGAAAGGATTATGGTATAAAAAGCAATAAGCATCAATAAAACTTTTTTAATGACTATTTAACTGCATAATTTGAGTTCCCTAGTTTGCTGCCAAGAGCAACTGCTCCCTGGTTAAAAGGAAAACTGTAAATAAGCCATGACTCTATAATTACACTGATAAATTTTAACTTCTCATTTTAGTAATAAGTTACTTTCCAAAGCACTTTCAAATATGTCATTTGGTTTTTTATCATTAATCTTCATTTTATAGATGAGGAAATTAATATAAAGATTGAACAACTTTTGAAGGTTACACAGCAAGTCAGAAGTAGTGATGAGAGTACTCAAGGCTTGTGGAAAGGCAGCATGATATATAGGATAATATGCTGAACTCAGTCAAAAATGGATCAATTTAGTAACATGCCTTCCTTAGTCCCAGGAACATACAAATATAAATATAAGTCACTGTCTTCAATAATGTTACATTTTAACTAAGGCAGGAGTTATTAACCTGAAGTTCACGAACTCCTAGTCTGGAGTCTATGGAGAGATTTTAGGAGAATATATAGGAATATTTTGGGTAGAAAATTCATATATATTCATCTTTGTGCTCTCCAAATTAAAAAAAAAAAAAAGCTTTTGGGACAACATTCTAAAAGATGTGCAAGATATTTTCCTACTCTATTTCTTTTTTTAAATAAAATTTTATTGAAATATTTTCCATCTTTTACAGTGACAAAATTTCTCCCAGCATCCTTCCTTTCCTTCCCTCCAAAACAACCATCATATATAATATTTTCAGAGAGATAAAAAGAGGAAAAGAAAAATTAACAAACTGATCATATAGAATGAAAAGGTCTGAAAACATATTCATTCTTCCATACCAATGGACCTTTAACCTCAGCAAAAGAGTAAGGTAGAGCTATTCTCCTATCTCTTCTTGGGGCCAAGCTGTTTCTAATCCTGCAATGTTTAATTTCAACTGTTTTGTAGTTGCTTTTTGCATTTATGTTGTTACAGTCATTTTGTTTATTACTTTCTCAGTTCTACTTAATTCACTTTTGATCTGTTCGTGAAAGTCTTTTCAGGCTTCTCTGTATTCATATTTTTCATCTCTTGCAACACAGTAATATTCTATTACATTCATTGCCACAATTTTGTCATTCCCCAAGTGATACACATCTTCTTTATTGCCAGAACCCTGCTACCACATAAAGTGCCACTATAAATATTTTGGTTTATGTAGGCTTGTTCTACTTCCAAAATGCTAAGAAGACTACTTCAGGCCCCGAGAATAATTTTGGGCACAAGAAAGTGGTTCTACAAAGAGAATTTACCTTGAACAGGCATGTTATAATGCCTTTAGCTTCTTCTCTAAGAGGAAGGAACTCTCTATTTCGATGATCTTTCAGGGACTTTCCAAATCTAAAATTCTACCTATCTACTTTGTTCTATTTTAAATCCCTAAGAGCTCAAAGTGTGAAGACAGTCCTGCATTTTTTCTTTTTGATTTTATTTTATGGGCACAGTGGTATCACCAAAAGGGACAGTCTCCTGTGTAAATTATATAAGCAACTATCCTGAACAAAAGGATGGCAGTTGGGATGGGTCTATTGATGATTTAAATACTGATGGATAACACCATGATGGAATATCTGAGGGAATGAAAAAAACAGCTTAGTTAATTTGCCTTTTACCCTATGTATAAACTTCTTCTTGGACTTAAAAATAAAGTTATTTTATGTTTACTAAACATTTACTTAGAAATCTGATAGTATACTTAGAATAAACAGATAATGCAAAGTAGAATTTAGATTTCTTCCTCTTAACCAGAAGAACACTGAAACTATTTCCCATAAACCATTTTTCAGAAGAGAGTATAAAACAGAAGGGAAAAGTCTTTACTTCTAAGTATAATAATGTAATAAGGACTTACAGTATACAGAGATGAAATGGAAATACAATGGAGTATACATACAAAATCACATCCAAGTATGCCATTGATTTTGAAAAAATAGCAATTTCAGTTTTTCACACATTATTAAATGATCAAGTATAACTAGACGCATCTCCTATTCAGGCCCCAACTCTCCTCCCAATAGTTTAGAAAACTTTTTCACCAATCCCAGAGGTTGCTAGCATACAATCCTAATTCACAATAATTTGCTGTCCTGCTTTTGCCATGTGTTAATAATACTACTAAGTAGGGACAAATATCTAGTTCTATGAAATAGTGGGAGCCAAAATTAATATGGAATCTGCTGGACACCCATGTCACAGCTAGGAACTAAATGTTTCTACAGTATTGTTCAATGTTATCAAAAGCGATCATAATTATGCAGCAAAATAACTGTATGTATATGTGTATATATATGCATATATATATATATATAATTCAATATATACTTTAACATATTTAACATGTATTGATCTACCTGCCATGGGGGGAGGGGGAAGGAGGAAAAAAATTGAAACAAAAGGTTTTGCAATTGTCAATGCTGAAAAATTACCTATGCATATATCTTGTAAATAAAAAGCTATAATAAAATTTTTTTAAAAATTATCATAATTGTTGAGAGTCAAGGGAATCTCGAAACATAATGTCAACATGTGTTTGTCCAAAGTAAAAACTTATTTTAAAAAAAAGAGCTCCTAGGCTCTTTTTTTGTGGTGTAAAGAACTGAAAAGTAAGTAAATGTCCATCAACTGGGGAATAAATGAATTATGGTATATGAGAATAATGGAATATATATCATGTATATATAAAATGATGAACGAGCTGATTTTAAAAAGGCCTGGAAAGATTTACACCAACTGATGTGAGAAAAAAAGTAGAACCAGGAATACAATGTACATAGTAATAGCAAGATTGTGCAAAGACTTGGTTCTTCTCAGCAGTTCAGTGATCCAAGGCAGTCCCAATAAATTTTGGATACAAAATGCAATCTGCATCCAGAGAGAGAACACTATGGAGAATGAGTGTAACTCATCACATGCTATGTTCACTTTTCTTTCTTTCTTTTTTCTTGTTTTTTTTCCCCTCTAGTGGTTTTTCCCTTTTATTGTAACTTTTCTCTCCCAATGTGATTCATAAAGAAATGTGTATTTTAAAATTAATTAAGGTACATGTATAACCAGAAAAAAAACAATAAAGGAAATTAGGAATAACAAAACATTTTAATAACTAAAGCCTCTTGCTAGTTTTTGGTAATTAAAGAAAAATATAAGATTATTTATAAGTAAATATAACTTCTGAGATTATTTCTGAGAAATTTCCACCAATAATACTAAATATTGTGACTCATAAAATAAAATAATTAAACAGTTTGAAGCATGGTTAAGAGTATTATCCTCCAAATCAGGAAGATCCGTTTTCAAATCTCAACATTCACAGTCACTGTATAAAGCAGAACAAATCATTTAATCTCTTGAATTCCCCAGGCAACTCTTTAAAACAATTAACTACAGAACAGCTGGCAATCTGTATTAGTAGATGGGAGTTTCCTCACCAAGAGTTCCCCCTCCTATCTCTATAAAATTCTAGATCCAGAAAAAAAAATTCTGAAAAACACTCTGAAAATAGTACCCCTCTTTAACAATATGGGCATAAATAATGGCAAATAATTTGTTATTATTATTATTGATGCTACAACAACTACTACAACAATAACAAATAATTTAACTCCTCCCATACCCATTCATTTCAGGTCCAATCTTTATAGGCTCGTTGAGTTTTATTCCCTTCTGATCTTTCATTGAGATATTCAAAAGCAATTTCTAAATCAATGACCTGAAAGATAAAGTGAAAGGACTTCTGTATGGAAGGCCAAAATTGATTGTTTATTTATCTAGGTCCAAATTTCCCCATTCCACTGACTAGAAATCTGCTAATAAAATGGTGAAGGACTTTCATAAGACACCAAAAATGAAAGTGACTCCCCATCTATGACTTAATCTTTCAGCTTTACCAATACTTTAAATTCTGGTGTCTGGACTTTACTTAAATAGTAAACTGAATAGGCACAATACTCAGTTTTAGTGAACATAGCTAACTATAGCATTTTTGCTTCCCAACATGCATATTCTGCATTCCCTTATATAGGGAGAACTAACAAAGGTTCTGGCTATTATTGTTGTCTAACTATAAGCATTCATTCAACTAATGTTTAATAAGAGGCTTTTTATTAAATGCAGGGTCTTGTCTAAGGCCCTGGAGGACAGACAAAGTTTAGATAAAATAAGCTCTTCACCCTCAGGACACTTGTAAGTTTTTCATAACACCTTTACATAATATAAAACACACTCAACTTTCCCAAAAACAAAAATCATGGCCTAAAGTGCTGACAGTTTCATATTCCTATTTTTTAATAGGAAGGAAGATTAGTAGAATTCTAAAATTCCAGATCACAGTTCTCTGAAGGGCATTTTAGATAAATACACTCATCAAGGGTCTGGAAGAACATTTCCCTTAGGATGAAGAGTTGGCTCTGGGACTAAGACCCTGGGATATTTCCTTTTTTTTTTGCTTTTCCTTTTCCTTTTTTTTTTTTTTTTTAAACTAAGACTTGCCAGAACTAGAACAGAGACTCCTCAGATTTCCCACCCACCAAGAGGCAAAAAAAAAAAAAACACTTTGGAAAAATGAATCTTTCCTGCTCTACTGGGAAGAGATGATCAACACAGGACAAAAAAGCTGCTCGTTTCCCTGAAAAGGAGCAAAAGGCATCTCAAGCCACCCCTATGTTTTTTACTGAGCTTTTAAAAAAACTATTACTGCCCAAGTCATCTAGCAAAACCTTTCTTTAGATGCAAAAAATTAACTTAAGTATTTTTAAAGGAGAGGCTGCTAGGTAGTAGTACAATAGACAAAGTACCAGCCCTGGAGTCAGAGGGACCCGAGTTCAAAATCAGATTCAAATATTTACTATCTGTGTTATCCTGGTCAAATCACTAAATCCCAGTTGCCACCAAAACAATAATAATAATATTCCTAAAAGGAACTAAAAACCACTGAAAACGATTTAGAATTCCCTCCAAAGTTATGGGATTCTTTTCAATCTAGCTGGAAGAAATGTGTCAGTTAGCAATAAACTATGTTATACTATGCAGTCAGTGCTGTTTCTCCAGAATTGTATGGTTAGAAAATTTAGACCAAGATCTAACAGATTAGAACTAGCAGAATATAAATTCCTGGAGGTCAGAATTTTTTTTTTTTTTTTTTTTTTTTGCCAGTGCCAAATATGCTGCTTTGCACGAAGTGAACAAAAAAAAAAGGACAGGGCAAAACTTAGCAGCCAATAAAAGAAATTGCATTAGTTTAACAATAGGTTAACAAGCATCAGCAACAAGATTATCCTAAACTAATCACCAACAAAGAGAAAGAAATTCAATTTTAATAAGTTTCACCTGATCAACTGCAGTAGATTTGGCTCTCTTCTACAATGAGGTGATTCAGGCCAATTCCAATATACTTGTGATGGAGAGCTACCTACATCTAGTAAGAGGAGTATGGGGACTGAATGTAGATCACAACGTAGTATTTTCACCTTTTTTTGTTGTTATTTGCTTGCTTTTCTTTCTCTCTTTTTTTCTTGTGCAACATGATAGATGTGGAAATATGTTTGGAAGAATTGCACAAATTGAACCTATATTGGATTACTTGCTGTCTAGGAAAGGGGGGGAGAAGAAAGGGAGAAAAACTTGGAGCACAAGGTTTTGCAAGAGTGATGGAAAACTACCTTTGTATGTATTTTGAAATTAAAAACTTATTATTAAAAGTTTTTAAAAAGAGAATTTAAAAAAAATTTCACCATACTAGGAAATCTCTAAAATTTATTTATCTATAATATAAGTATATAGAAAGGAAAAGGAAAAATTTCAATTAACAAGAATTTATTAGGCACTTACTACATGCCTTATGTTTGTATGAGTTATACTCTATACTCTAAAGTAGGCATTGGGGATACAAATACAGGGATGGTAAAACAGTACGTGCCTTCAAGGAACTTACAATCTCCTGAAATATTTGGATTTAGTGGGAAAATACATGTGTATATATGTAAATTCAATTGAATCAAAAGTAACTGGATCTTTTAAAAAATTTTTTTAAATTTTATTATAGCTTTTTATTTACAAAACATATGCATAGGTAATTTTTCAACACTGACTCTTGGAAAAACCTTCTATTCCAAATTTCCCTCCCCTTCTCCCAACTCCCCTCCCTTAGATGGCAGGTAGTCTAATACATGTTAAATATGTTAAAATATATGTTAAATCCAATATATGTATAAATATTTATACAGTAACTGGATCTTAAAGTTAATTTAAAAAAAAGGAGCTAGGTAACTGACAACATAGAAATTTTCAGTGAAAAAATTATTTAACCAGCTGCATAGATAGTAACTGTTTCTTAGAGGAAAAAAAAGTCTTCACTTATGGAATGGCTAAATATAAGATTTCTGAATGGCTTTTTGGGGGAAGTTTTGTTTTTTAAGAAATTCAAAAGCACGAAAGATTTCTTTCTTTATTCTATTTTAGCGTTTTTCTTCACTGGGGCACCAGGAAAACTGAATTTGAATTCAGAGATCAATTCATAGACAACATTCTGGCTCTCACTTCTATGATGTCTTTTAGTTCCCTATAAAAAAAGAGCTCAGGTACTACCTCCTACTGAATCCTTTCCTGAGCCTCCTCTATTATTAACATTCTCTCCCTTCTGAAATTACAAGTATTTACTTGTGCACACATTGCAACCCCCAAGAGAATGTAAACTATTTGAGGAAAACTTGTTCATTTTTGTTCGTTTATCATCAGTAACTACCTTAGTGTCTTGCATGTACTAAGGGCTGAAAAAAAGTTTGTTGAATTAAAATGAATGAATTGCTGTCACTTCATTATAAACTTATAACATCCAGATATCCTATTCTACAAAATACATTAGGAAGGCAACACTGAGTACAAAAGGAAAACAGGTAATTATGGCAGCAACTGCTAGATGCAAATCCCTTTAAGCAGAAGAAAAAATTTCTCTAACATTTTTATTTCTCCCATAGATGTCAATGTCTGTAATGCCTATAATGAGGAAAATCAGTCCTTTTCCTCTTCTTCATTCCAATTCACTCCATTACATACACTGATATAATGTACTTCTCCTAATTTAAATCTATTTATATTTATATTTATTTATATATTTATATTTGTTTATATATTTATTTATTTATCTATTTATTTATTTATTTATAATATAAATATATATTTATATTATATTATTTATATTTATATAAAGTTTCTTTAAACATGAGTATAACTCATACAAACATAAATCAGCAGACTTAATGATTTTGGTAGCCCTAATCTATAAATACATGGCATGAAATTAACAAGATGAAAAAAACACTTACATTGATTCCAACTTGATTACTTGAATACTTGATTCCAACATGAATTGTCCCATTGTTTGTATTTGCACTATCAGTGCTTAAGACAATGCCTGCTGCATAGCAAGCACTTAATAAAAGAAAAAATTTTCATTCATTCAGCTTTCTGCCACAAGGAAGAACCACAACTGGAAAACATTTCATCACAGGTTCATTTTTTACTAGTCTTTTTTTCTTGGATTGTCATGTACTTTTGGAAGCACATTTTGTCTTTGGGGAAAAGGGGAGGGGACAGCCAAGATTCCTGACTAGGTCAGAACACATAAGATAAATACACAGTCACTATCAAGAGAAAATCAGAAAAGGAAACCAATAAAGGAATGCCATCAAAGAAAAGGAAAATTTGAAGAGACAGAGTTATTTACAACTACTTAGATTTTTAGTAAAGAAAAAAAGAAAAACATTCTATTCTAATACACTAAACATCTTGGAACTCTGGTAACTGCTGCAAAAAATCATCAAAACAACTGTTGCAGAGGATGTTCCAACTACCAAGATACACTTTAACAGGAAGACAGATCCTGTAAACAAGAGTGACTTGAATAAAAGAGTTGTGAAAATGGATCTATAACACAGTAGGAATGACTAAGAACTAGCTAATCAGTTCATTTGGTTTCAATAGTGAAAGAACACTATTCTTCACCAAGAATGGCTAATAAATCTTTAAGATATCAAAATAGTACAAATTAGCAGGGTAAATAAGATAAGCAATACCTATAAAGAAGTTAGAAAGATAATTATAATAATGGCTGTCATTTATATATATGCTTTAAAGTTTGCAAATCACTTTACAAATACTGTTTCATCTGATCAACACAATCCTGGGAGGTAATTGCTATTATCTTTCTCTACTGCATAGACAAAGAAATAGAGGGAGACAGAGATTATGTGACTTACCCACTCACACAGCTATTAAGTATTTGAAGTTGGATTCAAACTGGGTTCAGGTCCAGCATTCTACCTAGCTGACAATTTATGAAAGAAAATAGACAAAATTCTCATACAAAGATAAAGGGAATTGAAGCCATTAGGAAAGAGGTATGAAAAAAGTTAAAGATCATAAAAACTCAACTAATACTAGATTACCCTTAAGAGATATTTTAAAAGTAAATATGAAAAGCACAGTATCTTTTTGTAGCATCGCTTGCCTTATTCAGAGAACAGATCATATCTCATGTGCAAAATTTAAGCCTCCTTCCTGCTGAAATGAAATCATAGTAGTGGCATAAACCAAGTGGCAGCACAAGGAAAAAAAAAATTATTTGGGAAAAGAACACATTCCCAAAGTCCATCTGTGTTACTGTACTATTAACTCGGACCATATATTTGCTATTTCTTTAGTACAAAATGGAAACTCAGAAAAACAATAACAGTTTTTTTTTTTAAAAAGAAACTATTCTACTGACTTTCTGAAGACCAAAGAACATATATAGTTAATACATATAAAGCCATACCAAGCAATGGTATCATTATTCCAAGGGAACAGCTTCTCTTCCATGCTACGATACCAGTCAACCAAGAAAGCTAATTTAAAGTCAAGTGTTCAACCTTTTGGGAGGTAATGAGAATAGAATACACTAAGAAATGTACATAGATGATGTACAAGAGATATTAATAAAAAGTTTTTAAAGGTCTATTAATATAATAAACATTTTACCTCTTTAAAAAATTCAAGTATCTATTCCTAAAACTTACTTTCTTTTGTAGGTTAATAAAAGAAAGGATGAGCCTGGATCTAACACTATGTTCCAGAGGAAGAAAAAAAAAACGGTTAAAATGCTTCACAGTCTTACTCTCTACATCTCATCATCTCTAGACCCTTTGTACATTCAACAATGTACAACACCAAGTAAAACAATTAAAGAGCCATATGATTCTCAAGAGTTAAATCAGACCTAACGGTTCAAAATCATCCTGCAATTGTGAAAAATCCAAAGTATTAAGAAAATAATAAACTGTTAGTAAAATAATTGAAATATATATAAAAAATTAACAAGAAGCCTCAGGGACAGTTCCTTTCAGCCAGCAGATTCTCTGCCATCAGCTCCTGTTCCACCCTCAGCTGACATTTTGGCATAGCTTTTCCACCTGAGCAGAAAGAAGCTGACAGAAGTAGAAGTCAGGGGAAGAAGTCATCACCTTTAAATTCCATCTATCTTTAGCACCTCCACATGGTCTACCCACTCTTCCCACACTTATTAAGTTCGTTGCATTTTAAAAGAATATCAACAAACCATGAGCAATTTTAGCAATGATGAATTTGACTTTAATTCCCTTGATAAAAGCTTTGCTACTAAAGATATTCTAAAGTCTTTTTATAAAAATGTTTTCCATCTTTGAGACACCACCTCACACCTCTCAGACTGGCTAAAATGAGAGGAAAAGATAATGATAAATGTTAGAAGGATGTGGCAAAACTGGGACACTAATTCATTGTTGGTAGAATTGTGAAATGATCTTGGTATTATGCCCAAAGGACTATAAAGCTTTGATCCATAAGTCTCACTACTGGTTCTGTATCCCAAGAGATCATAAAAGAGGAAAAAGGACCCACTTGTGCAAAAATGTTTGTGGTAGCTCTTTTTGTAGTGGCAAGAAACTGGAAATTAAGTGGATGTCCATCAGTTGGGGAATGGCTGAATAAGTAATGGTATATAAATGTAACGGAATATTATTGTTCTATAAAAAATGATGAGCAGGCTGATGATTTCAGAAGAACCTGGAAAGACTTACATGAGCTAACACTTAATAAAGTGAGTAGATTAAGGAAAACATTGTACAAAGTACCAAAAAGATTATGTGATAATTAATTGTGATGGGCTTGGCTTTTCTTAATAATGTGGTGATTCAAGGCAATTCCAATAGACCTAGGATAGAAAATGAACATCCAAAGCCAGAGCCAGAGAGAAAACTATTGAGAGTGAATGTGGATCAAAGCACAATATTCTCACCTTTTATTTGTTGGGTTTTTTGGTTTTTTTTTTGCAATGTTTTCCCTTTTGGTCTGATTTTTCTTATACAACATTTCAGGTATGCAAATATGCTTAAAAGAATTGAACATACTTAACCTACATCATATTGCCTGCTGTCTTGGAGAGGGAGGAGCTTTGTTAAGGGAGGAAAGGAGAAAAATCTGGAACACAAAGTCTTACAAAAATGAATGGTGAAAACTATCTTTACATACATTTGGAAAAATAAAATACTATTTTCAATAGTATCACATTACATCCAAGTGGAAAAAAACATGTCTTCTATGTTGCTGACCGGGAATTTGTTTTGTTTGATTATGCATATTTATTACAAGGATTTTGTTTTTCTTTATTTTTTCCAATGAGGAATTAATATGGAAAGGAAAAAAACAGATTTTTGTTTAATGAAAATATTAAATTTTTTAAAGGCTAAGAAAAATATGATATAAAGCTCCTCCTCAAGTAACTCACTTTTAAGCTGCTAAATGCAATAACAATAGAACTATACTGAAGATACTTGCTATCATAACAGCAAAATTTTATTATGATAAGACTGAAAAGACAATTGCCACAGGGTCTAGAGATGTCTCTAGAGAAGATAAGCAATGCTAATCCATACTATCAAGTACAAAAATTTAAGTATGCTGCCAACAATGGATTACAAATAATGACTTTTAAGAGTGAAATAGTTATTCAAGTTACCAGATCACATGAAAAAAGTCAAGTTGTTTTTGTGAATTGTCAATAGTTTTAAGAATTGCCACGGACAAATCCAAAGTTAACCATAATCAAAATTTTTACTAGGTGATTTAGTTATTTTGCCATTGTCAAAACTAGTATGTTAAAAATGACAAAAGCCTGAATGGGATATAGAAAAATAGGTACATAAATTAATTGTTTGATGGAAGAATTGTGAACTGGTCCAACCATTCTGGAGTACAATTCGGAACTACTCTCCAAAGCACTCTAAAACCATATTATTTTTTGACCCAGAAATACCACAATTATGTCTGTTGTCCAAAGAGACCAAAAGAAAAGGAAATGGACCCATATATATATATAAAATATTTATAGCAGCCCTTTCAGTGATGGCAAAGAATTGGAAAATCAGGGAACCCCTATCAGTTAGGGAATATCTGAAAAGTTGTGATACAGGATTGTGACGGAATACTAATTGGGCTCCAAGAAATCATATGGGGGATGGTTTCAGAAAAACCTGTGAAAACTTGTATGAATTGATAGAAAGTAAAGTGAGCAGAATCAGGAAAATGTTGTATAGAATAACAGTAATGCTATAATAAAAATCGACTGTAAAAAACTTAGCAACTTTAATCAATACAATGATCTACAACAATTCCAAAGGACTCAGGATGAAAAATGCTATACATCACCAGAGAGAGAGCTGGTGAACTCTAAATACAGATGGAAGCATTTTAAAATTTTCTTTATTTTTCTTGGAGGAAGGGTGTGTGTGTGTATGTATGTATGTATATGTGTGTGTATTTGCAACATGACTAATATGTATATGCATTGCATGATTTCGCAGGTGGAATTGATGTTGCTTGCCTTCTCAGGGAGTAGTGAAAAGGTAGGAAGAAAGAAGAATATTTGGAACACAAAAAAATTAATAATTTTAAACATAATTTCAAAAATTATGAAATATTTACTAAAATAAATAAAAATATTTTTAAAAATAATTGTTTTGCATGACCACATATATAATGCTATCACTTGCCTTCTCAGTTGGTAGAGAAGAGACTTGTAGGAAAGAGAATTTGGAACTCAAAATTTTAAACTGAATGTTAAGACAAACAAAACCAAAAAACTAGTACAATGTCCCTATATTGGACTAAAAAAATCTTAATACTGATGTTTTTGAGTTGGGATCTATGTGAGAAGTATCTATACTGAATTGAAGGCCTTCATCCAAGAAGCTTCTAATGCCCAATATATTTTTTCCTAGGGGGCTGACACTAGTTTCAATGTGTTATCTGCTTTATAATAATGCTGGCTATACTAGTTCTAAAGAGATTAATCATAAATTTGAAGAAATAAAACATGTAATCAACACAAAATTGGGCAAGCATTCTTCTGATTCCTGGAGTGAAAGATCATAGCTTAATCAGGCAGACACTCTTGCAGTTAATATTATCTGATCTAACAGCAAAGGAGAAAATGACATGACATCCCTGAAAAAGATGATGGAGAAGTCAAGGGTTTCCAAAACCTATGTGGAGATGAATAAGATTATCTCCTAGGTGACAGGTGAGATCATTGATACCATCCCCTACTGGGACTTTGTAAACACGTTGCTTAGGAAATGTTCTGCTATGCTCAAGCTAGTTATGAAGTTTGAAGGAAAAGCCAATGAGAGTGTCTCCAAGTCTGTTGTTGGCCCCCATCCTGCAAGAAACACTGCCAGCCCTGAGAGTCCCTAACCTGCCTACCTGATTCCCCTGCCAGCACTCTACTGGGTTTCTTGTATCTCCACGTGACTTCCTTCTTTGTTCCTTATTGCAGTTTTGTTTTTTGTTTGTTCATTGTTAGTTTGTTATTCTTTTAGTTTTTATAATGGAAAATTTCAGTGATATTCAAAAAACACAAACTAAGTGATTTAGGAATGGGAAGTACCCAATGGCTTTGGTATCCTATCTTCCTTTGCAGAAGAGCCCATCCAAATGAAGATGAATATCGGGGCATCACTGATGTCTAAATAAAAACTGCCCATCCTTAGTGACAAGTATTTCCTTTCTTCCATGAGATCTCTGAGCAAACATTAGATGTACTCCAAATCCCACAGTGAGAATATAACACTTAGATTCAATACCTGCTCTTTCCATTTTTGCCAGTAACTAATGGAGTGAATCTGAGACCAATTTTCACTCTATACTTGTCTTTTGATGTCAGTATCTGACATCAAGCTATTGCTCTCTAATGGCGCATCTTTTCTCTAGACAGCATGCTGGAAGCTATGGAGCAGAGGCAAAATACCTGACCATGACTAAAGGTTTTACCTTCAGATCTATGTTTCCAATTTCCCCCATACATACCAATATCTCTATTACTCTGATAGTTCTAAGTCTCCACTTGAGCCATCATGAGCAAAAAGTCCTGAAGGCATTAAAAAACCAACCTCTGGGATTTAGAAGAGAGAAAAGTAAGGGAAAAAAAGCTAGAGTTAAGTCAACACAGTATAATTAACCAGAAAATTATTCTTTTGGATCTTATACTCTGGATGTGACCACACCTATAACAAAGAGGCCAGTAATAATTCTGAGTGGAAAAGAAAGCTGGTGCCTGAATAGCTAGGAAATTAATGTAGTTATTGGACAAAACTGGCTGTTTGTTTCTCCCAGGGAATAAAAGAGGGCATAAGGGGCTCATGAAAAGGTCTTTTTCAGATCAAGATCTGGGCTTCTTTCAATGGTTTTTATAGCTTTTTATAACCCCAACTGGGATAGTTCCTCCCCCCCCCACCCTTTCCCAAGGAATAAGAGCAAGTGATTGTCCACAAGATCTAGGGAAAGTAGTTATCATTATTCTTTGAAAGAGGAGTCCTCTAGCAAAGAACATCAAATCTTTCTCCACTGGTCTTTAGAATCGGCATAGAGCTATATCTGGGAAGAGGGATAGTCTGAATGGATGTGGGAAGTTTCTCCTTGCCTCCAGAGCTCCCATGCTATGGCTTTCATAACCTGAATCATTCTCTGGAAAGCCCAAAAAGGATCATCTTAATTTGGAAAGGCCCAAATGCAATCATCTTACAACTCAATCAACTTCCCCTAAGGGCTTAGGCTCTTTCCTGCACACAAAAAGAAGAGTTCATTAGAGAAGCCAAGTTAAATGGGGAGGGGTGGGAGCCAGAGAAAGGGTTCATTTTTATAAATTGGAAATAAAATGGGAAAAAATTTTTAAAAGAGCAAAAGAAAGGAAAGAAGGAAGAAAGGTAGGGAGAAAATGAGAAGGAAGGAAAAAGTAAAATTAAAAAAAGAAAACAAAATGGTACATACAAGAACACTAAGGGTTCCAAGAAAGAAAAGAGATAACTGTGGATTGGAGTAGTTGGGAAAAATCACACAGAACATAAAATCTCTGACATATGAGGAAAAAGACATTTCTTGGAAAACAAATATCAATAAAGCATTATCATTAGATTACATTAGATTAGTCACTCAACAAGCATTTATTAAAGTCTTACTATATGCCAGGTACTGGGATAAAATAAAAATGGTCTTTATCTTTAAGGGACTTATATTCTAATGGGGAAAGCAGCATATATAAATCAAAATATGTAAGCTAAATATAACACAAATGTAAGGCAATTTTATGGAGCAAATGGTACCGGCAGATGGAGATGGCCTGGTAAAGGCCTCTTGGAATAAATGGCACTTGAGATTCAAAGGAATTTAGGTATTCTAAGAGTCTGTGATTGGGAGAAAGAACATGTCAAACATAGGAGATGGACACAGAGAGTGCTATGTAAGAGAAAAAACAAGTAGGTCAGTATGGCTGGATCACTAAGTGCATGAGAGAGAAGAGAATATAAGAAACTTGAAAAGCTAGGTAGGGGTCAAATTGTGACAAACTTTAATTGTCAAAGAACTCTAAATTTGGTCCTGAAGGTTATAGGGAATCACTGGACTTTATTGAGGGAAACTGAGGTGATTATGGACAGAACTAAGATTTAAGAAAATCACTCTGACAACTGAGAGAAGAGAATTTACAAGAAGATTAGTCTATTGTAATAGTGCATGTAAGTAATGAGAAGACAGGGTTGTGGCTCTTAGGAGAGAAAAGAGAACATAAAAAGAGAGATTTTATAAAGGAAGAATAAACTAGATTTGGTAATTGAGTGTCTATGTAGGTTAAGTGAAAGAAGGGAATTAAGGTCAGAAATGAGAACCTGGGTGATTGGAAGTTCAGGAAATTGAAGGTTTGAAAAAAAAGAAAACATGGAATTCTGTTATTCTAGACATACTGAGTTTGAGAAGCTAATGGGACCTCAAGTTCAAAATGTTCAGCAGGTAGTTAATGATACAGAACTGAAGCAAAAGGAAGAAAAAGGCTGGATAAACAAGGGAATCACCTGCAGAGATGACAACTGGACCAAAGTAATAAGAGCCCCAAGTGAAAGAGTGTCAAGAGAAAATGGTCCATCAGGACAGATCCTTAAGTAATACTTACAGTCACTGAGTTTGATATAGATGGAGATCTGAGAGACTAAAGAGGAAAGAATCAGATAGGTAGAACAACTGAGAGCTGACTCAAGGAAAACTCAGAAAGGAATGTGCAGGAAAAAGTGGACAATTGTGCCAAATGTTGCAGAAAGGACAAGGATTGAGAAGATGCCAATAGATTTGGCAATTAAAAAATTACTGGTATTTCTGGTCAAAATGGATGCCTGAATGGAAACAGTGTAGCTCCTATATATCTATGTTAACAAACAACTAAAAATCCCTCCAGGCCAAATAATGATCAAAAAACTCAGTTTAAAAATTCAGGTAAAGACAGAGAAGCTTCTGAAAGAATCATCATCGTAAGATAACCCCAAATTCAATTTAAACTGTTAGTAGTTGGTGGTATAGGAAGTACTAGAAAAATCACATTTGTAAAAAATGTGACTCTCTTGACTGGTGAATTTAAGTCATGGATAATTGTTTTGGGAAATCAAGATCTATCCTCTTCCATACCATTCTAATGAAGGTTTTATTAAATTCAACATATAAGATAGAACTGGCCAACAGAAATTTGGTGATTTGAGAGATTATTATTACATACAAATTCAATGTGCCATTATATCTGATGTTAAAACAGAAGAATTTACAAGAATTCATCTAAGTAGCTTAAAAAGTTAATACAAGTATGTAAAAATATCCCTAGAGAAATCCACTGGAAGAATTTCTAGTACTGACATTTCATGAAAAGTATTCCAACTTTGAAAAGCCCTTGACTAACTAGAAAATTTATCAGAGACCTAACTTGAAGTTAGTTTCTGTGCCTGGCTCTTGTACCTTTACTGAACATCATGGATCCAATACTGGCAGCACAATTATCAAAAGTTCTTAAAGACTGCGCATACAACTGCATTTCCTGATGAAGAAGCTAAGAGATAGAAGCTAGAGCCCAAAATCAGATGTCTATTTCTGTAGGTAACTATCCTAATAATGTCAGCAGCAGAGCCTGTTTGCCACTTTATTATATGGCAGAGCAAATCAGGTACTTAATATTTGGGGTCTTGAAGAGATGAATGGACTGTAGCATAAACGTTGCAGTTTTTAAAAACATATTTGGACTTGCTTATTTAACTTTGTTGGACCACAATTACATTTCCCTAGAGTTTCAAATATGAATGCTACAGTCTAAACATAGTATTCAGTAGTGAAAATTGTTTATTATTGTCATTCCTATTCCTTTTTTGGTACAGGTCATAATAAAGTTGTATTTCAAATACCCAAATGTCCTAACTTTCCCCAGTCAAAGGACTAATAGGAGTATGTTAGAAATTATTCACAGGTACTACTAGTTTCCCACATCAGACTAGTAGTTCGTTCCTATTTTATGGATTGGAGTAAAACCTCAATATCTTTCAAGTTTTACCACTGCACATCTGAATCAAACTTAAAGGATACTTAGGCATTTTGGGGTGACTGTTTTCTCTTCTAATTTAATTTTATTAGGAGTTTGTTCACTGTAGTTTCATTACATATTAAATATGAATTTTTTGGTTTGTTATCTTTGTAACTTTCAAAGGATTTAATGGATATAATCCAGTGACTTACCATTTATCATCATAATTCCTTCAGATTTCATTTTAATATTTTGAATAGAGAAACTAAAGTCCCAAAGTCATTTAGCCATTTAGAGTATTTCTGACTCTGATTCTCTATTCCAGTTACTCTGATGCTTTTGGATTATTCCTAGCTTTGCCTGTTGTTTTTTACCCTATAAACAAAGGCAGAATTGATAACTTGCTCAAGCTATCATTTTTTATATAGTAGTACCCAGAAACAATCTTATCATGTGACTTTCATTAATGGAATCTGGGTTCTCATTTTTCCATAGCTGTGCACTGCAGCTGTTTAACTGACAACATTCAGTCTAAATTATTTTGCAACATTAAGGGGAAGAGAGAATGAATAAAAATGAACTTTAGTCAAGTTTTCCTCCTTCAAACTCTTATAAAAAACTCCATTCCATCATGTTAGGATCTCTGTGGTAATCTGTGAGATCTCCGGACTCCTCAGGATAATGCTTTTAAATACATACAGTGAAATAACACAGGATTACAAAAGAAACTATGATGAAACAGAGTTACAAACATATATATATATATATATATATATATATATGTGTGTGTGTGTGTGTATGTATTTTAAATTTTACTGATACCAAATTCAAAACTACTATCCTAGAAATTGCTGTCTATTCTTCTTCAATTGAATTTTTTCCTCATAATTGATCACTGTAAGTTAAATGTTACCAAATTTGTTGTTCTTTTATATATTCAACCCTTTTATTAGGGCTCTCTCCACCACTTTCATTATTACGACAAAGCAGAACAATACCAACATTTGCTATATTACAAACATTTGGAACAGTTATTTCCATATTTCTTTTAGATGATTTAGGCTTTTTTAAAATAAATTTTATTTTATTTTCATAAATACAGTCAAGCAAAGCACTGACCATGTCTAGAAAATTATACCAGAATCTGCACCTCAAGTCTACCACTTCCCTCTTAGGAGGCATGTTTCATTATGACTCTTCTGGCACTATGTTTGGTCATTGTGTTCAACAGAATGCCCAGGCCTTTCAAGGTTGGCTATTTTGACAATATTGTTGTCAAATGATTCTTCAGATTCTGCCCACCTCATTCTGCATCAGTTCATATAAGTTGCTAGTTTTCTCTGAAACTGCCAGTTAACTCATTTCTTAAAAGCACAAGTTAGTAACTTTGGAACATAGTTCCAAACTCCCTTCAAGAATGGCTAGACCAGTTCACAACTCCAGCAAAAGTACATTACTACCTAGCTTCTTAAAACTATGGATCAAGAACCCATGAAGGGAGAGGGTCTTGTGAATGAATTTGGGGGACCCGAAATTATGATATATTATCAATAAATGTTTGATTTGTATATCTATTTATTTTATTACCCAGCTTAATGTAAAAATATCTCAGGTGAAAAGGTGTAGTGAGTGGAAGAAGTTTAATTAAGTTCCACATTACTATACCTTTTTTCCCACAGCCCCTCCAGTATGTCATTATTTTTTGCAAATCTAATGAGGGTGAGATAGAAATTTGGGTCTAATTTAATTTACAATTTTCTAATTATTTGTGATTTAGAGTGTTTATTTCACATGGCTACTGATAGCCTAGAATTCTTCTCTTAAGGACTATCTTCATATTCTTTGACCATTTATTAACTGGGAAATCATAAGTTAAACACTGGGGATACAAAAAGAGGCAAAAGACTGTACCTACACTCAATCTAATGGGAGAAAAATGCAAACAAATATATACAAAGCAAGTTATATATAGGATAAATAGGAAATAATTATCTGCAAGAAGGCACTAAAATTAGGAGGTTAAGAAATGAAATCTTGATTGGAATTTAAAGGAAGTTAGAAAGTTTAGTAGACAGAGATAATGGAGGGAGATCATGCCAGGCATAGGAGACAGATGGTAAAACATGCTGTGTAAAAAAGATATAGAGTGTCTTATTCATGGAACCAGCAAGAAGGCCCATGTCACTGGATTGAAGATTATAGGTCAGGGAGTAATATGTAAAAAAATGTTAAGACAGGTGGGAACTAGGTTATGAAGCACTTTGAATGCCTCGTTCAAATGAGCATTTTGTATTTCATTCTGGAACAACAGGAGTCATAGGAGTTTACTGAGTGGGAGATGGGGGTTAACATGATCAAACCTGAAATGCAAGAAAATCATTTTAGTGGATGAATGGAGGATGTATTAGAATGGGGAGAGACCTGAGGCAGGCAAACCTACTAGCAACCTATTATAATAAACCAGGCTTAAGATGATGAGGGCCTAAACCAGAGGGGTGGCAGTATCAGAGAAAGGGGTGTATTTGAAAGTTGGTACAAGGGTAAAATTGACAAACCTTGGCCACAGATTAGAAATGGTGAGTGAGAAATAATGAGGACTCTTAAAATGACTCCTAGGTATAAGCCTGGGAGACAAGGAAAATGGTGTTGTTCTCTACAGTAATAGGGAAGTGACTGAGAGAGGGTTTAAGGGGAAAATATTGAGTTCTGTTTTGAGTATATTGAGTTTAAGATATCTTTTGGACATCCAGTTTGAGATGTCTGAAAGGCAATCAGAAATAAGAGACTATAATGTAGGTCAATAAAGAGTTTGGAGTAGAAGGGATAAATTTTAAGAATCATCGGCATAGAGATGATAATTAAATTCATGGGAGCTGATGAGATCTTATTCTAAATATGAATCAAGTTCCCTATATATCCCCATTCATCCACTAAAATGATTTTCTTGCATTTCAGGTTTGATCATGTTAACCCCCATCTCCCACTCAGTAAACTCCTATGACTCCTGTTGTTCCAGAATGAAATACAAAATGCTCATTTGAACGAGGCATTCAAAGTGCTTCATAACCTAGTTCCCACCTGTCTTAACATTTTTTTACATATTACTCCCTGACCTATAATCTTCAATCCAGTGACATGGGCCTTCTTGCTGGTTCCATGAATAAGACACTCTATATCTTTTTTACACAGCATGTTTTACCATCTGTCTCCTATGCCTGGCATGATCTCCCTCCATTATCTCTGTCTACTAAACTTTCTAACTTTTTTTTAAATAGCTTTTTATTTACAAGATAAATGCATGGGTAATTTTTCACCATTGACAGCTGCAAAACCTTTTGTTCCAACTTTTCCCCTCCTTGCCCCCACTCCCTCCCCCAGATGGCAGGTTGATCAATACATGCTAAATATGTTAAAGTATAAGTTAAATACAGTATATGTATACATGTCCATACAGCTGTGCAAAAAGAATCGGACTTTGAAATAGTGAACAATTAGCCTGTGAAGGAAATCAAAAATGCAGGTGGACAAAATTAGAGGGATTGGGAATTCTATGTAGTGGCTCACAGTCATCACCCAGAGTTCTTTCATTGGGTGTAACTGGTTCAATTTACTACTGCTCTATTGGAACTGATTTGATTCATTCATCTCCTTGTTGAAGAGGGCCATGTCCATCAGAATTGATCATCATATAGTATTGTTATTGAAATATGTAAAGAAATGAAATCTTTTTAAGAGAAACTTTTTGCAAAGATTTCCCTCAATTTACCAGTAGACATTGTAGGCTTTAGCTAATGTTTATGTTACTACAAAAATCTGGTGTTATAATTAAATTAGCCACGAAACTAATAAAAGTTTTATCAACTGTCTGTGTGTCTGTGGAGATTGATGAGAATCACAGAGAGGTTGATATTGGTTCAATAGAAACTTTGTTTTAAAAAAAGTAAAACTCCTCCAAATATTTGTCCTAAAAAGGAAAGGGACATTGTATATGTCTCATGACTGAGTAAAGAGGTCTCTAATTTCTTTATTGCATTTTTGCTTCTAAGAAGGAATATACACAGGACATCATGGTCCCTGAAATTATCCTAGAAAAGTTGATAAGAAGCTAAGACACACAAAAATACTTGCTATTCAGAATTGCATTTAACTATCTAGAATGCTCTTAGCTTTGTCCTCAGTACATACCCCTTATCAACTAAGACATTTAGTTTACTGGAGCTTATATATACTGACCCACAAATTTCTTGTCAGCCTTCTTCATATTTATTAGTTATATAATTATGATGCACTTAGAATCACAAAATCAAAGAATTTTAAAATTGGAAGGTATCTCAATAGCCACTTAGTCTAATCCATACATAAGTAATTATGCAACTTCTACTTGAATGCCTCCAAGGAAAGAAAACCCCAAACCTTTTGAGGCAGACCATTCTACTTTTATACAATTTGAATTGTTACTAAATTTTTCCTGACATCAAGGCTAACTTTTTCTCTTTATAACTTCTACCCATAGCTTCTTGCCTTCTGGAGTCAAACAATATAAATCCAAATCTTCCTCCACGTGAAAGACCTTCAAATATCTGAACACAGCTGTTATATCCCAAGTCTCTTTTAACCAGGCTAAATATCCAGTTCCTTCAATAGATCTTCATATTATGACTCAAGGCCCTACATTATCTTACATAACTGGAGATGTCTCAGATTGCTCTCCTGTGTATCAATGTATTTCTTAAACCATGATGCCCAGAACTGAACTTTATATGTCTCACCTCCCTATTCCAAGAAGTTATGCCTCCCTTAATGTAGTCCAAGTGTCCTATCATGTTGTTCATACTGAATCTACAATCCATAAAAATCCTGAAAATTTTTTTGTTGGGATAATGTCTGTTTATGATTCCCCCAATTTTATACTTATGAAGCTGGCTTTTTAGAATCATATGCAAAACTTTACATTTATCCTACAGAATTGAATTTTATTAGATTCAGCCAACATTTTAGCCTTCAAAGATCCTTCCAGATCTGTCATCCACTCTGTTGGATTTTCCTTCCTCATTTGTGTAATTTACAAATTTGATGAGCATACCTTTTATGATCTATGTTTTTACCTAAGTCATTGATTAAAAATATGAAACAGAACAGTCACATATAGATCCTCCATAATCCACTGAAGATTTTCTGCCATTTGTACACTGAATCTTTAACAATTGTTCTTGGAATCTTTCGTTTTACTAGTTCAGAATAATTTGGATTGTATAACTGTCTAATCGATACAACTCCATCTTCTCCAGTGGAATAGGTATAAGATTCTTTATTAAAACAAAAAACTAAAATCTAGAGAAGCTATATTTACAATATTCCTCTCTTCTACTACTTCTTTAATCCTGTAAAAAGAATGATTGAATTAGTCTGACATAATCTGTTCATGCTCTTTGTAATCACCACTTTCCTCTCTACATGTTCACCAACAATCTCTTTAATTCACTGTAGGATTTTTCCAGGAATCCAAGTTAAGCTTATTGACCTATAGTTTACAGACTGTTCTTTTCCATTTTTTTTTTTTTAATGGGACAATCATTATCTTTCAGTCTTGTGGAACCTCAACCACTTTTTATTATCATTCAAATATCAAGGAAAATTAAGTTAGTAACATTTGACATTCCAAGTTTTTCCAAAACATTCCAAGTTTTAAGATCCTTGAATGTACTTCATCTGGACCAAATGATTTGTTTTCATCAGGGCTAGGCCCTCTTTTACTCATTTTGGATATCAATCCCTGTTAGTCTTTTTCCTTTTTTAATTTTGAGTAGAAAAGTCACTCCCCTTTGCAGAGAAAACAGAAACAACATAAGAATTAAACATTTCTTAATGTCAATATTGCTCATAAAACTTTAATTTTTTTTTAAATTCTGAACATAAACACCAAATAAAACAAAGATTTCCACATACAAATCAGAACTTCTAGAAAGAGGATTATACATGAAATTGCAAATCAGTTATGTACAGTTTGCTTTTCCTTTTAGATATATAATAAATATAATCAATTTAATATGAAATTTTGAAAATTCATAAAGCTTAGCTAACTTTATGTCTGTGTTTTTATCCTTCCTCCTGGTTTCTGTGATTAAAAAAAATCCTTCATTTTTTTTTTTCAAAAAGCAAAAATCTACCTTTCCTCCTTTCTACCACTCATTCCCAGTTCAGAAAGAATGAAAAACAAAATTTCTATATTAAACATGTCCAAAAAAGTATATTTCATTCTGCTCTCTGAGCCTTTTACCAAAACCTCTATCAGGATATGAATACTAGTAATGACAATAAAAATACTAACAAACATAGGCTTTAAGGTTGGCCAAGCATTTTACAAGTAGCAACTCTTTTATCTTCACAATAATCCTAAGAAGGAAGGTTATTTTTATCCCCATTTTACAGACTTGCCCAGGGCCATATAGCTGATATATGTCAGAAGCAGGATTGATACTTAGATCTTCCTGATTTCAGGGTCAACAACACTCATCCAGTCACATTTGGTCATTATAATGATTAGAGTTCTAAGTTTTTCATAGTTGCTTTTCTTAAATATAATAATATAACATAACAACATTATATGGAAAAACAAAAACTTTCAAAATCTTAAGAACTCGAACCACTGCAATGAACCACTGTGATTCCAGAGGACTGATGGTGAAACAGAGTTGATTGACCCAAAAAGGAGATTTGTATTTTGACCAATAGATAACAATTTTCAACCTTTGTTCTATAATAGCTACTTGGTTGATTTTATCAGGTCTCACCATTTCAATGATCAATAGAGATTATTCTCAGATCTACTTGTCCAGCCCTTTTAGATATACCAAACTGAATGATCCATAGGCATCTTAAACTCAACAATTCCAAAGCTGAAATTCATTAGCTTTATCTCTTTTTCCGTAACTTCCTTATTCCTGCAGGAGAATACAATAATCACCCACACTCACAACTACAACCCGATGTCATATATTCTCTTTCTTGCTCTTTCTCTCTTCCTATAATCATTCAGGGGGTCAAGTCATGTTGTTTCTACCTTATTAAGAACTTTCCTATACACCCTGACACTGCACCCATCCTGGTACCAAACCTTCATAACCTTCTCAACTACTGCAGTTTCCTGCTAGTCTCCTTGCCTATAATGCATCTTTCACTCAGCTGTCAAACTGACCTTAAGATGTACATCTGACCATTATTACCATCCTTATCAATAAATTGAAGTCATTACCTTAAAGATCAAAGATAAAATCTTTGGGGATTTGAAAAATCCTCCCTTTCTAGTCTTCCTACACTTTATTTCTCTCTCCCCCCCCCCCCCCCACCCTCCTTTAGGGACTCTATGATGCACTAACGTTTTCTACAACATTCTCTCACAAAAGACCCTTTATCTCCAAATCAAAAATATTTTCATTGGTTGCCTTCCATGCTTAAAACACTCTCCCCTTCCTGCTAGGTTTCCTGTCTTCTTTCAAATCTCAGCCAAAGTCCCACCTTTTTCAAGAAACCTTTTCCAGTCTACTTCAATCTACAGCTTTCTCTTTAACACTCTTCCCCAAATAGAAATTGAGGATTGCCCATCAATTAAAGAACTGCTGGACAAGCTGTGGCATATGATAATGATGGAATATTATTTTTGTGATATATGAAATGACAAGCAGGATGCTTTCAGAAAAATCTGGGAAGACTTAAATGAACTGAAGTAAAGTGAATAGTACCAGGGGAACATTATACAAAGTAACAGCAATACTTCACAACGATCAATTGTGAATGACATGATTATTCTCAGGAATACAATGATCTAAGACAATTCTGAAGGATTTATGATGAAAAATGCTATCTACCTCCAGAAGAAGAATTGATGGAGTCTCAATGCAAATTGAAACCATACTTTCTAAACTTTTTTTTATTTTTTTTGGCTTTTTTTTTTTTTTGGTCCGTGTTTTCTTTTACAACATGGCCAGTAGAAATGTTTTACATGACTACACATGTATAATCTCTTAAACTGCTTGCTTTTTCAAGGAAGGAGAAGAGAGAAGGTGAAAGAGAATTTGGAACTCAAATTTTTTTTTGAATGCTTAAAAATTTCTTACATGTACCTGTATATAATTGTATGCATATCATTTTCCCCATTAGACTGTGAGCTCCTTAAGAGCAGGAACTAATTTTTTTCCTTTTTTTTTTTTTTTTTTAAAAGTCAGGACAAAGCACAGGCATTAGATAAAATGTTAGCTGACTACTGTCATCTTCCTGAAACTCTCCACCTATGAAATAACAAGGAAAAGAACTGATTCAAGTAAGTTACCCTTTACTTTATGCCAAAACCTAGAAACAAATATTTATACCCAAGAAAGCAGATCTGAAAATATGCCCCAATGAACTTAGATGGGAAAGAAAGGGAACGAAGGCAAGCAATTATCCATATTAAACCAGGATCATCTCTTCCAAAGGGCTTCTATTCACTACCTAGAAATAGGCTAATTTTAGATGATTCTATAATAAACAAAACTGACATTATTTAGTTTCATGTCCTTGGTCAATTCATTTAAGCTTTCTCGATCTCAACTGCTCATCTATAAGATGATGAAATAAGTAAGGAACTCTAAAAGTCTTTGTCCAGTTCTCCCTTGTCCAATTCTAAGATTGCTTAATTCAAACAGACATCAAAATTTGATCCAATTTGGGTCCTACACCAGAAATCTTTGAGGATTTACTTAAGACTCAAGGATTTTTTGGAAGTAGACCAAAAGTCAGTTTCAGTCTCTGGAAAGTAAGAGGAAGGAGGAATAAATCAAATTGTCATTTGCCTCACTCAATTCTAAGCAATACACATGTTAAACATATATTGGATTATTTGCTGTCTGGGGAAAGGATGTGGGGAGAAGGAAGAGAGAACTATTTGGAACACAAAGATTTGCAAGGTGAATATTGAAAATTATCTTGCATGTATTATGAAAATAAAAAGCTATTATTAAAAAAAAGATTTTAAAAATTGTAAGCAATACTTACTTCCCTTACTAGAAAATCTTTTCAATTTCTCAAATTCTCATGCCAAAATCTAAGTCATTCAAGTTTCAGTCATTGACAATCAAATCAAGAGCTCAAAGAGCTAAAGGCAAACCTGCCACAACATGACCCATTTCATTCTCCCCAGGCAACTATTTAAGACAAGGCTAAACACTAGTGAAACAGCTTCACCGTCAGTATGACAAACACCTGATTCACCTATCAAGTAACAAAGTAAAAAAAAAAAAAATTTGGTCAGATGTGTTCATCACTAAAATTTACATAAACACAAACCAGGTAAGATTCATGGGCTTAGTATAAGAATTTTAGTCTAATAAATTTGGAACTTCTCTCATGAAGTAAATTTGTCTTGTTCTCCAAACACTGATATTTTTCATTCTCCCACACTGAAAGACTATCCCTTCAATGCTGCTGCTCTTTTCATATGAAAGCAACTTCCTTCTATTTCACAAATCATTTCTCCATCCAAAAATTCTTGGTTTTGTAGATCTCTGAAATAATAATATATACTAGGGAGAAAAACTATTATATAATAACAAATTCTGTTTCCAGTGCACTATAAATTGATGAAATAGAGGCAGACACAACACACACACACACACACGGAGAGAGAGAGAAGTTCAGGCTTCTGCCTGACAAGGTGAGGCTTTTTGCCCCCTCATATTGTAAAGGAACTAAATACAAAGCCAGCAGATACATGAATAGATTTGGGGAAAACCATCAATGGAAAAGTGATGTAAAATAAATAACCCTGTGACAGTTGTAAAAGAAAATGAAATTAATAAGTCACCGGCTACATAATCAAAGTCAGATATTTCCATATCTCTAATCCTCTCTACACTGTAATAAGTGCAGCTAGCAGTGAAGATCATTATGATCATTTAAACAGACCACAAGAGAATTATCAAGAAATTCAGTAAATCAAAACGAGACCACTCCCTCTCTAGTGAATTTAACACAAAGCCCTGGGGAATTTTATGTGATTATTTTTATTTAAACAATTTATCAACCAGGAAAAAGATTATATACAAAGAATTAAAATATACTTCATCATGATATACTGTTCCCCCCTATAAGCAAGTTTGAAATGTTTAACTTCCCAGCTTTAAAGTTTTAATGCCATCAGCAAGTGCAAAACCATTTCTGCAAAGATGGGGGTTCTTCCTTCTTTGTGGTGGTTGTTTGTTCTTGTTCTCAAAGAGGACCATGACAATAGGAAAGTCATATCATGACTTGCAAGTGAATTGGATTTAAGTGAGGCAGTGCTGTGCAAAGTTACCAGCCTCACTTTGCCCTCCAGAACCATCTGGGTCCAGAGGTAAGATATAAGTCAAAATGACGAGATGGCCCCAGATGCAGAGGGAGACCTTAGTCTTTCAAAGTTCTTTCTCAGGTCTCAGTTTGTCTGAAGTAACACCTGTTCAGTCGTTAAGGCTAGGTAAGAAATGAGGTCAAAAAATGGCCTTTCATCTAGTTAAAAAAAAATCAATCAGTATTCTCTAAAAAGCTATAGAATATGGGGCAGCTAGGTGGCGCAATGGGATAGAGCCTTGAAGTCAGGAGGACCTGAGTTCAAAATTGACCTCAGACAGTTAAAACTTTCTAGCCGTGTGACCTTGGGCAAGTCACTTAACCCCAATCACCTCAGCAATAAATAAATAAATAAAGCTATAGAATACAATCTGATCTCAGTACCTATATATGAATAATGTGAAGAGTGGGGACAAAGGCAATTTGATGTTCAGTGACAAAGTAGAATGGTCAGAAACTCTAGAATTTTTTAAAATGGAGTCTAGTTTTCTCAGATTGAAATTGTTCTCTTTTTAAACATAGGACCTACCAAGTTTTTAAGCTTTTTAAAAGTAGTGGTTTCAAGCCAGTTCTGCAGGTAAAAATATGCTAAATACTTGCCACACAAATGAGAAATTATGAAAACTCAAATTTACATTTTAATTGTACCATCTTCATTTTCAATTTATCTCATAATTTTCCTCTCAAGAGTTCATGGTAATTGATTTTTACATTCCCATTTCACAGGTAAATAGAAGGTATCACAAGAGGAAGAAATTTGTTCACAGATACACATCAACTTGTGTAGAATATAATTCAAATGCCACAAGCATGAAGGTATCAGGCCTCATTCTGTTCTAATGTAATGAGTGTTCATCAGGAAATAATGCTTTAAGAAATGCAGAGAAAAAGTCCCATAAGTGTAAAATTTTTTTTATAGAAATGCTGTTTTTGGAGCTAATAGCTCCAAAGCTATTAGTAAAGTAAAAGAATAGCTAATAAAGTAGGTGGCAAGCAACTAAAGAGTTCAACAAACTGCAGTTTATCAAGCATTAATTTAAAATAACCTGAAAAAGCTTCTTAAAAATGATACAGAATATATAAACTGAACCAAAACAATTTAAACCACAATCACAATAATTTAAAGGAAAACAACAATGAAAAATTTTAGAACTCATCCATACAATAACTAATAACTTCAGAAGACTACTTCTGGGAAGCAGTAGACTACGGGTGCAGAATGAGGCATACAAATACTGTCAGACATGATTAGTTTTGCTTCATTGTATTTTATCACAAGGGAAGAAAACAGCATTATGAAATGACAACAATGTTTGTAAAATAAGGTTTTCAATAAAAATTAATTTTTAAAGAGAGAAGCCCAAAAGCTTCAAAGAATTCATTTTAAGTGAAAGACAGAAGGAATGAAAAGAGAACTCTCTCAAATGAAAAAAATTAGATCAAGGAAAAAAGATCCTAATGAGTCACTAATTTCATCTATTAATCAAGAGACCACAATGTTAAATTGCATATCTTTGTTTTAAGTAATTATTCTTTCAAGGTCTATTTAAAACAAAAACACCATGTGATTTTTAAAAGATAAATAGTATTTAAATGCATCACCCATCAAAGAAGAAAAAAGTGAATCATGTTCTTCTACACATTGCCAAAGATGAAATATTCAGTGACCATGGTGAGGAAGAGAGGGAAATGTAGCAGTTCTATCTATAGAGCAAAAGTGAAATTTCTTTCTTAACATAATGACTGGCACTTTAGCATAAAAGATGGGAAAAGAGAATAGGAAGCCAATATTTATCAAGGGCATTTAATAAAGAAATTGATTTCGGGCAGCAAAACCCACAACTAACCCCTTTCAGGCTTAGTTGACATTTTTTCCTACTGCACATTCAGGTCATGAGAAGAGGGATTCAAGAAAAGACTAATTTTCATCACAAAATTTATTGTCTAGCAAATAGGTAGGAGATAGGTTACTGGATAAGGCAAGAATAAAATAAATCTCTTTTCCTCTCTTCTGGATAAGAGAAGAGGTAAAGATACTATAATGTCTTAGTGCATTAGTATCAATCAGACTTGCTCACTAAAAATGGTGAGCAAAAAGAAAGAAATGAGAAGTCCTCATAAAAAAAGAGACCAACAACCACTAGAGATGCAAAGATAACAAGAGTAATCCCAGTAGTTGGTGTTTATAAAGCAGAAAGGCTGTCTGGTAAAATGACTTCTTTTCTTCAAGCAACAAAAGTCTATACATCCCTCCTAAATGTATAGAGATTTAAAGAAATCTAGAGGGCAAGAGTTCTTAAGCTGGAATCCAGTGAGCCATTGGAAAGTCATTTCATGAATTTCAAGAAATCTATGAATTTGGGTGAAGAAATGACCTCTTTATTTCAATACAGTTTCCTTGATAATTCTATGTGTTTATTTTATGCATTTTAAAATATTAATCTGAGAAGGGTACATAGGCTTCACCAGATTTGCCAAAGGAGTTCATGATACCAAAAGATTAAGAACCCCTGATTTAGAGTAAAGAATTATCTCATTCTCAAGGTTTTCAGTCCCTGATGAGTAGGAAGAAAAATACTCAAATACACAAGTGGGGAATGGGGGGGAGTGGGGGGAGGGAAGAGAAAGAGAGAAGGGGGGAAAAGGGAGAGACAGAAAAAGGGGAGGGAGAAGGAGAGGGGGGGAGGGAGAGAAAGAAAAAGGGGAAGGAGAGGGAGAAAGAGAAAGGGGAGGGATAGGGAGAGAAGGAAAGAAAGGGGAGGGAGAGGGACAGAGAAAGAAAAACAGAAAGGAAGAGGGAGGGGGGAGAGACAGAGACAGACAGAGACAGAGAGAGAGACAGAGAGAGGAAAGGGAAAAGAAAAGAAAGGTGCCCAGGGGACAGAGAGAAAGAGAAGGGAAAGAAGAGAAAAGAGGAGGGAGAAAGAGGGAGAGGATAAAGGAGGAATGAGAAGAGCAGAGGAAGAGGAGAGAGAGAGAAGGGGAGGGAGAAAAGGAGGTGAGAGGGAAAAGAGGAGCGAGGCGGGCGGGGAGAAGGGGGAGAGGAGAGAGGGAGAGGGCGTGAGTGCGCTCACCAGCGGTGGGGGAGCAGACCCTCCGCCGCGAGCAGAGGGGAGCTCCCCAGCGCCGGGGCCCCTCGAGGAGGAGGAGGAGGAGGAGGAGGAGGAGGAGGGAGAGCGCTCCTCCCCAGAAGCTCACAAGAACACATGGTCCTGTCACCGGGAGCCCAGGCTCCCCGCAGCCGGAGGACGGGGGTGTGCCCCGGCAGGGCGCCCCCCGCCGCCGCCCCCCCGCCCCCCGCGCCGGCGGCCCGGGCCCCGGTACCTTCTTGACGGTGCGGGGCGCCTCGGTGACCGTGCCGTCGGGGCTGACTAGGGCCTCGCCGCCGTCGCGATGCCGCTGGTGCTGGTGATGCGGGTCGCTCCGCTTCATGGCCGACGCCTGCGGCACCTTCCCGGCGGGCGGGGCGGCGGCGGGGCTGAGAGCGGCGGGGCCGGGGGCCGGGGGGCGCTCCGCGGCCGGGGCCGGAGCCGGAGCCGGGGCCGGAGCCGGAGCCGGGGCCGAGGTTGGGGCCGGGGCCGGGGCTTCAGGGTCCCCGGCGCCCGCCGCAGGGGTCATGGCGGCCACGGCCGCCGCGCTCATCCCGAGCTGCGGTTCGGGGTCCGGGGGGCTTAGGTCCTTCAGCTCCACCTCGGGCACCTTGGTGGCAGCAGCTGCTGACACGACCTGCACAGACATCGCCGTCCCCGCTTCTCTCGCTGCTGCCGCTGCCGCTGCCGCTACCGCCGCCGCCGCCGCCGCCACTGCCGCCTCAGACTCCGGCTCCCGCTCGGCCCCGCCCCCTTCTCCTCCTCCCCTCCCCCATCCCACTCCCGGTCCTCCTCCTCCTCCGCCTCCGCCTCCCTCACTCTCCTCCCACCCCGCTCCACCCTCACCCCGGCGCCCCGCCCCCGCTGCCCGCTCGCGCGGCGCCACGGGACTTGTAGTACGCTCGCCCCGGGCTCCACGCGCCGGAGAAGGGACGGCGGGACCTCAGTCCCCGACGTGCTCTGCGCGCGCAGAGAGCCGGCTGCTCCGCAAAGCCCCACGAGAATTGTAGTTCTGCTTGGGCCGCTCCCGCGGAACTTGGCTCTTTCTCTCTGGGAGTGGCTCAGTTTGGGGTGCCGAGGGGCGGGGCGGCGGGAGGAAAGAGAATGAGGTTGGCCGGGATGCGCGGTTTGGGAGAGGAGAGGGCCTCCGGAGGAGATGCGATTTAAAGGGAAAGACCATCACCGAGCACATGCGAGGGAGAGAGGGATGATGAAGACGATGCGCCGCTGCTCCCACCGACCGGTCTCGCAGGGGGCGCGCGTTACGTTCACACGCCCCGGCCTTTAAAGGAGAGGCCGCGCTGTCGTGGGCCGGGGCCTTCAGCTGCAACTGGAACCCTGGCTCTTTATTCACAGTATTAGGCGTTGGAAGGGAATTTAGAGGTCACCTAGCCCTGCCTCCTCCATATTTATTGATGAGGAAGCTCCGGTCAGAGAACCTGTGACTTCGGCAAGGTCACCAGGGGAGCAGTGGCAGCCCTGAGATTTATGGGTCCGAGCCCCTTGCTCGTGTGGTGCGGGACTGTTTGGTGGCTCGCTGCGGGGTCCTGAAAAACCCTCCGTAATAGGGAGGCTTCGATAACTCCGGCCCTAACATCCGATGGTCTTGTCTCAGACATTTGAGAACCGCTTGCCTAACGCGAGGCATTCTCTTGAAAGAGCACGATGCTTTGACTTTAGCTGAAAAATATTAGGGATATGGCATACTTGGAGAGCGTGGCTATAATTCGACTTTATTGTGATGATATGAAAAAAGAAACGAGGGGTGGAAAAGGAATTGTACTGGAAAAAGAGCACTGGGAAGTAAAATGGAGCAAATTACGTCACATGAAGAGGCAAAAAAATGCCCATTACAGATGAGGGGAAGAAAGGAGGGGGATGGACATTGTTGGAAATATTAGGGATATGAACCTTGCAGAGAAAAACTGTCTTCAAATGTCGTTTGCTCAGCCCCATAATTCTCAGTCCTGACCTACAGAAAGGGAAAATGGATGTCAGAAAAGAGGAAATGGCTCATTTATCAAGACAGCAGGCGTTTGTCTGCACATTCCCAAAAGATATTTTTTGCATGCGGACCAAGAGGGCTAGTTTGCACGTTTTCATCTGGATTGAGGGAGGTAAGAGCCGATCCCAGATCTCTGCCCAATAAGAGGCTGGCAATTTGGGACTTTACCCACGTACTTGGTGGAGATTGTACCATCCTTAATGGCAGCTCTTTCAGTCTTTGTGGCCATAAGCATGTCACTTTAACCATCTCTGAGTCTCGGCTTTCTAGTATGTAAAGGGAGGGAATTAGGTTAAATGACCTTTAAGGTACCTTTCAGTTTAAATCCTAGCATCTGATGATGAAATCATCCAATGACCCTGTCCCCTCAGTTCTGCCTCCCTCAATTCATTAGCTGCGACAGACATGGCTACTTGAAAGTCCACTGAGCACCTTTATTTCCACAAAGCCCAGATGCTAGACCTCCTTCCTTTCAGCTTTCTTTCAGAGAGAATTTCCTTCCTCTTCCAGAGAATGAGTCCTGAGCTCCATCTTCCAGCTGTTTGGAAGGATTAACAGTTCTGTAACTGATTTATCTCTCCCTTCCTCCTGGAAATACACAGAGGAACTTGTATCTAGCCACCTGGTGTGCAGCAAACAAAGCAGGCAGCAGCTGCCTACCTAGGAGGCCAAAAGAATTGGTTACCTGAGCTTGGTTTGTGCCTTCCTGCTCTCCCTCACCCCCATACCCCCCTTCACATGTGAGTATGCATAGCCAATAGCTCCTCCTTCCTGTGCTATTCAGCCCAAGGCCTTGTTCCAGTTTGATAACTCCCATTTGTCCCAACAGTATGCCATTCCTCAATGGAGTTTCTTAATCATCACATTTGTTCTTCTCGGTATCTTTGAAAGGCAAAAAGGGATTCCTTCTCTTCATTTAGCAATTAGAAGAGGTGAAGCAGAGAAAGTGTACTTTCTTTTGATTACCTTGCAATCAAGACTCCAAAACCAATGTGCTCCCTCTGGTTCTCCCTGGGAAACATTGTGACCTTCATTTCAAGCAAAATGGTAACTAGGAATTTTTTTTTTGCCTGGGGCAAAAACAATGTGTATGAGGTATAAGAGGTAGAGGACAATCTAGTGAGAAAGAGGGAGGAAAGAAGAGGGCAATTCAATTTAAGTTTCAGGAATATCGGAGAAAGGGCACTGTTCTCCTGATCCCCAGGGGATTTAGGGGGAAAATCTAGGAACAGGGTAATATTATCAGCCTGGGGACAAGAGAAAGTTATTGTGAGTTGTGGAGACAATGACCTCTGAACCACACAATGGAGAAGAATCATTCTACCTTTAACCCCATTCACCATCCTTACACACTGAGAAAAACTTCAGTTGGCTATAGTCTAATTTCATCTCCAACTCCAAGATCTGAGTATAGTGGAGGTCAAGTGTTGGGAGGGTTATTAACCAAATAATTTATTCCCCCAAACTCAAATCAATGAAATTCCAAAATATAAAAATAGAATACCAGACAGCAAGATATTAGGTTTTGAACAGAAGGAAAAAGAGATGTCTACATTTGTTATTCCTGAGAGTATGAAAAAGTATTTTAGTAAAACTTGTCAGAATTAGAGAGCCTCCTCATTGTCTGGCTGAAGGATGAATGAACCAAGCCTCTGGTATTCTTACAAAAAGCAAAACATACCTTTGTGAACTATGAAGAACTCTTCTCGAGAGGGTGGGGATCTTCTTAGGGTGGGATGGTGAGAAAGATGTTCTTTCTCTCCCTTCTTCCATCAGTCATAATATCTTACAATGACACTACCCAGCACTGAGCAGGCCTTGTAGCTGAGACAGGAAGTTTCTAAGAAGATTGAATTCTGTAAGTCACACAGCTAGTAAGTGGCTGAGGTCAGATCTTCCTGACTGCAGACCTGACTCTAGTATGCTACCTGAATGCCCCCTGAGCTGGCCCCAGACATTGGGAATCAAACTGCAAAGGGGAAAAGACACAGAGAACCTATTAATCAAGTGATCTAACCAGAAAAATATTGTACCCAGGAAGAGCAACATGAGAAATCCACAAAAAGGAAAAATACAACGGCCTGGTCACATGTGCATCCATGTGCCCATGCTATGTGTGTATCCACTCTGCCCATTGACCCTGTGGTTAGATGTAGAATGTTCTGAAGGTTGAGAGAAAGGAGATTTTTTCCTGTAGCTACAATTCTTAGAATGATCTTACTTTAATCTAATTGTGTCCTCTGATTGACTATCAAAGTTGAAAACACTAGTGAAAGTTCATGAACCATGTTTTAGGAGTGATCCCACAGAATACCTTAAGACTAGTGTTTAACCTGTAAATTCAATTAAAGGAAACCTGAAAGTGTTAAGGTTAACTGTAAGTCTCCAAAAACTCATCCACAAAGTTATCCTTCCTCCATCTCCAGATGTAGAAATTGGGCTTACAATAGAGGATTTTTTAGTGTCTAAATTAAGAATATAGGAATAGCCTCCATTCTTTCACCCTTCCTCCAAAAAAAATGTATTGTGACATTAACAGACTTCAGAATCCCTTTCCTATAGAGTTGACCTTAAGTTAAATCTAATTCCATAGAGAAAATTACTTATTTGTAATTTTTTTTGATGGTAAACATAAGGAACATGAACACAGGAAGAAAAAAACTAATGTTTTCCCTTTATGTGAAAGCCTTTCCCAGTAGGAGCAGGTCACCTAGATTGCAATCACATATGAACTCTAAATTGTATGGGATCCTATGGCTTGAAGTCTTTCATTCTCAACTCTCCTTTCTACTCACCTCAGTTTAACCAGCTCTCAACACTGCACTAGCAATTATTGAAACTAGACTTCAAAAGTAGGTTTAATGAACAATGATTGGGGATGATGTAGGGCTATTCCTGCTTTGAGTGGAGAGTTGAATTAAGTAACCTCCTAGGTCATTTCCAGGGAGAGGTTTTCAGGCTTTCCAAATGAGAGTTCCTGGAGAGCCAGCTGAAAAGGACAGATCATAGTTAGATTCTTCTGCAACTTTAATGAAGGACTACAACAGGCTATGATAATGGAGACTTAGCCTGCTCCTGAATCATTCAGAGCAATTTAACAAACTTTTATTAAGGGCTTACTAAGTGTCATACACTGCTCTAAAAGCAAAATTATCTGTGTGTTCTCTCTCCTTTACTAGATTGCAGTATAGGAAACTCTTATATTCTTTTTTCTTCTTACTATGCCCCTCCCAGTACCTGTGTTTCAAATATATAATTGATGCTCAATAAACATTTATTGGTATTGAAATAATTCAGTTTCACTGGACCTAAAGGTTTTTGGGGGCAGCTAGGCAGGGCAGAGGATAATCTGAGCTTGAAATCAGGAAAATTTATCTTCATGAATTCAAATCCAGCCTCAGACAACTTACTAGCTGTGTGACCCTGGCTAATTTAGTTAATCCTGTTTGCCTCAGTTTCCTCATCTATAAAATGAACTGAAGAAGCAAATGCAAACCATTTCAATATTTTTGTCAAGAAAACTCCAAATGGGGTGAAAGACTGAACTACAAAGTTCTGGTTATAGAATTAGACATTCCTAAAGAAAATATTACTAGGGAAGAAGTTCTGGAGAAATAGCCCCATTTCCCATTCAGGATGAAGATGACTCTCGTAAATGCATGCCCCAGAATGATGTCTCTAACTGCAACTTCTCTTTCCTCTCATCTCCTTCCTACAACTAGAAAGCAAATTCTTATGGTACTAGTGCTTTCCCACAGGTAAAAAGTCACTATAATTAAAAATAAACAAATAAATTTACATCTGGGATGACACTCAAATTCAGGACCATGAAACAGAATCAGAGGGAAGGGAATTAGAAAGATGTCAGTAGTATGAGAAAGACCCAGGCAGAAGTGCTCCAAATACAAGAACCTTGCTTCCAAGAGCAGTTTGTAGTGCTGAGTTTAGGAAGCTATTGAGCTGGGTTTCTGAGTTCTCAATCTAATCTCTCCTAATTTATGAACAATAATGTAATTTTCAAGGCAATTTTAGAGGAAGGTTCCACTGTAAGTAAGTAAATAAAGCCTTTAGCTGTGGCTACTACTAAAATAGAGTCTGTAGGGTAAGTGCAAATAACCCCCAAGGTATGAGCAGTCATGAAAATTTTTTTAATTACTTCTTTCTTTTTTTAATAATAGTTTTTTTTATTTTCAAAATACATGCAAAGATAGTTTTCAACACTGACCCTTGCAAAACTTTATGTTCCAAATTTTTCCTCTCCCTTCCCTTGCTCCCTCCCCTAGACAACAATTAATCCAATATAGGTTAAACATGTGCAATTCTTCTATACATATTTCCACATTTATCAAGTCATGAAACTTTCAAAGGTCTGTTCCTTGATTGAGATAGATCCACTGTACTCTAAATTAGGGCTTCTTAAACTTTTTCCACTTTTGATCCCTTTTCACCAGAGAAATTATTACTCAATCTGGGGTATGTATATATATATATATATATATATATATATATATATATATATATATATGCCTTTGTATATAGGTATACAAATCGAACATTTACTGATAATAAACCATAATTTCATGACCCCCACATTCAGTTATGAGGTCCCATATAGGGTTTTAAACACAATTTAAGAAACTGGGCTTTAAGCTACTATTGATTAGAGAAATGCAAATTAAAACAACTCTGAAATACTATCATATTGGCTAATATGACAGAAAAGAAAAGTGCCAAATGTTGGAGGGGATGTAGAAAAAGTGGGAAGCTTGGTCTTGATCTTATCGTTTTAGAGAACGATTCAGAATTATGTCCAAAGGGCTATAAAACTATGTATACCCTTTGACCTAGCAATACCACTACCCATCTATATCCCAAGGAGACCAAAGAAAAGGGAAAGGGTCATATTTGTACAAAAATATTTATAGCATCTTTTTATAGTAGCAAAGAATTGGAAATTGAGAGGATGCCTATCAATGGTGGGATGACAATACAAGATGTGGAATATGATTATGATGGAATACTCTTGTCACTATAAGAACTGATGAGCAGAATAGTTTTTAAAAATCTGGAAAGATTTCTGTGAACTAATGCAAATTGAACAGAGCTACAAAATCATTGTTCACAGTAAAGGCAATATTGTACAATGATAATACAATTGTGTACGATAATGTAAAACTGTGAATAACTTAGCTATTTTCAACAATCTGTTGTTGTTGAGTTGTTAGAATCATATTTGACCCTTGGCAAGGATTCCTTGGAATGATTTGCCATTTTCTTCTCCAGCTCATTTTATAGATGAAAAATGAAGACAAACAAGGTTAAGTGACTTGCCCAGTTACATAGCTAGTATGTGTCTGAGACCAGATTTAAACTATGGAAGATGAGTCTTCCTGATTCCTAGTCCAGTTATTCCAGACACTTCAATGCTTAACAGCCTTATTCTCAGCAATGTAACATGCAAGACAATTCTAAAGAACTTACGATGAAAAAATGCTATCTAACTCCAGAGAAAGAATCTGAATGAAGATGGAAGTATACTTTAAAATTTTTTTTTCCTTTATTTCTCTTGGGTTTTTATTTTTATTTATTTATGGTCTGTATTCTCTTTTGCAATATGGCTAATATGGAAATGTTTTTAGATGACTGTCCATGTATAATCTATATCAAAGTACATGCCTTTTTAAAATTAATATTTTACTTTTCTCCAATTACTTGTAAAAACAAATTTTTTGTTTTGAGTCCCAAATTCTATCCCTCCTTCCCTTATTTTCTTTCCTCCCTGAGATGGCAAGCAATCTGATATATGTATAAACATGTGCAAAGTGAATGCCTTAAAAAGAGGGGAGAGGAGGGAGCGAGAAAGGAAATTTGGAATTCAAAAACTTTTTAAAAAGGAAAAATATGCACATTAAACAATTGTTTTTCCATGTAACTGAGAAAAATAAAAACATTCTTGGGAGAAAAAGGAAAAAGGGGATAGTGGGGGAAAAAAGAAAAGAAAAAAGTAGGTCCACTGCACCCCCTGGTGGACACTGTCTGTCCTTTTAAAAGTAAGAATTCTCCAGCTTTTCCAAGCTGACTCCCTCCCTGCTCTTAGAGTGGGACTAATAAAAAGAAGGAATAATGAAATTTGAAAAGGTGAACTGAAAACAATAACAATAAGGATCACCATTTCACAATTACGTAGCATTTCGATATTTACAAAACAATGTCCAAAGAATTCAGATTTGAAAAGGGCATCTAATCCAACTTCATTTTATGAGTGAGAAAAAAAGAGGACCATTAAAGTTAAGTGACTTGCCCAATCTCATAGGTTTAGTAAGTGAAAGAGGTAGGATTCATATTCTGCTTTTCTGGCTCCAAATTCAGTTCAGTTCTAGAACTATCCATTGAATGTCTTATCATAATGATAAAAACTGACATCTACTTAGTGCTTTAAAATTTGAAATATATTATTTTATTTGAGGCAGGGCACTGTGCTAGTTGCTGGGAGATAGAAAGACAAAAACAAAAAAGGTCCTCAAGGAGTTTACAGTTTACAATTTGACATAAATACTCATAAACTAATGTAAAGCAATGTCAAGAGGAAAGAAGGACTAACCATTGGAAGGATCAAGCAAAGCCCCATATAATTAACACACGAGCTATGTTTTCAAGGAAGCTAGGGATTCAAAAGCCAGAGATGAAGAAAAAAATGCATTCTAGTTATTGGGAGCAAAAGCACTGAGCCAAGAGATGGAATATTATGTACAATGAAGAGCAAGAAAGACAATTAGACTGGCAGGGAGTATGGTAAAGGCAATAACATGAAATAAGACCAGAGAGGTAAGTGAGCAATATTGTGGAAAGCTTTCAATGCCATGCTCAGGATTGTGTGTTTTGTTGTAAGCATGGTAGGGAGTCTTATTGTCTGATAGAGAAATGATCTGGTCAGATCTATGTTAAGATCAGTTTGGCAGCAAGGTGGAGATGAATTGAAAAAGAGAGATATTTGGCAGTGAGCAGAGCAATTAGGAGGTTATGACAATAAGAGTTAGTAAAGGACTGACAGAGGTAGAAGTGAGTGAAGGGAGCAGATTCAAGAGAGACTGAGAAAGAATCAGTTAACAAATGATGTTTATATAATACTTAAAAGTTTGAAAAGCGTTTTATATATATTATAGCATGAATCTCACAAGAACCCTATGATGTAAATACTATAGGTATTATAATTCCCATTTTAGAGATGAAAAACTGAGGCACAAACTGAGGGTAAAAGATTTGACTGTGGTTGCAAAGCTAGTATCAAAATTTGAACTTAAGTTTTCCTCACTTCAAATCCAACACTCTATCCACAATTGACTGGATATGGAAGTGGATGAGGAATAATCAGGGAGAGGATGGAGTCATGGATGATTTTCCAGATGGTGAACTTCAATGACAATCAGGATGGTAGTGATTTTGACAGAAAAAAGAGATTAAGGATGTTTTTTTTTAAATGATGGGTTTGAATGAAAATAAACTCAGTTCTTTTTTGGAAATCTGGAGTTTGAGTTCCTGTTAGACAACTGATTGTAGATGTTCAATACACAGCATTGAGGGGAGAGATCAATCCTCAATATATAGATTTGGGAGTCATCTAAATAGAGCTGATAATTGAACCCATGAGAGGTGATAAGACAAAGAGGCCCTGGTCAGATTCAGGACACTGAGAAGTCAAGAAAGAAATGTTACTGAAATCAAGAAGAGGGTATATAGGAGATGGGAAGGGGGCCAGTTAAAAGTTTCCTTTTAAAAAAATCTATTCTCAATACTAAAAGAAATGAAAATTGAAACAACCCTGAAGTTTCATCTCACATCCAATAAATTGATAAAGATAAAAGATGATAATAGTAAATGTTGGTGTGATTGTGGAAAAATAGGTTTACTAAATACATTGTTGGTGGAACTGTAAATCAGTACAACCCATTTTAGAGAGAAATTTGTAATTACACCCCAAAAAAGTGGTTAACATGTCTATACAGTCAGACCCGGAGATTTTGCTATTAAACTTAACCTCAAAGAATGTCACTTATTTTTTTTTTTAATCTATATACATTAAAATCTCTACAGCAGCACTTTTTATAGTAAAAGCACTTTTATAGTAAAACACAACGCGATGTACATTGATTAGAGAATGGCTAAATAAATTATGATTTGTTGTTCGGTTATTTTTCAATTGTGTCCAATTCTGTGACACCATTTGGGGTTTTCTTGGCAAAGATACTAGAGTAGTTTGCCATTTCCTTCTCTAGTTTATTTTGCAGATGAGGAAACTGAGATAAATAGTTAGGTAATTTGCTCAGCATCACATAGCTAGTAAGTATTTGAGACCAGATTTGAATTTAGGACTCCCTGACTCCATGCTGAGAACTCTATCTACTTTGCCAAACTAGCTACCTAAATACATTGTGGTACACAAATGCACTGCAATATTACTTTGTGGTAAGAAACAAATAATATGATGTATACATAGAAGTATAAACTTACATGAACTGATGCAGAGTGAAGTAAGTAGAGCCAAGAAAATATGCATAATGATTATAACAATGTAAACAGAAAGAACAACTTCAAAACAATCAAAAGTGAATCTAGAAGAACAAACATGGTTACACAGGAGGGATATAAGATTTCCAGACCACTCCTTTGCAGAGGAAGAAGATCTACAGGTATAATGTGCTACATATAATTTCAGGACTTTTCAATGTATTGATTAATCTTACTGATTTTTTTCAAAGAAAATGCATGTTACATGGAACGACCCTATGGGAGGGCAGGAAAAAACTCTAGTGATATAAAAAACAAAATATATCAATAAAATTTATTTTTTAAAAAAACTATTTTCTATTGTCATTAAAAAAAACCTTCTGTCAAGCTCAGTGAGGACCAAAAAAGAGCCACTAAATGTACCAGTGAATTGATTGTAGGTGACTTTGAAGAAAACAGATCCAATTAAGTATGGAAATGGAAGGAGGATTGCAAGAGTTTGTGAAATAGTAGGAGATGAAGAAATAGAAGTAAAAAGCATAAATGACTTTTTCCAGATTTATGGTAATGAATGGGAAGAGAGATAAAGAACCATAACTTAAAGGGTTTTTAAGGATGGAGAAAATCCTGAACATTCAGATCAACCTTGGGAAAGGAACTAAGAAAGATGAGAGGGATGATGATGATGGAAGAAACATGCTTCTGGAGAAGCAGAGCAAGCATGATAACATGGAGTCAAATAGAAAAGCTGGTCTTGGCAAGGAAAAGGATAGTTTTTCATCAAAAACTGGAGCAAAAAGGAGAGGAAAAGGAATAAAGAAGAGAGTTTGAGGTGTAGAGTAGAAGAGGGACCTGATGGTAGCTGGCTTCTCAATAAAGTTCTCAATAAATTTCTCAATAAAGTAAGAGATGAGTTCCTAAACTGAAAGATCAAAGTCCTCAGCAAGGGAGGACATCCAATGGTCTCTCTACATCATGATCAGGAAAGCTGGGAGGGACACCCAGAAACTGTAAGACAGAATAGAACTGATTAAATTAGTATGGCTACATACAGGGTTTATTTCCACCAACAAAAAAAAAAAAACCCAGTTGGTCTGGGGAAATAGATACTGATATTGCTGATCCTTGTATCAGGATCCCCCAATCTTTTGGCCTAGGAAAGAAAAGTAGAACATCCAGCATAGGGTCACATAGGACTTTAGAGTTAAAAGAGACTTTAAAGATCATTTAGCTGTGTTCCCTCATTATACAGACAAGGAAATTTAAAGTAAAATGATTTACACAAGAGCATACGGGTTGACATATCAATCAGGATTTGAACCCAATTCTCCTCACCCCAAATTTCATGCTTTTTCTACTATATATCACACTGCATCTAGAGGTAAAGGATGTTGTCAAGGATGCAGCTCCCATTGACCATGGGATGATCATGATTGCCCAGCTTTTTGGTTTATTCTAAAGTACGTTTAAGACCACACACAGCTTAAAACCCAGGTCGAGGCAGGAGACTTCTGTATACACACCACAGAGGGAAACATAATCAGATATATATTGCTTCTTTACAGCCACAGTGCTCTGCCAAAATTCTCTCTCCTATCAAGAGCCTCAATTCGCAAACAATGGAGTCCACACTTTCCTGCTTTTATATATCCTACAGGCCAGCTCAAAGTAGGGAAAAGGCTGGTTCCATCTCTAGACCCACTGGCAGCAATTACCACCTTCTTACTTCCTTACTTTCCCTGATGTGATAACAGCATGTGGTACTCCTGCAAACCTTTTCCCACAACCTTGTTAATACTCATTCTCTACAGCCTGCTCCAGATTTACCAACCCTATTAAGTTCCCCCCATAGACCTCCCAGTACTCTAGGTTTGAAGATAAATAAATCTGAAGTTTCAAGAACTTAGGTTTATGAATATTCCAAACACTGCCTGTATTTCTTACAGAAAACTATAGCCTGCATATCTTAATCTGAAACTCTTTAAAACATATTTTGGTATTTAATGTCACTTAAAATCCTATATATTTTAGATTTTTGTTTGGTATTTCCTGTTTTTTATACTGAGTCTTCCTATCTCACTTAAGGACCACTCACTAGCCAACATCACTGTTGATTGATTCAGAAACTTTGACTCTGCTGTGTGGGTTCTTCCATAAAACAGCCTAGCGTGCTGTTTTGAAGAAACTCACCAGATTTCTCACCAGATACCACCATATTGGTACTGGGCTTAATTTGGGCACCTGATTGGTTTTAAGCCTATTGAAGTTCAGAGCTCTCCAACTCCTGCTATACCAGCCTCACATTGTATTTTGCTTTGTGGATAAAAAAAAAAAAAAATTTTATAGAGGGGTCCATAGGTTTCATCAGATGCAAAAGGGGATTATGAAACAAAAAAGGGGGGGTGTTAATAATCTTTGTCCTGGAAGGTATTAATGGGTGTTTCTTTAGGTAGACCTATACCAACAACCAAACATGGGAGGACTGGCAGCTGAGAAGGCACTCAGTCCAGGTTCTCTGATAACCCCAGGATATAGCAAGGGATGAATCTTGTCTATAGACTTATTTCTACTAATAGTTGTATCTACCAGTATCTATAAGACATAGGGATACTTCAAGTTGGTTTTTAGTCCAAAAAATGTATAAATCCCTATGTGTCAGACACTATTCTCAGTAAAATATGAATGAGAAGTACTGAGCCTTCCAATCTTTTGCTGAGGGCACCTTGTAACCAAGAGTGTGTTTTTGAGACAATCAATCGAGCTTTAAGGCTTGGAACTATGGGAAAATTTATCTTTGTGGAAAGTTAAATGGCAAATGGGCTTCGTGAACACCATGAATTTAGGCCAAGAAATGTACTCAATTGACAGTAGGATTAAAATATTGTGGTGGTCAGTGACAGTTAAAGTCCAAAGAAAGAGGCGTTTAGGAAAAGAAGCAAGGTAAGAATTTGTACAAAATCTTTTATTGGCTATTTATATTCCTTCACCCAAATCCCCATGCCCCTGGCCTAGAACCCAATAAGCTTCAAAGGCTTTCTGCTGCCTGACTTTTGGGGAGAGGGAAGATGGGGAATGGGAAGAAATGGTACCATAGATTAAAACAGTAGGGAGATAAACACCCGTACTCAGGTTGTGTCAATAGGAAGGGCATTATCTGACCATCTGGAGTAGTTCCCTCATAGCAGGCCCTCACATCAATGGCTCTACTTCTCAAGGGATGGGCCAAGAGAGGAGATGGCATTTGTCCCAATGGCAATTGATCCAATGTTCTTTCTCATAGCTTGAGACCCCATGGCTGAATGTCTCTCCCAGGGAATGGGGCCAACAAGGAAAGGGTGAAGAGGTGACTACTCAGAGCTTCAGAAAGTAGCTCTAAGTGCTAAACAAATATAATAGGGAAGGATTCAAAAGAGGAGATAAAAATGAATTTGCCGGATAGGAAAAGAAGGGTAAGGAAAAGATGGGGGGGAAAAGGTTAAATTACAGGTAATCAGTAGAATCTCTGGGGCCCTAGCTAAAGGGCACTCTGGCTTTTACAGGAATGGGGCCATCAATCCTCTTTTCCATTCCATGCTTAGGAAGGGGAAAAAAAGGAATTCCCTGTCCCATTTCAGAGGAAAGGCCAGGACACAAAATTGGGTGAATACTATTATTCCTAGCTTCAGCCTTCTTGTCTGAAGACTTCTGAGAATTAGGGTTTTGCCTCTGCTTGAGAATGGAGGGTCCCTCACTGGTGCTTATATAGGCTCTGTTTCCTTCTTAGGCCTAACTGTCCAAGCACCATTACCTTTCTCCTGCTTGGTACCTCTATTGCCAACACACTAGCACTGTGTATTGTATCTCTCCCAGATACTGTTTGTCCTCAGCCCAATTCCTGCTTGGCTGAGAGGGAAATGAAGGCCTTTGGCTATTGATCCCTGCCCTGAAATAAAACCCATTAAGGAATGGGCAGCTTTGAGAAGTAGAGCAGTTCTGCCATGGAAATCTAGGTAGCTTGGGCTCTTTCCCACACTCTGGCCAGACTGAGCCAGAGATAAATAACTCCTTTGGGAGAGTATTGGGCTTGTGGAGTCTCTGGGAATAGGAGATGCCTTGGGGAACAGGCAAAAGGGAAGGGAGAAAAGCTGCCTATTTCTGGTCAGGAAACCAGAGTTTACTTCTTCCCCACTTGCCACCCATGCCCACCCTCAATCCAGGTCCTGCTTTCAAAGGTTCAGAAATCAGAATCAGCATCCAATAACTCAGCCTCCATCAAGTTGGTACGAGAATGAATGGGGGCTAGACAAGGTCGACGACCTTGAGCCCATGCTGCTGGGCCTGGCGGAGTTGGCAGAAATGGATCCTGGAGAGAATTTGGCTCTGGACAGAAAGGGTTAGAGACCAAGGTCCAAGCTCCATGTCGGTGGGTCTCCCCCGTCCCCCAGGCCCCTGCCACTAGGCACTTTTGCCGGGGCAACTGAGGCAGACGAGGTACTGCACTGGGTGCAGGTCCAGGATGGCAAAGCTCTGTGGGGGGTGCCAGAGGGCACACCTCCTTCTTTCTCTTCCTTCTCTTTTTCTTCCTTCCCAGGCGTTTCTGTAGCTCTGGGGAGATTTCTGCCTCAACCAGCCATTTGTTAGCTTGTTCTTCTGGGGGTACTAGGAGAAAGAGAAGAGGCCATTTAGTTATGCTATAGGAGCACTATGGCGCTAACTCCTTCCCTTGACTCTGCTCACCTCCCATCCTTCATCCTAGATCATCTGTTCTCTTAGCTTGAGGACTTACAGTTCTATCCTTGTAATCTCCAATCCTACTGGCCTTAGGCTCTAGTTCCACCAAATTCCATGAAGTTTAGCTCTGGACAACACCTTATAATTCATCTAGTTTATCCCTCTTATTTTACAGATAAAAAAACCAAGTTGCAGAAAAATTTAGTTCAAGATCATGAAGCAAAATAACAGCCAAAACTAACACCCAGATCTCACTATTCCTAGTCTAGTGTTTGTTTTCTGTTTTACAATTGCCCCTTCCAGAGCAAAGATTCTTACCCTGGGGTCTGCAAACTTTAAAATGTTAAAAACAATTAACAATAAAATGTTTCAATATAATTGATTTCCACTGTCATTCTGTGTACTTTATTTTGTGCATTTAAAAACAGGATTCCGACAAGGGATCTGTAGACTTCAAAGGGGTCCACTGAACAAAAAAAGTCAAGAGCCTCTGCTCTGGAGTATTTCCTGTAACTCATAATCTTCTCTTTTCCTTCCCCATCCAATCTCTGCCTTTCATACCTGGAGTCCCAACAGGAGTGACGGACACATCCTGAGGAAGGATAGCTCCCCTTCGGGCCACCATTTTAGTGACATGTTGGGCCCAGGCAGAAGAGACATCGGCGGAAGGCTCGTTGAGATCAAAGGCCAAACCCGCTATGGAAAAAAGAGAGGATGACTAAAGAACATTACCATGCTTAACATGAAACCCCTTTCTTTCTCAGTACCAGTCACTTTCAGTCAATAATTTTATTCCACAGAGAAAGTTTTGTTTTGTTTTGCACTATGATTGCACTGATGTAAGAAAACTCCTATCAATACAGGCAGCACATAATCTGCAATTTAGAGTCTTCAAGAGTTGTCTAGGGACACTGGGAGGCTAAGTGTTTTGCTTAAGGTCTCAGTTAAATTTTGTCAGAGGCAGGACTTGAACCCAGTTTCTCCTGATTGAGGTCAGAGCTTTATCTACTATACCATGCCGGCATGGAGAAGTCTCCCAAAGAACAAAGGTTCCCAAATCCTGTCTGACATCAACAAATGGGACCCAAAATGGAGGAGAGGAAGGTTGTATGGAAAGTAATTACTGGAGCCAAAGGACCAGCACAGAAGCCAAATCACCCTGTCAAAAAGAGAAAGACAGACATAGAGGAGAAAGAGAAAAGGAAGAGCAAGAGCAAGAGTGTCATTTCTCATAGTGAAGGATCAGTCCATATCTCCATGTTGTCCTCTGGTGGGAGGGAAAATTGTTGGGGCTGGGAATGGAACAGAGCCTCACCTACAGGCCCATCATGGGATACAGTATGCATGCTGAAGGAGAGCTCCTGGCCTGGATTCTGTAGTAACTCCCGGCGCTTAGAGAAGGCCTTGGCAATCATCTTGCTTTTCTTGATTCGTTTGGGTTCATCATCACTCTGCCCAGTCAACCTGTTGGGAAAAGATTGTGACAGGGGGAAGAAAACAGATTTCTGTTGATATTTTTTGAAGAACAATTATTGACCATTCCTTATTCTTCCACTTTGATTCTTTTCTGTTCTTAGAGAATAGTTTAATGCTAAACAATACAGTTTTCAAGATAAGACAACTTCCCTGATGATCCTAAATCTCTTAACTGTCTCAACAGAGCTCAAAGAAAAAAGGCCTTCCCAGCAAACAAAGATAAGAATCCTGATTTCTACCAACTTAAGCAATTAACTCTTACTCAAAATTGGATAGCATCACTATGCTGGATTAGTCAGGAGCACCTGGTATTACCAGAAGGCACCTGCAAGCACATGGAAGATAGATTTGGCCTTCCCTAGAGCATTTCATTAAATGATAACTAGAGTGACTGAGAACTACAACTAGAGAGAGGCTGGAAAAAAAGAAAGAGGGAGAAGATGAGATAGGAAGGATCAAGATTTGAGAAAGTCCCGGGCTGGCCCCACCTGCACCAAGTACGTCTCCAGATAAGTAGAGTAGCCTTTGTCCAGACCCAAGTGCTCATGGCAATGCCCGTGCCAAACATGGCAAATAGGTTGATCTTTTCTACCAGAAGGCTGGGACGATTCTTGATCTCACAATCAGTAATAGGCTTCTTGGTGGGTAGCCCAATAGTCACGTTGGCTTGGCACCTGTGTGTGGTAAGGGATTGGGGAGGGAGGGAAACACATGACTCATTTCCAGGGTTCCAACATTGCCAAAAGTTTAACCAAATTCTTTAAACTGGCCTCATAAATTAGTGAAGGCCTCCACTCCATGAACAAGAAATTCGATCTGAAAAATCAGAATGTGTTCAGGTATTTGTTTAATAGAAATTTTAAATGTCACCAATGGCAAGAATATTGTCCTCTAGCTCAGAAGTTTTTATGCTGCCAGGTCTCAGATCCATCATTCATAAGACTCTGCTAAATGTAGGGAAAGATCATGTAGGTATTTCATAGTATTGGCCCTTTAAATACATCTCCAGGTTTAATAATGAATTAACTGTTATGCACAGAAACATTCTAGCTAGTTGCTAGAAGGGAATTCACAAAATTCGGAAGACATGGTCCCTATGGCCAATTTTCAGACTAATTAGAGAAGGTAAAGCATGAAATAACTTGCTAATGATCACGAATGTCATGCTACCAAGTACAAAACATAGTTCTGTGCCACAAATTGAGGACATGAGGGCTTATGGGATAAACAGTCTCACAGGAGTTAGAGCTGGAAGACACCTTAGAGGCAAGCCAGTCAAAGCAACAGGGAGCTTTGAGCCTGGCCTTGAAGAAAGCCTTAACAACCAGATTACATCAAGAAACTTTTGAAGAATCCACGGAGACATGGTTAGAGAGAACGGCCCCCACCATTGGCTGAACAAAATCAGTCCATGCTGGCTCCTGTTTGGTTCTGAGGCTACAAAAATTTCCTGATGGACTCTCTCTGTTGCAACTCAGGTTCTACCCTCATTCCCCTTCCAGAGGCCCAGCCCCATACTCACAGCACATAATCCCGAAAGCTGCGTTCCCACTCAGCCTGGTTGAAGAAGTCATAGAAATGGCAACTGAAGGTGATGAGTACAAAGCCAAAGGCTAGAAAGCCAAAAATGCCTATGGGGGAGCAGAGATGTTACCCCATTATTATATCCCCAACTGGGTATTACTTTTGCTGATTTAGATCCCACTATCAAGTTAGAGACAGTCAGGTTCTCAAGCATTAAACTAGGGTCACTACTAGAATATAGTTAAACTAGATTCAGTACTAGGCTATGTTCTAATAGAACTGAATCTAGTTAGTTTAAACAGAAAGTAAAGAGAAATGGGTCCAACTGATGGAGGGTCCTGCAGTGGGAAGCAAGAGAGTATAGAGGACAACACTAAAACACTGTTCTTGCGGAAGCCCAGAAATTAAAGAAATGGTGGGGAATGTGGAGGGTATGATGGGACCCACTAACTTCTCCAACTTCCCTCCCACTTCAGGCAAATGGGAAATATCTAGGAATATCCTGTTTGCCTACATTCTTCCATTCTTCTCTCTGTTCATTTGTCCCACCTTAGTACAGAGTATTCCCCTGTTGGCACTTCTAAGAGCCCTTTTCTGAAACCCATTTATCACTGCTTTTCTTCCATCCTTTCAAAGAGTGTGGTACAAAGGAACAACATGAAACATGTTAATATTAGCATTTATATAACACTTTAAGATTTATAAAGTGCTTCATACACATGCTATTCATCTGATTCTTAAAATAAGCCCAAGAGTTAGATACTGTTATTATAATCAAAAGTGATAATGATCCTATGATCCTACAATGACTCTATTTGATCATTAAAACTTCAGTCTTCTTGACTCCAAGTCTATCACTCTCTTCTCCATACTACCTAGCTACCAAATGTAAGATCCTTGAGGGCAAGAGCTATTAGTCATTTTCTCTTTGTATCCTAGTAGAATGTGTGCTGCAAACTTAATAAAGACTGGTTAAGTTGGATTGAATTGAGGGACTGGCAGGCGTTACCAAATAGCCCCACTCACCCAGACGTAGCATGGTTTCATTGATCTTGCTAGCTGCTTTCTCACTCAGTAATCCAGGATGATTGCTTTTGATAGAGAAGAGAGTCATGACTCCTAGGGAAAAAAAGGGAAAAATGCACTTCACAGATTACAGCCAAGGGAATCCCATAAAGAGGGAGACATGTGTATGATACTAAGCCAACTAGGCATAGTCAACTTTGTGCTGCCTTTGAGCTCGGGAACAGTGGAAATTAAGAGGATAACACATGAGGCAGCTAGGTGGCACAATGGATAGAGCACCAGCCCTGAAGTCAGGAGGATCTCAGTTCAAATCTGGCTTCAGATACATAAGATACTTCAGATACATTCAGATACTTCCTAGCCGTGTGACCCTGGGTAAGTCATTTAATCCTAATTGTCTCAGCAAAAAAAAGAAAAAGAAAAAAAAAAAAAAAAAGAAAGAAAAAAGAGGACTAAGACATCAGCAACAGGACAAACCAGCACTATTGAGGAATCAATGCAAAGGAAAAGAAAGGTCCAATCTTGAATGAACCACTTTTAACGAATGCTGACTGGTCAAGTTAGTGCTAGAGAATAAAGATTAAATGGAGGCATATGTGAAGTATGAAGCAGCAGAAGGTAAATTGAATTACAGAAAGAGAACAAAAATAAGAGCTTAGTAGAAAAAAAGATATGTTGCAAGAGGAAGTCTGACATACAAATCATCAACAGGGTTTATATCTTGTTGGGGAAGGGATGAAAGGCATACAAGTGGGATGGGAAAATGAGAGATGAGTACATTTCTCAAAGTGATGTGAACACATAACAGTGGGGCAACAGGATAGGTCCAAGGTTTCTCCTGGTTAAGATGGCAAACTTGAGAAGGCTTTTCTTGGGCAAGCAACACAGTAGCAATAGAAAGGTGTGTGAAATTTGAAATCAAGAGAGACCTGGGTGTAATTCTCATTCTTCAAATTTAGTAGCTGTCTGATTATGACCAAGTAATTTAACCTGAGCTTCCACATCTATAAAGGGGTGAAAATAATACTTATAGGAGTTGCAAGGAGCTGTAAGAATCCTAAAGCACTTTTAATATTGTTTTTTAGACTAGGTCTTTAACTTGCCCAGTTTGGGAGTATAGTGGCTGATTATGGGCTTTATCCCAATTGTGAGAAGCATGGAAGTTTTGAATTGTTCTTCTATGCCTGTTTTCCCTTTCTTAAGCATCCTGCTGGTTCTCTGGGGGATTAGCCTATTGCAGCTCAGAACTCCTGAGCTCTAGTGGTCTACCTCATTCAGTCCCCCCAGAATCAGGAATTACTGGTATGGGCCATCACACCCTGCAATAAATTAATTTGCCAACCTTGAAGCGCTTTGGAGGATGTTGGCTAATGCTTATTACCTCATACAGAGTAGAGTTTAACAAAGATTTGTGGATTTATCGATCACAGGCCTCCTACTCACCTCGAATGAGGAAATAGCCCCCAACAATAAGCACCAGACCAATAGGGGCCAACACGAAGCCAGCTCGGTAACGATAGTTCTTGTAGCCCACGAAACAGATACCACTCACTGAGTCCCCATCCACCTAAAGTGCAAAGGGAATTGGAGAAGACAGTTGACCATATAATGCCCTACCCAAACCCATGCCCTTCAGGACCCCTTAGCCCCTCGCAGGGCCTGTACCTGGGCCACAGCAAGAATGGCCACGGTGAGCACAAACGGCAGTGACCAGGTGAGCAGGTGGAAGTAGGAGGTCTTGCCAGAGAGGGGCTGGTACGTGGTGCCCAGGGCCTTGAAGGAGGTGTGCCACGCATAGGTGAGCACCACGAACCAGACCACGCCTGCCATCAGCGCGTAGTACACGATGACGAAGATGATCACACAGGACAGGGTTTCATTGGAGCTGTGGGGACAGGTATGGAGTTTCTAGAGCAGTCTGTTCCACTGTTCTCTTCCCCCACCCAACCCCTAAAACATCCCTGCTAACTCAGCAGGTCAAATTCTTCATGACTCTGGGACTCGATCCCAAGATGACAGGAGATGTGGGCTAGAAGGGAGGAATGACACGAGCTAAACACAGTTTACACTGGACTTTAGTTTCTAGTTTCAAACTGAAGCTTCCTAGGTGAGAAGACTGGACTATGCAAACTTCCTTCTCCCCTTTTGGCACCTATACGGGCTTCCTCTGGCACATGGTAGCCCCCCCCATCTTTAGGTTTCCCAGGCACCTACGTGGGCTCCCCCAGCCTCATGGTACCATCAGCTCTGCAAACAATTTCCCTGCGGGCACCATCCATGAACTGAGCCAGCCAGCCAATGCTGCCCACAAAGAAGCAAGCATTGACGTAAAAGAGTATGACAGCAGGATAGCGGTTCGAATTCTTCCAGTCAGCAACAAATGTGGCCTGGGGGTGACAAATGGCGCATTCAGGAGGGACCGTGCAGCCTCCCCAGCCCTCGGGCCCCGCTGCCACTGTCCACTCCCTGCCCTTCCCTCTGCAGAGCTCAGAATTTCCCTCTACCCAAACTCGCTCCTATTAAGCCTCCTGCTTTCCCTAAACCCAGTATCCCAATTGTTCTGCTGCCTTCTAATCCCGGGCAACACACGCCTGTGTCCACACCAAGCCCAGGGCTGTTCCCACTCCCTGCCTTTGCCCAGGCTGAGCTCCGTGCCCATAACACTTTCCTTTCTCATTTCTTCTGGGTCCCTGACCTCCTCCAACGGACCTTCTTCACTCATTTGCAGTATTCTCACCCTGCTCCATAAGAAATTACTTTGTATCGATTTTTATACTTTGTATTTCCTTAATATTGTATCTCTCTACTTCCATAACCCCAAGGGAATGTAGGGTTAGCCCTGATTTTTATTATTCTCATCTTTGAATCTCCAGGGCTTAGGAAAATGCTCAGTGCTGACTGATCTGAACTCCTCCATGCTTAGGGGCTTCCTCACTCCCTGGCCCGCCATGGTTAAGGCTGCTGCCCCTTCTCCCCTTCCTCCCAGGCTGACCAGGGTAAAGAGTGTGCAGAGGCCAGTGACGGCGCCAAAGGCAGCGATGTAGCTGTGCATGTCCTGGTGTTCAGCCTCGGTGAAGAGCGGATTCTGGCACTGGATCCCACAGCCTTCCACATCCTCGTACCAGCTGTTGGGGTTATCTGTGCGAACTAAGGGTGACTCACATTGTCCCGAACTGTTGAACTTGATGTTTTGCACCTCATTCTAAAGATGTCATTATAATGGGCAAGATGGGGAAAAGAATGCAAAGAAATGGTAGTCAGGAATAATTTGTATTTATAATCACGTTTGTATTCATATGTATGTAATATAGTATAACAATGTATAAAAATTTGTATTATGTATATAAATTTGTGTCATAACCTTTATAAGTTTCTATTTAGAATAATTTCATTTAAAAATCTATTTCACAAACCAAGCGCTTGATCAAATTCTGTTATGTATCACTATCTAGCTGCTGTTTTATATCCGTGTCTCTAAAGAACCATTGATTAAGTATGAGAGTCAGGACAGTGATGGCTTCCCATTTCAGGCACTTAATCAAGGGATCCCTTCCAAAAACACCAATACTATTAACAATAGCTAGCATTTATATTGAGCTTTAAGGTTGGCAAAATGCTTTATGTGTTATATCATTTGATCCCCCTTACTATCTTTGAATTCCTATTTTATTATTCTTATTGGTACCTCAAAAATGTGGTCCAGAGTGAAAAGATTAAATGAAGTGTCTATATGACAGTATTTGTTAAAGGTTCCCTAAGAAAGGTTAAGTGATTTGCCTGGGGTACAAAGCTAGTAAATGTGTAGGGACTTCTTGACTCATGGTCAAGTGATGCATCCACTTCACCACCCAGCACCAGTTATGGCCTGGTTGATCAGTTCATCTTCAGTTAAACATTTCTTATGTCCTATCTTGCTTTTTCCCAAACACAGCAATTTGATCACAAGTTGATGTCTCCTTTCATGATCTAATACTGTACTTGGGCTCCTCTATTTTCAGATTTTTTTTTCCTTTGGAAAGAAGTAATTGAGGTTCATTTAAGGAAAAACTTCTAACCATTAAAACCACCCACAATTGTAATAGGCTATCAACTGAGATAATGGACTCACTCTCACTTAAGGTTTTAAAGTAAATGCTGGATGTCCATTTATCTGATATATTGTAAAGTAATCTAAGCTGACTGTGTTTGATTTGTTTCATCTCGTGCTTATACCTTATTGAATTACACAATAAAAGTATAGTTATCCCTTTCACATCACAAATTTCCCCATTGTGGTTTTGATAGATCAAAGGTTGGCATAAGAAATTAAATGGGAGTTTTTTGAGAGTTTTGCAGAAACTGCAAACAACATGTAATGGCTAGCAGATGACACAGAAAAAATTTAGAAACTCAGAAATGCACAAAATATGTCTACTATGGTATAATATCAACTTAATACTATTAATTCAGACTTTTTCTTGTAAATCTGGTGGATTTTCCACATCGCGGATCCACAACACTCCTAACCCCTGTGGTGTAGAAGGGATAACTGTACTATTAAAGACATGGCAGTCTGTCCCCCTCATCCTTCATCCTAACCACCCTGTACCACTTTCCTACACCTAGCATCCTGTCAAATTCAGAGTCCCTTGATCTTCACACTCCCACTTACTGGACAGCCTTCTGGAAAGTGATCTGGGGTGCATTTCAGGAAATCGGGCCAGCCCCGTTCCCGCTCGACAATGGCACAGGGTCCCCGAGTGGCCTGGCACAGGGTTCGGCTAGGCAGCTCCACTCGATCATTCTCACACTTGGGCATGTAGACAGCACAGAGCAAGGGCTGGATCACTGCCCAGCAGCGGGGAGCATTCCTAAGGCCTGGGATGAAAAAAGCAGTGAGGACAAACAGCGCAGTGCAGAGACCCTCCTCCCCTCTGATTCAAGGACAGTATTCCATGTACTCCTTACTATGTCTTAAGAGACTTCTCACTGTAATACTGTGGACCATCTTTGGTCAGAAGCATTAGGTTAGTGTTGTACTAGTGATCTTGGAGGCTTTCTCAGTCATAATTAGTGGAAAGGGAGGGGAGCCTGAGATAGTTAGGCAAGAAACCCTCCACCCCCTTCACTCAATGGAGCATGCTGTCAATTCAAAAAACCTCAGAAGCCTCTTCCACTTGCTACATAAACCCCCCCAAACCCTCATTCCCCCTTACCAAGCTGAGGTGAAACAGAGAAGAGGTGGGAGCAGAGGAAGAGATGGTCAGAGAAGCCAGGTACTCCGTGGCCAGAGAGAGAAGAAACAGGAAGTCAGGTGGAGAAAAACAGAGGAGACTCTGTACATGTCAGCAGGAAGAAAGGTGCCAGAAACAGGCAAATGGAACTCTCCACCCAGCCCCATCACCCCTGCTGGCCCAGCTCATTCTCTCCTGCTCTGTCCCTAAGCAGGCCCTCCACATCCAGCCCTACTTCTTCATTAGTCTATCCCTGAATCAGCTGTATCAAGGTTGAGACTTAGGAGTCTGGGGTCCAGAGTGAAAAGATTAAATGAAGTGTATATATGGCAGTATTTGGGAAAGGCTTCCTATTACCACCCTTGAAGGACAATATGGGCATTGAGGGAACCTAACATGATAGGATTAGAGCCATCCTTACTACAAGGTTATCTCCAGAACACAAACCTAGGTGATGATGAACTCAAGAAACCGTACAGAACTCAGAGGCTCGCTGAGAGATAACACCTGAAAAAGTTTCTTTCAGTCCTGTAATGACACTGACCAGTATACATCAAAATCACTCCTCCCCACCTCTTAACCCAAAACGAGCAATGGAGTAACTCTTCCATCTTATAAGGTCACAGGGCTATAGGTTTAGGAGTGGAAGGATTTTTTTACATATCAGGAGGTCCTGAGAGGTGAAGTAATTCAGCCAACCCATAGGCAGGAAGTGGAAGAGCTGGGAATTTTATCCAACCTCTGAATTTGAATCCACTGGACTGTCCTTTTTCTTCTTTGGACCCTATCCATTAGAATGTAAGCTCCTTGAGGGCAGGGATTGTTTTTTGCACTTTTTTTTGTCTCCCGGGGTTAAGCACGTTGCTCAGAACATAGGAAATGCTCAATAAATGCTTGGTGACTTATTGACTGACTGATGGGAGGAATTGCTCTGTGAAGCAAAGATAGGGGCAATTGTTTGGCAGTGATACACCAGCATCAATCATGCTCACTGCCTGGATTTGAACCTGCCTTCTTCACCCTCCTACCAAGGTCCTGGAGGGTAAGAACTGTTTTCACTGATGAATAACAGGATGAATGGGTACAAAGTAGGCACTCAAAAAATGCCTATTAAATGAAACTGATTGAAAGCCCGGCTAGGTTCATGAAGGGACAATGTTTAGGAGACATCCTTTTCCTGTCAGTTTGGAATCTCTTTAGGAGAAACTAGAAGGTATGGTCCGGAAATTCAGAAGATCCAAGAGAGATCCTAGGTCTAAATTGATCTGATAAATTTCATAGTCTAAATGCCAATTTCCATTAAAAAGAGTTCCCCTCAAAGCTTTCAGGTTCTTATCTGAGTATCATTAGTTTCATCCACTAAACAAGCATGTACTAAGCATCTGCTGCTTACTAGGCATAAGAGGCAGCTAGCTGGCTCAGTGGATAGAGTCCTGAGCCTGAAATCCAGAAAAACCTGAGTTCAGATCCAGCTCAGACACTTAATAACTGTGTGACCCCAAGCAAATCATTACTGTTGAAAGAGATAGCAAAATATTCCAGTATCTTTGTCAAGAAAAACCCATGTCAGGTTATGGACCTGACCATAACCCAGGTTATGGTTAATGGGATCACAAAAGTCATATGTGAGTGAACAATAATATCTTTCCAGGCATTGTATTAAACTGTAGGAATACAGAAACAAAATCTACCTTCAAGGAAGTTACAATCTAATGGGAAAACTTCATCTGCCAGGACTTAGTATCTCAAACAAGCAGTCTCAAATTCAAATAGAAACAAGAACCATTAGTTCATACAGTCCTATAGGTTGCACATTGACTTAGTTTTAAAATGTCTTATCTGTTACTGAATTTTTCTTGATTTTGTTAATTTTATTTTAATTTCAGTCAGATGCACCAGGGAGTATTGTGGTCCATTTATGAAAAGTAAAGAGTAGATTCCTATCCTCAAGGAATTTACAACTTAGGAAAAGAACCTAAATTATCCACAGTCTCCTGGAATGGCTTAGACCCCAGTCTCTATAGTTTGGTGGGTCTTACAGACTATGCTGTACTTTTGGGTAAAATCCCAGCTTTGAGACAGATCAAGCCATTATGCAAATGAGCTCATGAAACTGACTGTGGGTCTCAAACAAGGTGCAGGTCCACCTTATTCACCCATCCACCCCATGGCTCCAAGCAATCCATGTTTTCCCTTTTCTGCTCTCCATATTACCAGCTACCTCCTATGGTAATAATACACAAACCATCCAGTCCAGAACCTGCCTTCTTCACCCAGAAGTCCAGTCCAGAAAACTGAAAGGACTGAGCTGATGAAAGAGAGAGAGAGAGAGAGAGAGAGAAAGAAAGAATTTCAAGGTAAACTGAAATAACTGGGTGCTCAGCTTTAACTTAACCTTGACTCATGGGAAATTAAGCTAGCGATTTATGTACCTGACACACATTTTCTTCCATTTTTCATTAATAAGTAATAATAAGAGATATTTAGTCTAACTTTAAAAGTTATTTGCAAAGTATTCATTTTATTTCATTTGATCCTTAAAACAAGACCTGTGAAGTAGGTACTAATGGTCTTATCCTCATTTTTAATAAGAAAGAGAGTGAAATTCAGAGTTTAATTAATTTCCCTAAAATCATTTCTCTTAAATTCTCTCAGAAATTGGATCTGAACCCACTTCTTTTGTCCCATTCTCCATCCTGTGTTTCTACTATACTAAGTAATCTATTGCAATATTCTCCATCCCCCCAGGGAATTTTCAGAGTAAAGGTTCCTAAGCACCCAAATCACTGTTGTCCAGCTCTGTCCGCTCTTCCCCCTTCAAACTATCCTCTCTGACTCCAGGGAAGTTGCATCACTTCAGAATCAGTGTTGTATTAATATAGTATTCTATAATAAAGATAATCCTACATTTGAAAACTTCTCTATCAGAAACAATGAGTTATATACTTGCTCAGGGTATCTGTATTTAATTGTTGTGACATACCAAGCAGGCTACAAAAGAGCAGAGTGGTTTAATAGACAATATTGGAATCAGAATATGGGTTCAAATACTGTGCCCTTGGCAACTCATTTAATTTGAATGAATCTCAGTTTCCACAATCTGTAAAATGAAAGAACTAGACCAGACCATTGTTCTTTGACCATTTTTGTATGTGGCATGTGTGAAGTCTATGAATCCCTTCTCAAGATTAATGTTTTAAAATATAATTTAGGGAAATATTGAGTTTAAGTTAAATGTTAGTAAAACTAAAGATATTACTTTTTTTTAATTCATCCAAGTTCGCAGACCCCCTGGAATCTCCTGTTCATGGACTTCTTGTGAGTTCCCTAATCCCAGGTTAAGAAGCCTCAAGTTAAATGATTTCTAAAGTTTCTTCAGTTCTAAATCTAAGATCCTAGGATAAATAATATCTATATTTTTGGCTTTTTCTTCTTTGGCGATCCTGCCTAGGCCCAGGGGAATAAACCAAGTTAGTGTTCTGAGGGAATTTTAGAAAATTACTACTCCTCTACAAGTATGAGCTACTAAGGTAATAAGTCAGGAGTTAGGGGTTCCTCTTTAAAAAAAAAATAATAAAAATAAAGCAAAAAATTATAATGGAAGGACCCCATTCTGGTGGAGGTTAGTGTTTCCAAAATCCTAAATTCAAATCATTCATGAGCTCCAAAAATCTGAGATTGAGGTGTACTACGAAAGTCCTTTCCAAATTTAGGAATCTGAGGCCTAGAATAGTATAAGGAGTTCATAAAAAGCCTCTTAGCTATTTTGCTCTTTCCCAACCTAAGACCACTATCACAAGCCCTATTTTCCAGATAAGAAAACTCAAGTGAAAGGTTTTTGCCTATCTAACCTGAGGTTGAAGCAAAGAAGGGAACTGAAGAAGGGGAAGAGGGAGAAGGCACAACTCATTAATCTGACCACCAAATCAAAAACCTCCCACTTTCTGGCTCGGATCGCTTTCTCAGCTATCTCTTACTGGGTTTTGTCGTCCGCTTTTCCATCTCTTAACATTATTTTCATATCTCAATTCTCTTCTTCACACTCCCTTGCAAATGAATAAGGCCCCTCCAGTCCTCCTGCCTTGTCCCCCTTTCCCCTCCATCCTTCAGTTACTGATCTTATCTCAGACTGCATCTTTGTAACCCTGAGAACTTCACCAAAGGGAAAAAACTTTGGATCAACATTGACCTGGATCCCTTCTTAGGGTATAAACTTCTCTCTGGTTTTAACCCCATTTCCTAACTCCTCTAAGATCATTTGTACCCCTAATCTACATAACTCCCTTGTAACCTGCCTCTTCACTTCAATGAAAAAACCTGACCCCATCTATTCAACGCCTACTGTATGCTAGTGAGTTACTTCGGGCTCCTCTGCTCGCCGCGCCCCCTCCCCCAATCTGTTGCATCCCGCATGCAATGGGACCTCAATACCAAAACGCTCTCCTACGATCTCCCCCTCCACCCCTTCCCACACACACGATTCCCCCCTCATCACCCCCCAATGGCCCTCCGCCCTGCGCTGAGAGCCTTACCGGACCAGAGCACCAGCTTGCTGTGCGCCTCCTCCTGGGAGCCCGAGTCCCCGGCCAGCAGCGTGGAGGTGGCCTCGTAGGGCAGCGCCGAGCCCAGGCACACGTTGTAACGCAGCGGTTCGCAAGGGGCTGCCCGGCCGCAGTGGCTCAACAGGGGGGGCGGGCCAGTCTCGGCCCCATTAGCTCTCCCGCTCCAGGGTCCAGGCCTGGTCCCGTTCCCGCTCAAAGCCGCCCCCTGGCCCGGGCCCCCTTGCAGCAGCAGCAACAGCAGCAGCAGCTTCAGCCCCAGTAGCTGGAGCGACGGCCCCCGCGCGGGCCGAGCCGCGGCCATGGCCAAACCCGCCAACTCAGCAGAAAGAGAGACAGCCCCCTCCCTCCCTGAACCCCCCAGCAGCGCACACAAGCACCCGATGTCCCGGGGCCGCCGCTCAGACTTCCCGGGAGTCCCCTGAGCCCCGCTCCGGCCCCCCCTGGACGCCGCCCGCGCCCCGACCCCTCCGCGCCCAACTTTGCAAACTTTGTAACTGGCGGCCCATGGTTGGGGTGGCAGCGGCCCGGGCCCCGATGTGGGGGCCCCCACCCCTCCGCCTTGCTCCCCAAATCTCCTTCAGCACCTGGAGTACGCCGGGCCCCCAATCTTCGATCTCATTCCCCCTCCCACCATAAAAGCCTCCAGCGTGCCCAGCAAACACAACTGTGCGTGGGCTGTGAATTCTAGACAAACCTCTCCCCCCCAACTCCGCCCCCGCCCTCAACGACCAAGCCGCAGGCTGGCCCCGCTGAGCGCCCCGCTGCACCCCAAGCTAGCCCCGCCGGCTCCCCGGCTCCTTTGTTGCCTTTGCTCGGCTCTCAGGAATGCACGGGCCGCGGCGAGCCAAGCCCGGCCCCCCTTAACTAGCAGCCGCGGGGGAGGGACGGGCAGAGTAAGGGGAGGGAAGAGGATGGAGAGAGGGGAGGGGCAGGGGTAGCCCCGCCGTCTCGGGGGCCGGGAAAAGGGGAATCAGACTACTCTCTCGACTGCCCGCCCCAAACAACAGGCTGGAGAGGTAGGAGATGCTTCACGGAGGATTTCTTTAGCTTAGGAACTGCATCGAGCCAGAGGGTAGGGTCAGATTTGGCATACGGATTCTTCTTCACTTCCTGATGACTTGCAAGAGCGAAGATATTTCTTCCTCTATCATAGTTTGGGGATTTGTCTCAGAATAGTCGTGGTAGGGAGAAGAGGGGCCTAGACACCAGGAGCCAATCTTTGTATTACATCCACTCTCCCCTCTAGGATTGACTCCTTGATCTTCGTTCCACTACAGCGCTGTTTTTTTCAGTTGGCCTTTCCCCTCTTCAGTTCCTCTGCCTAGCTCAAAGGCATTTATAGCTCAAAGGACCTCGGGATCAGATCTGATTCAATTTTGCTCCTCATTTTACAGATGAGGCAAGTAAGGCTGAGAGAGAATAAGTGATTTGTTCAACGTGATTCAAGCAACAAGTAATAGAAAGGGAAATGCATACATTGGTGCTGTGTGTGTGTGTGTGTGTGTGTAGGAGTAAAGAGGTGGAGATTGATTGCTGTGGGCTAGGCTCCCCTCTGTCTCTGTCATTGTCTCTCTGTATGTCTCTATCTCTTTTTTCCTCCCTTTCTACTCTCACACACATTTTTCTTCATTCCTTAAACTAAAAGATGCAGCTAACACGGAAGCAATTTAAAAAAAAAAATCTTAGATGTAGAGTAAAATGACCTGGATTCGAAATCTACCTTTTTCTTCTCCTGGTTGTGTGACTTTTGGATCTGGATCTCTTCAGGCCTCAGTTGCCTCATTTGTAAAATTGAGGGAATGAGAAAAATGGCCTCCTTAGTCCTTTCTAGCCCTAACTCTGTTGTTGCTATTACTACTGCTATGGCTACTGTTACCCGTGTGTGTAGCTGACAGGAAAAAAAAAGACAACAAAAATGACCAGGATATTTCTATCCCTGGAAATGTCTGAAGACTCCCCTTTGGTTTTGACTATTGTCACTTGTACTAGCTATAGCCGTAGTTCTGCCCTTCCCATCTCAGACTGTTCAGTCAGATAGAGCTGTTCTCTGCTTTTCTCCCTTGTCAGTTTTATTTTTTGTATTGTAAAGGGTTTTTATTTTTATTTATTTTTATTTTTTTTAATTAAATAACTTTTTATTGACAGAACCTATGCCATTACATTATCCCTTGCACTCACTTCTGTTCCGATTTTTCCCCTCCCTCCCTCCACCCTCTCCCCAAAGATGGCAAGCAGTCCTATACATGTTAAATAGATTACAGTAGATCTTGGATACAATATATGTGTGCAGAACCAAACAGTTCTCTTGTTGCTCAGGGAGAATTGGATTTAGAAGGTATAAATAACCTGGGAAGAAGAACAAAAATGCAAGCAGTTTACATTCATTTCCTAGTGTTCTTTCTTTGGGTGTAGCTGCTTCTGTCCATCCTTGATCAATTGAAACTAAGTTACATCTTGTCTTTGTTGAAGAAATCCACTTCCATCAGAATACATCCTCATACAGTATCGCTGTTGAGGTATATAATGATTTCCTGGTTCTGCTCATTTCACTCAGCATCAGTTCATGTAAGTCTCACCAATCCTCTCTGTATTCGTCCTGCTGGTCATTTCTTACAGAACGATAATATTCCATAACATTCATATACCACATTTACTCAACCATTCTCAATTGATGGGCATCCATTCATTTTCCAGCTTCTGGCCACTACAAACAGGGCTGCCACAAACATTTGGCACATATAGGTCCCTTTCCTTTTTAGTATCTCTTTGGGGTATAAGCCAGTAGAGACACTGCTGGATCAAAGGTATGCTAGTTTGATAACTTTTTGGGCATAGTTCAAATTGCTCTCCAGAATGGCTGGATGTATTCACAATTCCACCAACAATGTATCAGTGTCCCTGTTTTCCCATCCCCTCCAACATTCTGCATTATCTTTCCCTGTCATTCTGGCCAATCTGACGGTATATGAAGTGTATCTCAGAGTTGTCTTAATTTGCATTTCTCTGATCAATAGTGATTTGGAACACTCTTTCCTATGAGTAGTCATAGTTTTAATTTCATCATCTGAAAATTGTCTGTTCTATCCTTTGACCATTTTATCAATTGGAGAATGAAGCGATTTCTTATAAATTAGAGTCAATTCTCTATATATTTTGGAAATGAGTCCTTTATCAGAACCTTTGATTGTAAAAATGTTTTCCCAGTTTATTGTTTCCCTTCTAATGTTGCCTGCATTAGTTTTGTTTGTACAAAAACTTTTCAATTTGATAATAATCAAAATTTTCAATTTTGTAGTCAATAGTGATCTCTAGTTCTTCTTTGGTCATAAATTCCTTCCTCTTCCACAGGTCCGAGAGGTAAACTATCCTATGCTCTTCCATTTTATGTATGATCTCATTCTTTATGCCTAGATCATGAACCCATTTTGACCTTATCTTGGTGTACGGTGTTAAGTGTGGGTCAATGCCTAGTTTCTGCCATACTAATTTCCAATTTTCCCAGCAATTTTTGTCAAATGATGCATTCTTATCCCAAAAACTGGGGTCTTTGGTTTTGTCAAACACTAGATAATTAAGGTTATTGGCTGTTTTGTCCTTTGAACCCAACTTATTCCATTGATCAACTAGTCTATTTCTTAGCCAATACCAGATAGTTTTAGTAACCGCTGCCTTATAATATAATTTTAGATCTGGTACAGCTAGGCCACCTTCATTTGATTTTTTTCATTAATTCCTTGAAATTCTTGACCTTTTGTTTTCCATGTGAACTTTGTTGTTATTTTCTAGGTTATCAAAATAGTTTTTGGAAGTCTGATTGGTATGCTAAATAAATAGATTAGTTTAGGTAGTATTGTCCTCTTTATTATATTTCTGCCAATCAGAGCATTTAATATTTTCAGTTAGTTAGATCAGACTTAATTTGTATGGAAAGCGTTTTGTAGTTTTGCTCATAAAGTTTCTGATTTTCCCTTGGCAGGTAGATTCCTAAATATTTTATACTATCAGTAGTTACTTTAAATATCTCCCTTGTCAGTTTGCTTCCATTTGTGTTTAAAGTCTTTCTTCGGTTCATTTCCATTCTGATCATCCTTGCTGGATTTCACCATGCAGAAGTTTAAGGATATAGCATTTATCCTTTCTATAAAAATGGCCTCTCAATGTTTTACTTTTCTTAGCAGGCCTTCCCTTGGGACCCAAGTCAAGTGCCAACTTTCCTTGAAATTTTCCCTGACTGCACCAGCTGAAAGAAGTTTCTTTCACTCTTTTAAAGATTCCCTTAAAAAAAAAAAAAAAAAAAAAAAGATTTCCTTAGCATATTGACAAGCCTTTTCCTTTGTGCTTTATATATTGGTAGGACTACAGACTTAGATTGGAAAGGATCTACTCTAATTCTATCATTTTACAATGAGAAAACTCAGGCTCAGATATTGAATGAATTGCCCAGGGTCACACAGAAAGTGGTAGAACTTTCCAGTACACAACATTGTCTCCTTGCCTTTCCCCTCTATAAGTTTTAGTTTGTAAGCTTATGGAGAGGAAATACTGATGTATCTTTGCGTCCCTAGCACCTAGCACAAGACCTTGAACAAATATGAACACTAGAAGACCCTATATTTCTGTCTATTGGGTAACCCGTATTGAAAGTAACATGGGCATACATAGGGCATTGGTGGTACAGTCAATTATGTACAACTCTTCATGACCCCCTTTGAGGTTTTCTTGGCAAAGATGCTTCAGTGGTTTGCCATTTCCTTTTCCAGCTCATTTTACAGATAAGGAAACTGAGGCAAAGAGGGTTAAGTGACTTGCCTCAGGTCACCCAGCTATTAAATGTCTGAGTCTGGATTTGAATTCAAGAAGATGTCTTCCTGACTTCAGATCTCCCACTATCCATTGTAACACTCTTCCCTTATTCATATGGTACCTAGTAGGTATTTCTAATCAAAGTTTATTGAATTGAAGAAAATTCTAGGCAAGGACTTCATTTCCTTTCCTGCCTATGTAATATTACTCATATTACATATTTGAGTTAACTCAGTTACTTAAATTTTTTAAACTAAAGTAAGGTACTCTTGGGACCAAGGATAGTTTGGTCCTCTAGGAACCAATTATTTAATCTACAGCCATGACTGGTCACAGACAAGCATCCCTAACCCCAGCCATCTTCTTATGAATGATTGGTACCCAGAGGGGAGAATGTCAAGGGATTCATTTCAATTCAATATATCTCTATTAAGGCCTAATATGTGCAAAGTACTGTGCCAGACAGAATATAGTTCTGTTTCTTGAGAATTTTTCCTTTTCATTGAGTCTATGCTTGGGAGACAGATTAATAACAATTCAAAGATCATAAACTCTTATAGGACAGGGATCATGTTTTACATGTTTTCTCTTCCATAATGCACTTTACTTGTGCTTAATAAATAATTAGTATATGGATGAATAAAGGAATGAATGGTAATAAGTGCTACAGAATTTTAGAGGTAGAAGCAATCAGTGTGACCTGAATGGAAAAAGTTTCATGGGGCAGGTTAAGCTTGAACTCTTAGAACTCTTAACTTCCTCTTAGAGAGAGGAAGACTTTGGATGGTTGTACAGAGAAAGCCATTATAAGTGAATAAATGTAATGGAAAAGCCTAAAATCCCTGGCTTTAGGAGAATGGCAGAAAACCAAGTGGACAGATAAGATGGAAGCAGATTTTGGAGGAAGTTAAATTCCAGATAGAAAAGTGTGGGTTCAATTCCATATGTATCAAGGAAGCAATGAAAATTTTTGAGCAGGCAAGTGATTGAAAATCAATGATCAAAATACAAAATACTAATCAAGTAGAATATTTTGGAGGGCAGAGACTGGAAACAGAAAGGTCAATCAAGAATCTGGTAAAGATTCCAGATAAGAATGGAAAAATAAAGTAAATTCAAGAGGCATCATTAAACAATATGATTTAGTGGTCAGTTGGGTAGAAAATTTGAAAGAGATGGAGAACCAATAATGATTTTAATGTTTTGGATCTGAATAACTAAGAAAATTGGATTATCCTATATCAGATTACTTGCTGTTTTGTGGGGAGAGGGTAAAGGAGAAAGCGATCTTTAAATGTATTTGGAAAAATAAAATACTATTTAAAAAAGAAAAATGTAAATTCTTTCGGTGAAAAGTGTCAGCACCTGAGTTTTATCAGCTTTAAAGAAAACAATATAAATGAAAGCACTTAGTTAATAGGAAAACATCCACATTAAAGATGTTTTCATACTAAAAAAAAAAAAAAAAAGAAAATTGGGATATCATTGAATTGACAAAATTGGTAACTCAGGAGGGGAAATAAGTTTGAGGTCAAGTGAAGGTGGGTGATTAGTTCAATTTTAAAACATATTAAATTTGAGCTTATGATTAGATAACCTAATGAAAATGTTCAAGGAAAGTATCATGGCCTGGGGCTGTTGGAGGTGTTCTAGGATAGGTCCTTGGCCTTAACCATGTAAAAGGAAAAAATAGCAACAAGCGAAGTGGTTTGGGGATGAGGCAATGTGGGATAATGGGTAGAATTGGATCTGGCCTTAGATACTAACTGGGAATCTCAAGATAAATCATATCACCTCTCTCAGCCTCAGTTTTCTCAACTGTAAAATGAGGAACTTGGTCTTGTTAACCTCTAAAATCCCTTCCAGCTCTAATCTATGATCCTATGAATTAATGGAATTCAATAGAAAAACTCCCTACCTAGCCAATCCCTATCCACTTTGAAAATGTAACATTGCTTCTCAAGACAGCTTTGGAGAAGCTTTTGAACTTGTGAAGCTATTGTCCAGTACTGTATTGGTATCCCCCATACCATTTTTTCACGTTTAAAACCAGGATGCATTGTGTGCCCCCGGGGCAGGGCTGCCAGAAAACCTGTGGTACACCCTGCTAAAAGGCAGCACTTTATGACAAAGCTCTGTTGTTGTAACTTGCCCTTTTGGAATAAATCCTGGTTGTTGCTTCCTTTGCCTCACCCCTGATTTAACAAACACCCTCCTGGTCTATCCAACTTCAGCTCATCATATAGAAGATGTATTTATCTTTTCCACCATCAGCCTGTTATTATTGTCATCTAAGACCTTCTTTTTCAGGACTGGTTTCCTGCAGGTCTCTTGACCTGACCTCAACTCAGATGTCCTATTCTTGGTTCAGTGTGCCTGACCAAGCTCTAGTGTAGCCCCTTTCTAACTAGCCAGCCATAACACCTGCAGAGGTTGGCTTCATGTGCTGTAAACGCAGCTGCATTCTATCTTGATTCAAAGTAATTTTTCACTTTCCCAGAAGACTAACCCATTGCTACTATAATGCTCAACCATAACTTCTTGATAATTACCTGTCATGCCTAGGATGTTGTATCTCTCGTATAGTTCCAATAGAAAAAAAAATCTGTCCCATCTTTTCCCATCATTCTCTTTCTGTCTCCTAAAAGGGTATCTTAATGGGACCATACTAACCAATCTATTTTAATTGCCTTTCCAGAGATTTCTCTAAATGTCAAGGTTATTCATCAACATTTTAGCTAATACCAACATTCTCAAAGCAGAAAGTGGTCTTCTTAGCAGTCTTCGCTTGTTCTGATCAATTCCATCCTCATGAGGAAGTGGGAATGAGTTCATGCCAAGTTGGACCAGTAAGAGGAAATTGTGGACTTCAGCTGTGATGAGACAGCATTTTGCATCCTTTGTACCTGCAAGGTACCATAATCCTTAAATGCAGCTGCATTCTTCTTCTATTTAAAGTAATTTTCCAGCTCCCCATAAAACTGAAAACAATATTATGCACTTTGTGTCACCAGATCCAGATCACATATAGGACCCAGAGCTCCTGACTTCCAGGATGCCCTCTAGACAATATTGTCCTTTTTCTTCCTACTCCACCAAGCAAGATGCATTAGAAATCTAGGTATGGAACATCTGTTGACTCCCAGCATAATTTCTGGAATACAAAATGTCTCTCAGTTTATGGCTCTTGAGGGAAAGAATAGACTTCTCAAGACAGTTGCTAAAGAAAGACACACTTCTCTGGGTATCAGGAAATCATGGATTTCTTGTTTTGAAATTTCTCCCTGTCCTTGTTGACCTGGTTAGTCCAAAGGGAGGGGAAGAAATAAAGCAATGAATGCCTTTCAGTGTGCATAGGTTTTCCATCTTCAGCTAGGACAGTAAAGGTGGCCCTCAAAACCCATATCCAATATTAACACATCCACACAGTGCATTATGTCAGGCAGAAGACCCAGGAGAGGGAGTGAGTCAGTATTTATTGAGCATCTTCTGTGTGTCCAGAATCCTGTCTTCATGATATTGGGGGGAAATGGAAAATACTACTAAATGTCCTTTTTTAGCTTCACCAGACTTCCTGTATGAGCCACTTAGTCTCTGCAAATTGTCTCTGGTTAGAGCCTACTTTAACTTCTCAGCCAAGATGCTACAATGAGACTCACAGACCCCTATCCGTAAGCCAGCCAGCATTCTGCCAGTTCCCACAGGTCCCCGATTCATCTATCCACCAGAACCAGTGCTGGAGAGCTTGCATTAGATGGTCTGAAAGGCTCAGGAGTTTTGCTGACCTTTCTGGGAATAGGTGAACTGGAAAAAGACGTCAGAATGTTCCACATTTTCAGACAGTGATGAGACCAATGGTCTCCAGATTTAAAAAAAAAAAAAAACACACACGCCCCTTCCCCCCAACTCCAAAACTAAAGCCTATATACCTAACTAAATTATAGAACCTTGTGGAATTATGTTATAGCTTGCTTATCATCAAGCATTTTCTTGTGAGGAAAAACATCTGTAACTAGAAAATGAATACAAATCTACTTAAAAGGACAGAGTTCTTCCCTTATGACTGTCTCATAAAGGGGTGGAGGCAATCTTGGGTTCTTGTGGAGTACAAGCTCTATCAGGTCTTTCTAAGCTGCAAAGCCTTCCAAGTTCTGCTCTGTTGATGGATTGTGTATCTTATATGAAGATCAGTCTAGCTAAGTTTGGAGAAGCTCAGCATGATTAATTTTCTAGCTCCCCAAACTCATACAAGACATCTGCATACAACTAAACACATAAGGTCTAGGGAAATGGTGGGAGCTAAGTGGCACAGTGGATAGAGTGCCAGGCCTGGAATCAGGAAGACTCATCTTTCTGAGTTCAGATCTGACCCTGGGCAAGTTACTTAACCCTGTTCAGTTCAGTTTCCTCATCTGTAAAATGAGCTAGAGAAAGAAATTACCAATCACTTCAGTATATTTGCCAGGAAATCCCATAAGAGTCACAGAGTTGGACACTACTGACAAGATGAGGCTAGGTGAGGGATGAAAGACCAGAGGTCATATAGAAAATCTTCTACCACTTTGGGGTTTTTCCACCCCAGGACCCATCATTTTGAAGTTGGGGTGAAGAGACCTCTCCCCCCCCCCCAGCCATAATAAAAGCAAAGAAGTAGCAAAGACGGGGACTGGAACTCAGGGTTATGGGGCTCTTTTCAGCTGTCCCAGTTCCTTAATTATGTTTCCTCTGGGTTACAAGAACCAGTAATGGAGACTGAATGGAAATCAACACGTGCTATGTTCACTTTTTTTGTTTTTTTCCCCTCATATTCTGATTTTTCTCTCCCAACATGATTCATATAGAAATGTGTATTTAGCATTAATAACCAGAAAAAAAATAATCAAGTTAGAAGTTTGGATTTCCAAGTCAGCCCCAAAAGTAAGGCAGACGTGAGTGTGAACTGCCCTTATTCCCAAATGGCACCAGCAAGTTTGCTGATGGAGAAGCAGCAAAAGCATAAAGTTTCTGTCCTCCAACCCCAATGAGCTTTACCCAGTGAAATGTTTTTCCACTCCCACCTCCTGGAACGAAAGGCCCTTATTTGTTGGTATTTGTCGTTTATTTTTTTTTCCTTTCGCCGTAGAGACCAAACTTTAGGCCAGGTGCCCCAATGCGCCATAAGGTGTGGTGTCCTTCAAGAATCAGGAGGGGCTTTGGAAGGTTGGGAGAGCAGATTTAGGAGAAAAAGGAATCAAAAATAATAATGTTCAGTCCCGTTCAATGTTTATTGTATGAGCTTCCCTTCTCAGCCTGGTGAACAGCACCACACTACGCCAGGAAAAAAAAATCCAACCGTTCCCTACTTCTCGCCATGCCTGTTTTTGCCTTATTTTATACCCGATTGTATTTCTTAAAGACTTTCCTGCAGTCTTGAAAGCAGGGAGGGAGTTGGAGCACCAGAACTCCAAAGAAGGCTGAATCTGAAGGGTAGGGAGAAAGAAAGCGGCGTGGGCATCAGCCCGGGTCCCCCCGCCCCCATCTAGTACACTCCCCCAGCTTGGAGGCCGGTCAGTACACCCTACTCAGAGAGCCCGCGGGAGGGGCGAGATGTGCTGGGCGGGACCACCCACTAAGTCCCAGCTGTGCTTGCCCAGCTAAGTATCCGCCCGAGTGGCCCCGCCCTCGGCTCCCCGCCCCCGCACAGCCGGGGAGGCCCGAGTGGCTGGGAGCCTTCTCCGTGCAGTCGGAGACTATGGTAACCCCCTTCCCGCTGGAGGCCGGCACAAACCCCAATCTCTAGGCCTGCTTTCTCCATCTAGACTGGAGCAAGGTGGGCGGAAAGCCACTGAAAGGGCTCGCCGGGGCGCCTGCCCGAGCGCAAACCCTTCCGCGAAAGGTGGGGTACCGGGAGCGAGACCTGGCCCGGACCCGCGAAGGGAGAGATTCATCCCCCCGCCCCCCACTGCAGAGGCTGGACCAATGGGTTTCCTGACACCTGCCCCGCCCCACCCACTTGCTGAATGACATATTTTGCCAATTAAAATGATTTGAAATTAGTTTTGTTTGGAGACGTTTAAGACAGTCCTTGGGATAATGAGAAACCCCAGGACATCTCAAACACTAGGTTGGCAATCCCTGAGAATTGGGGTACCCTATTGGAGAGGTGGGGGATGGATAATAGGGAGAGAGCACTTCTCCGGGGTACTGAGGCCATTAGAGATCTATTTTACTCTCCGACCGACCCCCTCCTTAAAACGGGGCCCGAGAGATCCGTTCCCACCGGGTTAGGCATCCAGTCTCCTCCTAGCTCCCAGGACTGCATGGACGTGGATCCGATTAATACTTTTACTGCATTTCCTTTTCTAATGCTTCAGGGTTCCTGTTTCCGACCTTGCATAAAGATAAAGAATTGTAGAACGCACACAACGCCAGTCTTAGTGCTTGGAGATGGGGAAGGCTAGGAGGTTATTGTCTGTAATAGTCCCATGTACCCAAGAAAATGCCCGTTCAGGCGAGAGAAAGAGGGTAAAAGGGTATGGGTTGCTGTGTCACCTCCTTCTTGGCTGCTGCTGAGATGGTCCCCAGACACAAGCCAAAAAAGATATCATAATTCCAAGCTTTTTTTTTTTTTTTTTTTTAGTTTTCCCTGCCCTCTTGTTACCATATTTCCATGGAAATGAAGGAGGGGTCAGGATGGACTTGGCTCCGATTGTCTAAGGGGGAACACGGAATAGGGAATTGGCAGATGTATCTCTTTCCACCGTCGTACCCAACACATACATAACTGTCCCCATTTGACTCTTGCGATCACTACCCTCCCCCTACCTCAGTCAAGTACTGTGCCAGCTGGACCCAGGGCAGGGGCTACTGGTGTACAACTCCCTCCAGTGCCCAAATCTAGTTGGCACTAATCTGAGAGTGTTCAGGGACAGAAAAGGCTGGGCTTGGTTACTGTGTTGCCTGCAAGAGGAAGAAGTCAGTCCCATTGCAACTCCGTGCAATCGGTATCCCCTAAAACATTTTTGTTTAAATGTAACTTAAACCCCTGGCCCCACACAGACCCAACAAATAAAAACCAAACCAAACCAAAAAACCTCTCTCAGAAAACTGGCACAGCTCAAGATGAGGGAGGACCATCCTCTGCGATGAAGGCCATCTGAATGTCTTGCCTTTGTCTGCCTGTCTGGAGCTTGCTTTGTTACTGGGCAAGGGGAATCCAAATCTGTTCTTTGCCCTGCCTGGTGCTGCCGGTCCATGATGCCCACCTTTCATTCTGGTGGGAGAATGAATGCGTGTTCAGTACCATGGATCAGCCCGGTGCTGCCAATTGTAGAGTTGTAACTTGACCTGATCTTTGATCTGTCTGATAAGGATCTGAGACAGCAGGATGCCCACGAGCTGAGAGAGGCAAAGGAACTTGGTCTTTAATTCTACTCCTTCAGGCCCTATTCCTCGCTCCCCATCTTTACCACTGAGTCCCCGGTTACCAATCCTGCAAGGGCCTCTGGCTGTTAGAATAAAAGTCTTGGAATCAGGAAAAATCTTAGCATAAATGTGTCCTTAGAAACTTTTTTAGCTGTGTGACTTTGGGCAAGTAATTTAACTTCTTTTTGCCTCAGTTTCTTCAATAGTAAAATGGTGATGATAATAATAGCACCTGTCTGCCAGGGTAAGAATCAAATGAAGTAATTTTTATAAAAAGAGCCTAGTACAGTGCCTGGCACGTAAGCACAAAATAAATGCTTGTTCCCTTTCTGCCATCACTGTTCCTTGCCTTAATGCCCCAGTATCTTATAAAATTTTTTTCTTAGCTTTCTCAATACCTAGGCCCTAGTGCTGATTCCCTGAGGTAAACTAACCCTGATATAACTTTCTAGACTATATAGTAGGGGCAGCTAGGTGGCACAGGGGTAGAGAACCAGTCCTGAAGTCAGGAGGACCTGAATTCAAATTTGTCTCATATACTTAACACTTCCTAGCTGTGTGACCCTAGGCAAGTCACTTAATCCCAAATGCCTCAGCAAATATATATACTAGAGGAATTAGGGATTCTTTTATCCTAACCCAATTCACAAATCTACCAGATGGGTTACCTGAGGAATGGCTAGGCCTAGTGCCACACCCCCAACGAGGAAGAGGTTGCTATGGATCCAGTTGACTAGCTTGTCAATGCAGCCATTGGTGTAAATGACTTTACCAGCCTCCAAGTAGTCAAGAGCTTGCATACCTCGGCCACACATGGTGTTGATTACTGCCTGGAGAGATAAAGAGAAAAAGGGGGAAAAAGGAAGAGAAGAAAGGAGAGGAAAGAGAAGGAAGGAAGAAAAAGGCAAGGAATAGAGAAAGAGAAAAGAAAAATGGGGGAAAGGGAAGAAGGGGAGAAAGAGGAAGGTGGGAAAAAAGTTGGGGAGATGAAAAACCAAATAGAATTCCCACTCATTTCCCACTTCAGACAGTAGTCAATAAGCTGCCCATCTTGTACATACCCCACAAGGGTTCTGGGATACATTTGGAAAGTACTAGGTAGAAAATGTTCTCAAGCCAAATCCAACTCCTTTTGTTCTGTGAACGTCTAGGTCCTTTTTCTATCCCTCTCTCCCTCCACTCTTCCTCATTTTCTCCTTCTCTTCCCCTCCCCTATTCCTCCTGATGAGAACCTGGCCAATAAAAATCATATTTGAAAGTTTCACTTAGTGTTTGTCCTAGGTGAGAAGAAGCCTAGTTTTAGGTAGGGGGACAGAGATCTGACCACCCTTAAATTACTTCCCATAAATCTTTTAGAATTTGCAACCAACTGCCCTTTCTGTCATCACTGGCTATGAGAAAACAATAAGGAAGGCAGCTCACCTGGTTGGATTTGTACAAGCAGCAGGAGTAAGGCACAGAACATCGCTCCCGGCTGGGGTTGTCTTCTGTACAGTTGAAGTACATGTTTTGGGACCAATCCTTATAGGAGATCCCACCACAGCAGTGGAACTGTAAAGAAACCAATCTATGCAGTTAAGAAACCATTTTGAACACAGAGGAGAACTCAGAAGCTTCCACAAATCCACATTAGGTTCTTACTGATTTCTTACTGATTTCAGAAAATCTTATATGGGTCAGGGTTCTGATTTCTGTGAACTATTGGAAGTAATCTCTACTTCCCTTAATTCCTCTACTATTTTATGCCTCATCTGTAGCACTGAATGAATTATTTGCACATATGTCATCTTTGATAAATTCTAAGCTCCTTGAGGGCAGAGACTTTTATTCATTTTTGTAGACAGTAATTAGCACAGTAGGTGTTCAAGAAAGTGTTTTCTAAAGAAATAAAATCTAATGCAGCAGATTTTCCCTTGGGATCCAAAGAATGGGAGATGGGACAACTCTTACATATGGGAGAAGAAAAACAAGATCCCTTCCAAAAAAACCTCAGAAAAGTGATTGTGAAAGTCAAGAATATGGAACAGAAGCAAATAAAATCTTCCAAAGTCAAATTTCAGATATGGGGTAGGATTCAGCATTACTCTGTCCCCCAAAAGCACCTGTTTGCATAGCACTCTGATGGACCCTATGCAGAGTAAGTGGGGAGCAAAAAAAAATTGATGGAACCAGAAAACCGAGTATCCCTTGGAGTCAGCTGAACTCTTGCCCATGGCTTCCCAGCTGACTAAGCCACCATCTAATCCATACCTCCTTCTGGCCAAAGTCAATGAGGTTCTGTAGGTCTAGGTCATCTCGGTAGTGTACAATGGCATTGTTGATGATTTCACTCACTTTTCCACGAGCCTGCCAGATACACAGGGAGAGATATGGTATAGTAAAATACTCACCCCACTTGCTTCCACCATTCCAGAAGGGAGACTCTACTCTGAAATCTCAGAGATTTATTTTTACTTTTCTTTTGAACTTTTTGTATTTATATATTAATACAAGAAGTGGCAAAGTATAGTGACTAGAATACTGGATTTAAATGCAAAAAGACTTGGGTTCATATCCTGTTGACACTAGCTGTATATCATGACTAAGTCACAAATTTTCTGAGTTTGGTTCCTCATTAATAAAATGGGGTTAATACCACCTGTAGGAGTATGCACTTGGCACATAGTAAGTGCTTAATGAATGCTGATGTATGTAATATGCATCGTAAACCTTAAAATGCTATGTTAATATTTATTATTATATCTCAAAAATGTGATGTCATTGATGTAGGTCCACTTGTGCAGATCATAGCTTCTCTAAAAATTGGTAGATGCTCTCTGAATGTAATTGTGACTGAAAAATTCAGGCTAGTGGTAGCTAACCAAACTAGGCTGGTCCTCAGATGACAGACATATAGTCTAGCTCTGGGTCAGCACTTGAGACTTTCCCAGATTTGTAAAACTTCCTAGAATTTTGTTTTGTCTAACACAGGGTGATCACATTCATGTTGCAATAAAGCAACATGAAGGAAGAGGATTTTAATGAAGATGAACGTCACATAATCCCATTTTTGTAGTAGTTATTTGTGTATCATTTTTTCCTTTAATAGATTGTAAATTCCTTGAGGGCAGAGATCTCTTATAAACTACCTTCTCTGTCACTTTTGCTCCCTCATTCTTTTCTCTAACTTCTAAAATAGGGAGTGAGTGAGTGTGTGTGTGTGTGTGTGTGTGTGTGTGTGTAATCCTGTTCAAGATTTCATCTCAACACTTGTCTTCTTTTGCACCAAGCACATTGTAGGTTCATGGGCTTTAGAGCAGTATTTGAATTGATTTTGACCAACCTTCCTTATCTAAGAGAGCATCAAAAATAGAGACCAGTTTTAGCATCAAGAGCTAGTTTCCAACTTCCAGGCTAAATCTATTTAGGTGCCACAAATAGAGGGAGATATCAAAGATGGCTTTTACTATCATCCAGACAGCTCTTCTTTGTGGAATGGCCTGAGGCCCACCCATTAACTCATCACAGGACAAGAAAAGAGTTGTACTTGAAGCTGGAGGGAGAGCAAATTTGAGTGTTTCTATCTAAAGAAAGCCAAGTCTACCTTTTAGGTACTCTTGTATGTAGACGTTCAAAAAATACTTGTTGACTCTCAGGGTCAAACTAAGAAACTGTAGATTTTTCAGGAGGTATTGAACAAATACATTGATCCTGGGGGAATAAAAGAAATGGCGGCTCTAATTCCAATAGACTTGTGATGGAGAGAGCCATCTGCACCCAGAGAGAGGACGTGGGAACTGAATATGGAACATAACATAGTGTTTTCACATTTCTTGTTGTTCTTTGCTTACATTTAGTTTTCTTTCTCATTATTTTCCTTTTTGATCTGATTTTTCTTGTGTAGCATAATAAATGTGGAAATATGTATAGAAGAATAGCACATATTTAACATACATTGGATTACTTGCCATCTAGGGGAGGGAGGAAGGAAGAGGGATGGAGGAAAAAAAATTGGAACACAGGGTTTTGCAGGGGTGAATGTTGAAAACTATGCATGCGTTTTAAAAATAAAAAACTAAAAAAAAAGATTTACTATATATAAAAAAAGAAATGGCAGCTCTAATTCTAATAGATTTGTGATAGAGAGAGCAATCTGTATCCAGAAAGAGGATTGTGGGAACTGAATGTGCATCACTACATAATATTTTCACTTTTTTGTAACAGTTGTTTTCTTTTTCATTTTTTTCTGATTTTTTGATCTATTTTTTCTTATGCAGCATGAAATATGTATAGAAGAATTGCACATGTTTAACATAAAAAAGAAAAGAAATAGCAGCTCTTCTACCCACAGTGCAGGCTGATCTACTGTTTCATTTTCCCGCCCATTTTGTTAACAAAGATGTAGAAAATCCTGAGTTACTCAATTGTTAACAACTTAATTTCTGCATTTTGTTCAACTATTTGCAGTAAAAATTTACTAACTAATTTTACTCTGGATGCATCCCCTTAAATTCTGGGATCTCAACCCTACAATTTGGAATCCCCAGATTGGGAAATAAAACTTATTCCAAGAACAAGCAATCCTCCTCCAACCACTTTTAAATATAGTAGTTCTGGTTATTGGTCACTTGGTATGAATTAGAATGTCTAAAGGCTAATTTTTGCTTAGGAAATGTAAAACTGAGGCTAAGAAAGCTTGGAATGGAAAGGACCATTTTCTTCCTCTCTCTTTTTCCTTTCCTAAAAGATTCCCTTTTATTCCCACCCACCCCCAATACCTTGTCTGAAAAAACAAAGCCCAGGACTCCGGCAGCTAACTGGAGCAGGAACACGATGGTGAGGCAGAAAGAGAACTGTGAGAAGACAGAGATGGGAGAGAGAGATGCTTGTTACTGAGTTTGGGTACCACTCTTGTAAAACTGCTGTTCTTCATCCTTTCTTCTTGAAGAGGATGGATGACAACACAAGGGTAATAATTTGACATTTTGAGTGAATTGCCTTTTAAGTGTAGGGAGCAATGGGACTATCATGCTGCATTTTTCTAACATTACTATGTCCATCAGGGAGCCATGGCTTTTTAAATACAGATATAATAATACCCAGTGTACTTGAGGGGAATGGGGCATGGATAATTACTGTGAGTTTGGGGGGGGGGGAATGGAAAGGGGTCTTCTCTTAAATTTAAAACTGGGAATAAGGTAATTAAGAAATCAACAGAGATTTCAGGATGGAATCTGGGAGCCCTAGCCCTTAACAGTATATGGAAGGAGAAATGTACTGGAAGAGAGAGTTTTTCCCAAAAAGTACTTACCGTTTGTAAGAGGCAGATGTTTTCCCGAAGGGATCCGATGCAGCCACAGAAAGTGAGTAGAAACATGAGGATGCCCACTATGATTAGCAGGATGGCTGGGTCCACTGCCAGGCAGGCCATAACTGCCTCTGAGGGGATACATAATATAACCTACCTTACAATTCCTGTTTGCTCTGAGATTCACCATCTTTGCCAAGTCTGACAGTCAGTTTTGGTACTTCCTTATAAGTTAAGTCCCTGTTTTGACCACCACAAGGGGGTGGCAGAGAGCCACTCTCCTAGGCGGGTCTGGGAAGCAGAGATTGGGAACAGTGGGGAATGGTTTCCCTGATGGAAAGTAGAATGACATTAGGCTTTTTTTTTTTAATTTTAAAAATTACACTTTATCTTTCCATCTTCAAATTTGATAAGGATGTCTTCAACATCATTTAAATCAGTGTATTGAAAAGTACACTGAAAAAAAGTTCTGAGAAATACTGTAAAGGAAAGATCTAAGAACAGAAGAACGTGGCATATAATTAGAGACTTCCCTTCAAGAAGTTAAGAAATATACTTTTTATCAAAGCAATCCCGATAGACTTTGGACAGAAAATGCCAGCTGCATCCAGAAAAAGATAAGGACACTGAAGGTAAATCAACACATGCTATGTAAACTTCTTTTTTCTGTTTTTTTTTTTTAATCATTCCCATGACTTTTTCCTTTTACTCTGATTCTCTCCCAACATAATTAGTAAATCAGTGTGTATTTAGATATATATATGTATATATATACATATTATTATATATATATTCTAATGACAACACTTTGTAAGGATTCTAACATATATATATATATATATATATATATATATATATATATACCTTTTTGAGTTAAACATATGCAATCTTCTAAACATATTTCTACATGACATTAGGGTTTTAAGCTCTTCCCTATTTTAGTTCTGGAGTTATTACCAGGAGACGTGTCTCCTTTAGGATGATGAGATCTTGTTACCTCACTACTAGGATGATAGAATTACTTTGCTCCCTAAGCTCTGATCACCTCAATCTTATGCTTTGGAGTTGGATGCATCTTGAAAGATTCTAGGAGAGTTGACAAGCCTAGATGACATTCTATCCAGAGTAGCTCCTTCATTGTTGGTCAGACAGATGTCCTCTATAAGCCCTTTCCCCTCCTGATGGGTTAGGGTAAAGAGGTAAGATCAGAAAAAGAAATAGATGGACTAGCTGGAAAGGGGACAGGGTCAGGGTCCTATATAGGGAGGGAACAGTCTTTGAACTCACCTTCATGCTTCATTAGCCGTGCATAGACTCCTACACCAACCAGTACCATAGAGATTACCTAGAGAGAGAAAAAAAGGACAGCTTAGGCTATGGGCCCAAGAACTTTAAAATAGAATCCAGTTTTGAGGCATACTAAGAACAAGACAATGAAGTAAACTCTTAGATTCCTAAAACTAAAAGCCCCAATATCATGTAGTACAAATGACACTAGAATTAGTGACAATCAGGACCTGAATTCGGATCCTGTTCTTAATATTACCTGTTTAGACAGTCATTTAACTACTTTGAGTTTTAGGTTCATCTTTAAAATGACTATAGTATTCTCTTGTAGTACCTAGCTTACACAGAGTTGTTTCAAGAATCAAAATGAGATAACACATGTAAAGTTATAAACCTTAAATCAACATTGATTGTCATTATTATATTAATTAGGGATAACTCAACAGTCTTAGATCTGAACTAGTTTTGTAGTCACAATAGGCTAGAGGGGAGGGGAGATCCCTCAGGGGAGAGTGGAAAGTTAGTTAGATGAACCAGATAATGTGTTTTTATATAAAAATTTGGGCTACAGAATGGGCAAAATTTGCCTAACTTAAATTCCTGGCTGCCCCAGGGGGCCTTGGCTATATGAAGCCTTGCAGGGAGCTCCAGTAGGAGCCTTTCCTGTCCTTCACTAATTAAAGTGAGGACAGCCCTATTGAACACGTTCCTCCTAATACACCCCCTCCCCTTCAATCTGCCCAGTCCCCAGGCTGGTGCTAAGCAGCAGCATGCTGTCACTATGGTGATGGCTGGGGCACAGATCTGGCTGAAGGGAGTTCTCAGCAGCAGGAATTCAGGCAACTCAATGGGGAAGGGGTCAAGGAGCTCTGGGGTGATTGCTGCTGGCTGAGCCCCTCCCTTTACTGAGGAAGACAATCTTGGAAGTGGCAGCCTTGCCTGGGGAAGGGAGAAAAAGGTGTGGAAGCTGGCCTCTAAGGATTGAATCAGACTGGACCACAAGGCACAAAGTCATTTTTCTAAGAAGCTTCTTTATAGGCACCATCAGGCAGCAACACAATGGTGACAACCAAATGACACAATATTTTTACTTCCCATTCTGGGGATCCATTCCTGCCCCCTGTTTTGTTACCCCTTTCAGGGACTTTGGCATCCCCCCAGTTATCTCTTTGGGGGACTTTGTAACCCCCAGTTGCTTCTTTCAGGGATTCTTTCCCAATTCTTTCCCCTTAATATTTGGCTCTGCCTTTAGACGACACTTTTTTGAGAAATGATCTCTTTATTTCTGTTGAATCCATGTTCTTATTCTCCTTGAACTTTTTTTTTTTTTTTTACGTCTAATTGAGATCCATAACTTTTGGCTAAGCAGTCCCAACACAGCAAAGCTAAAAATAGCTAGTACAGAATTAGAGATGCTATTATCCCAGTGTAATTCACTGTAATTCCATTTATAAGTCTATAGTTATATAGAGGAAGAGGGAGACTTGAGGAATGACAGGAAGGTGTGCTCCTCTCATCCAGAAACACACTGAGGGTCTGCAGCAGCAAAAGCAAGCAAATACCAAGTTTTTCTTTTACATCAGGTCATCTCTAAGCCTCCTTCCTGGAGCCATTATCCATCTCCCTCTGGTCTTTTTCAGCCTACTTGTCCCACTAGGACATTCTGAAAGGTCCCTTCCTTTTAGGCTAAAGATAAAAAACACCAACAGAATCTGCTGATGATTCTATCTTACATATCTAGCTATAAGGAAATCCTCCTGGGGACAAACTTCTTAGGAGGCAGTGAGAGAGAGAGAGAGAGAGAGAGAGAGAGAGAGAGAGAGAGAGAGAGAGAGAGAGAGAGAGAGAGAGAGAGAGAGAAAATTCTCCTCTAAGAGGTAGAAGATCTAAATTTTAGTTCAAGCATTGCCATTTACTAATTGTGTAACTTAATCAAGTGATTTACCTTTTGCTAAAAGGAGAAAATGTTTCCTTATCAGTAAAATGGGGGAAATACTTGAACTATCTACCTCCAAGGTTGTTATAAGAATTAAAGAAAAATGTTTAGAAACTGCTTTCTAAAATATAATTTAAAAAAAACTAACAAAAATCTCCTTTCTGTCACTTCTCATTAGGGAAAAATAAAAGAAAAATAAAATCCTTGTAAATCATCAAACAAATGTGGCCATCTACATTGGCCACATTCCCCAAAACATGTCTTATTCTGTACCCCAAGTTCAAGCTGTTGTTATCAGGACATAGGCAACATACTTTTGCCATGGATTCTTGGGGGTCATGGTTGGTCACTGTGTTGATCAGTACTCTTAAGTCTCTCAAAGCATATAAACGACTTTTTAACTATAAAATGTTATATAAGTACAAACTATTATTATCTCATAGACATACCAAGCAGCAAAAAAAACCCCCAAAAAACTGTGCTTGTGAAAAATTGTATGTAAATCAAATTTTCTCTAACGCAGATCATTTCCAAGTTACTACATAAGTGATGGTGGACCAATTGTCCTCTCTTGGCCCATTGTATTTAGTCATCCTTCCTGAGTCAGTTGAAGATTAAAATTCATCAAGAATTTCTCAGAGCAATGTGTTTTAGTGAAAAGAACACTAAAGCAGGGACAGGAGATTTGTCCCTCTTCTACCATTAACTAGCTCTATAAACTAAAAAAATTACTTAGCCTTTCTTAACAAAACCTTCTTCTTCTGTAAAATGAAAGACTTTGTTCCAGATGCTTTTCAGGTGCTTTTCAATCCATCAGTCTTTGGGTAAACAAAAAAAATCCTTTCAAGAGCTGAAAAGACTAATCCATTACTTTGTCTGCAATTCTGAATTTTTCTTTAATGTTTTTCTTGGGTGAGATTTACCCACCCAGCCTCACAAAGAATTTAAGGCTCTAATAAGCAGCAGCTAAGTGGAGACTAAGTAGGGTGCTGGTAGACATGACTACTAGCTTTACTGTGGGAATTCAAGTCCTTCTTTTTTCTGGGCCTACTTCCCAAGAGGGATGCTTCTTTATGAAGGGAGAGACCTCCAAAACTCCAAGAACAGCTAGTGGGTGCAATAGGTAGAGGAAGACCTGAGTTCAAATCAGACCTCAAGCCCTGACTAGATGAATGACCCTGAAAAAGTCATTTAATCCCAATTGTCTCAAAAAACAAACCCCAAAACACAACTCCTCCAGAAGAGCCGTCCTGATTCCAAGGCCAGTGTTCTGTTCACTGCACTACTTAGCTCTCCCAAAGGATTTATTTAATGTGATACAGGGAGTGACAGAGGATACCCTCACTCTAAGACTGTTGAATTCAGGTCTGCTACCTCTAAACTCAGCATTTTTTTCACTTTGACAAGCTGCTCTATCCATTTCCTATTTCTCTTTCAAGTCTCTGAAGGGAAGTTCCCACCATAGTTTCCTAAGCCTTTCAACTGTAGCCTCTAGTGGCATTTAAAAAATCATTGCATTATGCTCCTCTCCCCCAGGTACAGTGTGAGAAGGAAAAGGAAACCCACAGATTCTGCCTAGAATCTAGTTGGAAAAATACACTGAAGATTTTGGCTCTGGGAAAAGACTTATCATATAGTGAGCTAAAGCAATTGTTAAATTTTCAAGGTGAATGGTTATACCTTCACACTCAGCAGCACTATAAGTCAGGATTTAATTTATCATTTTGTTGATTGTCTAACTTAAGCTACGAAGAAAATGTGAATGATGCAGTGTAAACTTAAAAATGTGTGATGAGCACATTATTTCCCCCAGAAATCGTTGTTAAACATTTGCCAGCACACCACAAGCTTATCCATTCCCCCAGGAGAGGGAAGTAAGGCAAAACCAAGAGTTGGCTTGGTGCCTGTGGCCTTTTGGAGGCAAGGTGGCAAAGAGCCAGCATGTCTGGAGCCCGGGGCAACCCCCTGGTAACTCCCAGTGAGGGAAGAGGACATCATACTGTGTGGGGCTGACAGATTCTGAAAGAAGCTTGAGTGCTTGGCTCCTTTTCACAGTTTAAAGCAGGAAAGAAAAGGTAGATTTTGAGCCCAAGGTCTTTTCTGGAATCCCTGTTCCTCCACTTTTTTCCAGAGTCCCAAAATAAGTAACAGAGTCAGAGAACCCCACTCTGTGAAGAGGGAAAGATCAATGTAGAGAAAGATTAGAAGAAACTGTTAGGTAGCTACACAAAGCTCCATAGGGGCAGAAATGGCTACCTGTTCTAAACTTTGCATCTTTCCCAGTGCCCATCATCCCATTCCATACACAAAGGTGCTTACTCATGGAAGAAGAGCCCACAGGAAGGAGACCTCAAAGCTGTGGAAGTCTAACATCTCACCAACATTATTAAGTCCTTACTGTGTGCAGAACACAGGAGGAGGTACAAAGCTTGGACATGATATAATCCTTCCTGGAAGACCTAGACCTTGTGGGTATAATTCAGGTATAATTCAGATTCCTGGCCCTGTGACTAATTCATTTTCTTCATGAGCCTTAAACTACAGTGAAAATTACTTTTAAGGTTGACTTATTCTTTGTGTACCTGTGTTTTGAGGTTAGTAATTTCTCTTCCTTATGTCCTCCTATTTGGTCCAGTTGACCGTTTTAAGACTTTGCTGCTCTAGCGGATCTTTGAATGATACCTTCTTAATATATAATAGCTTCTTAACCATTCTTAATAGAATGGTCCAGTATATGGGGGTTATTCATGGCCTAATACTAGTCATTTTGAGAAGTAAATTTGTTGGGTTTTTGTGCCCGGGACCTCAGTTTAGCATTCTGTTGTAGTGATAAGAACAATGAATTTGGAGTCAGAGACCCTGAGTTTAGATCAGGTAGTTCATTAATTTATTTCAACACTCTAAGTATGTCTAATAACCTACTGCAATTGGTATCTCTGAGTGGCAGATGGAACCAGTGGGTATCAGGGCAGGGTCAAGCTCCCCAATTAATATTCAGCATGCCACCTTCAGCCTCTGCAACTGGCTGATAAAGACATATCTTCTTTCTCCTTTTTATCTCCCTATTCCACTTCCAACCTTTGCATTTCACCAATGCAGGAAGAAAAGGTGGTAGTACTTAATTCTGAACTAGGAACCTTATATATAATTTCCAGGATCCTGGAAAGGCTAATCCAGGTCAAGGGATCCTAAGGAGATATCACCTCTAAACAATGAACAGCCTGGCCATAAATATACAGGAGGGTATAACCAATAAGTATGTATCAAGCATCTATTATCTACCTATTTACTTAGTATCCTTGGTCTTAAGGAGTTTACAGGCTATCAGGAAAGATAACAATACATATGTAGCTATCTATAAAATAACTATGAGGTCATTTTTTTGAGGGGAAAGCCACTAAGCAGCTGTGAGGATTAGGAAAGGCTTCATGCAGAAACAGGCAGTTGAGATATTTCTTGAAAGAAACTAGGGATTCTAAGCCGCAGAGATGAGGAACAAGCACATTCCACGAATGGGGGAGAGACAGAGCCAAGACATGGAGACAGGCTCAAGCATTTCTAAGCAAAAGAAATAATAATACAGGGTACTCCACCTTTGGAGAGCCAAGGTCAGACTAGGTAATTCCTAGGGATGGAGCCTCTACAGTGGTAGCCACTAGCTGCCTTCCCAATATGTTCCAAGCACCGACACAAACAGCACCCAAATAGTCCTCCTGCCCCATTAAGAGGTCAGTACATACTCTGGTTGTGAAAGATGCTGGCCAGCACTACTAGTCTTTGGATCCTTCAGGTATAAGGGAGAGAGGGATCCTAATTAATCATAGCTGGAAGGGGCCATCTTGGAGGTCATCTCTAAACTCCTTATTTTATAGATGAAGACAGAAACATCTAGGTTTTTTGGTGCCAAATCCAGCAGTTTCCAGTGAACTGTACGAGTAGAATGACTGAACACTATGTAGGAAATGGGAAGATCATCATTCTCCTTCCTTATCTTCATTTGGGGCCCTAAATGAATGAAGTAGAGGCAAACCCTAGCTCAAGGATGGGGGAGATAAGAGAATCATTTATTACATTTTTAACATACTTTTTAGAAAGGTTATAACTCCACAGAAGAGGCCATAGAGAGATTTGTTTCTAGAAACAGAGACTGAGGTCTAGTGCTAGAGTGGAATCATTATTAAATAGCTATCATGAGTTCTTTTCTCTTAAAGGGGATAAAATGCAACAAAGGAGATACCCAGTTTTTTAAACTGTGGTTCATGAGCCCAGGTCTCAAAACTGAATGTGAGGGTCATAAAATTATGATTTATATCAGTAAATGTTTGGTTTCTATACCTATTTTGTATACTTATATGCTCAGGGTCACATAAATTTCTCAGGCAAAAAGGGGTCATGAGTGGAAAAAATTTAAGAAGCCCTGGTTAGAGAACCAAAGACTTTCTAGAACTTGTGACTTCTCCTTAGGCTAAGGGAGAGTTGAGGAAAAGCACTCATTATTCTGACTCAAATTCCCCCAATTTGGCTGCTCAAGTTCCTTCTGCTACTGAACAGATTATGGCTAAATGGGTCTGAGGAGCTAAACTCACTCCCTCCTTATAAGCCTCTCAAACCCAGCTGAGAGAGAGAAGGGGGAAAGTACAAAGACAACAGCATAGATTCACTGAGCTGTGTCCACTGGGAGAGAACAACTGTGGCTAAGAAACTGCTGAGAAACCCAAGAGGAACACATGGCAAAAGAGTAGGTTAAGTTAGAATATGGTTTTGGTGTGTGTGTGTGTGTGTGTGTATGTGTTTTGGAGAAAAAGCAATGGAGGGTTATCACTATGATGACAGTGCTGGACCCATTGCCCCCAGCAAAATAGCCATCTTTAATGGACACTGTGGGGGTACCAGGAAGGGAGATTTCAGTAGCACTAGTCACTTTCATGGAAAGACTGAAGTAAAAAAAAAAATCCTCCTCAGCCCCACACAATGTGGTGAAAAGGGATTTCCTTCTATTCTTCAATGCCTCCCCACTCCCCTCATCCCCCAGGTGGAAATCAGAGTCTTATAAGTATGAACCCTTAAGTGGTCATTAATTGTGATACTCCGGCCCTGGACAAGTGCTTTATTTACCCAGAGGCAAGAAGGTAGAGGAGAAAAGGCATTGAAGAAAGACTTCTCAGCTTTGTCTCGGCCCCCAGTAATTAGCGCTTGTGCGACTTCAGGCAAAGCCCTCTGTGGACTTTGACATTCTTATCTGTGAAACAAGCTGGGGTGGCTAACTAACTTATTGTTAAGGTTCCTTAAAGGTCTAAAATGGTATAACTAAGTGTATTATGTGACTTTCATTCTTGAATGTCTTTCTTTGAATTAGTTAAACTTCATCCCTTTGAACGACTGGAATTTTTTTCCTGGTATCTCCATGGTCTAATTCAAGTCTGATGCCAAGTCCCAATATTTAACATTTATTTTTCTTATCTATATTTCACATTCAGATCCCTATGAAGCTTTTTTGAGCTCTGGTCTGTGTGTATGTATATATGTATATACATATACATATATACATACATACACACACACACACACACACACACACATATATATATATATACTGGGATCCAGGCAAAGCTGGGTTTAGACAAAGAGAAAGCCCAGAGAGGCAGCTTTGGAGACATGGGAGATTCATTGGAATGGCCAAAGCAGGGAAGGGGTCACTCCTGGTACTTTTTGTGGGACATCCCGAACAGGGCTTCTTTCCAAGAGATCCATCAGACATTTGGGGAGCTGAGATACTAGAACTTCCCTCCAAATTTTGAGTGGCAAGTCCAGACAGGGAATTTCTGTTCCCCCACCTAGCCCTGCTCTTGTTTATATGCAGCTATACACTTTTCTAAACTCCAGACATTGCCAAGTCTTTCTAACTCCAGCCAATTGGGATTTTGTCTAGACCCCTCGCTGTGGGTTCCAAAGACATAGGCCACCTTGAGAGGCTTATTTAGATAAACCTAAAATTTCCAGATTATATTAACCTTGTTGTGAGAACGAAAAGGCAACAGGTGAGGCAGTCAGGTGAACCATTCATACCCTGAGGCTATTCCTGTTCTAGGCCACAGCTGAGGTTAGGCAGCTGAAAGGGAAATATTTCCACCCCACAGCATAGAATCCCCCTTTCTAAGGGAATGCCATTTTTTTTCTTCCTTTTCCCCGAAGTGCATTCTCTTCCAGATTGCAAGCCGGGAAGTCCCTATTTTAACCTCAGAACTGATTAGCGACCTCCTTCTCAGACCTGGGTTACACAGATGGCTCCTTCATACCAAACTCAGCTTTTTTAGCCAGACGCGAACCCCAATAGGATTGTTCCTCGGGGATCCAAGATTCCACCACGATGCAGCCTATATCAAACACCGGTTCTGTTCCCCCTCCCCCAAAATAATACCGCCCCAGCATTTCTGCCCGGGATGAAATGATCTCAAGTGCCAATCCCCAGAGAAAAGGATTTCAGTTCCCCCCATCACACCACCTTCCCCCTGAACAGGGCATCCCGAGATATCCCTCGTTGCTTTCCCCTTGCCACTGCTCAGATACTACCCGATTCTCCGTTTGTAGCATCTCCTAACATCAAGCGCACAGATCCCCGCACGGAGACTCACCCAAAAAAGCATGTTGAAGAAAAAGAGCAGATATTTCACCACCGGACTGACGAAGGAGAACTCCTCTCCACTGACTGCCGGCGCTGGCCCCGATCTCCGGGCCATGGCCCCGCTGCCGTCTCCCCTGGGGGGCCTATTTCCCCGGCGACCGTTCTGCCCACCTGCTCACACCGTGCCCGGGGACCAGGGAATCGCGCGCCCAGAGAGGCTGCTGGACAGCGGTGGGATGGCCCGGGAGGAGGGAAAGAATTCCCGTGAGAACCTCGGGAACACAGCCTCCAGCCAGTGCAAGCCCTGTACTCTAGTGGCCAGAGGACCACCTCCTCCTGTCCCCGCACCCAGGAAACTTGGCCCGCCCCAAGCCACCGCCCATTGGCACGGCTGTCGGCCGTCTGGCTTCTCATTGGACAGTCGCTGATGTCACTAAATGCCCAGCCATTCCCTCTTCTCCAAGAGGAGAGGGGAAACACCTGTTCTGTGAGGGATAACTTCTTAAAGGGTCAGTAGTTTTCCCTGGCTTCCCAGAAGGGCCAAAGCTGCAGCTGCTCAAGCGGAAAGAAGGCATGGGAAGGAAAGGTACACAGTCCAGTTGCAACACACACACACACACAGTGCACACACACACGATGCTCAAATTTCCAGTTACTTTTTAAGAACCTACTATGTGCTTCCCCTGTGGGTAAGCTGTGGTGAGGAATCCAATGTGAAGGACAAGAGACAATTTCTCACTCAGAAGAGTTTACAATCCAAATGGGGAAGATGAGTGTAATTAAATTCAACAAAATCATATAAGCACCTACAAAATGTGAGACACTGTGTTAGGTACTGAAGTGGAATTAATGTACACAAACTATTTGGGAAAATTTAAGGAAAGTGGCTGGGTAGAGACTAAAAATGCAGTGAGAGTTGAGAAAAGAAAAATCAGTAGTAATCTTGGAAAAAGATTAATTGAAAAAGTAAATAAAGCAATTTAGAGGGGAAGAGGAAAAGCACTTATGATGATGATGATGATGATTTTGATGATCACTGGCAACCCATTCCAGTATCTTTGCCAAGAAACCCCACGAGGACGTTCAAAGAATCAGATATAATTGAACCAATTGAATAACAGCGTACATTAAGCACTTTACAAATATTAACTTGATCTCCACAAAAACCTTGGGATGTAAGTACTATTATGATCCCATTTTACAGTTGAAGAAACAAAAATGGAGATTCAGTGGTTTGTCCAAGGTCACATAGTTAGTAAGAATCTGAGGTGGAATTTGAAATCAGGTCTTCCTGACTCAGGGTCAGCAATTTATATACACTGCCATCTATTGACTTAAAGTCAAGAGATCATGGTTCTTGTCCTGGTTCTGCTATTAAAGAGATAGATTTCCCAATCTGATCCTCAGTTTCCTCTAAAAAAAGAAAAACCCTTTAAAATCCAGGTCCTAATAACAGAAACGGAACAACAATGAGGCATAAAACTAAGAAGTACGAGATGTGACTGCTCCAAGTGATGAGGTGCAAATAAATCCCTTCAGTCAATCAGAATAGAAACAAATATGGGAAGAAGAATGATGGGCTGTTCTTCAAAATGACTTTTAAAAGTCAGTTCATAGAGTTTTGTCTAAAAACTCAAAACAAGACCCTAGCTCCTGACTGGCCAAGAAGCAACAGCATGGAGCTGGAGAAAGGAAAGCAGCAAAAAATCTCTTGGAGGTGGGACAATAGAAGTTTAAAAGGTAGTGGCAACTGCCACAAAGAAACGGGTCTGGTCTGGACTCTGGGGACGAGGCTGCTTAGATCAATTAGGCACTAGGTGCCTCAAGATAGAAGCTCCTAAAAACATTCTTCCTCTCAGTATCTACCTTTCAAAAGATCTTGGTGATAATCTCTATCTTCTATCTTTTCTTTAACTCTTTGTGATCTTGAATTCTATTCCTCTGGGCATGGGGGAGAGAAAAACATTTCTTTATTTTAAAAATAAAACATTTATTTATTTTTAAATATTTAAAAAATATTTCTTTATTTAAAAGCCTTGGACCATGCTCATCTCTGCCTTTCAGAGTCCATGTTCTCCTTTAAAGCTGCTCATAATTTTTCACCATTCTTCTTTATTTGATTTGAATATGAATTTATGTTCTGAACCTCTGTTGTCTTTGGCTACACATATCTCTGCTTTCCAAGGAGATCAAATGTTTATTAAAGCAATCCTTTTGGTTCCTTTTTGTACTTTTCTTATGGTGACTATTTTACATTGATTAAACTTTTATGTAAAATTGTCAAAAAAAAGTTTATGTATACATAGGTATGTGTGTGTATGAACAATGGTAACACACAATTTGTTTAACTTCTCCCTTGTGCAATGTGTAAATGAGAATAAGTTGTCCCAATGACATGAAACAGGTGCCATCAACACTTAGAACTTGGTCACACCGTGAAGCGGCCAAGGTCATCCAAGGCATTCTGCACCATTGTCAATCTTGACTTTTGTCTTGCCAGTGGACTTTGATGACTCTGGAAGAGTGAGACTAACACTCTGCCTCATTTAAATCTAATTCACATGCAAGTCAAGAAAACAGTGAATGATATCAGTGATCCTTTTTGAAAATGAAGGGCAAAAAAAAAGAAGAAAAGAAAATGAAGAAAATGCTGGGAGGAAACCACTGAGCCATAAAGCTATATCTAACATTCAGGTATTTTGCCAAAAGTGCTGAATTTTCTAATTAACAAAAAGGTAAAGAGAATTACAGATTCTTTGATAGTACTTTCCAGAACAGAGTGTATTTATACTAGGAAACCCTACTCAGCCATTAATGATTTAAGCGTAGGATGAAGGGAGCAAATAGACGTGATTGAACTGCCCTAATGACTACACATTTTGTTACACACTGAGTTATGTAAAATTTGAACGTGGGACTAAAGTGATTTCAATTCTATATTCCATGATTCTAAGTGAGATCTGAGGTAAGTAAGGTTTATATAGGTAGGTGAGAGGAAGAAAAGCTCAAGTATATGAACAAAATGTGTATGTGCAAGGGAGAGTGAGGCCTAGCTTTAAAGTAGCAGAGAGAGTGTCAGTAATGAAATAGAATGGAGAAAAAATTATTGAACTGAGTTCTTGATCCATTGATACTTCTAGGTCTATACCCCTCAAACAGATAAAAGAAAGAGTAAAAAGATCCACCTATCCAAGAATATTTATAGAAGCTCTTTTTTCTGATGACAAAGAATTGGAAATTGAGGGGGTTATCATCAATTTGGGAGGAGCTGAACAAGTTATAGTATATATATGTATGTATATGATGGCATATGATATAATGCGATCATGCTGTAAGAAATGGAAGGGGATAGTTTTAGAAAATTCTGGGGAGACTTACATGAACTGATGCAAATTGAAGTTAGATGAATCAAGAGAATATGTTGTGTAATAATAATAATAATAGTATTACAAAGGTTAAGATTCAGGAACTCTGATCAACACAATGGAACTTAAGAGTTCCAGAGGACATGCTATCTACAGATAGAGGTGATGGATTTAGAGTACAGATTGAATTTTTTTTTTGAAAGGGGAAGAGGTGAGGGTAGGAGAAAGGAATATGGCTAATGAGAAGTTTGTTACATATTTTTAACTGGGCTTTCTTGCTTTCTTAGGGCTTGGAAGAGACGAAGTGGGAGGGAGAGAATTTGTAACTGAAAATAAAACTAAAAGAAAAAGAAATTTACTGGGGACAGATTATCAATGACAATGAAAAACAAAAAGAACTAGGCCTTATATGGTACTTAGAGAATCACTGTAGTTTATTTAGTAGGGGAATGATATGATGATACAAAAGCATGAAAGGACAAATTTGTTAACACTATATAAAAAGAATTGGAAGGAAAAAGACTGGAGGCAAAAACATCAACTATGAGATTTTTTGATGGAATGACTATTAGAGTAAACCAGATTTGGATGACAAAGACCTAAATTAGGCTGATAGAGAAATGGAGAGCCAAGGGCAGATCTGAGAAACAGAAAAAATAAAATTAAATAAAATAACAACACATCCAGTGCAATAGAAAGAGCACAGGCACTGAAGTCAGGAGGACCTGAGTTCAAATCAGATCTCAGACTTCACACTTCCTATCTGTGTGACTCTGGGTAAGTCACTTAACCCCATTGCCCTTACCACGTTCCCCAAAATTCCCAGTATATCATGGTATATAGAAAGGAGAGCACTGAATTTGGAGTTGGAAGATCTGAATTTAAATCCAAATTCTGCTACTTATTAAACATATGATCTTAGGCAAGTTACATAACCCCTCTGGACCTCTTTTTCCTCATCTATAAAATTAGGAATTTGTACTAAATCAAAGGCATCAGATTCATAACTGAGCAGCCTTGTGAGGTGGAACCAGATTCAAATATAATTGGAAAATCTTCAACAAAATAAACAAAAGTATATTTCAACATAAATAATGCTAATTTGTGATTTTCAAAATCAATGTGCAACTTGCAAAGATTCATTTCTATTTGAATCTGAAGTTGTCCAGACGACTTGTCACAGTCCCTTCCAGCTATATAGCTATAATCTGGGAAACAAGACTCAGAATAGATAGATTGGATAAAAAGGAATTAAGAATGACTTCAAGAAACTAAAGTAATAGGGATACTGACAGCAGGTAGAACTGGGTAGTTGAGAAATGGAACCAGTTCAATTCAATTCAGCAAGCACTAGTTAAGAGGTTACCACTAAACCAGTTGGGGATGAAGGAAAGATAATATATTTATTTTTGGATATTCACAAAATGTTTAAGTCAAACTACTTCATTTTACCAGCCCAAAAACAAACTCAGGAGGCTTGTTTGGTTTTTGAGATTCACTTCTAATTGGATACATCCTCTAGAAAGTTGTAAATATGGGACAAGAGAGAATGCCAATAAGAAGGGGAACTCATTAGAAATCAAAGGCATCAGCATAAATGTGAAATTGAAGGAAGAAAAGTAAAAAAGTTTTCTGGGGCAGAGAAAGGAGAAAAAGAAAATTCTGGAGAGGCTAAGAATTAAACTTGGGAACCACCCATAGTTGAGGGACAACTAGATTGTGTGTAACATGCTAGGAAATGCTGAAGAAGAGTTTGAAAGAGCTATATAATTTCAGTTCAGCATATTTTCAGTTCAGTTAATCTGCCATTTTTACCTAAAGGTGACACTTCTTTTTGTGCATCTTTTCAATAGTGTCTAATTCTTTGTGACCCCATTTTGGGCGGATACTGGAGTGGTTTGCAGTTTCCCTCTCTAACTCTTTTTACAGAGAAGGAAACTGTGGCAAATGGGTTTAAGTGGTTTGCCCAAAGTCACATATCTTGTAAATATCTGAGGCCAGATATGAAATCATGAAGATGAATCTTCCTGACTCCAAATCTTGTGTTCTATCTACTTCACCATCTAATTGGCACACAGTAAGTGCCTAATTAATGTTTATTGATGTACTGAAAGCTATTTTTCCAAAAATTAAAAAAAAAATCTTTCCACATAAGTGCTTACATTAATATCTTGAGAATTTAGAGGAAGATTATTTTTTTCTAAATAAAATCATTTGTAAATCATATAGTTTCAGAGCTGGAAGAACTTCAAAGATCATCTAGTCCAATCTGCACCTGAGCAAGAGATCTGTTTATTAGTGGTTATCCAGTCTCCACTTAAAGTTGTCCAGTATAGGGCAATTCAGTATCTCCTGAGTAATTCATTCCTAATTATTAAGACTTTTGTGATATCAAACTGATATCTGCTTCTCTGAAGCTTCTATTCCTTGGTCCTATCTGCCTTCTGGGACTAAGAAAAATGTATCTTTCCTTCTTATGGCTTGTTACATCCTTAAAGAGAAGGGCACAATTGAAAAGGGACTAGAAAAATAGTTACAGATGCAAAATGGGAAGACAATGCAGTAGGATGGAAAGAGTACTAGATCTGAAATTAGAGAATTTGAGTTCAAACTGCCATATTATCTGTACTATCTTGAGCTAAAGACTTTCTGGGCCTCAGTTTCCTTATCTGTAAAACAAGGAATCAGTCTAGATAATGTTTAAATTCCCTTCCAGATTAAATCTGTGATCTTATTTGATCACTACAAAACCCCAATGAGATAAATTGTGCTCATTTTACAGATAATAAAATCTGAGCAGCTCAGGAAGGCTAAGTGATTTTCCCCAAGATCACAGATCTTATAAATCATGGGACTGGGATTTGAAATCAGGTTTTCTGACTCCAAATTCAATACCCTTTATACTCTGCCACTTAGACAAAATCATATAAGAAATATTATTTAATTAGTTCAGGCTAGAACCCAGATATCTTGACTTTCGTTCTAGTAATCTTTCTAATTTCTAAAGTGTGTATGTATTGTTACTTATCCATATAATTCTTTGAATTTGTATTGACTTTTCACTCTGCTAAATCCTTCAACCTGGATTTGCACATTTGAATTTTTAAGACTTTATCTTATTAGATAAAAAGGCATCATTCTAGCCTTTAATCCATATGAAGGTCATAACAGGCCATAGAAAGTCATAGATTCAATGACACATAATGTTCATAAAGCATGCACCCATATCTCACTCATATCACAAATAAACTACTAGAGTTGGAGGAGACTTTCAGAGATACTAAAACACAACCCTCTCATTTTACAAGTAAAGAAATAGTTCCTTTCCACACAGCTTATTTAGCTAGGTTGGCACTATAACCCGGGTCTCCATATTCCCAGTCCAGGACCCTTTCCAATACATATGTCTCAGCATAAAAAGATATTATATATGTGCTATCATGATTTGCATATTCATGTAATATATAGGACTCACATTTTTTCATTCTATTCATATCACATCCAGGCACAAACAGACAGAAGGACACTCTTATTCTGCATTTCTCAGATAGTGAAAATGAATGAATAATTGTTAAAAGGACTAAACACTGGACTTTTAATCAGAAGACCTGGCTCCAAGCCCCAGCTTTGTATTTGCTGTGTAATCTAAAGCAAGTCATTTATACTTGCCCAGCCAGGTGAAAAACTAAGGCACAGATTTTCAAAGTGACCTGCCTACTAGGATCATGAAGGAACTGAGATCACAACCCAGAGAAAATCAATCAGATCAAGAAAGAAAGATGAAATTGCTCATGGAGGGCACAGAAAAACTGATTTTCCTTCAGGAGAAGCACCAGGGCAGATAATGATAATAATAGCTTCCATTTATATAGTTTTTTATGGTCACAAAGTGCTTTCACAGACTGAATCATAGAATTTCAAAGGTGCAAAGAACCCCGAGATTTCTAGTTCAATTTATCTGTGCCTGAAAAAGGATACCCTGTACAACCTACCCAAGAAGTGGTCATTCAACCTTTGCTTGAAGACCTCAAATGAAGGGTAACCAATTCATTCCACTGTGGGAGAGCTCTGTTAGGAAATGTTTCTCTTTGCAACTTTCACTTACCATTCTTAATTTTACCCTGTGGAGTCCAGCAGAACAGGTCTAATTCCTTTTCCATAGTTTTTATCCTATCTTATTTGATCTTTCCAATAACCCTATAAAGTAGATAGTAAAAATATTGTCTGTGTACGATAGGTAAAGAAACTGAGATCCAGAATTAGCTCAAGGTTGTACAGGCAGTGAGGGGAAATTATGATTTTCATAATTATGAAGATGATATGTATAATGAATATGTTAATAATTTAAATTTCTCAGAGCTGCCTCATCTGGCTTGTGAGTCAGTCTTACAATGCAGGTTGAAATGATCAATCAATCCTTGACAGTACTCTCTTCTGTATGCTAAGTGAAGTGAATCAAAGATTGTAGAACCTGTTCTTATCACAGAACTCTGGTCCTGTGCCCCTGCCAAGTAAAAACCCCCATGACTTAAAACAATCACTTAAGAATTGGAGAACAAACATACCATCCTGCATTTGTGGGCTTGTCATGGGAAACCATTCAAGCTCTGACAATTACTGTACTATAAACCCACCTTCCCCCTCCTTTCCCATTTATAATTTATAAAATCTCTACCATTTCTGCAACAGGAGGAGATCTCCTGCTTAGGGGAACTTCCAATTGCAAACTGTATTCTTCACTCTGAAAGTGATTAATTAAATTGCTACTTGATCTTTAAAACCTATCTCTGCTTTGGGCAGCATCAGTTATCCATGGTTTAGAGACCAAAAGAACAAAATTTGTTTAATAGTAGTAATAATAATTTATGTTTTTTGAATGGTTTAAGATTTTAAGAGCACTTTCTTTACAACAATCCTATACAAAGATTTGTTTATCCATTTTCTAGATGAGAAAACAAGTTTAGAAAGAATCACTTAATATCATAGAGCTAATGTGAGAACTAGAACAGATGAGAAACCTTGGTAAAGCTCATTCCAATACACAGCTCTGCTCTATTCAGTTGGATGATTCTCCATAACTTTGGTCACAGGTAGAAGTCAATTATCTTTTTTAATATGAGTAGGATTGGGGGAAACAGGTGGAGGCAGCTGTGAGGATCAGACTTCTGGGGTTCAAGGACAACAAGGTAGGTGACTTTTTTCACTTTTAATATTTATCTTTATCCTTCAGAAATTCGTAAAACAGCTGTCCGCACTGATTTAGTGGATTATGACCCTAGGGATAATCTGAATTTAAACAATGTCCTTTTTTTTGTTTACTTTTTTCAGTAGGTTCCCTTTTTTTTAGATATCCTTTTTTTTTTTTTTTTTATCAGTACTACAGACTTTTTTGCCTTTGCAAACTTCTTAGATACATGGGAACATCAAAATTAAAAGGTACCTTATCCAATTCACCTCAGTTCAATTCAACAAATATAAATTATAAACACTTACTGTGTACAAATTACTTTACTAAACCTATGATGGGGACCAGTGTGTGTGTGTGTGTGTGTGTGTGTGTGTTTAGATATAAGATTTACATAGGAGATAGTCTTTGCCCTCAACATGAACCTTGCCAATATTAGTTGGCAATGGGATGTGGCAAATGCACAAATAGCTATAATGCAAAATCATTCATGATAAGTATATAGGATAGATTCTTCTGTAAAGTTCAAGCAGTTAGGGAAAGCTTAATTTAATAATAAATGTTGGTTTAATTGAATAAATATCATGACCACAAAGGAAAGTCAAGGAAGACATTACAAATGATGTGGCACTCACATGGCCCTTTAAAGGGGGAGTACTATTTCAGTAGCATTTCAGGTATAGAAAGCTTGAGCAGAGGAACAGAGCTGAGTTAGCATTAAATGTGGGTGAGGGTTGTTAAGAAAGCCAGTTTCACTAAAGCATGTAGTATAATATGGGAAGGGAAATAATATGTAATATGACACAAAGGACAGAATGGCCCCAAATAATAGAAGGTCTTGGTACTTTAGAGGCTGTCCAACCTCTTTAGTCTTATTCTCCTCTCTTTTCTTCTTTCTTTCAATATATTTCTTTGTGGTGTCAGTTTTTTGTTATTTTTAATCTTTAAGTCTACCATTCTTAGCCTGAAACAGAATCTTATTTCACCTAACCAGTCTTGGTTTAGGGGTCCACTCTTACTAGAACTCTCATATTCTTCATTTCTTTCAATATATTTCTTTGTGGTGTCAGTTTTTTGTTATTTTTAATCTTTAAGTCTACCATTCTTAGCCTGAAACAGAATCTTATTTCACCTAACCAGTCTTGGCTTAGGGGTCCACTCTTACTAGAACTCTCATATTCTTCATTGGATTTTTCCTGAATATCCTATGGTGAATTTTTTTCCTTTTCTCTTCTTTTTTGTATGTTTGAATTTAAAAATATTTTAATATACAAAATTTTATTTCCTCTCTCTATAGCCTTCCCCCTCCTGAAAAAATATAAAAGTAAAATAAAACCCTTGTGGCAAACATACATGGTCAAGAAACAAAAATTCTTATATTGTATATCTTATGAGTCCATCTTTTTGTTAGGGAGGGAATAGCATCCTTTCTTATCAGTACTCTGGGACCAAGTTTGGCTGTTTTTATTTTTTATCAGAATTCTTAAATCTTTCAAAGTTATTTATTTTTAGAATGTCATTATTCTGTAAATTGTTTTCCTGGATATGCTCACTACACTCTATCAATTCATGCAAGTCTCCCCAGATACGCCTCTGAAATCATCAGGTTAGGTGGGTTTTTTGTTTGTTTGATAGAGCACATTAGACTTTTCAGTTCTCTAGGGGTTCCAAAGACCTTATAATGGGTATCTCATGGATGTCTAATATAATATCCTTATGCCTTGTTCAGTCCATGCAACTGTATTACATGCCAATCAGGAGTAAATCTCAAAGGGTTTAGTGTACTTTCAATAAAATATTTCCAGGGGTTTTTCTAATTGTAATTTTAATTAATTTATAATCCTAATTTTTAATTTTCTAATTCCTAACGTCTTTATTATAGATGGTAGAGTGTTCCTTATACTTCCTTGATCTTCTTATATTTCCTTTTCTAATTATTTTTCCACCTCTAGAGGAAGTTTTAGGACTTCCTGAAGTTAGTGACTTTTAGATATGACACTGGTAAGAATTCAGCTGCTTTCCTGATTCTCTTCCCATCTGTCTGACCACTCCTCAGTTTTCTTTCCTTTATCTTCTTCATGCCATTCCCACTTATTGTAGGTTCTGTCCTAGACCTTCTTAGAAACTTACCTAGAACAGGAAGAGTTTAAATCATTTGCCCAGATCACATAGCTAGAATCTGTCAGAAGACAAGACTTGAACCCAGGTTGCAAAAACGGTACTGATCTGCAGATGCTGAACAGTCAGTTCTGTATATCATTGACTTGAAACAAAGTGGATATCCATCCAGTACTGAATTTTAGAAAGACCATAGCATAGGAATGAAATAGAATGTTATTGTGCAGAATGTTATTGACACTAATGTCATCCTCTGAATTTTCTCTTGCCAGTAGACTTTAATGATTTGAAGAAAGAGTTAGAACTGATGACTTTGTGCAACTCTGTCTCACTTAAATCTAGTTCATACTTGAGTCAAGATATCTCCCTGTGATCTCATTCAAAATGAAGGATGAGAAACATTGCACAGTAAGAAATGGTGAATCTGCATAATTCAGAGAAACATGGGAAGATTTTTTTTTTTTTGGAACTGATGCTTAGTGAAATAAGAAGAATCAAAAAGAATAAATATTATATCAACCAGACTGGAACCAGTTTCTAATCTTGAATGGCCAGAGCCCAACAGAGCAGGTTAGAGACAGGAGAGTCAGGGATCAAACAGAAGTTTAATGAATTTCAAAGTGAGGAAAGCATAAGTCCTCCTGAAGAGGGGCCTTACCGTGCTGGGGCAAAGGAGGTGCTTTACAAAAAACACAAGTGGGCTGGACCATGACATAATCATTCTTAGATCTTGAGTAGCACTTCTCACAATAGGCTCATGCATGAGCAATGCAAGCATTTCTGAGTCCTGTGCCTTAAGCTGATTGTCTCAGATGAGTAAAGAACCAGAGTAAGCATGGTGGGAACAGTGGTGCAATACCCGGTTTGGTTCACTTTGCTGTTACAAAAAAACAGGGATTGTGAGCATAGCAAGAGATGTGATGGATCACCTGCTTCTGGCTCTCAGGTATCTAGGAACTAGAGGGAGCTTCAACAAATCTAAACAGTTATTGATTATTATGGAAATCATAAATCCTTCAATGAACATCTGGTGCTTATCAAAGCAATAACTTTTCCAGAGGGTGAGATCATCCAGAATGCAAAGGATTGTTGGTATGCCACGCTTAGGGCTCAGTCTGTTTGCTGGGCCTTAGTTCTGGGAAACAGATTTCTCCAGAATATCTTGACAACAGCAATGTAAATGGGAAAAAAATCCTTAAAAGAAATCTGAACTCTGGGTAAAAGAAAAATAGATGATGACCTTAAAGAGAAGATAATGAAACATATTTCTTTCCTCAAAAGAGAAAAATACAAGACTACTAGGGCAAAATGTGGTATACATTGTGTTTTTGCTTGATTGTTGCTTTTTGTTTGTTACAAGAGAAGGTTCTTGGGAAGTGGGAGAAGATTGTTTATAGAAATAACTGTGAGGTAAAGAACAATTGTCAAATGTTTTATATATATATATATTAGATAAAAAGAGGAAGTTTGAGTTTCTATAAATTAACAGATGGATAAAAATGGAAATAGTATAGGATCACTGCTTAAGTGCCTCTCAATTGAATGCCTACTATGTGTACAGAAAGAGATAGTATTAAGCTCCATGGGAGAAATAAAAATTATTTGAGACACAGTTACTACTCACAAGGAACTCTAGATTTAGATGGGGTAGAAGAGAACAGACAAACACAGGAAACAGTAATACATAAGGTTCAAACTATCAGCATTACCTCATATCCATATCATGAGCTAAATTGACAAAAAGAAAAATTACAAATGCTAGAAGGGTTTTGGAAGAATAAATTTTAATCACTGTTGGAGATGTGAATTGGTCCAACTATTCTGGAAAGCAATTTGAAACTATTTCCAAAAAGCTATTAAACTGTATACTCTTTGACCCAATGATGCTGCTACTAGATCGATGCCCCAAGGAGGTCAAAGAAAGAGGAAAAGGACCTACGTGCAAAAAAGAATTTATAGCAATTCTTTTTTGAGGGATAGCAAAGAATTGGAAAATGAGAGAAAACCATCAAATGGGGAAAAGCTGAACTAATTATATATATGAATGTGATGGCTGTGCTGTAGCAAATGATGAAGGAAATGATTTCATAAGACTTATTTGAACTGATACCAAATGAAGTGAGCAGAACCAGGAGAAGAATTCATACAATAACAATATTGTAAGTATAATCAACTTTTAAAGACTTGAAAAGTCTGATCAAAACATAATGAAATATGCTATTCACCTCCAGAAAGAAAATTGATGAACTCAAAAATAGAGATTGAAGCATATTTTCATTCTCTTTCTCTTCTCTTCCTTCTTCCTCTTTTTCTTTTCTTCCTTCTCCCTTCCCTCTTTCCCTTTCTCCCTTTCTTTCCCTCTCCTCCATTTTCCTCTTTCTCTTCCTCCACCCCCCTTTCCCTGCAGTAACTAACTCAGGATTTTGTTCTGCTTGACTATGCATATTTGTGTTTTTAAAATTTTAATACCATCTTATTTTTCCAAATACATGAAAGAAAATTTTCACTATTTACCTTTGCAAAACCTTGTGTTTCAAATTTTTCTGTCCCTCCTTACCCCTCCCACAGGCAGCAAATTATCTAATATAGGCTAAATCTGTGCAATTCTTCTAAACATATTTCCATATTCAACATATTGCACAGAAAAATCAGATCAAAAAGGAAAAAAAAACGTAAGAAAGAAAAAAAAACCAAGAAGACAACAACAAAAAGGTGAAAATATTATGCTTTGATACACATTCAGTATCCATAGCTCGCTCTCTCTCTGGATTCAGATGGTACTTTCCATCACAAGTCTTTGGAATTGTCTTGAATCACCTCATTGATTTTTTTCTTTTTTCTTTTAATAACTTTTTCTTTTTCTAAATATATGTAAAGAAAGTTTTCAATATTCACCTTTGCAAAACCTGGTGTTCCAAATTTTTTTCCTTCTCTCCCTTTCATCCCTCCTCATAGATGGCAAGCAATCCATTATAGGCTAAACATGAGCAATTCTTCTAAACATATTTCCATATTCATCATGTTACACAAGAAAAATCAAATCAGACTTTGATCCACATTCAATCTCCATAGTTCTCTCTCTGGATGCAACGGCTCTTTCCATCACAATTCTATTGGAACTTCCTTAAATCACCACATTGTTGAAAAGAGCTGACCATCACATAATCTTATTGCTGTATACAATGCTCTCTTGATTCTTTTCACTTCACTTAGCATCAGTTCATGTAAGTCCTTTCAGGGTTTTCTGAAATCAGCCTGCTCATCATTTCTTATAGAATAATATTTCCTTATATTCATATACTATAACTTATTCAGCCATTCCCCAATTGATGGGGGATCAATTTCCAGTTCCTTGCCACTACAAAAAGGGTTGCTATAAACATTTTTGCACATATTGGTCCTTTTTCCTCTTTTATGATCTCTTTGGGATACAGACTCAGTATGCTGCTGGATCAAAGAAGATACACAGTTTGATAACCCTTTGGGCATAGAATCACCTCTTTGTTGAAAAGAGCTTACTATACATATTTGTAATGAGTTTTTCTTGTTTTTTTTTTTTCCTTCTTTTCAATGGGTGGTGGAGGGGGAAAGAAAGGAAGATAATTCAGAATTGAAAATAAAACAACAGTGAATTTTTAAAACTATCATTGTAGAGAAATTTAAAGAAGAGAGAACAGAGAGAGCAGGTTGAACTAGCAGAGATGAAACTTGATCTGGACCTTGTAGGATGATTAGTGATAAACAGTAAATTACATATATTTACATATATATATGTGTGTGTGTGTGTATGTATGTATATGCATACATACTCTATATGTATATATACATATAGAATAGAAACAGTTTGTGAAAGCTTGGAAAAGAAATGTTCTTGTCATGAAAGTAAAAAGAAATAAGAGAAATATAATGCCCTAAGTTATAAAAAACCACTAACCATGAGTATCATTTTCCACTGAATATCTCTCAGAATCTCAGAAGTTGAGTCTCAGATGAACTCAGCAGCCTCCTAGTGTAATCCACAAACCAAAGAAATCCCCATTATGAAATTCTCCTACCAGTTGTCATCTAACCTCTACATGAAGACCTCCAAAAAAGGGGAACCTACCACTTCCTGTGATAAACCACTATGCTTATAGGCAGCTTCATATATTAGGTAATTTTTTCTGACATTAACTTCAAATTTTCCCTCTTTGAAATTTCTTGTTCTGCAATCTGGGGCATCCTCCAGTTTATCAACCTCCTTCTCTATGACAGCCAGAACTGAATGCAACAGTTCAGGTGAAGTCTGATCAGGCAGAGTACAATTGGACTGTGTATCATTTATCCCTTCCTGGAAGCTGTGTCACTCTCAATGTAGTCTGAGATCATATTATCTTTTTTTGACTTCTACCTCATGTTGATGACTCATATGAAGTTTGCACTTCATTAGAAACCCCAGATCTTTATCAGATCAACTGCTATCTATCCAAGACTTCCCCACTTTCTACTTGTAAGCATGACTGTTTTGTACCTAAGTATAAGAATTTACATTTGTCCTTATTGAATTTCTCCGTATTTTTTTGGATTCTCCCTAATGCTCTATCCTGTCAAGCTTTTTTGGATTCTGATTCTGTCATCTAGTGTCCATCCCAGCTTTGTACCATCTATAAATTTGATAGGCATACCATCTATGCCTTTATTCAAATAACTAATAAAAATGTTAAACAGTTCAAAGCCAAGTACAGGTCCCGGGAGCACTCCACTGCCAACCTCCTATCATGTTGATGGCGAATCATCAGCAATTACTCTTTGAATCTAGTCATCCAATTAGATTTCAATCTATCAGACTGTATCAATCTAATCCACCTCTTTATCGCTTTCCCAAGAATATGAGATGTTTCATAAAATGCCTTGCTAAAGTTTAGATAAATTATCCACAACATTTCCCTTATTTAATTTAGTAATCCTGTCAAAAAAGGAAATGAGATTGGTCTGTCATGAATTGTTATTGATGAAGCTGGTTCTTTGTAAGAAAAGAGAAAGAACGAGGGTGGGGAGAGAGACAAAGACAGAAAGACAGAGAAAGCCAACAGAGAGAAACCCAGCAGATATTTAGATAATTAAAGTCCCTCATCACTATTATATCATGCTTCTGTGTTGGCTTATAGTTTCCCAAACTCCTCATCTGTTTCTTTTTTCCCCTCTGGATGATCTAAAGTATATTCCAATGACATAATTTCTGTTTCTCCCTCCATTAACTTTCACCCAAATATTTCAATTTTTAAAATTGAGCCAGAATTAAATGTTGCATCATAGTCAGAAAAAGGACATTTACTTAAATTGACTTAAAGAATGAAAAGTAAATAAAAAAGAATAAAATTAATACCAGATAGTCTCACCATCAATTCCCCAAAACTATTTCATCTAATCCTCTAGGCCTAGGAGGATGTGAATCTACTTGTCCTATTTCTTTAGGTTTTCTTATCAGCACAGTGTTGCAAATGAGATAATAGAAAATATAAATTGACTAGCCCATTGGATGAAATCTGAAGCCTCAAAATTTGGAAGTACCCTATATTGGAATAGTAGCACTTCACAAAGCTGTATTTTATTCTGGGACCCAGGGAGTTAATGCTGCCACTTCTATGAATGCTAGTACATTCTGATTCATATATCTTTGATGAGAAATTCCTCCTGCCACTAGCATCAACACTAGAAGGTTGCATCCAAGGGGAAATGCTTTATACCACCAGATCTGGCATGAAGAATTTGGTTCAACTCCTCATGGTCTTTTCATTTTCTTTCACTATTGCCGCCTCCCCCCCCTCCCCCAACTTGCTTGTCTGCTGGGCTTTTCTCTGTCTTTCCTTCTTATAAAAATTCTCCCAAGTGCTCTAAAAATCCCCTACTAGAAACATGAATGTCTGATGAATTTTCATGCTGCTTAACACTGTATGTGGAAAACCCCCACTAAATCACAGATATTTCTATGTATCTTGTGTGATTTTTCAAGGACCATAATTTTCTTTTTTTTTTTTAATCATTATTTGACAGAGACTTTTATAAATGAGAGAAAAATCTCAGGATATTCTATTCCAAAAGGCAAGAGATAAAGATTTAGAACCACAAATTATGTAGCTTGCAAGGCTGCACATAATCCTGCAGAAGGAAAATAGATTTTTAATGGAATAGAAGATTGTTTATTCCTAATAAAAAGACCAGAGCTGAGTAATGGAGATATGTATGGTGTGTATGTATGGTGTGTGTATGTAGCAGAGTAGAGTACAGAGCTTGGAATCAGGAATATTCATCTTCATGAGTTCTAATCTAGCCTCAGGCACTTATCAGCTATATGACCCTGTTTTTATTTGCCCTTGTTTCTGTAAAAGTAGTTGTAAAATGAGAAAATGGCAACCCGCTCCTATATATTAGTGAAGAAAACCACAAATGGGGTCATGAATAGTCAAATACGACTGAAATAACTCAACAACAAATACATACATATTAATTGCATTCTAGAATATTATATACATATATCAAGATATATACACACACATAATCTATGTAAATATATGTATGTATACACAAACAAACACACATATACTCCCCCCCTCATGACATAGAATCTAGCTACTTTTAAAAATTAATTCAATAGCATGGAGAAATAGATAACAAAACTATAAGAGTTGAAGATTTCAGTATGGCCCATTAGACCTAGACATATTAACAAAAGGATAAACAATTAAGAAGCTAAAGTCCTGAACAAAACAGATGTTTGGCAATTATTGAATAAAAAGGATTGTACATAGTTCACTGCTATTCATTGTACTTTTACATAAATTTACATATACCAGAACATTAAAATCTCAAAAACAAATTTAGAAGATTAGATATATTAAACACATCTTTTACTAACTATTGGTGCAATAAAATTATATTCAACAAAGATTCATGGAAGAAAGGATTCAAACCTAAAAGACACTAAATAGTTTAAATGCTAGAAAATTGATGAGTCAAAGAATAAGTCATAGAAATAATAGATACTTTTATCAAAGAAAATTACAATATACAACACTTTTGGGATGTAGCCAAAGAACTTCTTAGGGGAAAATTTATATTTTAAAATGTTTTCATCAACAAAAGAGAGAAACAAGAAATTACTGAATTGGATATATAAGAAAAAACCTAGAATAGCAACAAAAAAAATTTAAGCCCCATTAAACACAAAAATAGAAGTTCTGGAAGAGATTAACACAATTTAAAGCAAAAATAAGTTGAACTAATAAATAAAATTAAGAACTGAATTTTTAAAAAAATGAATGAAACTGACAAATTGTTATTTGTTATTGATTTTTAAAAGAGAAAATTAAATTAACCATATAAAGATTATTCAGAATAAATCAGAACAAATTAAAGGAAAATTATTGGAAATATTTTGCTTAATTACATGCCTACAAAACTGATAATATAAATAAAATTGATAAATGTTCTCAAAGTATAAAATACCTAGATTAATAAATCAAAAAATAATGAAAATAACAATCTTAAGATAATAAATTGAACAAACTATATAAATATCCCCTAAAACAAGCTCTAAGGCCAGATGTTCTTACAAATGAATTGCATCAAACTGTAAGAGAATAATTAATTTCAATATTACATAAACTATTTGCAAAAATAAAAATGAAGAGATTCTACCAAATATTTCTACTATTATGAAACAAATATCATCTTGATACCTAATCCAGAAAGAAACAAAACTGAGAAAGATACATAGACCAATATTCTTGAATAGTAAGAAAAAAAAATTAAAGAAAAAATAGAAAAAGTTTGAATTATTATACACTATTATAATGTTAAATTTATACCAGGAGTTTAGGGTTAGCACTAATATTAGGAAAATTAAAGAGAAAATATACCACATTGGAAAAAATAATCAGATCCATAAGTGCTGAAAAAAGGGGTTTTATTTTGTTTTGTTTTTACAAAGTACACCCTCCATCTCTGTTTAAAAACAAAACAAAATATTAAAAAATTAGCATGGGAATTCATGGACCATTCTTTAATATGGTAAATAGTATTCATCTAAAATCAAGAATGATGTGTGATTGGGAATAAACTAAAGTTCTTTCCAATAAGATCAGGGGTAAAGTAAAGATGTCCTTATCACCATTATTATTTGATATACTGTTAGAGATGCTGGCTATAGCAATAAAATGGGCAAGGGAAAATGAGACAATATGCATAGACAAAGAAATTCTAAAAATGTCCTTTTTGAAATTTTTTTAAAATTCAATTTTATTTTACTTTCAATTCCAATTCTAGTCTGTCTCCTTTCTCTCTCCACTCATTGAAAATATAAGAAAAACAGAACCCATTCCAAATATGTATAGTCATGGAAAACAAGTTTCCACATTAGCCATGGGAAGGAAGGAAAGAAGGGAAGGGAAGGAAGGAAAAGAAAGGAAGGAAGGAGAGAAGGGAAGGGAGGGAGGAATAGAGGGGGGAAGGAAAAAAGAAAGTATGCTTCAATTTTCATTCTGTATGTCAGTTCTCTATGTTGAGTTGTGTAGCATTTCATCATGAATCCTTTCCAGTTGTATAGTTGGTCAGTTTGTTAATCAAAGATCCCAAGTTTTTCAAAGTTGACCATTTCTCTAATACTACTAATGCTGTAAAAATTACTCTCCTGATTCTGCTCATTTTAGTTTATCCAAGTCTTCCTAGAATTTTCTGAAATTATCATTTTCTTCATTCTTTATAATACAGCAATATTGAGAGAAGTGATTATTAAATAACCAATTATTGGGGAGATCCAGGTCTTTTTTCCCCTGCGGCAATTCAGGTTAAGTGACTTGCCCAGGGTTACATAGCTAGGACGCATTAAATATCTGAGATGATGAACTCAGGTCCTCCTAATTTCAGGGCTGGTGTTCTATTCACAATGCCACGTAAATGCCCCCTCCCCTTTTTTTCTTTTTAAGCTACTCATTTTCTATTGTATCAAGTAAGCATTAGAAAGATAGTGTTGATAACAAGAGGGGATTAAATTACTCTTCAGTCTTCCAAGTAGGGAAGCCCATGTGGTCTAAGACACTGTTGATATAGATAGTAGATTAACTTTCTCCTCAGTTTTTTACAGACCTCATCTAGTGGGGAAGCCCATTGTGTGGTAGATCCTTTGTCTAGATTGTCTGATGCTAGGGAAAATCTGAGTGCAAGAGTGATTAGGATCACATGCTCCAGCTCTTCATTAGAATAGTTCTGCCTTTCATTTTAATATTCATACTTCTCATTATTGTTAACAAAGTAGAGTTGATTGTCACTCTCAGGAATATCCTCTTATTCCAAGTGAATATAAACATTGACTGCATTCCTTGAGGAGTCTTTGGCATTTGAGAGTGCCACTGATCTATTTTGTTAATTATCGATTGTCAATAATTAATAAAATGATTAAATATCCAGAAACTATATTGCTTGTACTTTTTCTGCATCATACCACTGTAATATTTCATATACTATTCCTTATTCAGCCATTCCCCAACTGATGAGCATCCTTTCAATTTCCAATTCTTTGTCAGCACAGAAAGGGCTGCTATAAATATTTTGTATGTATAGATCCTTTTCTTTTTTCTTTGATCTCTTTGTGGTATAACTAGTAGTGGTACAGTTGTTTGTGGTTGTTCCATCATTCTCAGTCATGTCTCCATTTTGGAATTTCTTGGTAAAGATACTAGAGTAATTTGCCATTTCCTTCTCTGGCTCATTTTATAGATGAAGAATTAAGGCTAACAGAATTAAGTGACTTGTCCAGGATCACACAGCTAGTAAGTGTGTAAGGTCAAATTTGAAGTTAGGTCATGATTCTAGGGCCACTGTTCTATCTACTACATCATCTAACTGCCTAAGTCAAATGGTATAAATATTAAATGAAATATTTACATAGTCTCAATATCTGACACACAGCAAGTACTTCAGAAATAGTTACTGAATTGATTAATAGGTATACTGATTCTAACAGTTTTGTAAGGCATTTGACAAAGGTTTAGGGATAGAGAATTTTAGTTTTGTTTTGCCATACAAATCAAATACGTTTATAGAGCTTAGGTTTTAATTTAGATCTTTTGGCAGCTAGTCTAAATCTAACTAGTGAGGAAGAATGTGGTAAGATATGATCCTAAAAATATTTAATGAGCTTTTGCATATTTTGCTGCTTTTGCAATTTCTTTTTCTCTTCCTTTTCATTTTCTTCTCTCTCTTCCTTTTCTCTTTTTCTTCATTCTTCCTTTCTTCCTTTTTCTTTTTCTTTTTTTTTTCTTTTTTGTAGAGCAAGAATGCAAACAGGGAATTACTTGACAAAGAAAAGAAAAAAGTAAGAGTAGAGAGAAATACAATTGAGATCGTCTTCTGGACTTTATTTTCATTTAAATTTATTTTTCTTCCCAGAAATCTTAAGAGAAGTGAATGGATTCCCTGAGTGTTTTCCTGAGGAATAACTCAAGACCCCAAAATATCAGTCCTAGCACAGTTTTGCTCTTTGCCACAAGAGGGCAGTAGACTGGCACTTATTGAAGTCCCAGTTAGAAGCTGCTGCATTTTGGAGGGATGCCCATTTCCCTCAAGACTGTGGATGACCTGACCCTTGAATTGCTTTGTTTTTGCAAATTTCTCCTCCTCCTAACCTTTCTCTGACTCTAAAGCACAGCTGGTAAATAAGAAGCAGAGGGACTTGATTTCTTGATGGGAGTAGGTAAATGCAGGTGAAGGACAGAGGCAGATGCTTTATGTCTGTCTCACCTTTTGTTTTGTTCTATCTACAGAACTGGGGAGGGTAGAAAATTTAGGTCAGTTGACAATTTACAGTGTTTATAGATATCGGGTCTTTCCTATGTGGGTTGTGTATCCATATGGGTCTCTCTAGGTGGGCTCACAGGGAGCCACAAAATAGGTATCTTGGTGCCTTCTTTACTTGACGCTTCTCTGAGGGAGGGTGATTCTTAGTTGCAAGGGAGAAAGTTGGAGCTATGAGGATAGCTATACTCTCTTCAGAGAGGGGATACTGGACTAGAATTGTTTCTGTGCCTTTAAATATTGCTAGTATACGGGAGGATGATTTTTAACTTTAAGCAATGCTATCCCTTTAACGGGGAAGGAGGGCCCCAAACTATATATCCAAAGATCTGACTCCCTTTTCACAAAATACCAGTTATACAAATATTGTCACACGTTGTGAATGTCAAATAAATTCATTTATCTAGGGTAATAGCAAACAGAAATCAGAGAAGTTATTCAACTAAACTATATCAGAAAGTAAACAAAGTGAATGACTTCTCCCAATGAGAGAGAGTTCTACCATAAAAGAGAGTCCCTGATCTCACCCAAAGGGAAATCCCAAACCTCTGTTGTGATAAACTGGGCATGAGGAAATAATCTAGGTGCCAACTCCTCTCAGTGTCTTTAACTCCCTCCAGGGACCTCTTCCTAAAGAGGGCCTAGAACAATTGAGAATCTTTGGCAAATAAGCTAGAGCCTTGAATTATATTTGCATTTACAAACAGAATCAATTCTAACATCTGGAATCCCAATCAAATATAAAAGGAGGAAGTCTAGCTATGTTCCTGTTTAAATACATAGATAATATAAACTAATGACTTTATAAAGACTCACCTTCTTTCTCTACATACAGAAGCAGCTGGATAACACAATAGATCTGGGTTTAGAATCAGGGAGAGCTGAGTTCAAATATAATGTCATACATTTACTAGCTGTGTGATCCTGGGCAAGTTATTTAATTTGTCTGCTTCGGCTAAATGGGGATATATAAATGGGGATAATAATAGCACCTATCTCACAAAGTTTCTGTGAGGATCAAATAAAATATCTATAAAATACATAGTAGGAACTTATAAATATTTATGCACTTCCCAGTATAGAAATCCCTTGGCTGCCCTTTGACACTCTGGCAATCATGTTCTATCATTTGGTCTCCTCAGAGTTCAGTTCTTTTAGACCTTTCCCATCCAATCCTGTACTCTATAAAAATTTTACTTCACTGATCTCCAGGGCATACTTCTTTAAGTCCTATACAGCACTACTGTAGTTGTGTAACAGTGAATAAAAATAAAAAATAAGAATGATATTGAATATTTGTTTTAGGAGAAACCAGCTTGCTTCAGTGATTCAAAGAAATTTTCCTTATTATCCTTTTGGGAAATTGGGCAAAAATCCCAAGAGGCATCTCAGGTAATTAAACTGATTTTCAATTTAGGGTAATTTTTTTTTCTGTTGGGATGTCTGATTTCATTAGGATAGAGAGCTCACTTCCTCAATAGACATATAAGCAAACTATCTTTACTTATAGAGCATTATCTGAAACATTGAGAAGTTAAGAAAATTGTCCATGTTTACTCAGCCAAGATGTAGCAATTCTTGATTCAAAGGCCAGTGTTGGATCAATTGTACCTGACTACTTCAGCATATTAATAAAAACTGAGTTTGCTATTTATAGTAGATGTATATCTCTAACTGCTGGTCTCTTCTAAAACATATATGTTCAGTGTTATCCTTATGTTTTCTTTATTCACTGTTATAGAAACTATACTGAGAAGCCTAGTGAATTGTCATTAAGGGAGAAAAGGATAAAGGCTTAGGAACATTATTTTTTTTTTATTAAAGCTTTTTATTTTCAAAACATATGCATGGATAATTTTTCAACATTAATTCTTGCAAAACCTTGTGTTCCAACTTCTCCCTTTCTCCCTCATCTCCTCCCTTAGATGACATGTAATTCAATATATGTTAAACATGGTAAAAATATACGTTAAATCCAATATATGCATATATATATATATACACACACACAATTCTCTTGCTGTATAAGAAAAATCAAATCAAAAAGGAAAAAATGAGAAAAAAATACAAGCAAACAACAAAAAGAGTGAAAATGTTATGTTGTGATCCACACTCAATTCCCACAGTCCTCTCTCTGGGTGTAGATGGCTCTCTTCATCACAAGATCATTGGAACTTATTGGAATCCTCACAAAGTGTTAAGTCATTAGAATTGATGGAGACAATAATTATCTAATTTAGCATGGTTCAGTATGATTGATCTGATCCTACAAGGAGATGTTATGGGCCAGAACTTGAAACAAGGTACTCAGCGGAATTGAGGAGATAATGTTTAAATCTAGTTTAGAATTGATTTAATCCTACAACAAATAATGGTTTCCCAGTGATATAATGATTGATGTGTACTCAGTGTACAGCATGTAAGCATCAGGGCCAGGGACAGAAGCCCACTCTCAGAGGCGGAGACAGAGTCATTCCATATTCCACCTTTGTGCTGGCTGGAGACATTCGGAGGGAGCTAGGGGCTGAAGCTTAAGACTTTGAAGGACACAATAAAGGACTGGATTTTAACTCCTGGCTGCATTTGAGGTGATTATTACTTTGAACTGAAACTAAGGCTGCCTCCAGAAAACCTCCCCCAGAAACCTGCTCCCACAGAGAACCATCATATTATAGAAAAAGAAGAGAACACCACAGGAACTGGTCTGAATCATCTCATTGTTGAAGAGATCCATGTCAATCACAGTTGATCATTGCATATTCTTGTTGCTGTGTACAATGTTCTCTTGATTCTAGTCACTTCATTTAGCATTAGTTCATGTAAGTCTCTCCAGGCCTCTCTTATATAATAATAGTATTCCATAGCATTCATTTGCCACAATTTACTAGCCATTCTCCAATTGATGGGCATCCACTTAGTTCCTCGCCACTACAAAAAGGGCTGCCACAAACATTTTTGCATATGTGGGTCCCTTTCCCTCCTTTAAGATCTTTGGGATATAAGCCCAGTAGAAACATTCTGGATCAAAGGATATGTACAGTTTGACAACTCTTTGGGCATAGTTCCAAATTGAGGAGCAGGATTATTAAATCAGAGTAACAATTAGATAACTCTACACTTACAATGTTTACAATGTAGCCCAGGAGTCCAGGATATTGAGAACCATTTTTTCTAATCATGTAACAATAGAAATCTCTTGTGGTTCACACTTTGATGATGGATAACCCAATGAGAATGTTCTTTAAAAAATCAACAATAAGTAAAATACAGCAAGATCCCGAAACCTTTCCTTAAATAAATTAAATTATGTTTATTATAGATTTAGAACTCCATAAAATAAATTCCTTGATGTTTCACCATGACATGAAATTTCCCTGGTATTTCATAGTCTAGGCTGGCAGAATTCAAGCTCTGGCAGCTTCTAGCAAATTAGAAAGACTCCACATATGCTCCCACTAATGGAGTTATTTACACTTTCTCTGGGCCAACTTTGCTTACTGTGGAGAGGCTCATCACTAATATGTTGACCATTAGCTGATGAATTATTTGGCATGCCATGGCATGAGTTAAAAAATTATACAAAATGGCCCTCAGTCCAGTGGTAGATAATATGCTGTTTGTTGTTGAGTCATTTTTCAGTCATGTATGATTTTTCATGACCCTATTTGGATTTTTTTTGGCAAAGATACTAGGGTAATTTCCTTCTCCAGACCATTTTCCAGAAGAGAAAACTGAGGCAGATAGGGTTAAATGATTTGCCCAGGTCAGACAGCTATTAAGTGTCTCAGGCTGGATTTGAACTGAAGTACTCCTGACTCCAGAGTTGGTCCTCTATCCACTGTGCTACCTAGTTGCCCTAGATAAAGTGTTAGAGGCTAATAATTTTTCATTCTTATATCACTTGTAAATAATAAATAGATATAAATATAAATAAAAATGTAGCTGTTGTTACTCTATTTTTATTAAATTTAATTTTTTTCAATTATCAAATATTTTTCCTCCCTCCTCTTTCCTCCCCCAGAAAAAAAGTCCTTGTAATGATTAAAAAAAAAATCACATATTGGCCATGTCCAAAAATGTGTTGCTTCGTATTTAGTTCATTATCTCTCTGTCAGCAGGTGGGTGACATTCTTCATTATTAGTCATCAGGAATCATGTCTTATAACTGCATTGATCAGTTCTTTAAATCTTTCAAAATTGTTCATTTTTATGTTGTTATTATAAGCTAAATTTCTGATTCTGCTCATTTTTACTATGCATTAATTTTATAAATCTTCCATTGTTAGTGTGCTACATGAGAAATGTTTGTCCAATGATCAGGGATCAAATGAATCACATCAATATAGACATTATCATTAAAAGTGAAAATAGCTAGGTGGCACAGTAGATAGAGCATCAGCCCTAAAGTCAGGAGGACCCAAGTTCAAATTTGATCTCAGACACTGAATATTTCCTAGCTGTGTGACCCTGGGCAAGTCACTAACCTCATCAATTGCCTCATCAAAAAAAAAAAAAAAAAAGTGAAAACAGGAGTCATAAGGAAGTTGCAGTTACCTGGAAGGATAGCCTATAGGCTTAACTTGGAGAGTCAAATAAAGGAGTTGGCAGAATTGGTTGCAAGCCTTGTCATATATGAATTGGGGAGTAAGATGTAAGAAGCTTAGAAAGGAAGATCAGGGCTAGATTATGAATGGTTTTGTGTGCTAAAATGAATAAAGTTTCAATAACTCTAACATAATTATTTCGAATAAACTATTGATATCCCAAACTGGGAAATGATTAAAAAAAAGGTAATAATATCAATCTCAATTATTACAATTTCCTAGAAAAGTAAAATAACATGGACAAAAGAGCACAAAAGCTTCAAGCACTTCATTGCCTTGCCAAGTGGAGAGATATGGCACCCAAGAACAATAACAACATACAGTTAAGAGAAATGATTATTACTAATTAATGATTTGGAGTTTTCCCTTTTTTCTAAAATCCCCATTTCAAAGCTCAGTCTTTGAAGGTTGAATGAACTTTCTCTTCAATTATGGTCAGATGCCACCCAACCTTACAAGAAATCTTATCTAAAGTGAATTCCTGCTTATTGGATTCCATTCAATCAAGTTTAGATGGAGGTAGTTTCTTTGTCCAGAGGCAGGGAGTACTCTGGATGTAGAGATAAGTCTTTCTGTCCAAGAGGTACAGGATGTCATTCTCTCAGCCCTTCATTGGAGAGAGCCCACTTCTCAATGTAATTTTCATTCTCTCATTAATTGTTAACCATAGTTGATTGCCACCTTTTAGAACAGTTACTTTTCCAAGAGCATATAAGCTGTGATTCTGTTGCCATGAGTTATTAGCACTCAAGAGTGCTGATGACCTTTTTTAATAAATAAAATGCTAGCATTATAAGTAAATGATTACTATTATACACTTCAAAAACAATCAGTTGTTGTTGAGGATCAGTTCTGATGGAAGTGGCTCTCTTCAACAATGAGAGGATCCAAATCAGTTCCAATTGATCAGTAATTAACATAACCAATAAAAGAACACTGGGAAATGAGTGTGGACTACAACATAGCATTTCCACTCTTTCTGTTATTGTTTGATTGCATTTTTGTTTTTCTTCCCAGGTTATTTTTACTTTCTTTCTAAATCTGATTTTTCTTGTGTAGCAAGACAATTGTATAAATATGTATACATATAGTGTATTTAACATATATTTTAACATATTTAGCATAGTATGGGACTACCTACCATCTAGGGGAGGAGATGGGGGAAAGGAGGGGAAAAGTTACAACGGAAGCTTTTGCAATGTTGAAAAATTACCCATACATATGTTTTGTCAATAAAAAACTATAATAAAAAAAACAAATGATTACTCAGAAATTATGTCTTTCATACTTTTTAGGCATCACAATAATATAATCTTCTTTGCAAAACATAGAAGAAGGTTATGAACATTATCACTTCATAATAAAAGGAAATGGCAATGGGATGCAAAAAAAATTACAACATATATAGAAAGTGGAATAAATTTGTTAGCATTTCTCTAACAATCCATTATCCTTGCTTATTAATATAAGATATAGAATCTTATTCAGATTCTAACAACTCAAAACATTATATAGAAATAGGCCTTAAGAAGATTAACTTGGTACTCTAAATTACCATTGATTAAAGAAATGCAAACTAAAACAACTCTGAGGTACTACTTCACATCTCTCAGATTGGCTAAGATGACAGAAAGATAATGCTAAAAGGTGGAGGAGATGTGAGAAAATTGGGACACTAAGGCATTATTGGTGTTATGAAATAATCCAAATATTTTGGAGAGCAATTTGGAACTCTCTCCCCACCCCACCCCCCAAAGGGCTATCAAACTGTGCATATCCTTTGATCCAGCAGTCTCACTGCAGGGTCTGTATTTCAAAGAGATCATAAAAGAGGAAAAAGGACCCATGTGTTCAAAAAAAGTTTGTAGCAGCCCTATTTGTAGTGGCAAGAAAATGGTGACTGAGTGGATGTCTACCAATTGGGGAATGGCTGAATAAGTTGTGGTACATGAATGTAAAGGAATATTATTGTTCTACAAGAAATGGTGAGCAGGCTGATTTTAGAAAAGCTTGGAAAGACTTACATGAATTGATGCTAAGTGAAATGAGCAGAACCAAGAAAACATTGTACATAACAACAAGATTATGTGATGATCAACTGTGATGGACTTTTCTTTTTTTCAACAATGAGGTGGTTCAAAACAATTCCAATAGACTTGGGATGAAAAGTGCTATCCATAGTCAGAAAGAGAGAAAACTGTGATACTGAATATAGATCTGAAATGGAGAAAAGACTGGCCCCCTCATCCCTGGGTCAAGAAGCCTCAGGCTTATAGGAAAATATTGCTTAAACTAAATTAAGGGACAAAGTGCTTGCTCAGCTATGTTCAGACAGAATGCTTGTCTAACAATGTCAAACATACTGTAAGCTCCCCAGCATCCCCCTCCTCAAGTGAGAAGTCACTGTTGTAACATAAGGTAGAACAAGAATTGCTTATAAGCCTGTCTCTACTTGGATTTGGGACAGAACTTGATCCAGAGATCCGTCCTGGCCAGTGAATAAACTGCTCTCTAAATTGAAAACACTTTGGCTGTCCTGAATTTTATTGCCTGGGCTATTTCATTGGAAGGTACCACCAAGATAAGCCCTTGGTTCAGTGTGATAATCAGTCCCTCTCCCTGGAAGGTGAAAGAGGTTATGGACCCTAGGGGGTGACCATGGAGGGATGTTCTTCGGCCCCAGTTTCCAAAAATCTCTTTCTGCGGACCATGCAAGTAAGACCCAAGTTTTTGAATTCAGTTCAAAATTGGCACAAAGCATCCTAAAAACCAGTTCTGGTTAATAAGATTTTGAGGGGCCCCTGCAGCTGCCTAACTATCCTGCAGTCACCTGTCTGGTCTGGTGGATACTCCTGTATCTGTAGCAAGTGGGGTAAGCTGAATGCAGCACTAAAGCCCCCTTGCTGACCTCCACGGGATGCTGTGTGATGGTCCTGGGTGTCTAAATCTGGACACATCTGGTCTGATCTGATTCTGAGCGCCTTTTTGGGGCACTCTTCTAGTTGTACGCGTTTTGTGTGATTTGTCCATCTGTTTTGTTAATTTAAGAGCTCTGTTAAGTTTTAAGAACAATGATTATGAAATTTGGGAATTGGTTATTTGAAAATTTGCTTGTGATTTTAAACTTTTTAACCTGTTGTACTAATTTGTAAGTAAATGGAACTTGGCCATTTTAAACTGACAGGAAAGTTTTTCCCTTAAAGCAGTTTTTAGAAGTTGCTAGAGTAGAGGGCAATAAAACCTTATCTGATTGAAACTCAGGAAGAAAAAAAAAGTTGATTAGGAACTTTGGGATGATTCTGAAAATTGTGAGAAGTAGTTTTGCTATTGCCTTTGCATGTTAGATCTGTTTATTCTGAGGATAAGATCTTGGAATTTGTTTAAATATTGATACCTTTATTACTAAAGAAAAAAAAGCAGCCTGATTTAGTTAGAGAGGAAGGGAAAGAGCAATACAATCCAAGCTCTGCCTGGACACATAAGAGAGATGCTAATTGCTGTCAGACAACACTCAGGTAGGAAAAAAAAAAAAAAAAAAAAAAAAAAAAAAAAAAAAAAAAAAAAAAACTTCTGTAAAAAGTTTGATTTGATACAGTTTAAATGTTAACATTGTAAGTTATGTTTTATGGAGTTATCTAGCTATTCACTATATTGTGAATCTTAAAAGTTTTGAAGAGAACTGGAAATGGTGATTTATGAAGGATTGATTTGCAGGAACAATTAAAGGTTTGCATGATTTTAGGAAGTAAGAGAAAGGTTTTTGGCAGCAGGAAGAAGAGGTGGGGGAGAGAGAAATGGGAAGAAGATCCTTTGTCTTCAAAAATAAAGATTTGACTCACCCCTTCCCCTCCCTCCCTGCTTCCTGCTACTTTAGCAGTGGAGTGTCTAGTCAGGAAAGTTGTTGGAGATTGTTTAAGTATGTAGCATGAAAAAAGGAGAAAGTTGGGAATCTAGTAGACTTGGGGAGAAACTGATGGGCTACCTCTTGAGAAGGATTCCTGTGTAAGAAATTGAGTGGGGAACCTGAGGAAATTTTTGTCCAGGAATGAAGGGTGAGGGAAGGGTGGCTACATGGAATCCTCTCCTCCCCTCACCCCACTAAGTGTGTTCCAGCCATTTTTTTTTTTTTTAATCAAGTTACTGCCAGTGCAGCAAACTGATTTAAAGGGACAGGCTTACTTTTAGGTTAATTGACTGAATATTTGTTTCTTGATACATAATGGTTTTCTTGTTTGAGGAATATGATCATAAATGTGATCCATACTTTGGTAGGGTTATTTCTAAAAGTTTAAAGAATCTTTCAGATTCTCTTATGTGGTATTTGGACATTCTGTATAAGTTTTAAATTGATTGTATTGGGTCATCCTGAGGTTATTTAAAGGGCCTCTGAAAATAATAGTTTTTCTTTATCCTTTTGAAAATGTTTCTGTTATGGACAATATGCAATGTGGGATATTTTTCTATGTATTGGGTATTTTAAAAGCAAACTGATTTGTATGTATAATGTTCACTTATGAAACATCTACTTGGATAATTGTTTAAGTTGTGAACTTATTGGGACAAATTTCTTACTGTTATCATTATAAGGTTATGGTAAATATTTGTTTAGGATTTATCAGAAATTTGATTAATGGAAACTGTTATTGGAGGTAAAATTTCTTGGGCTTATAGTTGATTAGTTAATGCTTTTTGGGAGTTTTAAAACTACACTCTCTGACAGTTAATGGGACAATTTATTGGAATAAATAAGGTTATTTTAAATTAACCTTAATTTAAGCTTATTTTAGGGTTAAAACTATTTTATCCTGTATTTGCTGAAGGTTGAGTTTTGATTGCTTATGTTATGCTATAGTTAAGTTCTTGCAATTTTTCCTCCTGTAACTGATCTCTATGGTCAGAGCAATGGTCACTAGAATTGTTAATGCAATTCAATTATGTCGTACCTTGCTGTTTTCAGTCTGATTATATGTAATCATTGTATCCTAAATGCTTAGGCAAATAAATATTTAACCTGGTCATCTGTCTGTTATTAGGTATTTGTGTTTTTTTTTTAAGGTTTCTAAACAATAAGAGGACAATTAACAGTCTGTGAGACCTAACTGCTGTTAGGACTTGAGACTACAACTGGTGCCTGTCCTGTAAAGCAAATTCATCTCTTCACATAGGAAGCTGCTGGCTCTTCACATTTTACAGCAGTCTTATGGACTAGTCTTTTTTATCTCAGACTGTTCTAACCTTTATTTGTTAGATTTGTGTCAAATCACGGATATTGACTTGCTTCTGGGACCTTGATCAACTTTGATTGTCAGCATGGCACACCCACTCTCTGCATGGACTGAGAGCCACTGACCATCTTCACCAGGATGCAGTTTTGACTGAGAAGCTTTGTCCCCTCACCCCTGATGGACTGATTTGGGGGACTGTGGGAATAGTTGATGACTGACTGTTAAATCTTGACTGGGTCATTTGTTACTGTGTGTTTGAGATTTGGGATGGGAGTTGTTAAAACTATGTAACTATTGCTGTTATATTTGAGGGACTTTTAGGAAATGCTACTGTACTATTCTGTTATGTATAGGGATTTTGATTCACTCTTGAGATTTATATATGGAATGGTCATTTGATAATTCCTTTCTGTGAGGAAAAAAAAGGGAAGAAGAGATAGAACATTGGGGAAACTGGTATATTTTTCTAAAAATACCTGAAAGAATGGGAACCCCTAGCTCCTATTCACTTTGCCTTAGGCACTTCTACCTCACCCCCTATCTCACTAGTTCAGATGCTTTAGCTTTGGAACCCCTTATTCTGTCAGAATTGCCCTGGCAGACTCAGTTCTTGGGATTATTATTATTATTATTATTATTATTATTTTAGAAACAACCAGAAATCAGACACCTGTCTTGGGATTGGCAGTCTCTCTGATCTGTTTTTCCAGTCCTGTAACTCCAGTTCATTAATCAGTATTTCAGCAATTGCAAAGGACCTTGTAGCTTGATATCAGGCATCTAAAAGTTTGGGGTTTGCCTGCCTTGAAATATGCCTTGTGCATAATCTGCTCTGCAATCTGATTCTTTCTGCAGCCCTGTCTGTGCCTCTGGGCGGGGAAAGGTAGAGCTACTCCAAACCTCACCCTTCTCCCCTGGAGAGGGTTGCCCCTCTGAATGGGTCTTGAGCCTTTGAGCCCTGCTGCTCTGTAAGCAAAGACTGAGTTAAGCGCACAAATGACTGCAGACCACCTAACTCACAGTGAACTGTCCATCTCAAACTGGATTCTCTGGCTGAGATGTTGCCCCAACTGCAGAGAACCTGACATGTTTGCAACAGGGAGCCTTTGTACTGCTAACTCTGGGGTTATCAGGGAGAGACTTGTCCTAGCATTTTTTCTTTTCTAGTTTTCTTTTGGTTTATTTGCTTCACATAGGATTCAGAAGAGAGAGAGTGTGGAATGTGGTGCCACAATCCTCTAAATTGTTCTGCCTCAGTTTCCCTAAATTGTTCTGCCTCAGTTTCCTTAACTGTTCTGCCTCAATCCCCTTCGTTGCAAACCCCCTCTCTGGTTCAATGAAGACTAAGGGCCACTTGCTCTAAGGTTATAAATTGTTAAGGTGAGACTCAAGATAAGGGGGAGTTCAGACTTCCTGGCTCCTATTAGAATGTCCAGTGTCTCCCACCACACTGTCAGAACCAGATTGCTGTTCCCACTCTCAATGTTCTGACCCCGTCCCTGCCTTGGTCTAACTCACATTCACCTCCGGATACTTTGAGAATAGAGTTCTGTCCAGTCAATCAAACTCTCCATTTAATAGAATGTTGGGAACTCTCTGATCTCTATCTTCCCTCAGTTTTTCCAGCCTTACATTTGCCTTCTTAGCTCTCAGGTTGATGCAGACTCTAGAGAGTCTCATCACCCATTTAGAAAAATCAGTAGACTCCCTAGTGGAGGTTATCAAATTGGTCGGGGGTCATTAGGGAATTGCTTGCCTCATTGCATAAGTGGTTGGATGACCGGGAGGCCAGTTGTAAGGCTTTAATGTCCTGGTATCAGTCACTCTAATCGCAGGTCCAGTCCTCTTGTTCCTTCTCCTCCTCCTCAAAGCTCTCTGTGTACTTATTCCTCTTTGGCCTCAGATGAGTCACAACTATGAACATAAAAAGAGGGGAGTGAAATGGACAAAAGACTGGTCCCCTCATCCCTGAGTCAAGGGGCCTCAGGCTTATAGGAAAATGTTGCTTAAATTAAATTAAGGGAAGTGTTTTTACAAAGTGCTTGCTCAACTATGTTCAGACAGAATGCTTGCTTAACAATGTTAGACATCCTGTAAGTTCCCCAGCATCCCCCTTGTCTAGCGAGAAGTGTGAGTTCCACAAGGCAGAACAAGAATTGCTTATAAGCTTGTCTCTACTTGGATTTGGGATGGAATTTGATCTAGAGATCTGTCATGGCCAGTGAATAAACTGCTCTCTAAATTGCAAACACCTTGGCTGTCCTAAATTTTATTGCCTGGGCTATTCAGATCAAAGCATAGTATTTTTTGTTGTTGTTATTTACTTGTGTTTTTCCCCCTTTTGATCTGAATTTTTGCATGCAACATAATGATTATGGAAATACGTTTACAAGAGTTAAATATGTTTAACATATCAGATTGCTATCTTGGGAGAGAGAAGAAGGAAGGAGAGGGAGAAAAATTTGAAACACAAGGTTTTGCAAAAATTGAAAACTATCTTTGCATGAATTTGGAAAAATAAAATACTATTAAAATTTTAAAAAGATGAATTTGAAAAAAAAAACAGCTGGATCAGATCAAGTATACAAAACAAAATCTGTGCTGGAGGTAACACAATTTGAAAGCCCTATCTAAGATACCATTTTACATTGAGTTATGGCAATTGTGAAGAAAACTACCTCACGATACCCTAGAACCCTGAAAGGAGATACTATAGCAGTCCTGACCCTGAGAGAGTAGGCCCGAGCAGCCCCATTAAAGGAATACCCTGGTAGAGTCTCTTCAGGGCAGCTAAGTGGTACAGGGGATAGAGTGCTGAGCCTGGAGGAAGAAGACCTGAGTTCAAATTCAGCCTCAGACACCTACTACCTGTGTGATCTTGGACAAATCATTTAACCCTGTTTGCTTCAGTTTCCTCACTGTTGTGTCCTGCTTTCTAGAGCCCCACATCGGGGTGATTAAAATATACCTTCCTACTGAGTGGATGCCCATCAATTGGAGAATGGCTGAATAAATTGTGGTATATGAATATTATGGAATATTATTGCTCTGTAAGAAATGATCAGCAGGATGATTTCAGAGAAGTCTGGAGAGACTTACATGAACTGATCCTGAGTGAAATGAGCAGGACCAGAAGATCATTATATTATTCAACAACAATACTATATGATGATCAATTCTGATGGATGTGGCCCTCTTCAACAATGAGATGAACCAAATCAGTTCCAATAGAGCAGTAATGAACTGACCCAGCTACACCCAGGGAAAGAACTCTTCCCAATCCCTCTATTTTTGTCCGCCTGTATTTTGGATTTCCTTCACAGGTTAATTGTACACTATTTCAAAGTCCAATTCTTTTTATACAGCAAAATAACTGTTTGGACATGTATACATATGTTGTATTTAACTTATACTTTAACATATTTAACATGTATTGGTCAACCTGCCATCTGGAGGAAGGGGTGGGGGAAAGGAGGGAAAAAGTTGGAACAAAAGGATTTGTAACTGTCAATGCTGAAAAATTACCTATGCATGTATCTTGTAAATAAAAAGCTATAATAATTTAAAAATATATATATATACCTTTCTAGTGGAGAAATGATGAGGTGGGACTCCAGAGGGTGGTGGAAAAATGGAGTCCATTTATTTCAAGGATTTTCCCCTTTATATAAAATAACAAACATAACACAGTGCATGTAGGACCATATAAACAACTTGCTATTGTATGTAGTTTGCTACCTGGTATCACTCTGCTTCAATCTCAACACAAGTTGTTACCGGTCCCTGACTTTTCAGGAAGGCTGAAAGCCCTTAGGGGAGATAGGGAGCTGAACCAGACATTGTTAGCAGGTTCCCTTTGGGCTGAAGGATCTTATACCTCACCCAGAGTTCCCCCACTGTCTGTGACACTCTACACTTCATCTGTAAAATTAGCTGAACAAGGAAATGGCAAACCATTTTTGTGTCTTTGCTGAGAAAATCCCAAATGGGGTCGTGTCTGGTCCTCAACTTTCTAGGCTCAGGAATATTATTCTATTAGTCCACACATAAAATATTAGAATCTGAGGCATGAATTACACTGTTATTTTACAAGCTTACAGGAGACCAACTCATAAACCATATCATAACTGATCAATTTATCATGGAAGATTTAGATAAGATAATCTCTAAAGTCTTTTTTCTTTTATACATTTAACAAATATTTTTTAAAACTAAATACAAAATAAGATAAAATAGAAAATGAAAGAAAAGGAAAATAAACAAAACAAAACATTGTCATGTTCTAGCAGAACATCAGGGAGTATTCAAAATATGTAAGAATAAATTTTCATTCCAAGAAAGCACATAGGGGTAGCTACATGGCACACTGGATAGAGCACCAGCCCTAGCAACAGGAGGACACTTAACAGGTACTAGCTATGTGATCCTGGGCAAGTCATTTAACCCTATTTGCCTTGGGGGGAAAAGAACACATATAATAATAGAAAAGATTATATTCATGACTGTCCACCTTTTCTTTGCTTCTTTGTAGATTATTCTTTTATTCTCTGCTGTGCACTTTTTAACTTTATTTCCCCCCTTTTTTATCCCCCATACTTTCCCTATGTAGGCTACAGTTAAGCAGGGGTATATGTGTGTGTGTGTGTGTGTGTGTGTGTGTATCACATATACATACATATACAAATACATGCATGCATATATGTGTACACACACACACACACATATATATATATATACATACACATACATTTAGAAATATGCAGACATGCATCTAGAATCTCTTCTAATCTTTCTCTTAATGTTGATAAGACACTAAATTACAGAGATTGGCTTCAGTCCAGTAAATTTCTACCCTGGTTAGTGATGATATCACAGGTCTAGACCAAAAAAAAAAAAAAAAAAAAAGGATACATCCAAGGAGAGATATTCTAAAAGAAGAGCAACTGGATTGGAAAGGGAGTGAACATCAGGCCTAAAGATTAGACTGAGAAATCCTCAGTGCTCAGATAATAATTGAAACTCTGTTAGCAGATTAAACTCTTTCTACACCACTTGCTTCTTTATGTTGGTTCTTTATTTAAAGTCACCACTTTTTTCCTGTCTAAAGAAGCCCAACATTTGATATATCATTTTTCTTCTTCATTCCCAACCTCTATTAGATCAGGTCAGATAAAATGATCCAACACTGCTTAGAAAAATCAGCCTTCTTTTGTCTGCTGAGTCATTCTCCTAAATTTATATCTTTTTTTTTTTTGGTCTCATTACTGCCTAGATCTATTCAGTCACTTTCTACTAGGTCTCTGCAGCCTAGTGCATCATTATGTTAAGGTCTTTTCTGACTAGATATCACTCTGTGGATAGTACATTTTGTATCTTTCCAACAAAGCTGGAAAACAAACTAATGCCTTATTTCTTGGTCTTGTCCTGACTCAGGGTCAGCAGCATTTGTAAATTCCCATTCTTTACTGTTAACTCATTTATTCTTCCAGACAATTTAACTGTTTTTTGATTTAGTAGTTTCTTCTTACCAGGCTCAATGGCTACCTATTACTTTCTTTCTTTCTTTCTCATTTTTTTAAATAATAGCTTCCCCCCCCCCAAAAAAAAATGCATGCAAAGATAGTTTTCAACATTCACCTTTGCAAAACCTAGTGTTTCAAATTTTTCTTCCTCCCTTCTCCCCCTTCCTCTCCTACACAACAAGTTATCCATTATATGTTAAAAATGTTCAATTTTTCTATACATATTTCAAAAAGAAATCACACAAGAAAAATCGGGAAGATTAGGAATAGTATAAATTTACTTAGCCTTAGTCACTGAATGGTGGCCTCAGATTGAGATCTGTTAAAAACCTTAGCTTACAAAAGTCAAGGTCTCCCACTACATCCAAGACTATTTCCAGTCATCCTGATCCATATCTTGTCAATTGACACAGATGGCATTGGTGGAGAAAGTGAAACTTCATTTGCATGCATCCCTTCCTAATGTCATGGTCTTCTTCAAGAAGGACAAATAACAACAGTTGATATCAATTATTCAGCCAGATTTAATTGATTTTTAGAAAGGGTGTGATTCTGGACAGGTAACAATCTTTGTCCCAGTTTCCTCATCTATAAAATGAGCTGGAGAAGGAAATGACAAACCAGTCCAGTGAATCCGCCAAGAGAATTCCAAATGGAGTCACAGAGTCAGACAAGATTGAAATGACTCAACAACAAAATTTATGAAGATAGCATAGTAAGGACAATTGATACAAAAAGTCTTTGTCATACTCTTGCATAAATATTTGAGAGCAGGAGGAAAGGGATTGGACCTTTTGAGAGCAAAGAGATAACTCACAGTCCCTCATAGTTGGAAATCCTTTCTCCCCATTGTTGGGGTACTAAATGAAGTTCCTTTTGTATTTTGTGGCTTTATTTCTGGACTCCATGGATCCTTAAATCTGTCTTTTGTCATCATGTTCCAATGTGTTGCTTTCTGATGCACATTGCCATTAGTTGCTCCTATCTTGGATATGTTGCTAAGAATGTTGATGAAAAAGTCCAAATTCCTGGATGCTTCAAAATTCATAAAGTTCTCTGTGGATCAGAGAAGGAGATGAAATCAAAACCTAGGATGAGATAGTCTTCTCATCCCAATAGCTTCTTTTGAGAAATTTTGCTAGAATTCTTCTCTCCTGGATCACCACTTGCTCAAGTCTTTCAGGTTCTGAACTAGCTCTTGGTTTTAGATAAATCATCTAATATGTGTTTAAATCCCTCTATCATTTGGAATAGACCCTCATAATTTTCTCTACACAATGGCCTTCAAAGACTTTTCATTCAAATATTTCAGGGGATTCTATGAACTTGGATGGGGAGCAAGCCCATCTTTTATTAGTTTCTTTTATAATCCCATGTATTTCATTTTATTCATTTAAAAACATTTGTATAAAGACTCCATAGGCTTCATTAGACTGCCAAAAGAGTCTATGACATTGACATTTGTCCCATTATAGGATATGACTTGGATTCTTTTATACAATACTGCATTACTTTTACCTTAATTAAGATGGTTTAATGATTAACAAGGTGGTTTAATGATTAACAAGGTAGTTTAATGATTACAATAAAAGTGGAATAGTACAATTACAACAACAACACAATAGTAATATTACAAAGATAAGCATAATAGCAAAGAAAAAAAGAAAAGAAAAGTAATAATATTGAAAGAAAAACATCACCAATTCGGGGAAGCACCAATTCCTGAGTCAAATATCTGAGAAATCCTGGGTCACAGCTTTCAGGGTCCTGATAAGGAAAGTCTTAGGCAGAGTGTCCTCTCCATGGGTGAGATTCCTTCCTTAAAGGACTTATGACTTTATATTAAGTCATATACATATATGACTTTAGACAAAGAAGGCTCAGTGCCAACTAAGAAGGCTTTCAGCAGAACTATCCCGAACATCTGCATTGGAGGAGAGGGGGAGTGGGTAGCCAGGCCCCTCAGCGAAGCTCTCACAAGCTGTTTATTTTCAGAGAACTGGCTAGGTTCCTGAAGATATTCAAGATGTTTTGACTTTTAAGAACTGGCTGGGTGCCTCAAGGTTATACACTGACCTTCGTCTACAGTCCATCATGTCTCCAGGCTTAGGTTCATCTTTAGGGCAGAGCACTAAGACATGGAAGAGCTTCTATACTATATATTTACCAATCAATATTACGAACCCTTAAAAAGAAAGGCGAGATCTGCAAAATTAGAGAATCTACCTTAAATGTTCATTATTTGTGTCCAATCTGTAGCAGAGTATTCCAAGTTTGTATGCCACCGTCAGTGTAACTCAACTCTAACATAATGATGTCATTTTAGTACTGTTTGAGAAGGAAGGACAACATCAACAATTAGTATAAAATCTTTGATTGGTTAACTGTGTCATACTTTGATTCATACCTCTGATTGATTCAAAAGATGTGTCCTCACCTAATCAGGTTATAGTACCTTATTACTTACTTTAGATGGGACAGATGATTTGATTAACTACTCACTCTCATTTTTATAATTTGTTTACTCACACCTCCAGCTTCCTCCTCTCTAAATCCATACAACATTGTGTTCTTGATCTCATCAATTTGATTTTGTTTTTTAGAGAAATTTTAATAGAAGCTAACATGAATTCCTAAGTTACAAGAGGTCCCAAAGAAAGGGCAAAAGGAGATTTGTCCCTATGCCTATATAGCTTGGTTGATTCAGTGCTCACTCTATTAGGACCAGGCCTCTTATATCTTCTCTTTTCTCTATGTTGGGTTGAGCCCTCAGTAACTATATTCCTCTCAATTTTTAGGGAGATAGTTAGCTGGATTTCTAGTTCCATTTGTTCATCTTATCATTGGATAAATTTTATAAAAGAATATTTACTTCAAAGATACAGTTAGAACAAGATAGAAATATTTTCTTCACCATCTTGGAGGCATAATCTCCCTCCCTGGCTTTTTTTTGGCAGAATGTGGGTTGGTGAAGGAGGAGTAGGAGACATTGGACTCACAGATTAGTTCAACATTGGCTCCATCAAGTTCTCTTCCACAACCAGCATCACTTTTAGTTTTTGCTGGGCTGGAGTGTTAGATCTGTGTTACTAAGAGTTTGAAGCTGATCAGTTTGTAACACTCTGAATTCCTGTGCTTCATGTTTCATACCAAATGGGAGAGTTTACTTCCTGAATATAGAATGAAAAAAAATGAAGAGGCCAACAACCAATTCTTTTCAAGGGAATCATCTCAATCCCAGCAGTGAAAGCAGCAAAAGATAAAACCAGTGCTGACTCAAGCCCTTTTAAAGCCACTGAAGGGTCCAACCATGATCAGTGGGAAAAAAAAAAACAAAAAAACAAAAAAACAAAAAAAACTTATCCCAGCCAGTGAGAGGCCAATTGGAATAAATTCCAGAAAGTATCTCTAATCCTTTTGATAACATAGATTTGGAAGTCATATGCACAGATTTTCTTGGATTGCTCTCCCCCCATTTTGTCTTGGTTTCTCTTAATTGTTTTTTAAAGTCCTTTTAAAGTTTTTTCAAGAACTCCTTTTGGGCTTTTGACCATTTGACATTTCTTGTTGAAAAGGGAATGGCTTTTTTTCGCTCTACTCTCTTCCTCTGAATATGATCTTCTCTATCCTCATAGTAGCTATCTATGGTTAGATTCTTTTTTCTTTACGCACTCATTTTTGTTTTGTTTTTTTATACATATAATCAAGTTCTAGTTTGATGTTGTTCATATCCCATGCTTTTTATGCTGTTCTACATTTTCTTGGAGGTAAAATTTGGATTTGGAAAACCATAAAGTTTTTGACTTACTCTGCCATCTTCCCAGAATCTTCTTTCTGATGTGCACAGAGATAATAATTGAACCCATGTAAATTAATAAAATCACATGAGAGAGTTGAGTAAAAAAATGGAATTAGGATAGTTTTGGGAGACATTCAGAAAGTGTGATGTGAATGAAGATTCAACAAAGGGCACAAAGCAGTGGTCAAATAGGCTAGGAGAGAACCAAGAGAAGATAATGACAAAACTACCACCACCACCACTATCACAAAATTAACCCTAAGAGAAGTGAATATAGAGGTTGCTGATAGGGGAGAGAGGAACAACACTAATAAATGCTGTGGAGTTGTCAAACAGGATGAAGATTGAAAAAAGGCAATTCAATTTGCCATTCATGAGGCTATTGGTAACTGTAGAGAAAGTAATTTCAGTTAAATGATGAGTTTGGAAATTAAATTAGAGGAAAGGAAGTGGACAGCCTATTCAAGTTTAGCTTAGAAGACATACAGATGATAGCAATGATAGTAAGATCTAATGAAGGTTTTTGATGGGGAAGATTTAGAAATATTTGTAGGTAGCATAAAACAATTAGATTCCGATATATATATCTAAGTATCTTCTGGTCATTTGTACTCAAAGAAACAACAAATACAAATACCACCCTCCCCCCTCCTTTTTATTACGCTTTTACTTCATGTAGAGCACTATCGTAAGTGCTTCAGGTGATAAAAAGTTTAGATAAGCTATGATACCTCCACTTAAGTGGATATAAAAGGTAAGGGTATAAAATATCAACACAAAGTTATAATGCATAACATTAGAAAATTATTGAACCAAACATTTTTGTGAGGTTGGAGGGGAAAAGTCTTTGAATAGGAGGGCGCAGGAAAAGTTTCCTGGAGAATCCCTAACATTGCTTTAAATTCAATAGCCTCTCCCTCCTGACCTTATTTCTATGTAATAACTAGAATAGAGAACCTAGTCACCTAGATTCAAAATTGTCACAATCCTCTACTCAAAACTAAGTGGTCACTGAATTCCATTGATTCTTTTATATTTCCCATATCTGTTTTTTACTGCACTACCTCAGAACTTCTCTGATTGTTCCATCATGCCCTAGGAAGCTCGTAATTGGGTTAATTTCATTATCGGGTAAGATTTCATTATCCACTTCATCATCATACTTTGTGTCACTGTGAAGGGTGGGGCTGTGAACTTCAAACCTTTATTTAAGGAGAGACCTTAGCTTAGACATCTCATTTCTTATCTGCTTGCATTAGCTTAAAATCTCTGATTTCTTCACCATACCTCCATGTTGGATATCTCTTCCTTACTCCATTCAGCTTCTTTTTGTATTTGTCTTCCTCATTAGATTGTAAGCTCCTTGAAGGCAGGGGCTTTATTTTTCCATATTTGTATTCCCAGCCCTTAGCACAGTGCCTGGCTTAATATTGGTTGACTGCTGACTTTACTTTTTTTTTATTTTAATTTTTAAAAATAGATTTTATTTTTCCAAATACATGCAAAGATAATTTTCAGCATTCATCTTTGCCAAACTTTGTGTTTCAAAGTTTTCTCCCTCTCCACTTTCCTCCCCCCTTTCCAAGTCAGCAAGCAATCTGATGTAGGTTAAACATTCTTCTAAACATATTTCCATATTTCTCATGCTACACAAGAAAAATAAGTTCAAAAGGGGAAAAAACATAAGGGGTTTTAAACAAGCAAACAACAAAAATGTGAAAAAACTATTTTGATCCACATTCAGGGCCTATAGTTGCTTCTCTGAATGTAGATGGCACTTTCCATCACAAGTCTTTTGGAATTGCCTTGAATCACCTCCTTGTTGAAAAGAGGCATGATTTTACTTTTAATCCCCAATAACATTTTAGTTTTTACTTATCTCATGACTGCTTATTGTAGAACCTCTTAACTCTAATCCTTTCCCTGCTCCAATCCAACCTTTATACTAAATTTATCTTCCTGGAGAACTTAACCAGAGTTCTTCTATTTGAAATAACTGCTAGCACTTATATAGTATTTTAAGGTTTACAAAGTGCTTTTTGTCTTATCCCATTTGACCTTCACAGTAACCCAATGAGGTAAATGCTATTATCCCAATTTTACAGAGAAGTGAGACTGATAAAATTTAAGTGACTTGCTCATGAGGTAGAATTTGAATTCAAGTCTTCTCTAAGTCCATCATTCTATTTTCTGAAGAAAGCAGAGGCAGGAGCAAAGGACAAAGCTGCAAGAACTCTTAGAGCCAAGCAGAAAGATAGACCTCTAAGAAAACTAACTGAGCTATATTGGAGACAATAAAAGATCTGAACTTTTAACATCTGGCTGCATTTTGGAGTGATTAATACTTTCAACTCAAACTAAGGCTGCCTCCAGAAAACCTCCTCCCAGAGAGAACTATTATTATTATAAAGAAGAAAACCGCCACATTTGGCAGATTTGTAAATATCTTTGGCAAGCATATGTTTTCTTGTCCTATATTTTGATACTGATGCTTAAAAGATTGCTGAAAAGTCTATTTCAACTGACTACATTTATTGTACTCTTATATGAGAATATATTCCATAGGGGACATAATGGAGGAAAAGTTACATTTTGCTCTCTGGAATCACTTTTTAAAAACCAATAATTAGCATAAGTTCAATGGCACAATCTCATATCCTTTATTATTTCTGTTCATTGTGACTGAAGTTATAGATCTGCTATGGAAAACATGGTGTTCGCTTTTCATGTTTTTTACTCCTGGTAGTCTTGTTGTGTGTCCTTGTACCAAAAAAGGTAGAAAATTTTCGTATTCATTGTTGGGCAACTAAACAGAACACTCCATGTATTAAAGAGATTAAAAACTAATTGTAGAGCACACAAGCCTTGAATTTCTGGAACTTAAACTTTAGTTGAAGGAAATCATACGTAAATAGAACAATTAAAGTGTCGTGTCAGCTTTTGTCAGCTCTTACAGTATAGGGGTATGTGGAGTAAAGAAGTCATCACAGTCAGAAATTTGAGATTTTCTAGTCCAAATTTCTCATTTTACAATTCAGAAAACTGAACTTTAAAGAGATTAACATCTCAGGGGGTAAGAAGGGGCAGTCAAATAAGCCAGGACTCTTTCTATTGGGTCACACCGACGGGAATGATACAGGGCTTGATTTCTGAAACAAAGAGTGCCTATTGTACATGTGTGTGTAACAGCAACAATATCTAGCGATTACATAGCAACTCTCGGGCTTGCTTGCAAGCGGCACTTTCTGCATTTTGTCTCCTTTGATCCGCACAACGATCCTGTGACGTAGAAGCTATTATCTATTACGCAGAAGACAAAAAAGAGGCGGATAGAAATCATGCGCTTTTCCGACTTTTTCCGACTCCAAGGCCGACACTACCTTCTGCACCATCTTCCAACAGGTCGGACGCCATCTGCAGAAACTGCCAAATGGAAGAAGATGCACAAAGGGCTTTATGCCGGGTGGTGCACTTGGAGGCGCGGCGGCAGGGCCCCTGACTTGACAGGATGATGACATAATTAATCTCAGACATCACTAATCCATTTTTGTCACGAGGTTGCTTGGGTGGTCCGGCGCTGCTTACAGATGGGCCTTTTCTCAGAATCGTGATTTTGGATTCATAAAATAGAGAGGATTAAAAAAAAAAAAAAAAAAAAAAAAGGTCGGGAGGGATGGAGAAAGAGAAAAAAGAGCGAGCGAGTCAGTCATTCAGACACGGGTCTCGGAGGCGGTAAAGTTGCCCCCGGCTCAAAGAAGGCACTCCTGAGGCCGTCACGCGGAAGCAGCGCCTCAGGGAGCTCGGGGTGCGTGTCTGCAGGAAAGCCTTCCGTCCAGTCCCAAAAAAGAATCGGCTTCTCGCGACTCGGATTCGTGGGAATCCCCAGGGTTTCCTTGCGCGCTTCTTGGGTTTCTGGCCCGGGAGGGTCACTTCCGGTACCAGAGGTCCCTGAAAGGCGGGGAGCACCATTTGCTGCGGCCCCGGCGGAAGTGCGCTAAAGCACCAGGGTCGCTGCTTCCGGTCCGGGTAGAGCGGTATTCCTGCTGCAAGGCTCTGTGGTTTGCGGGAGCCGGCTGAGGCTGGAGGATCCCGGCGCCTAGGGGGGAGGGAGAGAGCGAGATATAGAGAACACGCGGACTCCCAGGCCGATTCGGGGGTAGCCCGATGGTGACGCCGGCAACCGATCGCAGGCACAGAAGAAAGAGGGAACCGGAACGCGCCCAGGCTACTGTTTCCAGGGGGGCAGCCTGCACGGGACACCCCCCGCCCCGGTAACGGCCGAGGAGGAGGAGGAGGAGATGGCGCCGGCCAGGGAGCGGCCGTGGCCGAGGCAGTGAGAAGGAGCGAAGCCCGAGGAGCCGCAGCCCCCGCGTGTGGAGAGCAGGAGCCGGCGCCATGGAAGGGACGAAGCCGAGTCTGCAGCTGGTGTACCAGGCTGTGCAAGCGCTCTATCACGACCCGGACCCCAGCGGCAAGGAGCGCGCCTCGTTTTGGCTCGGGGAGCTGCAGCGATCGGTGAGTGGGGCCGGCGCTCGGCCGCGGCCCGCCGCGGGAGGCGGGCGGCGGGGACGCCGGAGAGGCCGCCGGCCAGGCCCGGAGCCGGCGGAGCGGCCGGGTCCTGATGCGGCTGCGGGGCCTCGTGCAGCCCGAGGGGAGGAGCCGCGGCTGCGGGGCGGGGCGCGGCGCGGCGGCCGAGCCGCGGCTGGAGGAAGTTTCTTCAAAGAAGGGGCCGCCCGGGACTCTCTCCGGGTTTCTGCCTCTGCGGGGTCCGGTCCCTTGTGTTGCGCCGTCTCCTTAGCCCGGAGCCCCCTGGGAGTTCAGGCCTTCGCAGGTTCCCGCTCTTTCACTGCCTCTCCGAGACTCCCAGCCTCGTCCTCTCTGGTCTCTTTCCCACCCCTACCTTGTCCAGCACGCCCACTCCAGGGAGTCTTGTCTTTCTGTCCACTACCTTCCAATTTTGCAGCCCGTGACTCTTTCCCATTCAATGTAACCCGCCCTCCCCCCTCCAAAGCCCTTATTTCCATTCATTAACATCTTGAAACATCTCACCATTTTTGCGTCGTTATACCTGCCAATTTTGCCTTCTTTTTGTATTCCTTTGCCATCTCTTTATCCCTATGTTGAGGAGAACTCTTCTCCCCACTCCCTCCTCCTCAACTTTTTTTGCACAAATATCTTTTTATTTAAAACGTGGGGGTGAAAAACTTTTAATCTTGGATTATAGAGCCTTGGAGGTTTTTTTTTTTTTTTTTAATAAATGTGAAAATGCTTTGAAAATGAAAGGATGTTGCATTTTATTTGCTTCCTTTCTCTCAAACACATCCTTTTCTCAACGTTTATTTGCAACTTTCTCCCTTTGTTAGAGTTTTGAGGCTTTGTCCGTTAGAAGTAACTTTTAGTTCTTAGCACATATTAGTTCCCTATATACTTGACAGCCTGCAACTTTGCAGTTGAAATAAGGTGGTGATGGGTTTTTTTGGGTATGTTCCTTTGGACCCAAGTCGTCGTTTGCTTGATTTAAAATAATGAGAACTGTTTATAGGATAGATAGCGTTACTTGAGAATCACAACACACAACCAGTTTCTGTGATCTATAGAATGAAAGCCTGATGTTTTGTTTTACAGTTTACTACCAGTAGTTATTTTTGTGAAACAGATTAAAATCACCTTCATTTTTATAGGAAAAAAGTACTTGATTGGAACGGGAAAAGTGATTTATTAATTCAAAGAGTTTTTCTTCTCAAATTGTCAGTCATCATACAGTTGTAATTCCAGGAATCTATGCCAATTGATTTTCTTGACAAGCTCAACATGAGGCAATAATTAATTATCTGTAACTGGTACAATTTAGTTACAGTTGAACACATTCTGAGATAGGATACATTCCTTATGTTGCATATATCAGCTATGTTCTTTCTCTCATTCTTAGAAACACTCTGTTGCAGAGATTATTTTTCATATGAAAGTCAGTTAAAAATAATATCTTGGAAATTTCCTAAAGGAAGAAAATAAACTACATTTCTTAGTTTTGAAAGTTAATTTTTATAGCAATCCGATCTAGCAGGAGCCTGTTATATGACAGGAATCAGTTAAACATGATGGGAGGGAGTTGTCCTAATCCAACTCAGCTAACTCAAGTTCTAGGGAGAAGCATTGGATGAAAAGTCACCCCTTCATTGGATACATACATAGAATATCAAAGTTTTTGAAGATGGCAATTAAATCAAGAGGATGGGATGGGAAGTGTATTATAAGTGTTTTTACTATGCACCATGACAGCAGATGAGCCAGGATAACCTTGGGACAATGAAAATTGATTTGGCCTAAATTCTTGGCAATTTTTTTCCCATAACAAATGAGGCAGATTGGGGCCTATGCACTCTAGTACTTTTCCTCTTTGGAATTCCTCTTTCCCTGAAGTTCTGAAAAAACAGGATTTTCTTTTCTTCTGCCATTTCAGTCATTGGTTTGACTTAATGATTTATCCTTAAGACTAGGTGTATATTTGGTGGTTTTAAGCTGTCAAGTCAACCAACAAGCATTTATGGAGTACTTACCATGTGACAGGTATTGTCCCCAAAGAATAAAGATATGGAGTTCAGAAGAGTATCTTTGCCTTCATGGTGCTTACAGATTTTTGGAGAAGGCAATGTGTGCATACATAAGCAAATACAGAATTATCTATGAAATAAGCAAACACAAGTCATTGGCGACTGTGTGGGGGAAAGCACTGGTAGCTTTGGGAAATAGGGAAAAGCTTCATTTTAGAAGTGGCACTTAAGCTGATGGAAGAAGGAAATTGGAGATCATCTGAGTCTAGGTACTGGCAGGAAGATTTAGACAATATGTGAAAAGGGATAGAATATAGAGTGTTGTAAGAATGGTTTGGGGGACTTTGGGAAGGAATGGAATCCGTTTGGAAAAATAGGGTGAACCTTCTAGCAAAGGTCTCCCAATGCTCAAATTTAATTTTAAAAGTAATAGTGAGCCATTGGAACTTTGGAAGCAGGAGAATTACATGGTCAACACACTTGTGCTTTTTAAGTATCATTTTGGCAGCTTTAGAATATGGATTGAAAAATGGAGAAACTTTAAAATGTGAGATTGACTAGGAGATCAATGCAATAGAACGGGTGAAAGTGACAAGGGTCTGAGCTAGGGTAGGAGTTTTACATGTGATCAAACAAGACAGACATTTGAAAATGCCTTTCAAAGAGACTTATTTTTTTTCTGCTGTTGTACTCTCTATTGATACATATTTAGGCAAGTCTGAAAGAAAGCTTTGCATGTAAAAATGAGTCACTGCATTTCTAGTCAAATTCTTCATAATAAGAACTAATCTTTTAAGGAAGGTTTCTTAAGGTGCTAATCTTAAGGAAGGTGCTTTAAGGTTTGTAAAGAATATATTATTCTTATTTAATTTTTGAAACAGTCTTTCAAAATAGGTGCTATTATTTTGTAAATGAGGCAACTGACTGGTGAAGAGCCTCATCTAGGATCATACACCTAATGAAGTGTGTCTCCTGCAGGATTTGAACCTACTCTTTCTGGTCCTGGGATCTACACTCCATCCATTAAACTTCCTAATTACCTCTTTGTTAAATCCTGACTGTGCAAGCTATTATTCTACACCAGGGGTCCTCAAACTTTTTAAATAGGGGGCCAGTTCACTGTCCCTCAGACTGTTGGAGGGCCAGACTATAGTAAAAACAAAAACTAAGAACAAATTCCTATGCACGCTGCATATATCTTATTTTGAAGTGAAGAAACAAAACGGGAACAAATACAATATTTAAAATGAAGTAAAGTTAAGTTAACAAATTTACTGGGAGTTGCCAGTATTTGGGAACTATGGGCCTGCTTTTGGCTAATGAGATGGTCAATGTCTAGTTCCATATTTGTCACTAGTTGTAACAAGTGATGCAAGTGTGCATCCGTTAGTCTTGATCTGGTTGGAGATTTCAAATGTTTCATTCTAGAAAAAGTCTGTTCACAGACATAAGTGCTGCCAAAGATGGTTGCCATTTTGAATGCATGGTTTCTGAGATGAGCATATGTCTCAGAGGGGAGGGATGCATAGAAATTTTGAAAGCTGCTTCACTTGACTGCATCTTTCAGAGAGTCACAATTCTGTAGTTTAGCCAGTTCCATTTGGTAAATGAAATGTGGATAGCAAATGGGTTACAGAAAAGCTGTATGTCCTGTTCATGGAGATGAAGCTCTTTAAATCTAAATTGGAACGCCTTTTGCAATTTTTCCAGTGAATCCACACATGTTTTGTTTGGGAATGCAATCAGCGGTTTTTCCGCTAACAGATTTTGAGTTGTGGGGAGATGGCAGAAGTTTTCCTCCACTTCTTTGATGAGGAGGCCTAATTTTACTTCATATGCTTTGACATGTGATTGCATATCGCAGATGAGCTTCTCCTTTCCTTGAAGTTGCATATTGAAATTGTTGAGTAGCTCTGTTACATCTGTCAGAAAGGCAAGGTGCCATTTCCATTCTGCATCATTGAGCTCTGGTACTTCTTTGTTTTTTGAAAGCAGAAAAGTTGTAATCTGTGGAAGTAAGTCATAGAAACGTTTCAGAACTCTCCCTCGACTCAGCCAATGGACTTCTGTGTGATATAGAACATCTTCATACTCAACATTTAGCTCAGACAGAAATTCCTGAAATTGTCTGATTTAGTGTATTAGCTCTAATGAAGTTAACACAAGATACCACAGTTTTCATAACAGAGTCCCACTTCAGTGATTTACTACACAGCGCTTGTTGGTGGATGAGACAGTGTATGGCTATTGGATGAGAATGGTTATGTTCGTCCATCTCTTGGTTAATGCGAGCAATTACTCCTTTCTTAGACCCCACCATGCTAGGAGCACCATCAGTTGTCACGCTGGCTAGTTTAGCCCAGTCCAGCTCCAAACCATTCATAGTTTGGCAAACCTTTTCATAGATACCCTCTCCTGTAGTTGTTCCTTTGATGCTTTGCAGTGCAGCAAGCTCTTCTGTGACTTCAAAATAATCATTGGTGCCATGAATAAAAATTAGAAGTTGTTCAGAATCATGAACATCATTGCTTTCGTCGAGTGCCAAGGAAAAATATGAAAATTTTTTTATGGAGTTTTGCAAATGCTGATGCAGACTGTCTCCCATTTCTTCAATCCTCCGTGTAATTGTAGGTCTTGAAAGACTCACTGTACTAAATAAATTGGCCTTCTCTGGACACATCTCTTTGGAACAGAAAGAAGGCATTCTTTAACAAATTCTCCCTCCACGAATGGTCTGCCAGTGCGTGCTATTAGCTTGGCAACTTGAAAACTTGCTCACAGTGATGAAATATTTAGCTGCTTCTGCTTCACAAAAGTATTTTGCTGAGTTGTCGATGTATTTTTCAGTTTTAATATTTTATCTTTTCTCACTTCTCCAACCAAACAATCGTATTTATCTTTATGCTGAGTTTCATAGTGTCGACACTGTTCTGGCATATCAGACATGCAGCTCTTTCCTTGTACTGCATGAAGAAGTAATCATAAGTCCACTGTTCTTTGAATATCCTACACTCCGAGTCAATTTTTCTTTTTCTTGACATCATTATTTCCTAGGGATTCCAAATTGCTATTAGTAAAATACCAATATATATATACAGGGCTACAAAAACAATATACCAGCAATAACTTTGCGCACACGGAGACATACAGACTGCAATGCCCAGCTTCCTCCAAGCTACCTCTGTGCTGTGATGCCTCCGTGTCCCACACACTCTCTTTCGCTCTTTGCGCTTCCGCTTCCGACCTTCACTGCTGCAGTGAATTCCCCCTGCAGTGGCCGTGACATGTGCAGCATGCACTGTACATTCCCCACGCCTGTCTGTTGTGGTGGCTGCCATTACCGTACAAGGCCATGGGCCCTCAGTTCTCTGTCTTCTGCATCTCTCTCCCTTCCCCACACCACACACCCTGGCCTAGGAACTCACTTCACCTCAGTACTGCCTCACACTCTGTCTTCGCCACCTCAGCCTAGTGCCGGAAGTGTGCATTGCTAACATGAGTTTAGGTCGGATGTCATTTCGGGTCTGATTTTGCCATAACCCTGCGGGCTGCGTAAATGTCTTCAGCAGGCCACATCTGGCCCACGGGCCGTTGTTTGAGGACCCCTGTTCTACACTCTAGCTACAAAGGAGATAGCAGCTGGTTGCCCAGTGGATAAGAGTACTGGGCTTGGAGTCAATAAGACCTGTATACTGGCCTCAGACACTTAAACTGGTGTGACCCTGGATAAGTCACTTAATTCTGTTTGTCTTATAAAATGGGGATATTATTATTAATACCTATCTGGTAGGATTGTAGTGAAGATCAAATGAGATAATATTTGTTAAAAGCATTTAACCATACCTGGTACATTGTAGATGCTATATAAATGCTTATTCTCTTCTCCCCCTTGCAAATGTAAGCCCTTGCTTCCATTGCTACAATTGAAGGGTGATTAATATTAGTATAGTCCTGTTTTCTTCCTCATTTTTTTGAATATGGTCTGGGCTTTTTTTTTGTTGTTCATTTTTTTGGGGGGGAGGGGGATAGGAAGTCAGGTAGGGTTAAGTGATTTGCCCAGGGTTACATGGCTAGCAAGTGTCTGAGGCTGAATTTGAATTCAGGTTCTCCTAACTTCAGGATTAGTGTTCTATCCATTACCATCTAGCTGTCCCTGGTCATATTTCTACTTGGTTTATATTGTCTAGCCTTTCCAGGGGCATAAATTGTTTTTTTTTTTTTTTTTTTAAATTTTTTTTTTAATTGTTTAGAAAAATATATTTAAGCAATCTTTTGTTAATTATTTTGTGTTATTTAAAATTATGAACTAAGAAATAGACAAAGATTTGTTTTCCTTTTGAATATATTTTATTCCTGGTCCTGGAGCAAGTTAATTTTCTCCCCTTTTGCCCCCATTCTTTTCTAGCTGTTATACAAAATACTGCCAAGATGAAAGTTGCCTGTCATGCTTAAATAAATGAACCATTTTGCTTCTATAAAAGTTTGTTTTTCTCTACTAAAGAATATAATCTGATTTTGAGCCTTCCTTCTTGGAGTTCTGTTATTTTTTCCCTAAATTCTTAACTTTTTTTATCCTTCTTATGATTCACTCAGTGGTGTGTTTATTGACCCTCTTCAATTTTGTCGTGTTTGTTGGGTGTCAGGCTTTCTTACAAAATGAAATGAAATATATTGAAACAAATGCTTTTAATTTGTGCTAGTCACTTTATGAGTCCCTCAAATTGTCTGATGTCATTAAAAAAACATCTCTTCAATCTCCCTTCATTGTCAAAAACTTTTCCTACCTTCCAGAAAGTAGGTGGCAGAACTGGCAATTTCCTCATAAAATGACTATTTTCTTGAGCATTCTAATTTGCGGGCTAGCAAGAAAATCAGTTTCAAAGGATTCCTTTTTTACTTTCAGGTAAATTAAGCTTGTTCTTCTTTTACTTGTCTCTTTAATTTTTTTTTTTCCTGATTTGAGAAATTTTAATTTTCCTAGTTTGAGATCATCCTGTTATGCTTAATTAAATTGAACTGGAGATATCTGAAAAGTTGTCCTCTAAAAGTCGTTTGTTGGTTTTCATCATTCTTTCACTCTATAGTAGGAATTAATAGTTTTGTAGGAACGTAGCAAGGCATAGCTTTTTATTTCACTCTTGTTTTATTGCAATTTGCTTTATGCACTTCCGGAGAAACTGTCTTTTTTCTTTTTTTGGGGGGTTTTGTTTTACAAATCTACTTTGAGCAAGTCTACCGAGGCCATTTTTTTTTCAATAGCATGTGCTTACATCTTGTCACATTTTGGTAATCCTCACAATATTTTAAACTTTTTCATTATTTATGTTATGGCGACTTATGTAAGTGATCTTGGATATAATTGTTTGTGGGTATCACATACTATGCTGATGTAAGATCTAATTGATAAATGTTATATATGTTCTGCCTGCTTTACTCATTGAAAGTTCCTTTCTATTTTCCTTTCCTTGTGCTTCCCCATTCCCTGAGATACAACAGTATTGAAATTAGGCCATTTAGAAATCCTAGATGACCTCTCAGTGTTCACGTGAAAGGAATAATCAATTAATGGGGCAAATTTCATTGTTGTCTTATTTTAAGAAATTGCTACAGACACTCAGCTTTCAGTAGTCACCACCCTGATTAGTCAGCAGTCATCAATATTGAGGCAAAACCCTCCACTAACAAAGAAATTATGACTTGATAAAATCTCATATGATAATTTAGCATTTTAAAATGAGCAATAAAGATGTTTTTTAAATTATTGCACATTTATAGATTACAGAATAGTATAAACCTAACTTTTATATGCACATGGCTTTTATATTTTTGGAAATCCAAAAAATTCCTGTGAATACCTTTATTGTGATTTTCGGCAATATCTTTGAGGTATGTCTCTAGGTATTCTATATGTGATGCACATTCTTCATTCAACAAATGAATCAGTAGTTGGAAAGATTTTAAACTATTCAATACTTGAAACTGAAACATTTTGATATTGTTTTATTGGATTTATTTGTTTAGGAAATTTCATGTTTTCTGAAGGGTGTTTATTCCACACTCTCCCTTTTTGAATTCTCATGTGCATAGTTATTTGTTGTAACCTGTCATCCGTTAGTTCCTCCCCTTCTCTCCTTCCCCCTCTTCTCCCAAAGGAGAATGTTAAGTTTAAGGTTAGGGATTTTTTTTTTTTTTTTTTTTTTGTCTTATAGGCCTCACCTAGTACATTGCCTTGCAAATTGTAGAAATGTAATAAATGGCTTTTTGATTGGTTTTACCATATCCCATATGAAGTGTTTTAACTAATGAGAGTAGTATGTGGGATAAATGAGCAATACTCATCTCAGTTTTGGCAAGGTCATAAATACTTGTGTTACTTTTGGATGTATCTTTTTTTTTTAAAGGAATGATTGTAATTTCACAGTTTAGTAGTTTTAAGAACTATTGAGTTACAAAGTTGTGATGAGTTATATAACAGTACAATTTTTTTAAAGGGAGGAAACCCTTTTTTAGTATCTTTTGTGACCAATAGTAGACTAAGCCTGTTAGTGAAAGAGCTCTATATAGCCTGCCACAGATCTTGGAAGTAGACCTTCGCTGTACACATGTAAAGGCCTCTTTGCTGCTTTTGTGAAATAGGAAGTTGGAATTGGGTGATTAAATGGAAAATGTTCTCTTGTTGCAGCCCCTTTGAAATGTGGGAGCTGCAGCTTCCTCCTGTTGACTGTGAGCCCCAGGCTTCACTTGAGATGGTCCCTTCTGAAATGTGGCGCTTAGTCCAAGCCTGGCATCTTTGGCTCTAAAGTCCTATGAAGTGTAAGTGCTTTATTCTCTCCTTGTAAAGAATTATTATTTTTAAAAAATAGCCTTAGTGAAAAGGAAAAGAGAACAATGGACTCAGTAGTTTTGTATGTGAGGATTTGGTTCATTTTTCCTTATATCTTGGTTTCATTAATTTAGTGGCAAGAACAATTTATTTTTCTTTGTTTTTGTGATTGCAGGCAATAGAAAGCCTTAGATTTGGAGTCATAGGACTTGGGTTCAGATTCTAGAACTGTCTCTTGGGCAAGTAACAAACAACTTTTTGGGCCTCATTTTTCTCATCTTAAAAATGAACAGGTTGGACTAGGATGACCTAAGGTTATTTCCAGCTCAAAATCTGCATTTCTGTGATTAAGTATGCTTAGAAATAGGAAGTATGGTGAAGGATAGCGATCTATCAGTAAAACTATGTGTTCCCCGGATTAGGGCTGCTTTTAGAAACCTGCATGGTGACTAGAAAAGACATCTGTAATCCAATATATCACTCGCCTGCAATGTGCCTCGCCCTTTAAAATTGTGAAAACAATTATCAAAGATCATGCCTTAATTGGGTTTTTGTTACCCTGTGATTTTATCAGTCTAGGGAACAAATTCTCTCTACTAGTGCAGACTGGCTATGCTTTTGCAATTTATAGTCTTAGTCAATTGGGTTCGTAAGAGGCTGTCAGTTAAATGTCAGAGAAAGAAATCAAATCCAGGCTTTCCCAATTCTGAGGTTTGTGTTCTAGTCACTATACAAATTGCCCCGACTTCATTTGGTATTGACTTTAGCAGATAGCAGCTTCTATATTATCCCTGATTACTTTGGAAAACTAACATTTTTATACCTATTTCAAAATGTTGATAATCCCAAGGAGAACTACTTAGGAGCTAGACCACACAAGAGATGCATAAAGTTTGGAGTCAGTATATCCTATTCTGTCTTTGACCTCACTTTGCATTTGTCACACATGGAATAGAATTCTCAGAAAAGTGTAACACTGATGATAACAATTTTGGAGTTCAAATAGCGTGTGTGTGTGTGTGTTTAAATTTATAATACAACCCAATGATGTGAGTTTCTCAGTTCTTGAAAGCAATTAGACTTAAAAAAGAAGAAAAAAAGACTAAAATAGTTCATGCATTTTGACTCGGAGATCTCACTGATAGGAGATCTTTGACCCTAAGTCGGTTAAAAACAGAAAATAAAGTTCCATATTCAACATAATGGGGCTTTTTATGGTGGCAAAAACCTGGAAGCAAAGTAGAAACTCTTGATTTGTGAATAACCCAACAAATTGTGGCATGTAGATGTAATAAAATTCACCTATCAAAGAATGAAGAATTTTGAGAAATATAGAAAGACCTATATGAAGTAACTGTAAACAGAAAAAATATATATATGTCTATACACACACACACACACACACACACATATAATGATTATAATGTAAAGGGAGGAAAAAGATATTTGGAAGAGAACACTTTAGAAGGAGAGGAGAAAGGAGAAGGCAGGGGGCATACTACTGAAAAATGTCAGATCAGGCAAAGTTTTACAAATTTAAATGTACACTGGAAAAAGACTTTTGTCATTTATTATTGCAGACTAGGAATTCATTGATCTCTTTCATCCTCAAATTCTTTTTAGAATGTAAGGTCTTTGAGGGCAGGGACTGTTTTTCGCTTTCTTTGTAGCCTCAGTGCCCTACTCAGTGTTTTGACATATGGTAAGCACATAAGTGCTTAGTGACTTGCTGGTATTCTTTTCTGATAGCAGCATCCTTTTATATTACTCTTGTGGTTTTTAGTTTTCCTAGAGACAAAAAGCCAAGGGAAAGCATCAGAATATAGGGGTAGACTACAATTTTTCTGAGCAATATGAGAAAAAAAAAGAGCCAGTATGTAATGGAATGCCATTTTATCTAGTGGTATCAGCAACTTGTTTACTTACCTATTCAAAACTTAACAAAATTAAAATTGTCAGTAAGTGCTTGTTCTGTTTTCAGTAGTATGATGGGGTCTGTAAATGGTGATAGACTTGAGAAGAGGACATTTCAATTATATATAACAGTTCAAGTAAGAGTAGGATGATTGGATAAAATGGTTCAGAACCTGTTTGTCTTGCTTAATCATCTTTCTTGGTTGTTTAATAAGTGCCTGGCTTTGCATAGTGTAGGTGCTCAGAAAATGTTTTAAAAAAAAAAAAAAGCATGAATCCTTGTCTTTGAATAAATCTAATGTTTTTATACTCCTTTCTTCTCTGGGTTGGTCAGATTTTTATCAGCTCATCTGCAAGATTTTTGGGTCTCTTGCTAACTATAAAGTCCATGCTTGTTGGAAGAAAGCTGGCTTTTCCAAAGCTCAGAAAAACTTTGTCTACCCACATTGGCATGAAATCCTATGTGTGTGTATTATGTTTTATGGTTGTATGATAGATTTTATCAAAGTTTCATCCAAAAGTAAATCTCAACATTATTCTCCCAATGATGAAATGGCTGTAAATAGGAGATTACAGTGGACAAATTATGTAGACATTTTTCCTTGTGGAGTCAAGTTTATTTGTTGTAATATGGTTGGATTAATGTCTCATTCTCTTAACTCATCCATTTTCACTTTTGCTTTGAATTCAGAAACGGTCAGTTATGCTGAATTCAACATTTGGATTTCCTAAAAGAACTGCTGTATGAAAAATCTTGAAATAAAAAAGGTGGTGGAGTATAAGGGATTAGGAACACAAAGCTCAAAACTTTTATCAATGATATTAAAAAAAAAAAAGATTGCTACTTTTTCTTCAGTTACATGTATGTTAAATGATTAAGAAATAAATAAATACAATAAATAGGAATGGTAAGTGGCCTTGGACCTCACCAGCAAGTTGGGTGGCTTCTGGGTAGAGGCCCCCTGGATGGTTCAGACTAATTCTTCTCAATTCAATGTGCCTACTGCTCCAGAAACTAAACCATAAATATGGTACTTTATCTTTACATAAAGAACTGAAGTTTGCTTTTAGAAGTGGGCATTAAAGTTAGTGTTGTAGCTTGGGAATTACTGTCAACTGCTGCAGTTTCCTGAATTCTTTAATTTTTTTTATTGAGGAAATCTTGTACAGCAACATAAATACAAGTTGACTTAAAATGTTTTCTTATATCAATCATGTTGGAACAAATTTGCATTTTAAAAATATCGTCATGGCAAAACTGTATCCAAGGTAAAGATATTGTATGCTGCACTTCTAGAGTAGATGGCTTATCAGAAATGTTAAAACAATTTCTAAGTACTAATACATTAAAATAAAACAAAATTTATCTTTTATGGTTTATGGAAATTTTATTCTTCACCCCGCCTCCATTATTTGCAACTTTGTTTACACATTTGAAGTAATTTTAAGTCTCTTGAAAAAGACGGGAACTTTGGCTTTTTTAAAGATATAGATGCTTTTGGAAAACATCCCCATGATCAGAACAATGGTTCTTTTTTTTTTTTTTCCCCCATACTCATTCTGTTTCAAATTAAGATCTGTAAACCTAAGAATCAGGGTCATACAATATTGTGGGTTTTCTTGAATGCGATTTGCTTCTAAGCCATTCTTAAACTGACTTAATTAATGGTTGCTTCTCTCAAATAGGGCAGTGGATACTAGTCTATCTAGATAGATAAGTTTAACAAAAAAAAAACCATAAAAAGTTTTTTTGGGTACTAAAAGTGGAGGGAGATTTGTTTATACAAATATTTCTAAAAGAAGTATGTACATGGTATTGGAAATTATTTGTGGTAAGGAAATATTCTTTACTCCAGTTGCTTTTCTCAGACAATAAAGTGATACATCTATGCCACTGCCTACTTTGTCAACAGTGGTGCTATTTGCCCTTTACATTTTTGTATTATAATAGATTGAAATCTAATCCTTATTGCAAGACATCCTTTTGTTAACAGACTTGTTTCTTTTTTGTTTTGTTTAAATTTTGATTTGCTTATGAGATAGTTTTGCCTCTTGGCCACTTTAACACTGCAGAAATGTACTACTGTTAAAAGATGCTCACTACATCATTTGCAATAGCTTTCTTCACTTATAATTTGTTCTAAATTTGATCATTTCAGGAAAATTTAATATATCAGTTGAAAGGTTTCTACATCTGAAGAAAATGTTTACAACTTAAATTTTAGAGCTTGTTTTGGATGTAATTGTACCTATAAAACACTATGCTCATACTAAGAACTTCTATAATGGAATTGCTGAAAGAAATAAATGTGTTCTGAGGATGGGGGGAAAAAAAAGAATTAACTATTGCTTTTCTTTTTTCCACCTGTCAAGCACTTCCATGCATTTGACAAACATTTATTGAGAAGCTAATACATATGAGGTCCTGTGTTAGATGCAGCAGTATACAAAGTCAAGTTATATTAGGAGTAAAAGACCTATAATTCAATAAATTGAATTATTTTAACCACTTTTGTTAAACTTGCTTGATTTCATGGGTACAGAAATTTTTATAATGAAAAATATCCTATGCATTTTGAATCATAGAAATATTTTGTGATTTAACAGTTTTGTAAAAGAACATCGAAAGCTCTTTTTTCTCCCTACAGCCCTTCTTGTTGACTCCTTCCACATGGCTACCATCTGTCTTTTCTTTCTACATGTTATTCAGATCTTATGTTGCCTGGATTATTATAGTAGTCTTTGTAGTGGTCTTTCTGCTTCCATTTTATTCTTTCTCTAATCTTTCACACATCTACGAAAAGTAATCTTTTCAAGGCATGGGTCTTATGGCTCCCCAGTTCAGAAGCTTAAAGTGATCTCCTGTTTTTCTTGAATAAAATACTAACTACTCAAGATTCTTTGGAGGTCTTCAGGTAGAGACTAGATATTGCATTAGAAGGGATGATGGTGGAGATCCTTCCCAATTCTCAGATTCTCTTATGGTGATTGTTTAAACCTTCCATGACAAGAATTCCTAACCTAGTTATTTTAGCAGGCAAAAAGCCTGTGGGACCCCATCTCAGAATAAAGTTTTAAAAATACCTAATAGCAATTATTTAGATTATAATTCTGTCTCCTCATTCCACTTCCCTTCTTCAGGATCAGAAAGTTTTGTTTTAAAATTTGCTCCCTGGTTTTATTCTCCAGTATAACACAGCTTCCCCCTATCTTGTGTTTCCCTGTTGAACTTAATGCATTTGTTGAACAAATCCCGGGTGGACTGTGTATGTTCAACTCTTTACTCATATTTAGTCTACAAAGGAAACCAATTATATTGATAGAATTATCAAAATGTATTTTTTAAGTATCCAGGTTAACCCCTGCTCTGTAATCTCCCTACAGTATATCTTTCTAATCTTATTTCTTTTCCTTTCATATAGTCTGTTCTTTCAGGAAAACAAGCTGTTTGTTGAATTTGGCCCTCTATTTCTAGTCGTTGTTACACTCCACAACGTGGCTGTTCTTTTTCAACTTCCATTCAGGTGCCACTGCATTCATGAAGTCTTTACTAACCTCTAGTTGTGATATATGCCTCACTTCAGAAGTCAATATTGCTTTGTGTTGTGCTTGCTTATCTTTGAACAAGTTTTATTCCTCTGAAAAATGTAAGATTCCTGGGGGGCAAGGATTTTTTTTCCTTTTTTTTGACTTCATATTTCAATTGCCTAGCATAATGCTTTGCACATATGCAATACTTATTAAATGTTTGGTAAATTAAAATGAATGTGTCTTATGTCATAATTCTGTTACATATATTAACATAGAAAGGATTAAGTATGTTAATATTCATATCACATATATGTGAAGTGCTTTTCAAATCTTAAACCACTATATAAATGCTAGATTTAAAAAAAATGAAATTATTTTATAGAATTCTGTAAAATATTCTTTTGGTATATCATTAAACTTGGAAATTAATTTTGGTTGTATTGTCTTTTTTATTATATTGGCACAACTCGGCCATGACTATTATTTGTTCTTTATTTCATTAAGGGGCACTTGGTAATTGAGTCTATACATGTATTTCTTATCCTTTCGTAGATTGATTCTCAAACATTTTATGCACTTTTTAGATATTTGGGATGGGATTTCCCTTTCAATTAATTGTTCTTCTTAGATTTTATTAGGTAGAAATGCCATTGATTTTTTCTGATTGCTACCTGCAGCTTTGTGGAAGCTATTTTCTTAGTATTCCTTATGATGTTTTAGGGAGACCATTTTGTTATCTGTTCAGAGGGATATTTTTAATTCTTTACCTGTCTTTATACCTTTGATATTTAATTAGTCATATAGTCCTTGGAGGAAAAAAGCTATTTCCCCTTTTGAGTCTTTGCTTTTATTTGTACTTGTTTCTTCTTTTTGGGAAACTTTAAATTTTCAATGACTTTTTAAACTTTGTATTTTTTAAATTTGCTTATCTCTTCCAGTTTGACCATACTCCTGAACTTTTCACCATAATTCTTCATTCTATAATTTTGAGTGGTCTTGTTACCTTCCAGTGTTTTGCCCCTGGATTTGAGGATAAGAGCACTAAATTTTTAGGATTATTTACTTTCTTTTAAAAAAAAATTATTATAGCTATATATATATATATATATATATATATATATATATACACACATATATGTAACATTATATAACATTGACCCTTGTAAAACTTTCTGTTCCAACTTTTCCCCTTCTTCCCCCCTTCCATTCCCCTAGAGGGCAGATAGTCCAATACATGTTAAATACGTTAAAAGTATATGTTAACTGTATAAATACATATACATATATTAAATTTAATATATGTATATGTATTTATACAGTTATCTTGCTATACAAGAAAAATCAGATCTAGAAAGAAAGAAAAAAAAATCTGGGAAGGAAAACAAGAATGTAAGCAAACAATAACAAAGAGTGGGAATGTTCTGTTGTGGTTTACATTCATTTCCCATAATTCTCTGGGTATAGCAGATTCTCTTCATTACTGAACAATTAGAATTGGTTTGAATCATCTCATTGTTGAAGAGAACCACGTCCATCAGAATTGATCATCATATAATCTTGTTGTTGCCGTGTATAATGATTGCCTGGTTCTCATTTCATTTAGCATCAGTTCATGTAAGTCTCTCCAGGCCTCTCTGAAATCATCCTGCTGATCATTTTTTAAAATTTTTTTTATTTTTAAGTAATTATAACTTTTTATTGACAGTACATATGCCTGGGTAACTTTTTTACAACATTATTCCTTGCACTTACTTCTGTTCTGATTTTTCCCTTCCTTCCCCTTACTCCCTCCCCTAGCTGGCAAGCAGTCTTATATGTATTAAATATGTTATAGTATATCCTAGATACAATATATGTGTGCAGAACTGAACAGTTCTCTTGTTGCACAGGGAAAATTGGATTCAGAAGGTAAAGATAACCTGGGAAGAAAAACAAAAATGCAAACAATTTACACTCATTTCTCAGTGTTCTTTTTTGGGGTGTCGCTGCTTCTGTCCATCATTGATCATTGGAGCACCTTTTCATATGACTGGAAATAGTTTCAATTTCTTTATCCAAAAATTGTCTGTTCATATCCTTTGACCATTTGTCAATTGGAGAATGGCTTGATTTCTTATAAATTTGGAGTCAATTCTCTGTATATTTTGGATATGAGGTCTTTATCAGAACCTTTGGCTGTAAAAATGTTTTCTTTAGGGTCTTTTCTGGTGTCTAATGACTGAATGTCGACGATCTGGGCTTGGTTTATCCTTCCTCTCTGAGGACCATGGTACTTTGTGGGTCACTGTTCATTGCCATTCCTAGATGTTTCCAAGACTCACCCTGAGACTTTCTGACCACGCAAAGGCTTTCTTAGGAGAGTGTCTACCCATCATTCCCCCACTACCCTTACCCTACCTTCCTCCCAGCTTTGATAGGCTACATATGTAAGGTTTTTGGTTGAGTTGAGGCTTTGCTGGACTGGCCCCTTTCCTGTTGTCTATTGTCTTTTGACTGACCTTTGGTAGGCTACATATGTAAGGTTTTTGGTTGAGTTGAGGCTTTGCTGGACTGGCCCCTTTCCTGTTGTCTATTGTCTTCTGACTGACCTTCTGGAAGTTCTAGGAAAGATTAAATCACTTAACTGTAGTTTCTCGATGTACTTCTTAAATATTATTAATTCAAGTTTGTGTATGTAAAATTGTATGTGTTAAACTAAAAAGATTTGCTGGAATAAGAATGTGGGAACTAGGAGATCTACTGCTTCCTCTTGTTGCTTTGGCAAGAAGTCTGCAGGATGAAATATCTTTTAAGTGTTTTCTTCTTTTTTGTTTCTTCTGACTTTTTCTCTGCTGTATCATCTGATTTGCATATATTTGAAAAGTGCTAGAAATGGCCTATAGCCAGTTAAAAATTTTTTAGTCTGTTAGTCTCCCCTACTTCTGTGTGCTGGTTCCATTTTAATGTTGTTACTTATTTAACAGTTAGCTTTTCTGTTTTATTTTCACCAGGTTTAGGAAACAAAGTAGTATAGAAGGCTGAAATATGTATTATACTACATATAATGCTCTTAAAGTATATAACTAAACTTAGTTGGTATATGCGGTTTTATAAGCATATATACTCTTCTGTTATATCTACATTATTAAATTCTAATGCTAATGGAACCAAAAAAAGCACAGAACAACTCTTCTTGACCTAGGAAATCAGATTGGAATATGATGAAACCTATTGTAAAAGATGTTATTTTCTTGAATGGAAATTACTTATTACTACAACTACTTTTAGCAAATATAATAAATGTACTCATGAAAATTATGCATAAATTGAAATTTGTAAGAGAATCTTATTTTCCAAAGGGATGCATTGTCAGCAGTTTATAACATTTGAATTTTCTCATCCTTAACCCCTAGTCTTTTTGTCAAGTAGTAGATAATCTTTAAATACTGATTTTCTCCTGTAACTTTCCTAGCAGTGATATAGTCTTGTTCATCTCATTTTACAGATAAAGAAATTAAAGCCTAAAAGAGGTTGAGGAAGTTGCCAGAGCTATCTAGCTAGTTAGTTGTATAGCTAGTATTAATGCTCTAGTCTCTTGTCATCTTACCATGTGTGATTTCTACTGTACCATATTGGAGTTTATAAAACTTGCTATTAAAAAAGCCTTTTATAACCTCAATGATCAAATACAATTTTTTGTAAGTTTGGACTTTTTCTCACATACCCCCAGAAATAGAAATATTAGATTACTTGTTAGTCTCTAGAGAAAGTTTCACTCTTAGATGTCTTGTGGCTTAAACAAAGAAATTACATATGATGATGGAGCAAAAGGCATATGTAGAATGGAATATTTTGAAAGTATCTTGTTATCATCCTTAGCTGTAGTGGGTCATACAGAGCAAAATGAGTCCTGCTAAAACTATAAATGATTCAAGTAAAGTGAAAATAGCGAGGAGAAGCATCATAGAGGAAGGAGGGCAAACTTAGAATCTTGAAAAAATTGATTTAGATTTCAATGTGGAGATGGGGAAGAAAGGGAATAAGAGGAAGAAGATAATTCTGATGCTGATAGCTAGCATTTCTTTTTTTTTTTTTAATAGCTTTTTATTTACAAGTTATATGCATGGGTAATTTTACAGCATTTACAGTTGCCAAACCTTTTGTGCCAATTTTTTTCCCCTCCTTCCCCCCACCCCCTCCCCTAGATGGCAGGATGACCAGTAGATGTTAAATATATTAAAGTATAAATTAAATATAAAATAAGTATACATGACCAAACCGTTATTTTGCTGTACAAAAAGAATTGGACTCTGAAATAATGTACAATTAGCCTGTGAAGGAAATCCAAAATGTGGGCAGGCAAAAATATAGGTATTGGGAATTCAATGTAGTGGTTCTTAGTCATCTCCCAGAATTCTTTCACTGGGTGTAGCTGGTTCAGTTCATTACTGCTCCATTGGAACTGATTTGGTTCATCTCATTGCTGAAGATGGCCAGGTCCATCAGAATTGATCATCATATAATATTGTTGTTGAAGTATATAATGATCTTCTGGCCCTGGATAGCTAGCATTTCTATAGTACTTTTAGATTTGCATAGTGTTTTGTATTTTTTAATTCATTTGATCTTCACAAACTTGTGAGGTAGGTGCTGTTATTATTCTCACTTTCCAAATGGGAAAACTAAGGTTTAAGAGATTGTAACTTAACTCAGGGTCACACAAGTAGTAATGTTTAGTAAACATGTGGAAGTATATAACTAGAACCAATGAGAAATGTGTGGAATAGAGATTAAGAACTGGGAATCATAATCATAGAAGTGATAGTTGAAATTTAGGAAAGTCAATGAATTCCTCAATGGTGGATGTGAATGAAGAAAACAGTTATTAGCAAATACTTATTTAAATGACATAATGCAAAATTGAACATGTCAATGGAAATAAAGTTCATATAACAAATAGAAATAAATAGTCAAAACAAATCTCTATCTTGTCGGCGTCCAGGAAAAATATCCCTTTTTCCGCTTTTTCATTCTTAACATCTTTCTGCTTAGAGATGCCTATGCAGATTAAAATTTAAAAATAACCTATACATCAAAGTGATATTTATTGGTTGTTTACATGTTAACTAATAGAGTGAATGTGTTTTAAATCCTTATAAATGTTTGGGTGAAGGAAGAGTCAGTGATTGCTTAGTTTGTTTTTCAACACTTTATGAGAGTCTGTATAAATGGAGATAGGTTTTTTTCAGAGAAAGGGACATTCCATTTGTATAGACTAGCTCAGGTGAGTGTAAGATTCTTGGATAAAGTAATCCAGAACCAATTTTGTCTTGCATAAAATTATAGGTAAATGCTTGGTGATCTTTCCTGCTGGATTAATAAGTATCTAACTTTGCACAAAGTTAATGCGTATAATGTTAAATAAGCATGAATTCTAGTCTTTGAACCAAGGCAACCAATATTGCCACAGGCTTAGAACTCTGACCTTGTCTGTATTGTTTTAGGCTCTGTTGTAAACATCAACAAGAAAGCAAGGCCAATTCACTGCATGTAGTATGCTGACTGATTAGTTGCTAGGTAGTGTATGAAGGTTGATAACATGGTAATTAATGCCTATACACCAGTTTTTCAGGAAGTGATTTCATGAGTTTCTTCATCCAAAACAACCTCATTACTTGGTAGGCATTTTGTCATAGGAGCAGCTTTACTACCATCAGGCTAAATTATTTTTGTCTTAAAAAGGTATTAAAATTATCCTTTTATCATTTACTATTAAAATACTCTTCTCTTTTCCTGGAACATATCTGAATGGGAGTCAGGAGCTTTAGGCTTCACATTTCCTTATAAGCAGATCTATCAGATCAAGTACTATTGTGGCCAAAGCAGAGGCAGGGAGGTTGAGAAAGATTGAATCAGTTCTGTATGCTGTATTCAGTGACCATACGTCACTAAAGAAGGCTAATATGAAGTACACACCCATAAAAAGCTCTTCCATGCTATAGCTAAGTAAAATCTATTTAAAAAAAAATTGTTTACTGATCTTCTAGAGACTTGTTTTGTACCAACTCTGAATCTGACCATTGGTTTGAATCCCAAGCCTTGACCCTTAACACCAGCTTCCCAATAATGAGCTGTTAATGTAGCCTAAATATGATGAAAATGTAGGCAGTCAGATCACTAACCAAATTGGTTCTTAACTCATGGAGGTGAATTTAAGTTTGATTGTATCATAGTTAAGATATATGTGTTATTTAGCAGACACTATAAACTTAGGTGCTGTCGTTTTATTGTAAGCTAGAACATTGTTACGTTATCTTCACAATCCATAGCCTGGGCCTGCTGTACATGACAGTGTTATAAGATTCTTTTGGTATTTCAGTAAGCCCCCTGGTATTTCAATAACTGAATCTCAAGATTGGTCTGGCATATCAGATTTCCTCTTATAGGAAATAATGTTTAGTTTTTGTAGTATATAATGTTAGTGGTTATTAAATAGAAATCTGAGATTGACAAGACTAGTCTATTTTCATGTATATTGTTCTTTTGGTTGTGCTTTCTGCTCTACATAATTTCATTTTTGAATTCTTCATAATGTTTTAATAACATTTTTAATCAATTACTTTCATGTACCCTCATTTTGGAGATAGGCACTTTCCAGTTAATGGAAAACTATTTTGTTTTTAACTGAGTGTTTTGCTATTTCAGATAATACTTGGCTATCTTTAAAAGATCTTAAGCATCTCTTCTTTTGATCTGTTCTTAGGTTCATGCATGGGAGATCTCTGATCAATTATTACAGATCCGGCAGGATGTAGAATCGTGCTATTTTGCAGCACAGACGATGAAGATGAAGATTCAGACCTCATTCTATGAACTTCCAACAGACTCTCATGCCTCTTTACGGGACTCATTGTTGTCACATATCCAGAACTTGAAAGACTTATCTCCTGTCATCGTAACTCAGGTAAATCTTTGTTTCACAAGATGGGTTGTCTGTCAAAATGTAAATAACCAGTATTGGTTGCAAATCTAAGGATAGAATTGAAACCTTATTTCAGTCTTACTGCTCTAATGTGGTAGAGCAAGAATTTTTCTATCATTTGAACAAATAAACATTTGGGGCAGGGCAGTTATCTGATTTGTTGTGATTCAGTTGCTTCAGTCATGTGCTCCTGTTTGTGACCCTGTGTGGTCTTTGCTTGGCAAAGATACTGGAGCGATTTGCCATTTCCTTTTCTACCTCATTTTACAAATATGGAATTGAGGCAGAGAAGGTTAAATGACTTATCCAGGGTCACACAGCTAGAATGTGTCTTAAGGCCAGATTTAAATTCAGGAAGATGAATCTTTCTGACTCTAGGCCTGGTACTTTATCCATTGTGCCAGCTAGTTGCCAGTCATTTGATGCTGAGCTGTAAATTTTAATAATAAAGTGTCTGACTGGCTGTACTTACATTTACAAAGTAAAGATTTATGGAGGGAGTGCTTAGTTAGAAAGGCAATGGACAGGATATGTCATTTGGGGAATGGCTTAACAAATTATGATATGGATATGATATATTTATGTAATGACCACAATATTTTAAAGGAAAATAGTTCTGAAAAACTTCAGAACTCTGATCAGTGCAGTGACCATACATGATTAAAGAAGGCTAATATGAAGTACACTTACCTAAAAAGTGATGGACTAGAGATACATAATAAGATATTTACAAACGGCCAGTATATTTATTTTTTCTTAATTTTACTTATTGGTTCTAAGAAAAGGCTTGGTGGGAGATATTCAGCAGGGATTGATAATGATTTTTAAAAAAGAAAAGACTGTCAACATTAAAAAGAAAAACACTTGTAAGAGAATGAAATTTAGAGTCACAGAGAAGCTGAGCATTTTTTCCATCTATTAAATATGCACATAAGCTTACATAATAAGTTTAGTTTCATATGCAATCTTTTATTCTTTGCATGTAGAAATATTCATATTCATTGATGTTTAAAGTCATAGTAATGAGATTTTTAAAAAAAAAAACAGCAAATAGTAGTTAGAAGGAAGAGTCTCAAGTTTTTATCATGTGGAGACTTCAAAATATTAAACCTTTTCTGTAGTAACTTTAATTTTTGTTTTTAAAGATACTATATTAAATAGAGACATACTACATAGGAATGGATTATTTTGTACATGTGTATTGTTTAAACATTTTAAAATTTTGATTTAACATAACAAAAAGAACTAACTCTGGAGTCAGAGGGCTTGGGCTTAAATCTCACTTCTGTTCATTATTGGCTATATGTCCTTGGGCAAGTCACATAACCTCTCTATTTATAGAGCCCATTCCAAAATGTTAAGCTCTGAGAACACAAGCACAAGCAGCTAAAACAGCCTCTTTTTTCAAGGAACTTAGATTCGAATGGGAAGAATATAACACTTAATGGAGAGCTGGAAATACAGTGGGTGATGTGTTGGGTAGGATGTGTTCACTAAGCCCTATTATGGAGATGACTAGGAACTGTTGTAGAGGCCTGTTTCTGGGCAAGATGGATCAGAGTTCATTTGTCAGAGCTTGGGGGGGGATGAGATGATGGATCTCATTTTCCTCATTTGTAAAATGAGAGAGTTGGATTAGATAGCCTCTGAAGTTCCTTTGAACTCTAATGATATTTAGAAAGATTTCTGTGTAGGATGGCAGAGTATAGGCTGAAACTCTTGGCATTCTCCTCCAAATAACTTTAAAATCATACCTCAAATCAAATTTTCAAGTGGTAGAACCAGCAAAAGGTCAGAGGGAGACATTTTTAGCTTATAGTTTAGGAAATCCACAGAGACAGTAATATCAGACGATTGCTTTACAAGCACTGGGTATAGCTGGCACTGATTGGTGATTCTTTTTGCCAATAGTTCTAGATTGCAGTTCCAAGGCACTTGTGATCAGTTTGGGACCAGTAGGAATGCTGTAGCATACTTGTGGCAGAAAAGCCCAGAAGCTGGTCACAGTTCCACAGAGTACACAGAGGTGTAGCTGTAGGGGTAGAAGGGATCCTTCCTGGTCAAAGAAACACTGAAAATTTGCAGATATTTAGAACTAGCTAAAACTTGCTGACCTTTAGAACTAGCTCTGAAAACAGCAGCATGAAAAAGCCTAAAGCTGGAAACAGTGCCTCCTTAACCCCAGGTGAACAAAGCCCAATTTTAACATAAAATTCAAAGTTAAGAAAAACTGAGCAAATAACATAACAAGAACTTTATCATAAAAATTAGAAGACCAAAACATAACTTGGAAGAAAGCAGCATTGTGAAAACAGCTACAAATAGTGCCTCAAAAAAAAAAAATAATACTAATTAGACTCAAAGCCATCAAGATTCCTGGAAGAATTAAAGGGAGAACTCTGTAAAAAGTGAATTGGTTAAATGGAAAAAGAGATACAAAAGCTCTCTGAAGAAAATAAGTTCCTTAAAAATTAGAATTGAGCAAGTAGAAGCCAGTAATTCCACAAAATGTCAGGAAACATTAAAACAGAGAAGGAAATGTGAAATATGGAAAAAAGACAACTGACTCGGAAAGTAAATCAGAGAGAATTTAAGAATTGTTGGACTACCTGGAAACTATGCAGAAAAAAGAATTGTAGGTATCATTAAAAAAAAAAAAATTAATATTTTCCCCTTAGTCTAAGAAACAAAATATCTTACCAGGAACTTTACTGATTCACTAATAAATGTAGGAAGGATTTGTTTTACATTTTTGCAAGAATGGGTGCCTAAGTTAGTAGATACACTTTAAAACTGCAAAGGCAGTATTTTATTTCCTATTCAGAAGCACAAGTTCTTTCCCTGATACCTCATTAATTGGATTAACTTACAGAAGTTAATCTCCATTCCTAATTACAAGTCAGTCCCTGCCTCCTAGGAGCTTCCATTCTTATGAGGTCCTTGTGGGATTAAATTTTTAATTTAAATTTCTTTCTCCGATTTAATTTTCATGACTTTGGAAACCAAAAGCCCAATCATTTCTTGCCACTGGCTACATTTAAAATAATTTTTTTTACATTTGTTTTTAAAACTTTGAGTTCCAAATTCTCTCCCTATCAAATCCAGTCCCCGTTAAGAAATCATATGTGAAGTTATGCAAAACATTTCCATAAAAGTTGTGAAAGAAAATATAAATCTCTCACCTTAATTTAAAAAAAAATCTTGAAAAATAAAGTTAAGAGAGAGAGAATGCTTCAGTCTGTCTTCAGACAACAATCAGTTTCTTCTCTAGATATAAATAGGATTTTTCATCATAAGTCCTTCAGAGTAGTCGTGACTCATTGTACTGCTGAGAATACCAAAGTCATTTCAGTTGGTCATTCCAGAACATTGCTATTAATTTGTATACAGTAGATTTCATTTTGCTTGAGTTCATGAAAAACTTTCTGGGTCTTTTTTCTGAAAGTATCCTGTTCATCATTTCCCATAAAACAATAATATTCCATTACAGTCACATGCCACAATTTATTCAGAGCTTGGGGGAGATGAGATGATGGATCTCATTTTCCTCATTTGTAAAATGAGAGAGTTGGATTAGATAGCCTCTGAAGTTCCTTTGAACTCTAATGACATTTAGAAAGATTTCTGTGTAGGATGGCAGAATATAGGCTGAAATATATAGGTATAGGTATAGGTATATTTCAAGAAATTATTGAAAAGTCCAAGCTCTGCAGATATCTGCTAGGAACAAAACAAATTAGAGCTTCAGGGCAGATGTCAAATTGTAAAAACAAGAGTTGGTGCTTAATTGTGGACCTCCTTTGGCAATCGGAAGATCTGAAGATGGATACTAGGACTGAGTTTATGAAGTGTAGATACCTCCATGCTAGTTCTCTTGAAATAAACTGGTGGAAAACTCTGAGGCTAGTTGGGTTCAGAGGCAGCTTCACCCCCAAATACAGGAATTTTTACCTCTCAGACATTTGACCAAAATTAAGGAACTGGAACTGCTGCTGATAAGGGTTGTCAGACTCACCTGTGATGCTGACCTTGACCCTAGGCAAGAAGGAACTGACATGCCTGGTGAATGCCGAAGCAGTGAGACAGGGACCCTTTTGACTGTGGCCAGAGGGGAGAACTGAAGGAGGACCTGAGGCCAGAGGCTCTGGACTAGAGGGATTAGAGATTAATCCGAATGATTTACAATAAGTAAATTAAAAAATGAGCAAGCAAAGGAGAAAGAACCCAATTGGTAGAAAGTTACTGGGAATAGAGAAGATTGGGGTTCATGTTAAGGAGGATACTGAAGCAAAAAAACCTCTCCAGGTAAAGAATAAATATAAAATGGTTACCTGTCCAAAAAAGAATTTATAGAAGATCTCAAGAAAAATTAAAAAAAAAAAAATGAGAGAGATTGAGGAAAAACTTTAAAAAAATCGAACCTCCTTCCCTCCTCCCTCCCCCAACCCTAGGTTATGGGGAGAAAAAACCAAACCCATCTAGCTAGGAAAGGAGATACAGAATCTTAAGGAAGAAAATGCCTCTTTGAAAAACAAAATTGGGCAAGGACAAGCCAGGGAGGTTTTAAGGGACTAAGAACTGATACTGAGCGAAACAAGCAGAACCAGGAATATATTGTACATAATAACAGCCAGATTGTATGATGATCAACTATGAAAGATTTGTTTCTTCTTAATGATTCAGTGATCCAAGGCAATCCCAGTAAATTATGGATAGAAAATGTCATCTGCATCCAGAAAGAGAACTATGGAGATTGAATGTAAATCAACATATGCTATGTTCACTTATTTTCTCATTTTTTTTTGTTCTGATTTTTCTCTGCCAACATGATTCATAAGGAAATGTGTATTTAAAACTCACAATTAATAAAGAATTAAAAATGTAAATTAAAAAAGAATTTCCATTAAAAAAAGACTAAAAAATAATAAAACATTATAAAGAATGAAAAAATAGAAGAAAATGTAAGACATAAGAAAAACAATCTGGAGAACAGATCAAGATCAGAAAAGAACCTGAAAACTAAAATCAAAAAGAGAATCTTGATACAGAAATACAAGAAATAATTAAAGAAAATTGTCTGGAAGTGTTAGAACAAGAGGGAAAATTAGAGATAGAAAAAAAAATTCACCAATCACCACCTGAAAGAGATTCTGTGAGGAAAACCTACAGCAACATCATAGCCAAATTCTGAACCCCAAGGACAAGGAGAAACTGTTCTGAGTAACATCACCATCACCACCACCACCAACAAAATAAAAACAATTCAAATATGATGGATCCACAATTAGAATCACATAAAACGTAGCAGGGACTACATTAAAAGACTACAGGCTTTAGAAAACTATATATTGAAGAGTAAAAAAAACAGATTGCAGCTAACAATATAATGCCCAGCAAAGCAAGCATAATTCTGAATGAAAAAAGGAAAGACATCCAATAAACTACAAGACTTTAAGGATTTTGTTTCAGAAAGACTTGAACTTAATAGAAATTTTGACATAAAAGATCGAAGAGAATGTTAAACATCAAATACTAAGTATTAGAGACTCAATAAGGATAAACTTTTAGACATGAAAATGTAAACTATGTGTCTAAGATTGTCATCAGCAATTGGGTAGTAGTACAAAAGAAAGATTGGGTAAAGCTGAGTATGATGTAATTCTAAAAAGTAAAGCCCTGTAGGAAAAGGTAAAAAGAGTAATTAACTCTTTATATAATTAAGTTATATAAATTAGGTGTGTGAGGAAAAACTGACCACAGAGGAATTAGATGGGGGAGAGCTGGTAGTTTCTAGAACCCTACTTTCATTGGGAATGAGTTAAAGAGGAAACAATACATAGTGCATCTAGAAGGGTAAAAAAAATCTTTTAAATTTATAAAGAAATAAGAGGGGGAAGGAATAGGATAAAGGGGTGGAGGAACATAAAAGGTTGTGTAGGATACAGGGAATGAGATAAGGTTGTAATAAATTACAAACTTCATTAATGGGAATGGAATGAAGAGGGAGGGAAAGGGTGAGAGGAGAGGATAAGGAGGAATCCTTGGGGACAGGGAGGTTAAATAATAACAAGGTAGCAGGAAGAAATAAAGCAGAGGAATCAGCAGGGATAGGAAATGAGAGATACAGACAGCAAAAATGAACAGGAATAGAATTTATTTTTAAAAATCAGGGTTAGTAATAATTGATCTCAGACAAAATTAAAGCTAAAATAGATTTAATCAGAAAGAAAAAATAGGGAAACTACACTATATGTCGGCTATCTTATTTTAGACTAGACAGTATAAAGTTGGAATATTGCTCTGGCGTTGGAAATGATGAGTTTAGAAAAATTATATTTAGAAAAATATGGAAAGACAGGGATTTATGATGAATGTTATCCCCTTCAGAGAAACAGGACAAACAAGTATAGGATGACCATTCATAGATGTATATTGCTCTGCTGTTGGAAATGATGAGTTGGCTAATTTAGAAAAATATGGAAAGACAGGGATTTATGATGAATGTTATCCCCTTCAGAGAAACAGGACAAACAAGTATAGGATGACCATTCATATATGTATATGAATGTATATGTATGTGATATAGATATGTATGTATAACTGTGTGTGTATCTAGGTAAATATGTCTGTGCCTAATATTAGCCTTTGGGAGGAGGGAAGGGGAGAAGAATGAAATAAAAAGTACACAGCAGAGAAGAAAGACATATGTACAAGAAAGCAAAGAAAAGATGGACACCTATGAACACAGTGTAATATTTATTATAGAGGCTTTCTTTTGTTTTCTTTTGTTTTAAATAGAATTAAAAAGGAAAAAAGGGTTGCATACCTTAGAAAAGATACGTAAATGAAAGGCCAATAATTCTAATAAAGGTTTATTATGAACTACAAAAAAAGAAAATGTCAAAGAATGTTACTCTTGATTTCTTAGATCCAGAGGATAAAATAGAAATTGAAATAGGCTATCAATCATCTCTTGAGATCCCCAATTGAAACTTAAATCACACAAGATTTAGCAGCTTACACATTAAAAAATCAGAGGGCTTGGACAATGTTATTCTGGAAAGCATAGGAGTTAGGCTTGCAGCCAACAATATAATTGTTAAGGGGCAAAAAATGGGTATGCAATGAAATGGGGACTTTCAAGCCTTGATGAAAAGACCAGAGCTGAATTGAAAATTTGATATTCACAATGATGGACAGAAGCAGCTACACCCAAAGAAAGAACACTGGGAAATGAATGTAAACTGTTTGCATTTTTGTTTTTCTTCCCGGGTTATTTTTACCTTATGAATCCAATTCTCCCTGTGCAACAAGAGAACTGTTCGATTCTGCACACATATATTGTATCTAGGATATACTGCAACATATAGGGGAGGGGGTGGAGGGAGAGAGGGGAAAAATCGGAACAGAAGTGAGTGCAAGGGATAATGTAAAAAATTACCCTGGCATGGGTTCTGTCAATAAAAAGTCATTATAATTTAAAAAAAAAAAATGCTTTTACTTGACTTAAAAAAAAAATTTGACATTCAGTCAAAAGACTCAAGAGAAACATAAAAAGGTAAACATAAAAAAGTAACCATATGGGATTCATTAAAGTGTTTATATTCCTAATGATGATACATGTGACTTCTCTTAAGAACTTTATCTTATCAGGGTAATCAGATGGAGTTTATATAGACAAGAGGACATGGATGTGAATCAGTCATGTTGTGATCTCTTTGCCCTCTCTACTACTCAGTGTAGAAGTGAGAAAGTGATGCACTGGGGAAAGGGTAGAAAGAGAGAAGTAGAATGGAGGGAGATCTTATTTTTAAAGAAGTCATAATCTTTCATTTTTATTCATATGATAACATTATTTCAGTTGATACTAAAAAAAGTGTCTAAAAATAAAAATTGTGGGAGGGAGAAAAATGTCTTCCATTCAGTTTCACAAATCAATTCAGGCTGAGTTAATGTTAGTTGATTCTTACTCTCTCTCTCTCTTTTTTTTTTTTTTTTTTTTTAAATTTATTTAATAGCCTTTTATTTACAGGATATATACATGGGTAACTTTACAGCATTAACAATTGCCAAACCTCTTGTTCCAATTTTTCACCTCTTACCCCCCCACCCCCTCCCCTAGATGGCAGGATGACCAGTAGATGTTAAATATATTAAAATATAAATTAGATACACAATAAGTATACATGACCAAAACGTTATTTTGCTGTACAAAAAGAATCAGACTCTGAAATATTGTACAATTAGCTTGTGAAGGAAATCAAAAATGCAGGTGTGCATAAATATAGGGATTGGGAATTCAATGTAATGGTTTTTAGTCATCTCCCAGAGTTCTTTTTCTGGGTATAGCTAGTTCAGTTCATTACTGCTCCATTAGAAATGATTTGGTTGATCTCGTTGCTGAGGATGGCCAGGTCCATCAGAACTGATCATCATATAGTATTGTTGTTGAAGTATATAATGATCTCCTGGTCCTGCTCATTTCACTCAGCATCAGTTCGTGTAAGTCTCTCCAGGCCTTTCTGAAATCATCCTGTTGGTCATTTCTTACAGAACAGTAATATTCCATAATATTCATATACCACAATTTATTCAGCCATTCTCCAACTGATGGACATCCATTCAGTTTCCAGTTTTTAGCCACTACAAAAAGGGCTGCCACAAACATTCGTGCACATACAGGTCCCTTTCCCTTCTTTATATAATCTCTTTGGGATATAATCCAGTTTACTCTCTTTTTAATATCTTCCTCCTTTGCATTTATTAGTTGTGGTTCTTCCCCCCCTCCCCCCCACAAGTTGGACTTTATTAGGCTAATATTCTATCTCATCTAAAAAACTTATCTGGTTGTTATTTCATCATGGGCATTTCATATATGGTTGCGTGGTTGTGGTGGTGGCAGAGAGAATATATATTTTTTTCCACATATAAAGATAATTTTTAACATTGATTAAAAAATTTTTTTTTGAGTTCTAAATTCTCTCCTCCCTCACCATCTCATCCCTAATACAGTTAGTAATTCAACATAAGTTATGCATGTACAATTATACAAAACATTTCTATATTAAACATATTTTGAAAGAAATATGAAGCCAAAAGAAAAGATTTACTAAAAGGTAAAAACATGTGGGGAAAAAAGCATGTTTCAATCTGCATTGGACTCCATCAGTTTTCTCTGCATGTGGATAGCTTTTTCCATCATGAAACCATTTTGTTAGATCATTGTATTTCTGAGAAGAGCCAAGTCATTCATATTTGATCATCATCACAGTATCACTAATAATTGTGTACAATGTTCCTGTTTTTGCTCACTTCACTTTGGATCAGTTCATGTAAATCTTTCCAGGTTCTTTGCTTTCATTTCTTATAGCACAGTAATATTCCATTACATTCATATATCACAACCTTCACTCTTCAATTGATGGGCATGTCTTCAATTTCCATTTCTTTGGCACCACAATCTTGATTTCAGACAAAGAAAAAACAAAAATAGACCTACTTAAGACAAATAATCAGTGAAACTACATTGTGCTAAAAAGTGATATAAAAAATTTTTCAGCAAGTTTCTCTGACAAGGTCTCATTTCTCAAATACGTAGGGAACCGAGTCAGATTTGCAAAAATAAGGGCCATTCCCCAATTGATAAGTGGTCAGAGGATTGAGCAGGCAGTTTTCTTTTTTCTTAATCGTATTTTCTTTTTTAAAATACATGTACAGATAATTTTCAACAATCAGTTTTATAAGATTTTGTATTCCAGATTTATTTCTCCCTCCCTCTCTAATCTTTCCCCTTCCCAAAACAGCAAGCAATCTAATATAGGTTATACCTGTACAGTCTTTTAAACATATTTCCATATTGGTCATATTGTGCAAGAAAAATCAGAACAAAAGGGAGAAAGTCATGAGAAAGAAAAGGCAAACAAAAAAAGTAAAAATAATAGACTTTGATCTAGTGATTTGATTCCAATCTCCCTAGTTTTCTCTCTGGATGAGGTTGGCTTTTTTTTTTTTTTTTTTTTTTTTTTTTTTTTTTTTTTGCTTTTTATATTTTTTATTGGTTTTTTTTGTTTGTTTTTAGACAACCTTCATTTTTCAATCTTTCTTCCTCCCCTTACTCTCCCCACTACCAAAACCTAGGGCCATTTTTCATACCAAAGACAGGGAAAATATACATGACAGAAAAGGGCAAACAAAAGGTGAAAATGCTATGCTTTGATCTGCATTCAGTCTTCATTGTTCTTTCTGGATGTTGACATTTTCACTCCCAATTCTATTAGAATTGTCTTGGCTCACTCTGTTGCTGAGAAAAGATAAGTCTGTCATACTTGGTCATCACAATTAGTGTTACTATGTATAATATTCTTCTGATTCTGCTCACTTTGCTCAGCATCAGTTCTTGAAAGTCTTTCCAGGCTTTTCTGAAATCAGTCTGCTCATTTCTTTTTTATTTTTTATTTTCTCCTGTAAAACATTTTTTGTTGTTGTTGTTATGCATGTTCATTCATTTTTTATATATTTCCAAATCATGTTTGGAGAGAAAAATCAGAGCAAAAGAGAAAAACCATGAGAAAAAGGGGGGGGGAGGAGGAGTGAAAATAGCAAGCATTGCTTTACATTCAGTCTCTATAGTTCTCTCTCTGTATTTGTATGGCATTTTCCATCCAAAGTACCAAGTCTCTCATAGTTGATCATTGTATAATCTTGCTGTTGCTGTGTGCAATATTTTCTTGGTTCTGCGTGTTTCACAAACTTCTGTTAAAAATCAGCCTATCATTATTTTTGATGGAACATTTATATTCCATGTCTTTCACATACCATAACTTATTCAACCATTCCCCAATTGATAGACATCTACTCATTTTCCACCACGAAAAGAGCTGCTACAAATATTTTTGCATATGTGCGTCCTTTTCCCTCTTATATGATCTCTTTGGGGATACAGACCAGTAGTGAGACTGCTGGATCAAAGGGTATGCACAATTTGATAGCCCTTGTCATGAGTACACCAACAATGCATTAGTGTCCCAGTTTTCCCACATCCCTTCAGAACTCAAAGCTATGTAGAGTTATATGAAGAAATGCTCCAAATCATTATTGATTAGGGAAAAGGCAAATTAAAATACTCTTGAGATCCCTATTAGAAATGACAAATGCTAGAGGCGATGAGGAAATGATTGATGGATTGTTTATTGAGTAATGAATTGGTCCAACTGTTCTGGAGAATAATTTGGAATTATGCCCAAAGGAAAATAAGACTGTGTGTACTCTTTGACACAGCAGTATCACCACTAGTTCTGTTCCCCAAAGAGATCAAAGGAAAAAGAAAAAGAGCTATATATGTTTACTCTGCCTAGTGACCAAAAATTGAATTTTGAGAATATGTTGAACAAGTTGTGGAATGTGATTTAGAAAGAGTACTGTTGTGCTATGAGAATTGAGTGGTTTCAGAAAAAACCTGAAGTAATGCAAAGTGAATTGAAAAGAATTGGGGAGAGAACTGGGAGATTGTTGTACACAGAAACAGCCATGTTGTAATAATCAAAACCTTAGCTACTCTGATCAGTACAGTGATCTAAAGAACTTGGGATGAAAAAAATGCTCTCCACCTTCAGAGAGAGAGCTAATAAATTCTGGGTGTGATTTGAAGTAAAATTTTCTTCTCTTTCCTCCATCCCCCTCCTATGTGGCTACTATGAAAATATGTTTTGTATGATTTCATATATCTAATTGATATCATATTGTTTGCCCTCTAGGTAGGTGGGGGAGGAATTAAAGGGAGGGAGAGAAGCTAGAAATCAGAATTTTAAAAGAACATTAAAAATAATTTGAGAAAGAATTACATTTTAAATTCCTTTAATGTACTTTTAATATAATTCTAATTTTTTTAATGCTATTTGTGATTTTCTTTTCTTGACATTTTTTCATGTATATTTTTTCATAGTGCACATTTTTATAAAATAGTTATGTTATATTTTAAACAGATGTTGCTTAGCTGCTTCCCTACTGAGGAGACATTTGGGATTTACAGTTTGTAACTTTCAGTAGTACCAAATTTGTAATTAAGAAAGTTATAGTATTAGCCCAAATGGAGATACTAACTTGAGAGATGAGAAATAAGTACATTATATTTGAATCAAGAAGTAATTAGATGATGTAGCATATGAGATAATTTGTTTGCCCTTTATCTCTTCAGTATAATATATTAGATGTTATAACTAAAGTGGAGAGTATTAAAAAATGGACTACTATGTTATAGAGATCTGCTTTATTCACTGAACATTTAATGTGCATTTCCATAGTTCACATAGTTGTTATTTTAAATATTTTACAATATTTTTTCACCTTATATTAGAATTATTTAAATCTTTTTTGTTCTGAATTGAAATACCAGTATATAACAAACATTTCCATTATTTGATTTTGATATGATTTTTAGTTTTTTTTTTTTTTTTTGGTTGTTGAAGAAACTAAGTTGCCTGTCTTCATGGTTCATACATACACTGGAGCAGACATAGCCTGTTTTAAGAAAAGTAAAGACAAAATACCAGAGAGATGATGCATCTTTCTCTCTACCTGCTTGCTTCCATTCTACAACACTTTTGATGGGAATTGATATGGGAGTAGAAAGTCTGAAATCTTTCCAAATTTAGGGTCATAGATAGATTTAGCCAAGAATGGGAATTTAGAAGTCAGTTCAATATCCTCATAATATAAACGATTAAAATTAGGGACAGTAAAATAAAGTGATTGGCCCAAAACCAACAGGGTTGTTTGGATGGCTGAGCCAGGATTCAAATTCCAATTTTCAGAACCAGTGATTTTTTTCCCCATTTACTACACTGTCTCCACGGCATGGGGATAGGAGAAGAAGTAGGCTCTGTACCTGTCAATTCACATGAAACTACAAATCTATTTATTTAAAAGGAATAGCAAGTTTTACATGCTATTCCTTTTAAATATATCATGGTTACCATGCAACTTTTATATTTTTCTTTCTTCTTCCTTCCCCCATAGAAACAAATATGTATATATTTGTAAAATCATTCTGTACTTATTTCAGGTTATCAGTTCTTTCTCTGAATGTCTATAGCATCTTCGTTCCCAGGAACTTTGAGTTAATTTGGGTATTTAAAATAGTCAAAAAACAATATTGTTGTTACTGTCTCCAACATTCTCTTATTTCTGATCATTTTGCTCTTCATTATTTCATGCAAGTTTATCCATGTTTTTTAAGATCATTGAGCTCATCATTTTTCATATCATGGTAGTATTACATTGTGATCATATACCACAACAAGTTTAGTCATTCCCCAGTTGATGGGCATCCTTTTAATTACCAGTTCTTTGATACCACAAAGAGAACTGCTAAAAATATTTTAGAAAATAGAGGGTTTTTTCCCTTTTTTGTAATCATCTTTGAAAATGTAGTAGTAGTATTTCTGGATAGAGGAGTACATAGACAGTTTAATAACTCACTGGGCATAGTCCAGATTGCTCTCCAAAATGGTTGTATCAGTTTAAAGTTCCACCATCAATGAATTAATATCCCAGTATTTCCATATCCTCTCCACCATTAGTCTCTTTCCCTTTCAGTCATTTTAGCCAATCTGGTAAGTGCAAAGTAGTAGCTCAAGGTTGTTCTAATTTGCATTTCTCCAATCAATAATGATATAGAACATTTATTCATATGACTACAAGTTGTTTTGCTTTCTTCATCAGAAAATTAATTGTTTGTATTCTTTGATCATTTATCAATTGGGAAATGATTTGTATTCTTATAGATTTTATAAAGTTCTTTATATATTTGAGATTAAAGGCCTTTTTCTAAGAAACTGACTACATTCCCTCTTCCCCTCCGCCCCAATTAAATTATAAAGGAATAATTATCAAAACTGCCTGGTGCTGGCTAAGAAATGGAAAGCTAGATAATGGAACAGAGTAAGTATACAATTTGCAGCTGCTGATGGTTATAATAAGCAGTCTGCCAGAAATTGGGCATAGACTGATATCTTATACCATATACTAAGATAAGGTCAAAATGAATACATGATGTAGATATAAAAAGAGATATTACAAGAAAATCAAAACATGGAACATATTGCCTATCAGGCTTATGGATAGATGAATAATTCATTCATAAACACTAAGTAGAGAGCAGTTTGAGATGTGAAAAGGATAATTTTAATTATACTACATTAGAAAGTTTTATACAAATAAAACAAATATAGCCAAGATCAGAAGGAAAGCAGAATATTAGATCTGTCATTGCATGGATGTAGGGAACTCTTGGGGAATAGATATCTCTGAATTTTTTTTTTTCCAGTTTATCATCTTAGAGGATTAAGTCACTAATACTAATACAGCCCATGTGTGTCAGAGGTATTTTTTAAATCCAAGTTTTCCTCACTGTAAGACCAAGTCTGTATCCAGTAAAGAATTGATTTGGAAGCTTTGGACAAGTCACTTAACCCCAGTTGCTTCAGCCAAAAAAAAAAAAAAAAAAAAAGAATTGGAGTACAAATCAGTTTTTTAGAGCTTTATTTTCCAACCTTTGTACTATTATTGTGTAGTGAAAGGCTGTGATTTGCACTTGTACATATGAAATTTAAAAAAAAAATAGAGCAGGGTTCCAAGTTACTATACTTTGGTATATTTTTTACAGAGATCTTAAAGACAGTCTTGGATAGTTTATAATCTATAGCCATATTCATGAAATTATGGATCAGCCAGAAGTATTCATTATTTTATCTTAGAATAAATAAAGAAAAAAAGTGGGAGGGTTAGATTTGAAAAAGAATAAAAATTCTGATATGTTTTTTTTTTTTTTTTATTTAATAGCCTTTTATTTACAGGTTATATGCATGGATAACTTTACAGCATTAACAATTGCCAAACCTCTTGTTCCAATTTTTCACCACTTACCCCCCACCCCCTCTCCTAGATGGCAGGATGACCAATAGATGTTAAATACATTAAAATATAAATTAGATACACAATAATGTTGTGTATCTACAACATGGTTTATACATGACCAAAACGTTATTTTGCTGTACAAAAAGAATCAGACTCTGAAATATTGTACAATTAGCTTGTGAAGGAAATAAAAAATGCAGGTGGGCATAAATATAGGGATTGGGAATTCAATGTAATGGTTTTTAGTCATCTCCCAGAATTCTTTCTCTGGGCGTAGCTGGTTCAGTTCATTACTGCTCCATTGGAAATGATTTGGTTGATCTTGTTGCTGAGGATGGCCAGGTCCATCAGAACTGGTCATCATATAGTATTGTTGTTGAAGCACATAATGATCTCCTGGTCCTGCTCATTTCACTCAGCATCTGATATGTTTTATTATGAACTTTCACTTAGTGAGAACAATTCTAACCTGAAGTTACCTATTTAGAAGTGAAAAGGAGTTTTAAGTGACTTCAGGAATTTTCTTGGTAGTACAGGTAGACATGAAGGGTAGCAGAAAAAAGGTAGATCTCTATAGAGGGAAAAATAGTTTTTATAGAATGTTATTAGAAAAAAAATAGTATTCTTTTAGAAAAATAAGATGATAAAGTTTTATGCCAGCTCTATCAAATTCTACCCATCATTTAACAACAACCAGCTGTTTCTACATGCTTTTTATTTTCAATGTTATTCTTAATTCTTAATTATAGACTACTTTGTCCTTGTATACATGATAACATGAATAGAAATCATTTAATACCATTTAGTATGAACAGCAAGAGAAATTGACCTATGTAGTTTATATTTCTTAGCCACCATTATAGTTGCTCCAGTATAAGCCTTTTTTCCCCCTTCCTTCCTGAATTCTTTTCTCTAAAGGAGGATCTTAGTCCTCGTCATGAGAGTATGTAAACATCCCTGGTCCCCAACCGCATGTATTTAACTCCATAGCCTCCTTTGAGACTCTTATGTAACAGTCCACGATCTAATTTCTGTCTTGACTTGCAACTGTGAACAAATCTATATCAGTATTCTTCCCCTCACCTTTTCTTTCCTTGAAATGTAAGAAGGGAGAAGGGAAGGAGAATTATATGGCTCTTAAATTTGGATAGTTGGAGCCTAGATCCAAAGTAAATTTCTTGAGAATAATTAGAGAAAACTTAGAGAAGTTTGTTTTGGCTTTGTATTTTTGTGGGGGTGGAGGAGGGAGAGAGAAACCAGCAGTTAGAATGTGAGTGAGGGTAATATAATGAAAAGGAAAACAGGAGAAAGAAATTAGGAGTTACAATCTCAGTTCGTTTCTTCTGTCAGAAAGTTTTCCCCTAAACCAAGTCTAAATCCGCCTTTCTTTAGCTTTTGCACATTGTTCCTGATTCATTCCTCTGTGACTAAGCAGAACAAATCTTTATCACCTTTCACAAGAAAACCTATTTGATCCTAAGCCAAATTTAGCTGTTAAGTACTGCCTCTCAATATAATAAACATAAAGTGACAAAATACTATATCCTGATATCTTAACCAGATGAAAACACAGGAACCTCCATTGAATCAGTCAGTTCATCATAGGTTTTAGATTTTTAAGTATGCTATACCTGAAGTGGGTTTGATTTGTTTGAGAAAATTTGATCACAGTGTGTGAGTCATTTGCAAAAGAGTCACTTTAGAAGCAAAGAAATCTGAGTTTCAGCAGCTTAGGGTAGATATTTTCTCCAAGTACCTGGCGAGAAATCACTTTCTGACAGGAAGGCACCTGCTGCATTAATGTTGGCCTCTAGTATTATCCTCCCATTTGCTTGACTGGGGGATGATGTAATAAAAGTTTGAAGACTGGAGAATTTGGATCTTGTTTTTTTGACATTTAAAACATTGAATTTTTACAAAGTTTTTGTTTTAAAAATCTATGTTCTTTCCATCCTACCTCACCTTTAGAAAAATGAGGAAAAAAAAGTAAAACAATACTTTTATAATAAATATGAATAGGGAGGTGATAACAGTAGATAGTGCACTAGGCCTGGAGTTAGGAAGAGTTCAAATGTGACCTTAGACATTTACTAGCTGTGTGACCCTGGACAAGTCAGTTAGCCCTGTTTACCTGAGTTCCTCATCTATAAAATGAGCTGGAAAAGGAAATGGCAAAACACTTCAGTTTCTTTGCCAAGAAAATCTCAAATGGGGCCACAAAGAGTCAGAAGTGACTGAAACAACTCAACAAGAAGCAATATATATTGCTGCAAAACATGTCTCACGCTCTCTGAGACTTGTCATTTCTCTGCCTGGAGGTAGACAGCATGTTTTAGTCCACTAGACTCATCACTGGACATTGTGTGGATCAGAGTTTGTAAGTATTTCAAAATATACCCTTCAGTTTTTAATTCTTTATTAGCAAATAAGTATTCATATAAATATATTTGTTTAAAAAAATTATTTGATACTTGATAAAGACTTAGTCTTTAGGCTGGAACACTTTCAATGACTTAATTTGGTCCTTATAGAGCATATTCTCTCTGAGCAGGGTTGTCTTCTTCTAACATGTTAATATCTTTCTCAAAATGTGGTAACCAGAATAGAATGCTGTATTCCATTATGATATGATGTTTATAGTTTAAAGTTTCATTTTTATCACAATGCTTCTCATTGTAGTCTAGGATAGCTTTTTTATTCTGCTGTTGAATCATGCTGTACTCCTAGTTAAATAGTCAGGCAAGAGTTGTCTAAACACATATCCCTCATCTTGTTACTAGGGAAATCGATCATTTTGAACTCACTTTAACACTCTACATTTGTTCCCGTTAAAACTTCCATTCCATTCATTGTTCAAAGTTTTCAAGATCATCTGTCATCCCATATATGTTACTTATCACCTCCATATTGTGTTGTCTGCAAGTATGACAAGATGCTATCTTATAGTGCCTCTAAGTCATTGATTATATAAGTAATGTTAAGGCTAGCTTTCTAGAGGTCCTCCAGAAGGGCCTTGGGCTCAGCAGGATAGTCACCACGAGAATGGTCAGGAATAGAGTCTAAAGTCTTTACTGTCTCCTTCATGGTCTGTGTCTATCATAGTCTGTCTCCTTCACAGTCTGTCTGACTCTGACTCTGACTGACCTTGTCCCCAGTTCTCTTGGCCCTTAAATACCCTATTATAGTTGCATCATTACAGCATACTGAGTATATGCCAACTAGTCATATCAAATGAGTGATTATATCATTCTATCATATTAGATATATGTGAACTAGAGAACCATTATTTCATCAATTCCACTGAGTTAATACCTTATTGTAAGTATCCTTCTTTCAAGTATACTTCTCCTGGTTTCTTTTGTTTTAGAAAACAGGTGGTCATGCCCTCCCTGACTTCTCAGGAAGGGAGATGAAAATACCAAAAAAAAAAAAAAAAACACCAAAGGGAAATGAGGAATCAAAACAGATATTGTTAGTGGGTTTCCACTGGGCTGAAATTGAAACAGGTATACATAAATCCATCAGCATGGGAGGTATTACACAAGCATATAGTAATGTAACACAGGCTAGTAGTGATGTAACAAACAACATGAATCAACATGAGGACTTGTATATATTCATAAGTCCTAGAAGGAGGGTATATAAATAACAATCGCACATAGACCTCCTTCAGCAGCCAAGAGATTAGTTGAAAACCAATCTACTGTCCATTGCTTCATGTGTCTGGGAATCCAGTGATTCCTATAGGTTTTGAAGTCCTGCAATAGTCTCATTATATATCAGGGAATCCACTGATTCCTGCAAATTTTGAAGTCCTTCAGCAGTCTCATTAACAATTTTTGATGTTCATTAGTCAATCACCATACACATTGGGTTAACAGCCTTGCTTTTTCAGTGGCAGGTGTAGTCAGAGATAGAACCATCTGATGTTTCTTGGGTCTTTTCCTTTGTTTCAACATCTCTATGTCATAGGGAGTGGACAAAGCTGCTGCATGGGTGGTGTTGATGGTGTTACTGCCCCTCTCACTCCTTCTCCAACTGAGCAGTGAAAGTGAGAAGCACTACACCCCTAAGTTCATCATTACTGTACTTAACTCCTTTCCTGTCCAATTCTTAATGCTTTTCAGCTGCTTTGTCAGTATCATCCCCCTCCTACTCTTTCTCTTCACACTTTCTTGTCTGACTGTCCACCTTAAAATTTTTCTTTATTTTAAAACTTGTGGGATTTCTTAAAGCCAATTGTATTATGTTGTGTGTATATATAGAATGTTTCCTCAGGAATTCAATCGGGCTCTTAGCATTTTAATATTCAATTAGTTGCTCTCCCACTAGTTTCCACATATCCGGCTCTAATTTTTCTTCCTTGGAGAGCCAAGGAGACATGCACTCTTAATATATTTAAGAGTCCAATGGTCTGCTTCCAAGTTAGCAACAAACCTTGCTTCTTTAATAACCTAACTATGTATTCTACACATTCCCCTTGGGGTGGGGAAGGTTCTTTTCTTAATATTTGCCCCATTTCAGCTGAGAAAAAAAATGAAAGTGAGTAGTTTAGCCTTTACCAAAGTTTCCTGCTTGTCTAATTTTGTACTCGCCCTATTTCCAGGTCACAGGGACTTCTCTACTGAGTTTAATGATCCCATCAGTAGAACTCCTGAGTGTAGGTCCTTATGTCCAGAGCCTCAAAATGTAGTGTGCTTCTTTCAGTGCCCCACATTGGGCGCCAAAATGTAATGTCTGGGCTAGCTTTCTGGAGGACCTCTGGAAGAGCCTTGGTCTCAAAAAGATAGACATCACAAGGATGGTCAGGAATAGAGTCTAAAGTCTTTATTGTCCCCTTCATAGTCTGTCTCCTACACAGTCTGCCCATCTGACTGACTCGTGACTGACCATGTCCTCAGTTCTCTCAGCCCTTAAAATACCCTATTGCAATTATATCATTACAGCATACTGAATATATGCCAACTAGAGTGATTATATCATTATATCAAACTAGAGTGATTGTATCATGATATCATACTAGATATATGTGAAGTAGAGAACTATTATCTCATCAGTTCCACTGAGTTAACACCTTGTTGTAAGTATCCTTGTTTTAAATATACTTCTTTTGGCCCTCTACAAAATATGAGCTAAATATTAAATAGTGTGGGCTAAAAAGAGATCCTTGGCATACTCCGTATACATTTTCATGAATTCCTTAGTGATTCCTTTTGGGGTTTGGCCATTTATTTAATCTGTTTCATATTGTCATTGAACCCATATTTTTCCAGTTTTATACACAAAGCTAGCATTAGAGATTTTGTCAAGGGTATAAGGGATTAGTTGGCTAAGATATTGTCATGCTACTTTTGGGTGAATGGTTATTCTTATGAGTAATGTGCTGTATCTTAAGGGCAGTCAGATCTTCTGTTTAGAGGGTCCTAGATTGGAAGAGTGGTCTGAATAGCCTCAGGTTTGCATTTCTTCTTATATAATCACAATGGAATATATGTTTCTGTTCCACTTTTTAAACAAGATCATTTCCTTGTTTTAAAACTGCATTCAGCAGTACTGTCCTATCATCCTGCTGCTTTTTAGAGTACTAAAGATTGAATAAGATTTAAGATGATAGGAACTTTGTATTTAGAGGAAGAATAGAAGTCTCCCAACACTACTGGCATTCAGTATTTAGTCAAAAGCTTCATTTCTTCATGATGACCTTCAAATTATATTTTTTTCCAAATTTGTATTTTTTAAAAAACTTGTTCAAATACATTTCAAGACAGCTTGATATATAATGTTTTGATGTAATACACATCAACAGTTCTCTTCAACAAAGTACTTTCTCTGAAAAATATTAATAGAAGGGAAGATTTGGTATAATATGTTTCTGACTAACATTGATTGAAATTCAGTACTCCAAAACCTCACAGACATGTTTTTGTAAGATAAGTGTGTTGTTGTTGTTGCTTTTTTGCTATACCTTTCTAAGTATAATAAGGTCATGCTTTTAATTTTTTTTTCTCTTCCATCACAGTCCATATCCTTCCTATCTTCTCAAATGAAACATAACAAAAAAGTTTTAGCAAATATCTAATTTACAGTGTTGTTTACATTTCTTTCCATTAGTATAGCCAAAAAGTATTTCAAAGGTTTCATCTTTGCTTCTCTCATCCTTCCTAAATTCTCAGTTGATATGAGGAGCATATTTCTTTCTCCTACATGTGTTAGAGCAAACTTGGGATTATTTATTCATCCATCTCTCTTTTATATACAGTGTGTTTTAAGGCCAGGATTTAAGACTATATAAACCACTTAGCCATTGATTAGATCTAAAACCTGAATACAGGGTCCCTTTAAGTCACTTATTTCAGTTTGGACCTATTTTATCTCTAAATGACCTTGTTTCACCGGAATTAATTACAAATAGCTAGTGGAAACCCAAGTAGTCTGCAATCTTTTTCTTGGGAACAAGAAGTGAATTTGGTATATTTATAGAGAGTACATATGATACATGTTCATCTGTCTATACATAGGCACTTGTTTTTTAAGCCATTGGATGAAGAGGGGGCATCATTTATTTTGGATGTATAAATCTAGTTTCATAATCAAAATTAAAATAATTATAACTGACATTTACATGATATTTCCCAGTGTTTGAAAAGTCAACATTCAACAAAAAAATTAAATGCTTACTACCTGCCAATGTATACAATATGACCAAATATGTCAAATATGACCAAAAAGGAAGTCTCTGCTTTCAAGGAGCTTTCATTCTAATAGAGAAGACAACAGGCAAAAGGAGGATGAAAAAGGGGAGAGGAAGAAGATGTCTGGCTCAGAGGCATGATGGAAATTTCTGGTAGAGGGCAGGCTGTCCTGGGCATTCTAGAATAGGGTACTTCAAAGGTAGGAGTTTATGAATTCCAGGGCCAAAGTGAACTTCAGGGTCATTTGAACTTGGAATCAGAATTATAAACACATGAATTTTTGCACTAAAGATCATGGATTTAAAACTGGAAGGTATCTTAGAAATCAGTCCAGCCCCTCATTTTACAGATGAGGAAACTGAAGCCCATATTGAGTAAGTGATTTGTCCAATGTTATTATAGTGGAACTAGCATATGAACCTAGCTTATCTGACTCCAAATCCAGCATTCTTTTCATTGCCACATTGTCCATTCACTTCTGTACTACTGCCAGAATGTCACATTAAGAGACAAGATCCCACGGACAGTAAATTGTTTTTGCCTCTGGGCATTTCATGGTTTGTTTTTTAAATTTTTTTCATTATTGGATAAACGTCCCTTAGTCATCAAAAGGAAAAAGTGACCAACTAGATAACATTTAGTTTGTTTTTTATGTGTGGAAACTAGGTAATACAAAAATACTTTGCTAGTTGGAATAAAATTTTGTCTTAGTTGACCTTATGTAAACAGTCTGCTTTCTAGGCTGCTTTGAGAACTTGGAAGTTTCATCGAGCAGCTTTTCCCCCTCAGGCAGAAAAACACCTCCAAATCTTTCAGGGAATAGTGAATCACATATACTCTGACTCACCTAGAAATTGCTCTGACTTTTTGTAGAAGTTTTTTCATACTAGAGTACAAGGTGATAGAAGAAAATCCAATTGACAATCTTCTGTAAAAGTTTTGATCCTGATTCCTGAGCTCTGGCCTCATTATAATCTATTTAATCATGCAGAAAGTTTCAAGATGTTTTAATATTTTTTTTAAGTTAATGTTTAGTTTTTTTTTTTTTTCCTCCTTATTTACTCTGCCTCCCAGGTAGCTAAATTTTTTAGTTTCTTAATTCACAAGTCTGTCTAATTTATTCTTTTTTTTTTTTTTTTTTGGTCTAATATATTCTTAACTTTAGCCAGATTTGTTGAAAGAAATTAAGTTTTTTTTTTTTTTTTGTTTTTGTTTTTTGGTTTTTGATTAGCACTAATAGTAATCTGACATTATGTTCAATATCTGTATTTGCTTACTAAGACTCCTTTTCTTTTGTTCAGCTTGCTTTAGCAATAGCAGATCTGGCCCTGCAGATGCCTTCCTGGAAAGGCTGTGTGCAGACCCTGGTAGAAAAGTAAGTAACTTATCTTCACAGTGAACTGATGTTTGGAGGGAACACAGATGATCTAAATGGAGATTAATAATGTCTAGATATTCAGGGTTTTTTTTGATATTTCAGAGAAAAAGAGCCACATTTAGTTTTGTAGACATTTCCTTGACAAAAGGAGACAGATAGAATGTTTGTCCTTCTTTGAGTCTTAAAGGCATCAGTTTTATTGGGATTTTTTTGTTTTGTTTTGTTTATTTCTTTAACCATTGTCCAAAGACCTCAAATAAGTTTTTGGTGGGGAAGGACTAATTAAGGTTTCTTATTTCTTGTTTCTGTCAGGACTAGGTGGTATTGCTTATTAGCTACCAGAATTTTCCATGTTGCTCTGTGGATTACTCCCACCATCTGGCACATAAGCACTTCTATAAATTGTTACCAGACTATTGTAGCTATATTAGTGGGAAAATTATTATAGTTTTAGTTTGTAATTGAGATTATTATTGTGTGGTTGAATTTTCTTGCAAATGGATAATATTCTTCTTAAAAATATATAGTCTATTATTTTGAAGAACTTTAAGTGACAATAAAACATTAAGTATCCAATTCTGAGTAATCTGGGATTTATTTCCTTAATATTTGGCCAAACTTTTTTTTCCCTGAAAACTAGAACATGTCCTTTTTAACTTCCCCTTATGGTGGCTACTTAAAATCTTTGTGGTTAGAAGTATTTGCTAGCTTTCTTTTCTCCCTATTTATTTTATTGTGTATTTTCTATCACCTTTTTTCCTCCTAGCTTATTTTCTTCTTTTTCCCTCCAAGATATAGCAATGATGTAACTTCTTTGCCTTTTCTGCTGGAGATCCTTACGGTTTTACCTGAGGAAGTTCATAGCCGTTCGTTACGAATTGGAGCTAATCGTCGCACAGAAATTATAGAAGACTTGGCTTACTACTCAAGCACTGTGGTTTCTTTATTGGTAAGTAGGTTAGAGATACTTACCTGCTTTTTAAAGATATTTCCTCCCTTCTGGCATCCTAGAACTTCGCCTCCCATTTGCCATATAGTATTTTTTATGTTTAAAGATTCTAATACTGCTGATATTAAAAAATCCCACAGTCACATACTCTTTGCAAACCCCCATCTCCATTAATACTTTTTGCCTTATAACAAAAACAACAAAAATTAAGCAAAATTGATATAATAACCTCATTCCACTGACTGCATTCATCTTTATGCATCTGGGCCCACCTTTATTGAGTCCTCTGGAACCAGCACTGGTCATTTCATTTGATCTGAATTATGTTTTATGACTCATATCTGAGTTTTTGCTATTGACTTCATGCATATTGTCTTTTGGGTTCTTTTTGCTTTGCTTTCCATAATTCATAAAAGTCTTATGTTTATTCAGCAGCACTTAAGGATCTGATGTGGGTTGAGCTCTAGAGAGAGTGGGCAAAAATACTGCAGGCCCAAACCTGCATTCTTTTAGGGGAGACAGCACGCATACAGGAAGATAAATACAATGTATAGAAATAGTCGAGTAATTTTCAGGAGAAAGGACTGGCAACTGTAGAGGCGATTAGGAAAAGTTTTTTAAGTAATCCTTAGAACTGGGCTTTAAGGTTGCTAAGTCTTGCATCTTTTGGAGTGCTGGTATTCTTGGGATCTTTTGACCGGGGGTTTTTAGCAAACCAGCAAAAACTAAACCCACAAAATAATTATATTGTTTCTCTTTACTATATGAGAGGTTCTCTACTAATTGTTGTTATTGCTGCCATGAGCCCTTTTGGCACATTGAAATGTAGTTAGGAAAATATTTTTAAAAACCAAACAATTTTGCAGATCCCATGTTAAGACCCTCTCTGATAGAAGAATATAGGCTATAGAAATATTTTTAGCTCTAGATTAAACATTTCAATGTCAAATAAATTGAAATATTTAGTCATTACTCAGTACACATTTGTTTTTGCAAATATATAAATGTGTAAGACATTTGTGTTTAATGTTTATGGCTATTATGTGCTAAGTGTAGAGGATAGTTAATACATAGAAAGGCAATCTCTTCTCTTAAGGAGGATACAATCTAATGTGGAAATGGACCTTAAAAACTTGGACTGGGTAGAGTGAGTAGGAGAACAAAAGTCCCAAAATAGTAGCACCAGGTGAGAAATGAGATGATATCTGAACTGTCTTCTTAAATGGAGGTTTGGAAGGTACAAACCGGCCAGATTGCTCAGTGGAGAGAGCATGGAGCCTGGAGTTGGGAAGCCTGAGTTCAAATCTGGCCTCAGATTGTAGCAGTGTGTGCCTGGATAAGTCATTTAGCCTCAGTTCTCATCAGTAAAAGGGGGATAGACTGGAGAGCGCAGTGGCAAACTATTCTAGTATCTTTGTCAGGAAAACCCCATATGAAGTCAAGAAGAGCTGGATATGACTAAATGACAACAAAGCCTGTTTTTTATTAAGCAAGTTCCTTTGGAACTTTTTGTGTTAGAATGTATTACATTGGTTTTTGGAGGGACATTTCTTTTCTAGGTTCTTATTGCTAAATTCATGTTTCTCCGTTTTATGATTCAGTAATTTCAGTGATTTCAATGAGAGCATTAAGAAATTCTGCATTAAAAGAAGGGAACTATAAATGCTTTTTTCTTCTTTCTCTAATATCTTTGAGTCATGCTGGAAGCTAGGGCATAGAGGGGAATTGATAGAATTGGCATCAGAAGTCTATTCTAGAATAAATCAAAGTACTCTTTTGGAATGGTATTGCATCTTGATTTGTTTGAGATGACTTTTAAAAATTTCATTTAATAAAATGTTTAAATGAAATACTCAGAGATGACCAAAATGATACTGGAGTCTATACAAGATCTGTATATGCATTAGAAGTGATTTTGAATGAGTTTTTCTTTATTTTTTGTTACTTTTATACACATTCCACGTAGATAAAACACAGTGCTTTCAGTGGTGCATAAGAAAACCGTAAGTTGTTTGTTTTGTAGAACCTGAAAGTAAATGCCAACACAAAGCTATATTTGTTCTAATAATCTGGTCAGAAAAAGCTTTTTAAGCTTTGTTTCTCATCTTTTTAAAAAAGAAATAAAATTCATTATCTCTTCTTGATATTGTTTTCTTCACCAATCAATTTTTTTGCCAATCAATTTTTTTGCCAGGGTTTTGTCATAATTTTCAAATCTTAAGACCGAAAAAATTATAATAAAAAAAAAGATGTCCATCTCCGCACAATTTCATAATGATTGATCTAGTCAATGATATTGTAATGGTTTTCTTTGAAGTCTATTTCATTATTAATTAGGCTTCATTGTTAGAATATTTCTTTAAATTTTGAAACCAGATTTGAAAAAAGAAACTTACCCTTTTGTGTTCTTGTGTGTGTTTGTATGTGTAAAATGTATCTGTAATATATCCAAGAATATTCACTCCCATCTTTGAGAGTATTTGTACATTACTAGCTTGTAGCTTCTCAGAATAGTTAAATTTATTGTTTTCCTGTTGATTTCTTCTAAAATACTGCTTATGTACATATTTTTTCATTTCTCCTTACACAGCCTTGTAAAGAGATACGTTAGCATGCATTTTGACCATTGCAATAATTTCCTAGAGACCTTTTCACTGCTACTCTCTGTTGCTTCTCTTTTATATTGCATCCAAAAGATTTTTTCTTTAATTCATAGATATGATTAGGCTCAGGCATTTTTAGTGGTTCTTTAATTATCTCTGTATTGCAAGCTCTTTTTATTCTGGCTTGTATATCCTTCCCAATCTCTGGGCAGCTTTATTTTATAATTATTCCCCTCCCTCCACATGGCCTATCCATTCAAACTTACTGTCTGTTCTTTTCCCCTGAAATATGTTCTCTACTATCTTTCCTCTTACTTTTCCTTGTGCTTTTCAGTTCAGTTCAGCCAATATTTATTTAGTATCTAGTGTCTCTATATAAGGGACTAAAATAAATGATGCTGGTGATAACAATACAAAATTGAAATAGTCCTTAATTCCAAGGAACTTCTGTTTTAGTAGGTTGGGGAACTAACCACTGGAGGAGTCAGAAAAGACTACCAGCATATAACATTATATCTTAGCTGAGTCTCAGAAAATATTAACAGTTCTAAGAGATGGAGGGATAGGGGTTGGGGATAAGTTGTGTAAAGGCATTTGTTGGAGGGCTAAGTTCGGGAATAGAGCTAGGTCATTTTGGCTGAAATGCAAGAGGTCATACAGGTGAGTAATACAAATGTCTGGAAAAATAGGTTAGAGTCATATTAGAGAAAGGTTTAAATAGTAACAGCTTGAGAAGTTTGTATTTTATTTAATAGACAATAGAGAGACACTAAAGATCTTTGAAAAGGATATTTTCATATCAGACCTTTCTTTTAGGAGTATTGATTTGGCAGTCTGGAAAGGGAGGTGATTTAGAGAAGGGAAGGAAACATTCGCACCAAATTTGTGAAGGAACCTGAAGAATTACCAAAATTCTCAAAAAAGTAAACTTTCTTCTATCGGTAAGAATCTAGGAGCAATAACTTGTGTGTATTGAATGTATAAAAATTAGATATAAAATCTCCATTAAAAAATTTAATTCAGTAAGGAAACCAGTTAGGCTCTTTTCCATAGTAGATATAAGGTGTGAATTAGGGTAGTGTCCCCATGAGAAGAGACATAGAACATCAATTTGGCAACTGATGGGATATGGGCAGGACTGAGGGGGAGAGTCAAGACTAGGATAACTTTGAGGTTGTAAATTGGAAGGATGTGGTTTATTAGACAAAAAGAAAAGTTAGAAGCAAAAGTTGGGACAGGGAGAATGTTTGAATTGCATTTGAGGTTCTGATAAAATATGTAAGAATGGGGAATTTAATTTTTTCCTATTAGATTTTTTCTTTATTTTATTTTTTTTTTGTTTAGTATTTTAATTTTTTCTAATTATATGTAAAAAGGATATTTAACATCTATCCTTTCTTTCTTCTTCTATACTCTAATTGAGAAGGCAAGCAGTTTGATAGAAGTTATACATGGGTAATCATGTAAAACATTTTCATATTAATTATGTTGTGAAACACCCAAGAAAAATAAAGTCTATTAAAAGTATCCTTCAATCTTCATTTGGACTCATTCTGTTCTTTCTTTGGAAGTGAATAGCATTTTTCATCATAAGTTCTTCAGAATTGTCTCAAATTATTACATTGCTAAGAATATGCAGTTACTTGTTGCAATGATTTCCTGGCTCTGATCAGTTCACTTTGTATCAGTTAATAAAAGTCTTACCAGGTTTTTCTGAAACTACAGAGGCAAGATCATAACCTTTTATCCCTTTTTCCTGGCTGCAGAATCTTTCTCCAGTCTGGAGTGATGAGGTTAACATTTCTTTAGCATACGCCCCTCAGTTTATTCTGTGTATATGTAATATATTCTCTACATATATTGTATGATCATTAAAATGATCCTTAGCTCCTGCTGGGGAAGAGAAGTTAATATTTATGTAACAATTGAGCATGCGGGTTCTCTAGCTAAGCTATGACATTTGTCCTACTTTCAACTTTTTTATTTTTAAACTACACAACTAGTTCTGTTGAATTTTATCTAGTTTCAACTGGTTAAAGAGGTTCTCCTGATCCTTTCCTCTGGATACTTCTAGTTCCAGATTTCCAATTTTTCTCTGCTATGGCAATGTAGTTTATTTTTTTCTCGCAGTGGCTATCCCTTTAATTTCTAATTCTTTGCCACACAAAAAGAACAGCTATAAATAATTTTTTTTTACATATAGATACTTTTCCTTTTGATCTCTTTGGGGTACAGACCTATTAGTGATACTGCTAAATCAAAGGGTATGCACAATTTGGTAGCCCTTTGGTCAGAGTCCTAAGTTGCTTTCCAGAATGGCTGAATTGAGTCATAACTCCATCAACAATCCATCATATCCCAATTTTCCCACCTCTCTTCCAACATTTTCATTTTTCTTTTCTGTTGTAATAGCCAATTTGTTAGGTATCAGGTGGTATCTCATAGTTGTTTTAATTTGCAATTTGAAAATCACTATTGATTAGAGAAATGCAAATATTACTCTATGTCTCTTCTTTGATCATAAATTCTTCCCTTATTCACAGATCTGACAGGTAATTTATCCTTTATATTTAATCATATAATCCTCCCTGCTCTCTGTGTCCATTATTTATAGGTAGGTTCATCCCCTTCACATTCACAGTTAAGATTACCAACTGTATGTTCCTACTTTTCCCCAGCTGTTTATTCTTTTCTTATTTTATTATATCATTCTTCAAAAGTGTTTTGCTTTTGACCATTGCCCTCCCAATCCACTGACCTTTCCTTTTTTTATGTATTTTTCTGAATACATGCATAGTTTTCAATATTCATCTTTGCAAAACTTGTGTTCCAAATTTTTCTCCCTCTCCCCCTTTCCAAGACAGTAAGCAATCAATATAGATTGTGCATGTGCAATTCTTCTAAACATAACTCCATATTCATCATGCTGTGCAAAAAAAAAAAAAAAAAAAAACCAAAATCCAAAGGAAAAAGAACATAAAAAAAAAAAAGCAAACTAACTGCAATTAAAAAAAAAAAAAAAGATGAAAATACTATACTTTGATCCACAATTCTCTTTCTGGATATAGATGTCACTTTCCATCAGAAGTCTGTTGAAATTGTGGCAGCTAATTTGGAACTATGCTCAAAAAGTAATCGAACTGTACGTACCCTTTGACTCAGCAGCGTTATTACTGGGCTTACATCCCAAAGAAATCTTAAAGAAGGGAAAGGGACCCGTATGTGCACGAATGTTTGTGGCAGCCCTCTTTGTAGTGGCAAAAAACTGGAAACTGAGTGGATGTCCATCCACTGGAGAATGGTTGAATAAATTATGGTATATGAATATTATGGAATATTACTGTTCTGTAAGAAGTGAACAGCAGGATGATTTCAGGGAGGCCTGGAGAGACTTACATGAGCTGATGCTGAGTGAAATGAGCAGGACCAGGAGATCATTATATACTTGAACAACAATATTATATGAGGATCATTTCTGATGGATGTGGCCTTCAACAATGAGATGATTCAGAGCAGTTCCAGTATCTTGCAGGAATTATGGGAACTCCTATAGGTTCCTTGAGGTGGTGAGGGTTGTGTCCTCTTGCTGGATCTCCTCCTGGAGTGCAACATCAACTCCACCTGTCTCCTTTCTGTGGCTCCACCTAGGGCAGTGCTGAGTGGGCTGGGCACAGGTAATCCCAGAAGATTACCAAAAGCATAAATAGACAGCTCTGAGTGGAACTCTCTTACTTTCTGCTACTCCCACTGAGAGGATGAGTGAATAAAGACAGTTTGCACCTCCTGATCGGCTCATCTCCCTGTTTATTCAAGTAGGCTCTGAAGACTGGTATGTATGGCCCAGGCAGCCTAGCGTAGTGTGCCTAGACAGTCCAGCACACAGTTTTGTACTACCGTATTAGCTTTGTGCTGTATTGCTGTAATCGCCTTGCTAGAATTTTATTTAAAACTTTAGTATCAATATTTGTTAGCAAAACTGATCTATGATTTCCTTCTGTGAGCCCCCCACACTCCTTTAAAAAAATTTTTTTAAAATTTTTGTTTTCTCTGATTTTGATATCAAGACTATATATGTGTCAAAAAAAATTTGATCAGATTTCTTTATTTTTTTTTTTTTTCAAACAGTTTGTGTCATATTGGAATAAATTGTTTATTTTGTGAAATTCACTTCTCTATTCCTGGGGGGGGGGGGGGATGTTTCTTAGTAAAAACATTTATGGTTTATTAAATTTCATTTTCTAAAATAGTATTCTATATTTTCCAATTTATATTTTAAAGCCCTGCCTTTAAATGAGAAAAATTAAAACCCTGTGCATTAAAGCCCAAGCACTGGAATATATATATGTTAGCATTCCACTCTTTGTGACTCTTTTTGGGGTTTTCTTTGCAAAAATACTGGAGCGATTTGCCATTTCCTTCTCCAACTCATTTTATAGATATGGAAACTGAGGCAAACAGGGCTAATAGGTCACTTGCCTAGCCTAGGGTAACAGTTTTATACCTTAATAAAATTGAAATGTCATAATTTATTACATGTTCCTTTGCATTTTGGCTTGAGTGCTTTAAAAAAAAAGGTACCTTGTCAGTTTTATAACACAGTGTGAAGACTTCATGTTCCAGAAGTGCAAAAACCATAGGGGTATTCATAATATTTAAGCCAAGACCCCAAAAGGCTACAAAAATGTGTTTGCCAAAAAAGAATTTTCAATTGCTTCTCCTTATTGGTGCACCCTATCACTTTTTATCTTTGATAAAGCATGGGGTTTTTTATCAAAATTTTACTCGATTTACTCAAACACATTAGTAGTGTAGTTATTTCTTTTAAAAACATTTCTTTGAATTTAAGTAGGTTATTAATATCAGCTACCTTAGGCTCAGAATAATAGGACAAGAACTAAAGAAATGGGAAATCAAGTTTTAATTCAATTTGGCAAATTTTATTAAGTACCTCATATGTTTAAGGTAATTTTATAGAATTATGTGCCAAGAAAACTGACATGAATAAAATGGATATTTACAAAAAAAAGATTTTAAAAAAGTAATTCGAGAAGGGAAAAGATTATTGGGGTGATCTGTGACGTCTTTGTAAAAGTTGGCACATGAATTTCTATGTTCAATAGATATGTAATCAAGCACTTAGGATGCAAAGACAAAAATATTTCCTCATCTCAAGGATTTTATCGGGGAAAAATATAGGTAAATACAAAATATATATACAATAAATGTGAGGTAATTTTGGTGGTGTGGAAAAGCACAGGAACTCAGAAATTAGGAAAGTCTTTTGTAGTCATTGAGTCTTAAACTGATCTTTGAAGGAAGAAAAAGTTTCTGAGAGGCAGTGCTTTCCAGGCAATGCACTGTTTGTGTACACATACACACACACACACACACAAACACAGAAATAGATATAGAGATGGAGATATAGAGATACATAGATGTGGAATATCAGGTATGGGAAATAGAAGTCCAGTTTGTCTGAAACATAGAATATTTGAAAGGGAATAATGAAAGTTATGTTGGAACCAGATTATAGGGGACCTCAGAACGTCAAGTTGAAGATTCTATATTTTATCTTAGACACAATAGAGAATCCCTGAAGGCTTTTGAATAGAGTACTTACTTGATGGTACTTATATTATGGGAAAATTAATTTGCTGTGGAAGAAAGATTGGAAATGGTAGAGACTGGAAGCTATAAACATTTAGAAAGCTATTTTGTTTATCTAGATAAGTGATGATAAAGGTCTGGACTATGGATATTTGAGTGAAGAGATGGAAGAAGTTTGGAGAGATGTGGAGGTAGACTGGATAATTCAAATTCAGTGAATTTGAAAGGTAAGGCAGAGAGATGAGTCAGGTGTGACTGAAATTGCAAATGTAGGTGAATGAAAGGACAATCTTCAACAGAATTATTGGTAATTAGTTTTTGAGAAAATAAGTTTCATTTGAGTTTGACAGACTGATGAATGTGCCATAACAGCAGTTGTTGATATAAGACTAGAACTAATGGGGGGGTGAAGGAGGAAAGATAAAGTCTATATAGATCTGGCAATTATCTCTATTATTGTTTAGTCATGTCCAATTCCTTGTGACCCATTTGGGGTTTTCTTGGCAAAAATACTGGAATGGCTTGCAATTTCCTTCTTTAGCTCTTTTTGTAGATGAGGAAATTGATGCAAACAGGGTTAAGTGACTTGCCAAGATGACAGAGCCAATACTTAAGTATATGAGGCTGGATTTGAACTCGGGTCCTCTTGGCCCCAGATCTTGCCATTTTGCTTTCCATCTCTTCAGTCATCTGCATAGAAATGAGAATTTAACTTGTGAATCCTGATGAGATCACTAAGAGAATAGTCTTTAAGGATAATCATGTTAAATGTGTAGGAAATAAGAGAACAAAAAGAGAAGCCAAAGGAGAGAAGAGTAGTGTTTAGGAGTAAGAAAGGTAGTTAGTAATGTCAAGAGCTGCAGAGAGTTCAAAAATGAGGACTTTAAAAAGGAAGATTGAGCAGATATAGTCATAGGAGAGAATAGTTTCAGTAGAGTGGAGCTTTATGAAGCTTTTGATAAGGTTCAGGCAGCTTCAATATTAAAGAGGACAGCTGGAAAGAGAAAGTATCTTTCTGGATTGGTGCTAATTTTCCTCAATCCCAGTTTTAGAAAGTGAACAGCAGAGTTTCTATACGGATGTATAATTTTCTCATATTATGCCATTGGGGATTCTAGTTGATGATTTCTGAGAATAATAATTGTGATTGCCTTTATATACTCTCTTTTCTTGATGACTTCATTTGGTTAAATCCTCTTTTCAATAAATGGTTATTCACTTCCCTTAGAAATTTTTGGAATGTATGAAGTCATATCTTAGGAAATCAGAAATCTAGCTTCAGAATGTATCTAGTAGCGGGGGAAGGAGCATACACAAAATGGAATAAGATGGATGAAGTGGGCATTCAAATAAATATCTTCCCCCTTTTCTTTATGTGTTCTATTTTAGGAAGAATTCATTTAAGAATCTGACTGGAAAGGCTTTGGACAAGATCCACTTGAATTGGCAGGTTGAGATGGAGAAATTATGTTTACAGCCTTCCAAATTAGTTTCAATATTGTAACTAGTCCATTAGAGGATTAAATGGCCTATTGTCGCACACAATATTTCTGGGCCACTCCATCAGGTTCATGCAAAGTCATCATCTTCATAGTCAGCTCCATGAATCAAGAGAATTTCTTATACCATGTTACAGGTGTTCATCTCCTTTGCAGAAAAGAATTTCTTTTAGAAGTATAGTGGTCAGAAATGTAACTGTTTTTTTTCAGGTTTTATCTTTCAGATTTTACCTTAAAAATCTACTCGGTGGATAGGGACTAAGATGGTAGATGAATCACATATGAAGAGAGGAGCATAGATTTCATGAAATGAGTGTCAGAATTCAGAGATAAATTTTGATTATAAAGTAAAAGATTTCTTTACATAGTGCTGTGTAAATATTGAAGTACTTTCTCTATGTTAAGTCTTTATTGTCATTACTATTTGATGTATATTGGAGATATCTTTATTATTCATCAGAATTTTTTGGGGGGGAGAAATGTTTTTATTGATAGCCTTTGTTTTTGCATTTATATTTGTTTCTGATTGTATCTTCCCTTCCCTTATCCAGCCATTTTTTGTACCAGTTTAAAATGAAATAGAAAAAAGCAGTTGCACAAAACCCAATATATTGAGTCTGACAACAGATGAAATAATTATACTTATAAAAGCCCTCACCTGTGCAATAGATAGAGATAGGTGCTTTTTCTTGAGGCAGATTTGGTTATTATAATTACATAATGTTTCATTTGGAGACTTTTTTGTTGTTCTTTTGCATTATGGAAGTCATGTCTTAGACACGTTTTATCCATGTTCGTCAGTTTGTTTAGCCATTCTGTAGTTAAAGGGCATCTACTCTGGTTTTTAATTTTTACTATCACAGAAAATCATCCTATGAATAAGTATGATTTGGTTGATCTTGTTGCTGAGGATGGCCAGGTCCATCAGAACTGGTCATCATATAGTATTGTTGTTGAAGTATATAATGATCTCCTGGTCCTACTCAATTCACTCAGCATCAGTTCGTGTAAGTCTCTCCAGGCCTTTCTGATATCATCCTGTTGGTCATTTCTTACAGAACAGTAATATTCCATAATATTCATATACCACAATTTATTCAGCCATTCTCCAACTGATAGACATCCATTCAGTTTCCAGTTTCTAGCCACTACAAAAAGGGCTGCCACAAACATTCGTGCACATACAGGTCCCTTTCCCTTCTTTATAATCTCTTTGGGATATAAGCAATGGATGTGTCTTGAAAGACCTCCTTTTGAACTCCGGGCAGAAAGACATCCTTTTGAAAAACCATTGGTAAGAGGCAAATTTTTAATATAAGGGATAAAGACAATTACAAAAGATAAAAAGATAATTTTGATGATGTGATTTTGGAACACAAACAAAATTATGATGTTCAGGATAAGAGAGGAAGGAATTGACTGGGGAAAAGAACAGCAACTTTGTATCAAAAAAAATTTCTTTTTGATTAAGTGTTTGCTATCCAAGATATAAAAAAAAGTAACAAATGCATGTCCAAAAGCCATTCCCGATCACATAAACAAATAGTTTTCAAAAGAATTGTAAACTGTTAACCACTATACTACAAAAGATCTAAATCAATAAAAAAGAAATACAAATCAAAACAACTCTGAGGTTTCATCCTTGGACAAATTGGCAAAGATAACGAAGTGTTAGGATAGTTAATATTAGAGCAGTTGTGATTAATATAACCATTGTAGAAAATAGTTTGGAATTATATCAATACAGTACCTAAATTACCCAGATTCTTTGGCCCATAGATTTGGGTTGTATTTTTGGGATGTATTTCAAGGAAGAGACTAATAATAAAAGTCTCCATAAGCACCAAAATATTTATAAGTTAACACTTTTTAGATAATAGAAATCTGGAAGCAAATTAGATACCCAGTGATTAAAGAATGACTAAACAAATTGTTGTTACATGAATCTAATGAAGTATTACTTTGTTATAAAAAACAATAAATGTAACAAATATAAGGAAGACTTAAAAGAATTAATGCAAAGTAGAATCACCAGAGCCAAGAAAATGTGTAAAATAATGGAAATGGAAATACTAGCATTCCCAAAACAATTTAAAAAAATTGCAAAATTACAAATAACAAATTCGGTCCTAAAGAAAAGTTAAAAGAAAATAGCTAGAAAAAATATTTTTTAAAGTATTTCCAAAAGAAGTACAGTGACTGGTAATGAACTAAGTGATCTTTTCCTTCTCTTCTACTTTCTATGCTTTAACATGTTTATTGTTATATTATAAGACTTCATCTATAATAATGTATATTTTGGTGAATTGAGTACTAAAACTAAAATAACTTTTCTATTTAGAATATGATGAGCATTTATTTTTACTTTTATTTATCTGTCTTTTCATATAATATGTGTGTATATGATGCCTAATGACATAAAATGTAGATGTTTAGACAAATATCATCTTAAACCAAAACTTGACTGATATTGTGAATGCACTGATATATCAATAAAGGAATATTAACCTTACTACTATTGCTGGTAGTAGTTCACATTCATATGGCTTTTTAAGATTGCAAAATAGTTTTCTTACAACTTCTTTTTGTAGTAATGAAAGTCATGTAGTATTTGATTTGGAGATAAAGCAACTGCCACTTGTATGTAAAACTTGAGGTAATTATAGTGTGTCATTAATTACGGAAGTGCATTATTTGATGTTTTTGTCTTCTTTCTTGGTCTTTCAGATGACTTGTGTAGAAAAGGCAGGAACAGATGAAAAGATGCTCATGAAGGCCTTTCGCTGCTTAGGTAGTTGGTTTAACCTTGGTGTCCTGGACAGTAATTTTATGGCTAACAATAAATTGCTAGCTCTTCTCTTTGAAGTTTTGGTGAGTATTGAATTTTTGTTATTTACCAACATTTGGTTGCAATATAGTTTCCCTACTTTTTAGTAACTGGCTTACAGAGAAATTACAAAGCTTTCTGAATTCTACTTAATACATACCGAGAAAGCAGAAGTGTTACTTCCTTTCGTTTGCTAATGTTTCTGGGCCAGAGTTGTGAACTTCTTCTCTTTCATTATAACATTTTAAACATATAGAACATACTTTACTTTTAAGTTATACTTATCAAAGAAAATTGATTTTGTAGTAAATCTATGTATATAAGTAATTTGCATGTTAGAAGTCCCAGTGCCATAGAGCTTTAGATATGTGTAGTTACTTGTGTTCATTCAAGAAGTTTAGTAAGATGGTTTAGTTAGATGCTGAAATATTTTTAATGAAAGGATTTGAAAACATTGAGGTCAATACGGCAAGAAGTAATATGCTTAAACATGCTTAGTCATATTTTTTTTAAAAAACCTTACTTAATATTTTATTTTTCCCATTTAATGTAAAAACAACTTTAACATTTCTCTCCAAATTTTTGAGATTCAAATTCTTTCCCTTCCTCTTTCTCTCCGGCCTCATCCTCAATCTATCCCCATTGAGAATGCAAGCCATTTGTTAGTCATATTTTCATTTGAGTTTAAAAGAAACCTTTTCCCTCATATTCTTTTTCAGTGAACCAATGATTAGAATAGTACTTTAGCTTTTAAAATTAAAAATAGGATGATCACAAAAAAGAAATATTGAAAGGGACTTTAGTATTGTTCTATTTTTCTGTCAAGGTCTCTTGCCCTTGTTGACATTTAAACAACTAATATGTCTGATTCTATATGTCTATAGGTGTGATTATAAAGTACATGGAAATATTAAACATCAATATCTTGGATGTTAGTGAACTTAGATGAATGGAAATGGGTGAATTCAATACAGGTGATCATAGCATACACTCTGTTGGGCAAGAATCCCTTAGAAGAAATGAGGGTCATTTCTCTAGTCAATAAAAGGGTGAGAAATACAGTATTAAAGTATAATTTCAAAAATGACAGAATAACAGTTCAAATTTAAGGAAAGCTATTACAAATAACACCCTCCAAGCCCCCCAAATGTTTCATTCATCATGGAGATTTGAATGCTAAAATGGGAAATCAAAAAGTGACTGGAACAGCTGGCAAATTTGGCCTTAGAGTACTAAATAAAGTAGGACAGATAGCCCTAACTCTTGGGTTATAGCGAACACTTTAACAATTTAACAATTCTATACATGGACATCTTCAGATAGTCAATATACTTTGCAGCCAAAGGTGAAGAAGCTCTATATAATCAATTAAAACAAGACTTGGAACTGATGGTGACTCAAATCATAAACCATTAGACTTATAAATAAAGATATAGATGAAACCTAAGTAACATCCCTTATGATTATGAAATGGAAGTGAAGAATAGGTGTAAAGGATTAAATCTGGTAGAGTGCCTGAAGAATTAAGGACAAATGTTTGCAATATTTTGCAGGAGGCAGCAACAAAAAACATGCCTAAGAAAAAGATCATGAAAATAAAATGACTGTCTGATAAGGCTTTACAATTAGCTGAGGAAAGAAAGCAAGAAGGTTAGGACAAAGGCAAAAATATACCCAACTGAATGTACAATTCCAGAGAATAGCAAGGAGAGAAACAATATAATTAAAAAGAAAAAATTAAGAAAATTAGCAATATCTAAGTAACACTGCATGCCAAAATTAGTATGACAAAATGTGAGGGACTTAACTGAAGTAGAAGAGCTTAAGAAAGGGTGGCTCCCAGTAAACTTTGGATAAAAAAATTCCATCTGCATCTAGAGAGAGAACTCTGGAGATTGAATGTAAATCAACACATGCCATGTTCACTGTTTTTTTCCTTTTTTTTTTTTAATTCCTTGTGGATTTTCCCTTTTGTTTTGATTTTTCTCTCTTAATATGATTCACGTGGAAATATGTAAAAAACGAATTATACATGTATAAACAAAAAATGTTTTACATATAATACTGGAGAAAAAATGAAAAATAAAAAAGTGACAAGGATACAGAAAAGAACTAAAGATATTAACATTACTGATAATTGTGATAGTGTGGTTACTAGATAAAACTAAGTCAAGTCAGTCTTAGGAAGCATTGCTCAAAATAAGAGTAGTGGAAGTGATGAAATTCCAGATAGCTATTTAAAATCCTAAAAGATGACGTAGTTAAAGTGCTACACTTAATATGCCAGTCGATTTGGAAAGCTCAACAGTGACCATTGGACTGGAAAAGAGCAGTGTATGTTCCAATTCCAAAGAGTGGAAATAGCAAGGAATATTAAGGTTTTGAAACAGTTGCTGTTATTTTACATGCCAGCAGCATTATGCTTAATATTCTCTAAGTTAGGTTTCAGCAATATGTGAACTAAGAATTACTGGAAGAGCATCCTGGTTTTTGAAGAGAAAAAGAACTGCAGACCAAATTACCAACATTCGCTAAATTATGGAGAAAGCAAGAGTTTCAGAAAAGTGCCTACTTCTGCTTCATTGTCTACGCTAAAGTCTTTGACTATGTGGAACACAACAAAATGTGGCAAATTCTTAAAGAGATGGGTACACCAGATCATCTTACTTGTCTCCTGAGAAGCCTGTATACTGGTCAAGAAGCAACAGTTAGAACTGAACATGGAATAACTGATTGGTTTAAGATAAAAAGAATATGATAAGACAAGGCTGTAAATTGTCACCTCATTTATTTTACTTATATCCACAATACATCATGTAAAATGCAAGGCTGGATGAATCAAAAACTGGAATTAAGATTGCTAAAAGAAAAATCAATAATCAATAATATGCAGGTGATACTACTCTGATGGCAGAAATTGAAGAAGAAATCAAGCCTCTTGATGAAGGTGAAAGACAAGAGAGTATAAAAGCTTGTGTGTAGTTTAATATAAAAAAACTGATGGCTAAAGCTGGTCCAGTTACTTCCTAGCAAATATATGGAGAAGAAATGGAAGTAGAGCAACTTGAGGAATGAAATTAAGACACTTTCTCCTTGAAAGGAAAGCTAAGGAAAATCTGGACAGCTTAGTAAAATGTAGAGCTATTGCTTTATTAACTAAGGTAAATATAGTTATGGTTTTCCCAGTATGGATATAGGTATGAGAGTTGAACTATAAGGAAATCTGATTTCTGCAGAATCATCACTTTCATATTGTATGGTGCCAAAGAAGACTTGAATTCTTTGGATGACAGAGATCAGTACTTAAAAGAAATTAATTTGGACTATTCACTGGAAAGTCAAACATTAAAGCTGAAATTTAAGTATTCTACCTATATGATGAAAAGACAGGACTCTTTGGAAAAGAGCTTGATTTTGGGAAAGAATTGACGGCAAAAGGAAAAAATCGATAGTCGATGAGATGGACAGTGTCATGGAAACACTTGGACAGACTTTGAAAGATGGTGGAGGATAGAGGAATCTGTCATGCCATGGTCCACGGAATTGTGAAGTTGAACAACTATTGAATGGCTAAACAACAAGATATGATATCTGATGGTCCAGGTAGAAATATAGATGGATAACTTCATAATATTTTGAAGAATGGCTTTTTTGTTTTAATTAGGCAATGGGAGTTAAGTGACTTGTCCAAGGTTGCACAGCTACAAGTATTAAGTGTCTGAGGCCAGATTTGAATTCAGGTTCTTCTAACTACAGGGCCAGTGTTCTATCCACTGTATAGCTGGGCTCTTTACCGCCGCCCCCCTCCCCCCCAATGACTTTTAAAAGCTAAAAACAGAGTATCAGAGTATATATATTTGCGAAACAGAGACATGTGCTTTGGTGCTTGCTTGTATGCTACTGTTTATTGATGTTGAGGATCTAGAGAAAAAATGATTTTGATCAGGTAGTAGACTGACAGGAAAAATTAGGTTTTATTTATTGTATGATATTATGCATGATCTCAGTGATGGGAAAGTTTCTAATTTCATTGTTACTTTGTCTTAATGTAATGTGAACTATGATCTCTAAGTTGTGAGAAATATTGAGTTGTGAGAAGTGGCAAAAAGCCTGAAAGCATTTTAGAATTGAATAATATTTTATTTCTGAAGCTTTTTAGAACAGACCCTTAAAGAACACTTATCATAAGACTCAATTAAAGCTTGAGCTACATAAGTTTCTTAGAGTATCCAGGCCCTTCTCCTATACTACCTGAGAATTTGTTTGACCCTTTCATAATATAAAATAAGGCATAAAACAGGGACAGATATGCTCTTTACAAGAGGTATGCCATTGTCATACAGGATATCTGACACATGGTCATCCAGATCTATTTGTGATGATTGTGCTTATCATATCAAGCCCTAAATATTGTAGCAGAGTCATGTTAAGTGAAATCTATAGTAGTTCAAAAATTAGCCATTCATGTGCAACAGAAAAAAAAAAAAGATGAAGAATATCTGTTGTCCAGCCTAATAGATGTTATTCATCAGTATCTGTACTCTTAAGAGAATAACCTCATGGATAAAATCTTGAATTCATTAAAATATCTTTACTTTGAGATATTGAAAAAGAGTAACTATTAATTATTCCATTTATATTTTTGTGAGTGCCTTTTATATGATTAACACTGTGTTGATGTCCTTAACCTAAGCAACTTAAAGTTTAATTGGAAAGCCAAGATAAATTTATTTTTTAATTGTGGGGAGATAAAAATCATAGCAAAAGGGAAAAACCATGGGAGATATACAAAACAGGAAAAAAAAAAAGTAAACATAGCAGATTGCATTTTTGGTCCAAAGTCTGTTGGGATTGCTGGGATCACTGAACCACTGAAAAGAACCAAAATTTTCATAGTTGATCATTGCCCAATTTTGCTATTATTATGTTCCTGCTTCTTTCCTGCTTGTTTCACTCAGCATCACTTCATGTAAATCTTTCCAAGCCTTTCCAAAATCAGCTTGTTCATCATTCTTTATAGAAGAATAATATTCCATTACTTTCATATACCACAACTTGTTCAGCCGTTCCCCAATTGATGGGCATCTATTCATTTTATAATTCTTTGCTATCACAAAAAGAGCTGCTACAAACATTTTTGCAAATATATTCCTTAGGATACAGACTCCATAATGGCATTGTTGGCTTAGAGTACGCACAGTTTGGACATAGTTCCAGATTGCTCTCTAGAATGGTTGGATCATTTCACAACTCCCACCAACAATGTGTAAATTTTCTCACATTTCCTAAAATATTTATCCTTTCCTGTCACCTTAGCCAATCTGAGAGATGCGTAGTGATACCTCAGAATTGTTTTATTTTGTATTTCTCTAATCAGTAGAAACATGACTGGGTCAAAAGGTATGTACAGTTTTGTAGCCCTTTGGGCATAGTTATATATCACTCTCAAGAATGGTGGATCATTTGACAACTCTACCAACAGTGCATTAGTGTTCCACTTTTCCCACATTTCCTCCAACATTTATCATTATCTTTTCCTATAATCAGAGCCAATCTGACAGGTATGAGTTGGTATCGCAGAGTTGTTTTAATTTGAATTTCTCTAATCAATTGTGATTTAGAGCATTTTTTCATCTGACTATAGATGGCTTTAATTTTGTCATCTGAAAATTGTTCATATCCTTGACCATTTATTAATTTGACACAGTTCTTTATATATTTTAGAAATGAGATCTCTATCAGAAACACTGTCTGTAAAGAATTTTTTCCCCCAGCTTTATACTTCCCTTTTATCTTGTTTCTGGTTTGTTTGTACAGAAACATTTTAATTTAATGTAATCAACATTGTCTATTTCACTTTTCATATTTCTTTTCTAGTTCTTCTTTTGTCATAAATTCTACCTTCTCCAGAGATCTGATAAATTATCCTTTGTTCTCCTAATTTGTTTATGGTTTATGTTTATTTTGTTTATGGTTCCACCCCCAGAGTTTGGAGGTGGAAAGCCAAGATTATTAACAAGAGAAACAATGGCTTACAACACAGTATCATATAAAATTAAGTGTGAAGTTGTATAGTATAGTCTACTAATGCTATGAAAGTCCACAGTAGACAAAACTGTTGAGGGCAGGAATAGCCAAGGACAGATCAATGAAGAAACATTTTAGTTGTAGAGTATAGGACTTAGAGACGGGAGCATTGAGTTTGAATCTGTCTTGGGAAACTTACAGCTATAATGATAGTAAGTCACTTAATTTCTTCATTTTGTCATCTAAAAGGGGAGTGAAAACACTTTAGTAACTATGTCACAGAGTGATAGACAAATGAATTATTATTATTGAAGTATAACTTGGACCATGCCTTCAAAACTTTGGAGAAGTAAAAGAAAAACATAGGGCGGAAGAAATAAAATAAGAATGGCAAAGTAGTAGGAATCAGTGTCAGTTTATTTATGGTACAGTGGGAAGAATGGTCTGACTAAAAGTGTCAAGGAATCTAAAATCTAGTTAGGGGAGAAAAGATGTATTTACCTAAAACGCATTAATGGTATAAGATATAAGATAAGGTATATGTGATAGTAAAAGAAGAAATTGTTTATAATGGGGCTAGTTAGGGAAAATTTAATGAGGCATGGGAATAATATTTGAGGTTTAAAGAGGGGTGAGTAAGATTCTGAGAGATAAAGGACAAATGGACTAAACATCATAAGCAGGAATACTGGTATGGTATTGGGTCAGAAGAGAGTTTTATGGGAGTGGTAGAATAGAAAGCTATTCAGTTTGAAATTTTGACCTTTATACTCTGAGTGAAAGAACATTTTATTTATTTGAGGTAGAGTTTTTTTTTTTAATTTTGTTATGCCTATATGACAGAGAGATTAAAAATAGAAAAACTCTATACACATCAAAATATTCACAGTAACTCTTTTTTGTAGTAGTAACTAGAAACAAAGTAGATGCTAATTAATTGTGGAATAGCCAAGCAATTTGTAGTATAGAAATATCATGAAGCCTTACTATGCCTCTAGAAATGATGAATATGAACACTTGTACAGAGTGATGCTATGTTAAGTAACAGAACCAAAAAAATAGTATGTATGATGGGTATAACAGTGTAAATGAGAAGAAATGCAACAACATAAAGAAAGTGAAGTATAATGATAATGGTCAAGCTTGACTATAGAGAATAGAGAAGAAAATGCATTAGCTTCACTTTTTTGGAGAGGTGGGGGATTGGTGTTAAACATTACATACATATACTGTCAGACTGTATCCATGTATTGATTAGTTATACTAAATGGCTTTTTTTCCCTCTTCATATTTTATTTTTTGTTATAAGAGGTTTGTCTGGTAAGGTAGGCAAGAGGCATTTGTTTTGAAATGAAGGTTTTATAAAATCAGAATCACCACAGATTTTCTTAAATTCTTCCCTCCTTTTCCCCCCAAAAATGTTGAACCAAATTTGGAAAGCCTTGACTCTTAGGTTATAATAGCATAGTAGTACATTGTGACCATTTTTTCCTTCAAATCTTATACAATCTAATCTTACAATCTAATAGGATGATAAGATATGTATATAGATAACTGATGCAAACTAAAATGTGATAAAAGAATATTAAGAAAGATGGCTGTAAAAGATTTAGGTTGGGAAAAGATCACTTTTAGTTGGAAATATAGATTAAAACGTCATAGAGGGCAGAGCTATAATGGTAAAAGCCTAAAATTTTCCTCATGCTAAAAGCATGAGGAAATCCAGAAAAGGTCACATTGAATCATTTTTCTGTCCTAAGTCAGAACTGGGAGGCAGACATAACAGGTGACCTGAGGGTAGGAGGGCAGCAATCAGATTTTGCACTGGATCAGACCATTTTGGCATCAATGAAAGCTTTCAACACATCAGCCTGAGTTGTTTCTGAGGTTCTAGAATAGCATTTTACCTAATGCCACAAGAAGGTAGCACTAGAACTAGCTCATACTTTTCCTCCAGAAGTGCAGTCCAGCCCTAACATCAAATCCCAAGTTTTGAGGGAGGCTGGAAAAATAAACAAACAAAAAGAATCCTACCATAAAAGGGGTATTATAGTGACAGGGGTGTTTAAGACACAAATCTAAAGGAGAATAACCCCAAAACATGTCCAAGCCATGCCTCAGAGAAAAACATTCTTTGGGCATAAACTGAACTAGAATACTAGAAAAAGATGAAGCAAGTTTTTGTTTTTAATAGTCAAAAATTTTTATAATGGTATGACAGTGCATGAGGAAAAAAATTGGAAATGCCAGTCACATTGTACTCTGCCCAGGTAAGACCACATCTGTAGTATTACAGTTATAGGGACTACCCACAGAGAGGAAATTGGAAAGCATCTGGAGAACAGCCAGAATGGGGAACATCCTTGTATCAGTAGCATATCAGTTGAAGGATCTGGGTGTGTATAATCTCCAGGAGGCTCCAGGAGTACATTATAGTTGTCTTCAAATGTTTGAAAGGCAATAATGACCCCTCCCAAAAAAACTCAGTTTGTTCTGTTCTAGAAGTGAACAAAAATTTGCAGAGTATTATAGCAGTCATGTACATCAAGGATAGTGGAATCACCTGGGTTGGATCCTAATGTTACAATCCTTAGAGGGCATATAGAGGAAGTAGAAATGACATAAAGAAAAAACTAGCTGGAGTGAAACGAGTATATATAGAAGCGTTCCATGCTCAGAGGCTATAACAATTGTGAGGACATTCAAGGACTGATTCACAAAGGAAGGCAAGAAACTAAAGATGTAGGAAAAGCCTTGGATCTTACTGATTTCAGAAGAGAACAAAAAGATCACCACCGCAGAGTTGATTAAGAAAATATCAATAGCTACTAAACCTACATGCCTACTTTTTCCCATACTTATGAGAATTATCTGTATACAAACTGAAGGGAATGTATAGTCAGGGTATTAGTAGGGAACAAGTAGGCTTTCACAAACAATATACTATGTCTGATGCCAGCTTTTAAAACTTTTATTCCAAATGAATGAAAAATGTTTATTGCCCATATTTCAGTATGTATCTAAATGAGACATTCAAAATAGCTTTTTATATCTTGGTTGGACCCAAGGTTGAAAAGGAGGAGAGAGGGCTGGATTGCTTTTGGGAAATTGCAAAGTATTTTTACTGATGTAACAGCAAAGACCCTTCTTTTCAATACAGACATTTATCTGGGGTGGCTGCCTATCAGCAAGACCTGGAACGATTCCTCTAAAGAATTAAAGATTAGCTCACACAGAAGGCAATAAAAAGATACATGGTGGGTACGAGCAGGGTGCAGCATGTAAGCAGCAAGGAACTCCAAAGAAGAACAGGGACAAAAAATCATCAAAAAATCACATAGAAGAAAAAGGGGCCGACAGGTTATTTGGCTGGAGTGAGGAGAGACAGTTGGATAGCCAGAGTGCTTCATGGGTAATTTTGTGATGTAAGAAGAAATTGAGAAAACCCACCAGCATAATATATATATATATATATATATACCTCTGGCCACAGAGGATAAACATACATGGGGTCTTATTATAGGGACCTCCCAAATCAATGAGATCACATACTCATTTATAAGTCAGGAAAAATTTCCCAAAGTAGAATGGGCTGTTTTGGGAAGTAAAGTGACTACTTTTAGGGTATGTTGTCAGGGAGGTTGGTGGTGGGGTTTAATTAATATTAATGCCACTTAAAAGTCCTTACTACCTCAAAAACAATGTGAGCACAGAAAAATTGGATATTACCTAGAGGGGGCAGCAGTGTTAAGTGAATGGTTCAAGAAAGTGAATAACTTCACAGGTTTCAGGGTAAATTGGGAAATGAGTTAATGCAAGTGGAGAGTTTAAATATGCTAAAAAGAAGAATAAATGGGAACACAAATTTCCTCATGAAGGTGACTGAGACCAATTTAGAAAGAGATAAAACCTATAAATTAATTCCCTTCTGCTGTGGTGACATGGCCAAAAAAAGAGGACTACACATTTGCCAATCCACAGCAACTCAAAATTCCCCAGCATAACAATTAAGTATGAGATAAATTGTAGCTGTCTCTACAGACTCAAGACACCAGGAAGTCTAATGAAGTAGTAACTTGATAAATTAACAGCAGAAAAGGCTAATAACTAATCTTTAGTGCACTAAACCTTTTCCCCATCAAGCTCCATGCAATGGCAGAACAACACAGTGGGGGCTGTGAGCTTGTGGCTCTGGGATTCACTCAGCAATTTCCTTGCCACCCTGCCTAGCTTTCCCTTACCTTCACTTTATCCTTCTTTGGCAACTAGCTGCAGAACTGAACTCTGCCCTTCCCACTCTATCATGGAGGAAGTGGAGGTATAAGCAAATGGACATGTACCTTGTCTGAGACCACAGTGCCAAAGAATTAAATAGTAGAAGTAACTGAAGCAGGGCACTAGCATGTAGTAGGAGACTTCAGAAATTCCGAAGAAAATACAGTTAAAAAATCTTTATTACAAGCAGATATACCAATAGGCAAGATATTAAAGAAGAAAAAAAGATCTCCCAAACAGCTGAATTAATCCAAATATTTCTGAATAACATTAAAAAACCAAGGAAAATGAATCAATATCTGAGAAGGTATAGAACCCTATGGTTTCCCAGAAGAACATGGAAACACAACAGGATGGTCCTGATTGGTTCATTAGAGAAAGAAGAATCGTGAAAGCAGAAATAATTGGCAGAATAGAAAAACTTGAATCCACGATAGCAAGCCTTCCCAAAGATGTGAGAGAACAGTCATTTGGGAAGAAAATAAAGTGGTAATGTAAAAGAATACATGGTTGCTAAACAAGGAAAATACTTGAAGATGGGATGTGCAAAGAAAACTTAAGGATCATACATTTCCCAGAAGAACATGAGAAATCAATAAATCTGAATGTGACAATGTAAGTAGTATAAGAAAACTGTCCACAATCTCTGAACGCAGAAAAACAGTACCTATCAGAATAATGTGCAATCTTTCTGAAAAGGGTGGGGAAGAAGAGGGTGTTACATTGCAAACTCTAGAACATGTTCTCATGACAATAAATTATGTAAGCAACCTGCAAAAAGTCCTTCAAATATAAAACAAAGGAAATTAGAATACTGCAAAATTGTCCTTCATCCACCAGAAACTGCAGGAGAAAATGGAATAATAGACGAATACATAAAGCTGACTCTTAATATTAAATATGAATGAATTAAATAGACCAATAAACTTAAAGTGACAGATTGAACAAAAAAAAAATCCCACAAATTGATACTTACAATAACCATACTTATAAATACAAAGATAGAAACAAGGAACAATAAAAATGAAAGTAAGGACAAAATTTACTGTATGCAAAGTAAATCCAAAAATAACAAGTCCTGCAAATAAAACATTCAAAACCATTACATTATACTGAAACAAATAAACTAGAGAAAGTGAAACAAATAAGTATTAAATTTATATGCTACAAATGCCTTAGTGTCTGAGCCCATAAAAGAAAAATTAACTGAATTAAAAAAGACAGTAATGCAATAATCCCTCTCCCTGTTTTGAACAATGCTAAGACAAAGATAAACACAAGGGAAGATTAAATAATTGAACAGGTTGTTGGATGAAATAGAGCTTAAAAAAATTTATGGTCCTTATTCTAAGAGTGAAATCCCAAATAATGGATAGTTTGGAGAACAGATCATAGAAATAATAATTATGTGGAAAGTGATAACAGTGAAGCACCATGACAAAATTTCTGTAATACATCTGATGCAGGCCTCAGTGGAAACATTTTATCCCAAAAAAACCTATGAATGGAATTGGAGAGGATTAGTGAGCTGAATATGCATTTTTTAAAATTAGAAAGCCAGAAAATGCAAAATTAAGCACAAAAGGGAAGATAGTGAAATAAAAGGAGAAACAGATTACTTGGAATTCCAGTTTTTTTCTTCTAATTTCATCAAAATATTTTTATTAGTCCTAATGCACAATATATAATAAACATGTGATAATAGACTATATATATGTGTCTTCCCCAGTAGATAAGTGGTCAAAGGGTTCAGATAAATCTCAAAGCAATCTAAAATTATTAATAATTATATCAAAAAATGGTCCAAATCACCGATCCAATAACAAGAAAAATTAATCAAAATATGCCTGAGGTTTCACCCTGAAAATTGACAAAAAAAAATTAACGAAGATAGTAATAATTAGATAAGCACTCAGTGCATTGTTGATGGAGTTGTGAATCAGTACAACTATTTTGGAAAGCAGTTTGGAATTCTGCAAATAAAGTGGCTAAAATATCTGTATCCTTTGATAGAAATTTTAGTGCTAGGGATCCTTTCCCCTCTTCTTCTTTTATTCATTTTATCATTTATTTATTTATTTATTTAATAGCCTTTTATTTAAAGGATATATGCATGAGTAACTTTACAGCATTAACAATTGCCAAACCTCTTGTTCCAATTTTTCACCTCTTACCCCCCACCCTCTCCCCCAGATGGCAGGATGACCAGTAGATGTTAAGTACACCTCTTCTTTTTCACACTCCACACCCTGCTCCACTATCACTTACACCAACATTTAGCAGACCTTTTGTTAGTAATAAAGAACTGGAAACCATTGGGAAATGGCTAGATAAATTCTTACATGAACATACTGTAATATTGTGTTGTAAGAAATGATAAATGTAGTTTATATATATGGAAATACTGAAAGATTTATATTAGCTGGTGCATAATTAAGTAAACAGCCAAGAAAACAATATATATAAGGACTACGACACAATAATGCCACAAAACAATCAAACATGAATGTTGGACAATATTATAGAAAAGCATGTCCCCAAATATTAAATATGAGATGGGACTCCTACACCACTTTTTGTTGAGGTAGAAAGTACACAGATGTCCAACTTGTATATATTTTCAATATGTTTTTTGGTTTTGCTGGTTTTTATTTTTTTTAAATCTGGGATAATAAGAGATGATGAAGTTTTGCTAATTGAAAAACAATATCTATGAAGTTTATCAACTAGAGTTCATCATATTCCTTTTTTTTTTTAAACTAATGATTGATTTAATACATAGTAGTGAATGTTATTTTATTTCTGTGGCTCATTTGATGGAGTTAGTCATACTTTTAGTGTAGTAAGAGTGAAAATTTAAAGGTGTTGAAGGATATAACTGAATGGTATTCTCTTTCATTCAGTAACCAGATGTTTTAGTTCATTAGTTTTGTAAGGACATAAGCATATATATGTGTTTGTGTTGCCCCTGAAACCTTTATTGCATTTTTCATATATGTTACAGTAAAAGAAAACTTGTATAAATTAACAATATTAAAGTCATCATTATTTACTCAGAACTGCCCCTCATTTATTTAGAAAAACTGTCCTTTTTATTTTATAATGCAGTGTCGTTAAATTTCAATTTAATTATTTCTAGAAATAAACAACATTTAATTAAATAAATATAGCTAGCTGCAGAACTGAATTCAGCCCTTCCCACCCTATCATGGAGGAAGTGGAGGTATGGGCAAATGGACGTGCCCTGTCTGAAACCACAGTGCCAAGGAATTAACAAATAAATTAACAAATACATAAATAAACGAACATTTAATTTTTTTTTCTTAGAGGTCTTTTCTTTATAATAACAATGCCAGTTGTGGTCATGGATATATTTGTAGAGAAGGTAATGAAACAAAACCAAGGCATTTGGTAGATTTTTTAATCAGCATTTATTTGTTCAAATAAATTTGAGAGTGAAATGAGTAGTATTAATGTCACTAATATATATACATTTTGTCTATACTATTCAGTAACACTTGCCATCACTGTCCTGTCTTTTCAACAATTATTTAATAATAATATTTCTCCCTTTCCCTATTCTGATGCTATCTCCCAGCAACAGGACAAGACATCCTCTAACCTGCATGAGGCAGCATCAGATTGTGTGTGCTCAGCTCTCTATGCCATTGAGAATGTAGAGACAAATTTACCTTTGGCCCTGCAACTCTTTCAAGGGGTCTTGACTTTGGAAGCAGCCTATCATATGGCTGTAGCCCGTGAAGACTTAGACAAGTGAGTTGATTGTATTTACAAAAGGATGGGTGGAAAGTTGGTTTTCCAAAAACTTCTGGGTTTTTGAAAAATTGTCCATATATTTACTCTTTAGTTTATCCATTGTGTATTTGAATTGTACATATATGTGTTACTGAAGACATTTTAATATGACCCATTGAACCTATGTCTTTTTGACTTGGGTCTAGAGCTGTAGATTGAGCTCCTTAGGTGGGAGGTATGGGCTCTGAGACTAGAAATTTCAGAGAACAGGGATTCATCAAGCCCAGAAATACTGTCTGTGGAAGTTATGAAGATTGTCCCTGGAAGCACAAAACATACATGATAGTGAATTGAGGCCTAGCCAGAAGTGAGGACGAGAGGGGAATACTGAAAATAAGATTTATGGAAATATTTTAAAGTCTTTGTGACTTTGGTTTTCCAAGTTTTTTTTATGATATCCTTATGGCCTATGTATAAAATATACATATACAGGGGTGACTGGTTAAGAATGGTACATTATAACATACAGTCAATAGTTTGACTTCAGTATATTCCCTAATTTCCATTTCCTTTACATTGTGCAAGCCTGTTTTCTCTTTGGTGGTAAAATATTTTTGTTCAACATCAACATAAGGAAATCTGAAACCTGAAAGTTTCTGAGTAAAAAAGTTGTATATTTAATATTTTTGATTGTAAATATATGTATCCATGCCTTGCTTTGTGACTTTGTACGTATCTCCTTTTCTCCCACAGGGTTCTGAATTATTGCAGAGTTTTCACAGAACTGTGTGAAACCTTTCTTGAAAAAATTGTTTGTACTCCAGGCCAGGGACTAGGTGATCTCCGAACACTGGAACTGCTCCTCATCTGTGCTGGTCATCCCCAGTATGAGGTAGGGAAAATATCAGATTGATAGATACTTTTGAGCAGCTCCTCCAGCTGACTTTTTATTAAAATTGTGCTTAGTTATTTTTATATGTTAAAGATATTCTTTGGTATCTCTGCCATAGTATGCCCTCTACTTCAAAATGAGAATGGAAATAGTTCTCTAAAATATTCAAAGGTATTATCAATGTCTCCTGTGGTTGAGTATTCTGATTTTTGTCTTTGGAACCCACTATTTTGCTGGAACTGTCTTCAAGCTCAAAAGCAACTCTTTAAATGCTAAATCTCTATACAGATAAATTCAGAATTAATATATGCAGCCCTAATCTCTCTTCTGAATCCTAGTCCTGCTTTATAATCTAATTGTCTAGATGTCTATTAGATATATTTACCTGGATACACTGTAAATTTTGAAACCTTGTTATATTTTCTTATTTCTACCCTCCATACTTCCATATTTCTGTTGAAGACATCACTATCCTTTTACTTACCTGGGTTTTTCAACATTAGAGTCTTCCTTGATGTTTCCCTCTTCCTTATCCTCTGTAGCCAGTTATTTGTCAAATCTTATTGTTTCCACCTCTACAGCATCTTTCTAACATCCATATTCTTTTCCTGTCATATGGGTCCTATCTTATTTCATGCTGCACCATGTCTTGTTTAGGCTAATATGGTGTCTTTGCTACTAAAGACTAAAACTGAACTAACACCCTGTATGAAATCCTAGAGACAAAAGGAAGCTACTGAAGATTTTGGATGTCACATTATATTTTAGATGTATTATTATGACAGATTGATGGAAAATGATTTGGAAAGAGTAAACTATCTGAAACAAATTTTAGGAAGCTATTGCAACAGTCCAAGTGAGAGATGTGATAACAGTTGAAATAGGATAGTGGTTATGACTGGAGAGAAAGGTACACATATTAGAAAGATGCTATAGAGATTGAAACATTTAAGGATGACTCTAGGATTGAACATAAGGGTGTAAATGGAGGATTAGAGATGTCTTCTATAGAGATATGGAAGTTTTGGGCAAGTTAGGGAAAATTTTCCTTCCTTCCCTCCCTCCCTTCTTCACTCCCTTCTTCCTCACTCCCTCCTTTCTTCCTCTCTCCCCTCTTTTTATTATATCCTCAGTCCCTAAGTAGAAATGGCTTGCCTTTCAGATTTGACATTCCTATCTTCTTGCCTAGACCATATTCTCTCCTGATATCTACCTCCTATGAATACGATTTCCTTTAAAGCTCATTTCCACTTCCTCAGGGAAGTTTTCCCTGCTTACTGGTGATTCCTCCTCTTGCAAATTATCCTGTATTTACTTATCTTTATACATTTATCTTCCTCTTCTCTTTCCATTTTCAATTCTCCCCCCACTTCCTCACCATAAACACAGTCCTGTTTTGTTTTTCACTCCTGTATCTCTGGTACTGGAAACAGGGTCTTGTGTATAGTAAGCCCTTAATAAATATTTATTGACTTGAATCTGATATGGGAAATAATGTTAGAGATTTCCTATGTAGAGTGTATAGGTTTTTCCTTTCCACATTATTTTACTTAACTTCAGAATCTCAGATTTTCTTAGAAAGTCATTTTCAGTGATTTATGTATAAGCTACTAGAATGATTCCTTTTGTTCTAAATATTTGCATTCAATCTCTCATACAGAGGATCCAGCTGGATCCCAACAAGAATTTTGGGCCTGAAGTAACCTTGTCTGCTGCTTTTGAGAGTAGATGATAGATTTGATGGAGAGTGGCTTACTTTTAATGTCTTGATAGCTTTCATTTTTTATATCATTTCCATCTCCCAGAGAATGAAAAAAGATTAAAACAACAACAAAAACCAGTTTAGCAAGGTAATCTCACTTTGGAAAAGCTTGACACTATATTCAGTGTATAGTTACCCATCTCTGTGAGAAAGAAAGTATCCTCTAATATCTCTTCTTTGGAACTAAGGTTAGCCATTATAATTTTACAGCATTCAGTTTCAAGCATTTTATTATTGTTTCCTTTTATTTACAGTGTTTTGTGATTCTTAGATTGTGATTCAGAGAATTCTGGAGGATTCTGAAACTCTTTCAAATGGTCTACATGTTCAGAATTAGTTTTTATTTCGAATATGGTAACTATTTATAAATATAGCCCACATAAGCAAATTCTTTGGACAGAACCTCAATAATTTTTAATAGTACAAAGATATTTAGAACAAAAATTTGAGAATCACTATTTTGTTACATTTTTTCTTGGTTCTCTCCTCTTCATTTTGCATCAATTCATGATAAACTTTCCCATGTATTCATCTTATTCATTGTTTCTTACAGCACAGCAATAATCCATTACATTCAAGTCCTAGAACTTGTTTAGTCATTATCCAGTCTGTGGGCATCAATTTCATTAACAATTCTTTTCTACTGTAAAAATATATCTGCTGATATAGTAATAGTAAAATCTTTCAGTCAGAGTATGGATATTCTAGGCTAGTCATTCTTTTTAAATAATTCAATTGTTTTGATTCATATTTCTCTTATTTGTGAATTGGAGGATTTCTTTATATGGATGATAGTTTTGAATTCTTTTGAGAATTGTTTATTCTTATCCTTCGATCGTTTATCTTTTGGGAATGGCTTTTATTTTTGTATATTATGTTATGACTTATATCATGAATTAAATGAATTCCTTTCTTACTCATTTTTTCACAATGTTTTATTTCTCTATATACTTATAATAAAATGGAACTTTCCCACTTTGGAATTTTGGAATGGAATTGTCTTTAATAAATTGTGTTTGTTTTAAATCTAAATGAAATTTAAGGGGGATTTATTTCATATGTTGCTATGTAAAAGCCAGTCATGATTTATTTTCCAGATCCCTGGAATTGCCATGATATCTCTCATCCTATTAATTTTCTCAGATCTGCAATATCCCAATAAACTACTCTCTTACTTTTTGTTCAATAGGTGGTAGAGATATCCTTTAACTTTTGGTACCGACTAGGGGAACATTTATACAAAACAGATGATGCCGTTATTCATAGCATTTTCAAAGCTTATATCCAGCGTCTGCTCCATGCCTTGGCTAGACACTGTCAACTGGAACCAGATCATGTAAGACTTAACTTCTTCTATTTTCAAATCCCATTCTCTTATTTTTTTACCTTTTCTGAAATTCTTAGATGAGCCAACAGGATGGAGAGCAAAGGTTATTACCTAGGTCACCTGTTGCTCCACTTATCTCAATAAAGAGAAATACATAAATAAAGGCAACTTAGCCTAGAGGGGAAAAAGACATTGGGCATATAAATAAATTCTAAGAATTGTTTCTTTTTTACTTATGGCAGTGCCATCTCAGGCTTGCTCTTATTTTCCTTTTTGAAATGTTTGTTTCCTTCCACTCCTCACAATATTCTTAAGCTAATTATGTTTCTGCAAGGACCTCGGGATCTCATTAAAGGCCCTTCAGTGCCTTGAGTACATTATGTATCTTTTCCTGAATCTTAGTGGTCAGAATGGTAAATGCATGATGTTTAAGAAAGCCATATCAAATCTGAGCAAATTGGACTTGAACCCTAACATTGAAACTAAGTGTTCTGTTTCTTTACTGGCCCATATCTTACTTAAATTTTTTTTTAATGATACCTGAAAACCTTAGAATTTAAAAGCCAAGGAAGGAACCCTAGACTTCATATTATACAATGTTTTCAGATGAAAAAAATAGCTCATTTCTAGGTCACATAACCAGTTAGTGTAAACTGTAACTAATACCTAGATTTAATTCTCAGTTGCAGCATTTTTTACTTAAAAGTAACTTGAAGGGCAGCTAGGTGGCACAGTGGATAGAACACCAGCCCTGAAGTCAAGACAACCTGAGTTCAGATGTGATCTCAGACATTTAATATGTTCTAGCTGTATGACCCTGGGCAAGTCACTAACCCCATTTGCCTCAGCAAAGAAAAATAAATAAATAAAAATGAAAACTTTTATATATAAAATATGAAATTGAGCCACCATTTATGCTGCCAGAGTTGTTAGTCCTGAATATCTAATTAATACAATATATATTAGGGCAAAAAAGTAATTATAGATAGGAGATGATTGATCTATTGTTTTTTTGTTTGTTTGTTTTTGCCTTTTTGGATCTTTTATAAAATTCATGGTTCCCTCCCACCTCCCCTTTGGTAACAGTTGTCTTTATGAAAGAAGAGTAAGTAGGGTTAAAAGACCTTGATCCAAGAAAATGGGGTTTTGAGAAGGGATTTGAAAGATTAGAAACAGGTGACTTCAAAAATAATAATAAAGGATAGTTTCTTACTTAAGAGGCAGCTTAGTATAGTGGAAAGGGAACTGGAATAAGAGTGGGTAAATCCCAATTTTATCATTAACGAAGGGACAATTAAGTCCCTTCATTTCTCTGGTCTGCTTTATAAATTGTTTGAAATAATAGAGAAAGAAAGCACCTTTTCATTCTTTGTTTGATGCAAATATGGACATTGATACATAAACCAAAAAGAGACAATAGAGAAAGAAAATTATAAAGCAATATCCCTAGTGAACATTGGCACAATTTAAAATAAAATATTAATAAATAAGCCATGACAACATATTAGAAAAATCATATATTGTAACCAAGTTGGATTTATATCAGGTCTCACATAAAGAAGAATATAAATATTTTAAATCATGTCAATATATCTGTAGACATCAAAAAAAACTTTTGAAAAAAATCTAACAACTGTTCTTGTGGGTTTTTTTTTTTAATAAAAAATTAGCATAAAAATTGCTGGTCCTTTCTAAATCAAGAGCAAACATATATATTGGACAACATTTAGGGAATAAGCAGACAAAATTATTGTTTTTGGGGTGATGAAGGGATTTACATAGAAAACACTGAAGAACCAACCAAAAAGTAATTGAAATAATAAATTTAGCAAAGTTGCTAGATATAAAATAAATCCACATAAATCACTAGAATTTCTGTGTATTACTAACAAAACCTGGCAGAATTAACTAAAAAGACTTCTTATATTCAAAATAGCTGCAGAAGTGTTAAGATAGAATAGTGTACCTATCTAAATACATCTAGTAACTATATGAATCCAAATTGATATGAATATGAATCCAGTGATATGGATATGAATTCACTATAAATTAACACTCTTGGCAGAAGTAATTGTAGAAATATCCAGTTGCTTATTAAAAGGTCAAGCTAATACAATAAATATGTATTGCCTAAAGTAATTTAATTATTCAGTGCCATATAGTCAAACAACCAGAGAAATATTTCCTAGAATGAGAAAAAAAATTTATATGAAAGAACAAAAAAGTCAAGAATCTTAAGAGTAATAAGGGGATTGAGGGAAGAGTAGCAAGAAAGAAACTTTAAATGCTAAATTTTAAATTGTACTACAAAATAATTTAGTATTGGGTCAAAAATGGGTTGATCATTGAAATAAATTAGGCACAAAATATACAGAAACAGACAAATACAGGAGCTTAGTTTTTGTATAAACCCAAAGATATTAATCTTACTTTTTGGGAGGAAAACTGGAAAATAATTTAGCAGAAACAGAAAACAACAAGTCAAAGAATACAAATAGTCAGTTTTCAAAGGAAGAATTCCCAACTTTCAATAATCATATGAAAAAATGCTCTAAATATGTAGAGAGAACTACAAATTAAAATAGTGTACCTATCAGATTGGCAAAGATGATAGAAGGATAAAATGACAAATGTTGGAAGAGATATTGAAAAACAGGAACTTTTTAATGCTTTGATGTTGGTGTGGCCATACTGGGAAATGGTTTGAATCTACTGTTGGATACATTGACTTGATTTTACCACTGTGAGATCTGTTACTAGAAGAGATTTAAAAAAAAAAAATTCACAAAAATTCATTCATAAAAATATTTGTCGCAGCTTTTGGTAGGTAGTAATCCCAGACTGAAAAGCAGGGAAGTACCCATCTAGTAGGAATAGCTAAACATAATTTAGAAGACCTCTATGAACTGATGAAGAGTGAAGTGAGTGGAATTAAAAGAGCAATTTACACAACAATTTTACATAGTTGAAATTCTTAAGCTCCCTGATTAATGATAAATGATTTGTCCAGAGCATTGAAGATGAATCACACCACTTTCTGCTCGACAGAGAAATAGTGGACTTAAAATCCAGAATGAAACATGTGTTTAGATTTTGCTTATGAGGGATTTTGCTTTGCTTGACAGTGTGATATATTATGTATTATGAGGGGGCTTAAAAATTATTTTTAGAAAGGAAAGGTACCAGGAGGGAAAGGTAATAAACAATTAGAAGAAATAAAATGTACTAGCTGGAACAACTGACTACCTTTAAGGTCTTTTCCAGCTCTAAAATTTGTGTCAGATTATCTTGAAGTTTCAAAGAAGCTGTTAGTCTTACATCTTTTTCCCTAAGATAATCTGTTCCCCTATCCTCGATTCCCCAGTCTTCTATCTGAAAGATACAAACAAATTAATATAGTATATTATAGCTATTAAGTTAGAATGGCTTGTTTCCCTTTGTTTCCCTAAACATCTTGAAAGAATCCTAATTTTGGCAAGTATCCTTATATCCCAAGCTTTTTACATTATTTATAACTTTGCCTTGATTCTTTTATTTCAGAGAGGTAGGAGGAAATTTAATACTCTTCCCCTTTTGAACTTTTAGGAGGGGGTCCCTGAAGAGACTGATGACTTTGGGGAGTTTCGAATGAGGGTGTCTGACTTGGTGAAGGATTTGATCTTCCTGGTTGGATCTATGGAATGCTTCTCTCAGGTGAATCCATTTGGATAATTTTGTTAAAGTTATTGAACTTCTTTGGATTATGTCGTAGGGAGATGCCCTGACTCAGTTCTTTTATCTTCTAAACCACTTGGAATCTGAGTGATTTAATTTAGTATTAAAGAGGACCTGCTTCATTTGCCTACCTAGAAAAGATATTTCTTGATTAAAAGCCAAAGTCAGCACTAATTATTAAAAGCCCAAGGAACTTCTAGGAGACTTGGCATCTAACAAATGAAAGGGGCTTACTTTCCTGATTATCTGCCTCCTTTCAGTCTCTTAGAAATTTAACTTGTATTTTCTTCTTTTCACACTGTCAACTACTCTTGGTAATAGTTATCAAATGTTCATATTGTATCCGAGATATGGTTCTCCAGAATTGGAATATGAATAATTGTACTCCCAAGTCTCTGACAGTTGACATTTTTTCTTATGAGAAATGAAAACCATACTTGTACTACTTCTTTGAACTCCATTTTTAATGGTCCATTATAAACACTGAAGAATCCTCTGATTCATCTCTCCTCTCCTTTAGTTGTATTCTACTCTGAAAGAAGGCAACCCACCCTGGGAGGTGACAGAAGCGGTTCTCTTTATCATGGCCTCTATAGCCAAGAGTGTTGATCCGTGAGTATCTGTAATCCTTTTACAGGAACCTCTGGAAGTAAAAGTTACATGATTTTCCTTTATCTTAGCATCTTCAGGAAATTCCAGAATCTCTGGATATGAACAGCCTATCATCATTTTTTTCTTTGCCTCTCTACCTCCTATATCAATGACTATACCCTTAGTATCATATCCCCAGCAAAATCGAACAAATAGATCATTCTCACCTTCCTTAATTAAAAAGGTTATTTTTGCCTGGTTGTTTACTACAAGGTTGACTTACTTCCAAGGATGAAATAGTGAAAAGATAAACTATTTTGATTGTATGGAAAATTGTTGACTCTTATCTAAAAAACAGGTTTAATGAGAAAGTCATAAAACCTAGTCTTTGCCCTAGCTCAGCCATTGATTTGCCTTTTTTTTTTTTTTTAATTAAAGCTTTTTATTTTCAAAACATATGCATGGATAATTTTTCAACATTGACCCTTGCGAAACTTTGCGTTTCAATTTTTCTCCCCTTTCTCCCACCCCCTCCCCCTAGATGGGAAGTGATCTAACATATGTTAAACATGGTAAAAATATATGTTAAATCCAACATATTCACATATATTTATACAATTATCTTGCTGTACAAGAAAAATCGTATCAAAAAGGAATAAAAAATGAGAAAGAAAATAAAATGCAAGCAAACAACAAAAAGAGTGAAAAAGATATGTTGGGGGTCTACATTCAGATCCTGCAGTCTTCTCTCTGGGTGTAGATGACTCTCTTCATCACAAGATCATCGGAATTGGCCTCAATCATCTTGTTGTTGAAAAGAGCCACATCCATCAGAATTGATCATCTTATAATCTTGTTGCCATGTATAATGATCTCTTGGTTCTGCTCATTTCACTTAGCATCAATTCATGTAAGTCTCTCCAGGCCTCTCTGAAATCATCCAGTTGCTCATTTGTTTTTCTTCTTCTTCTTCTTCTTTTTTTTTTTTTTTTCCCTGAGGCAATTGGGATTAAGTGACTTGCCCAGGGTCACACAACTAGGAAGTGTTAAGTGCCTGAGACTGGATTTGAACTCAGATCCTCCTGACTTCAGGTGCTCTGCTGATCATTTCTAGAGCAATAATATTCCATAATATTCATAGACTATAACTTATTCAGTCATTCTCCAACTCAATTTCCAGTTCCTTACCACTACAAAGAGGGCTACCACAAACATTCGTGCACATACAGGTCCCTTTCCCTTCTTTCAAATCTCTTTGGGATATAAGCCCAGTAGTAACACTGCTGGATCAAAGGGTATGCACAGCTTGATAGCCCTTTGAGCATAGTTTCAAATTCTCCAGAATGGTTGGATCATTCCACAACTCCACCAACAATGTGTTAGGGTATTGACTTGATTTTATTAGTCATCTTTTCAGATACTTAGCAAGCCATCTGTAAAATGAGTGTAAATACCTTGTTCACTGCACTATTGCCTAACAATGTGGTAACATTGTTAGGATGGATGAGATAAAATATGGATATCTTAAACTACTTTACTTGAAAGAATAGTATGTTAAAGTTGTCTTATATAGGGATCAGTAATTTTTATTTGATCATCTCTTCCCAAGATTGTAGTACGTAGTGAAAGAATGTAAATATCTGTAGAAACACGAGCCTCTTATTCATGGCTGTTTTTCAGAATATTGATTAATAACATCTGCAATTTGCTTTACATGTGGCATAATCACATATGGTACATTAAACTGTACTTAAAAGTGAATATCGTCATTTAGACAGACTTTAAATAATAGGGGTTTTTTTGGTTGTTGGATTTTCGGCTCAAAAAGATTAACTTTTGTGTTTTGGTCATTTTGAAGCTTTTACTGATAGATTTGCAGTGAGACATTGCAGTACTTTTTCTTACTGCTCCCTAAGTATTGTTTTAATGATGGTATAGGTGGGTATGGAGCATCAAGAATTATAAGGCACTGTGGCATAGTAGAAGAGGTGCTACTGTGGAAAGTTAGGAGGCCTTGCTTTGTTTGACTGTGGGCATGTCAGTTAACTTCTCAGAGCCTCTCTTGATTGAGGAATGAATGAGGAAAACAGTACTTGTAGGGATTGATTGACAGGTTCTTTTTAAGAAAGTGTTCTATAACCTTAACAGTACCATATAAATGAGATTAAGCTTTGTTTCTAGGAGAGCTAGGAGATGATTAAAAATGTGGATTTTGATACATTTTTCTTACAGCTGTAACCTGATTTTAATTTTAATTTTTTTTTTTTTTTTTTGCTTCCCATTCTACAGTATTATCAGCAGGTAACCTGCTGATAATACTGTAGAATGGGAAGCAAAAAAAAAATTTAGGATTGTTAACAGGATGTTAGCAGATGTTAGGGATGTTAACAGAATTGAAAAATTATTTTCATGATTAAATTTTCTCTTTAATAGTATTTTATTTTTCCCCAGTTACATGTAATGATAGTTTTTAACATCCTTTTTTTAAAATTTTGAGTTTTTCTTTCACTCCTTTATTTTCCTCCTCCTGTAGACAATTTGATATAGGTATATATGCACAATCATGTAAAACATTTCCATATTAATCATATTAAATAAACTTTCTTTTACTTTTGGTCTAATGTCTTCTTGCCCTCATCTTCTCGATCTTAAGAACTTTGTAATAAGCAGTACTTGAAGAGCTAAAATCATGAACTTGGTAGCAGATGGTTCATGGGGCACTCTTTTAGAGCATTTCCATTTAATCTCCTTTTTCTGTTCTCTTTCTTCTTAGCTCAGTCAGGAAGCTAAGGTGGGCTTCTCATGTCTCTTAACACTTAAAATTCACAGTACCAAAAAATAGGAACTCTTAAGAGAAGCTCTACTAAAGTATTTCTGAGATAAGCCTAAAAGGTTTTTTTTTTTTAGTAAAAACCTACATCTTAGATTTGAATGGCCTCAATTTACTTTTTCTAGGGATGGCTTTTTCAGGTATTCTATTAATAACAAATAGAATGAACAAGAAGAATGCTGCTCCAAGAGCAAAAATGCCTTTCATTTGAGGAAGATTTAAGAAACCTTAACTTCTAGTGACAGTCTTGTCTCTCCATTTTGGGGAGCTCATTAGAGATAATGAGTATTATTATGCCTATTGTTTGACTAGGATACCACCTCTCAATGCAATAATGATGAACATTTTTCTGTTGTTCTCAGGGAAAATAACCCAACACTTGTGGAGGTCCTAGAAGGAGTTGTCCGTCTCCCAGAAACTGTACACACAGCTGTCCGATACACTAGCATTGAGCTAGTGGGAGAGATGAGTGAAGTGGTTGATCGAAATCCCCAATTCCTTGGTGAGTCTGAGGTCATGGGATGCTCTCTACTGTTCCCCCCTTCCCTGCCTTTTTTTTAAGGTGGCAATTTCTTAGGAAAAATGTTGGTTGCCAAGGAATTAGGTACAATCTCCTGATCATTGTTTACAGATTTGAAAGGTAGGATCAAGGATATCTAACATAGGAAACTTTAGACTACTTGAACTTAAACTTAAAATTACTTGAACACAAGAATTGATATTATTTTATGTTTTTTTAAGTTGTATTAAAATAGGCCTGGTTCAGTAGCAGCTCATTTAGGAGACTTATAAGTGCTAAAGAAATCCCCCATTTAAAGTATCATCTTGATGATAGGTGTTATTAAGTTAACTACATACTTAGAATTTCAAACTTAGGAAATCAACTGAAAACTGATTAATTTTTTAGAACCCAAAACATTAAACCTCAGCATGGCTGGTGAGGTGTTATAGCTCAGATCTAGTAGACATCTTAAGTATCCAGATAAAAGGAGGAGGGTAGGGAAGTTTCAGTAGGTCAGCTACACCAGCACTTAAAGTGATCAATATCGACCTTGGGGATTAAGCTAATGGTGAAAGAGAAACATAAAGTGGTAGAAAAGCAACTTTACAGAGACTTGATATGCTAAAAATTCTCTAGGACACAGGGGAATAGTGAAGCATCATCAAAGTTGAAGGGATAAGTCTTGTTCTTGAAAAGCTTTTAGTTAGGTTACTTGATATCTATTATCTTATTTTCTAGCTTTATTTCAAGTTTCAAGTAACCTAACTAAAAGCTTTTCAAGAACAAGACTCCCTATCCCTGATAAGGGATAATAGATAGATAATAGAGAGATAGATAAAAGAGGTAGCAGCACAAATGGGAAGAACACTGGCCTTAGAGTCAAGATTTGGTTTTGAGTTCTGGTTCTTTTGTTGTAGGACTATAGGCAAATCACTTAGTCTCCTTTATCATCAGTGCCTGATCATAAATGGAGGATTTCATAAACCTTGAAAAGGCTCTCAAAATGTGAGCTGCTGCTGTTATATCATCAGATTCTATTCTGGTAAAGAGAAAGCAAAAATTATTTAATTATGGGACTCATCAGAAAAACTAATAGGAAATTTTTAGGTTTTTAACTAAGTTGTTTTCACTGGCTAGACAACTTGCCAGTGAAACCAGAAGGTATTCTGGGCTGAGAACCATTGGCTGAGGGATAGATGTGGACTAGAACAAAGTCTTTTGACATTAGTCAAAAAATTAGTCAAAAGACTTAAGAAAGGCTAAGGAAACTACCCTGTCTTTCTCATGAAGTAGAATAGGTATTTTGAATAGGTAAAGTTAGAAATAGTAGAACTTTCTTGAGTGTAGTCTGAAGAATTTCGATTTAATGGGAATTTAAAGGAAATTCTAGGTAGGTTATCCAACAAAATGAAACTTTGGGAAAATTCAAAATATAGAACATTGTGGTGGGTAGTTGTAGTCATTGCCATTGTCATCTGGGCTTATGGTGATGAAGGTTTTAGCTGGTTTGGTGGCAGGGTGCAAAAGAGGTTGCATCTGATCTGTCAGAATGCTGTAGGCCTTGACTTGGCACTCAAGCAAGTTACAGATCTGGTTGTCATCATAACCATTCTTTATGAACTTAACAGCCCAGACTTAGGGGCTTTTTCAGTTAAATATACCTGGCTTTGTAAAGATGGAAAGGAGAAGTAAGATTTTTATAGAAATTCAGAAAATTTGTCCTGCAAAGTGAGAGATACCTTTACTGATCTCCCTCCCAGGAAAGAGAAAAGGTCAGTGTGAGTTTTTACAGCTTCTTGTTGGGGATCATGGAAGGAGCACTGAATTAGGGTCCTCGAGATCTGGGGTCACATCTGATGTCTAATCCTTTCATCTTTGTGGCCTTATACCTTTGAGGACTTCTTGCCCACCCTGTGATTTAATTTGTTCTTTATAAAATGAAGGTATTAGACTAGATAACTTAAAGGTTCTTAACATTTTGTTCTTGACATTAGTCCTTTCCTTCTTTCCCTTCCAGCTAGATTCTGTGCAAGATACTTTGCTAGACACTGAGACAGAGATATACATATTCATCACCTGTTAAGATCATAGGACAGACTTATTTGTCCGTTTTTGTTTCTATCTTACAATGCAGTGACCCGGAAAATGTGATTATGTGATTTTATTATATTTGTGTGCTACTTAGACAATCTCAAAATTACTGTTTGAGGCTTTAAGGTTTTTCTAACAATTTTTTTCCCCCAACAATGTAGTTCTGTGGGGGTTACTATCTTCATTTTACAGGTGAAAACACTTAAGACTCAAGTTGTCAGAATTATCATCTTAGAGACAAGAATAAGCAGTTAAATTTACTATGGAAACATTCTCATGAAATCTATGTCCTTTCTTAGTATTAAAATTTTTGTCTTCTGTTATCAGACCCTGTATTGGGCTACTTGATGAAAGGCCTGTGTGAAAAGCCTCTGGCCTCTGCTGCTGCCAAAGCCATTCACAACATCTGCTCTGTCTGCCGGGACCACATGGCTCAGCACTTTAATGGACTACTGGAAATTGCCCGATCCCTTGATTCCTTCATGCTGTCTCCAGAAGCTGCTGTAGGCTTGCTGAAAGGTATTTACTACTACATTATTAGAAATAGGTGTTTTTTTGTTTTGAGCTATCTCTTATACCACTCCTAGTATTGCAGTTATAATGGTAGTGAAGATGGGTTATTAGCTCAAAGGGGTGTGTATACATACACATAATGTGTTTTTACTTGTATACATTGTAAAACCCATTTGATCAGTCTTTTATTGAATAGTTACTATGCACACAACACTGATCCTGGACTATTTTAGTATTGGTAGGATAGAAGGGAGAGTTAAATGTACTATGAAGATAGTAACTCAGACTGGGAACAATACTCAATACACTTGGAAGAATACTAGCAATTCAGGATATTAAATTAGCATATTAAAAAGAGCTATAGAATAGGGAAGTATTTAATAAATTATGAGCATCAATGCATTTTTGAAAATGCTACAAAAAACCTTTTGGTGGAGAAAAGGCATTACTATTGCTACCTCCCTTCCACTCCTAATCTCCTGATAGCTTCACCCCCATTAAAAATCAAGGGGAAAAAAGCCACATACAGAAAATACAGTCAAATAAAGTGAATTCCCACATGGGCAAAGATATGTCTCTGTACTTTGTGTCCATCACCTCTCTGAGAGGAGGTGTATAGGCATGCCTCATCATTGGTTATCTAGAGATGTGATTGATCATTGCATTGCTCTCTTTAAATCTTAAGTTATTTTTCTTTACAATGTTGCCGTTCTTGGATCAGTTGTTCTGATTCTGCTCATTTCACTCTTTCAGTTCTCTCTACCTAGGATTCTCTGAATCTCTTGAATCATTTCTTCCATTTTATTCATATAACCAAAATTGTTCAGCCATTTTCCAGTTGTCTAAGATTCAGGCTAAGGCAGCCATTTAGATTTTTAAGTTTTTCTCACCCTCTCCCCCGCCTTTTAAATACCTCTCTTCTCTTAATTTTGCTCTCTGAATTAACCTCTCTCTTAACCCTGTACATCATCCCTGTTATTTCCTTGTTGAATCAAATGTATTTATACACTTAAACATTTTTGTGTCTATGCATCTAACTTCCCTTTGTTCAAATAAAAGTAAAGTTCATTTGATATTCATTGCCCCTGGCCCTTCTACCTTTTTCTAATCTTTTCATATATTCCTTTCTTTCTCCTTTCTACACTAGTGGACCCTCTTTTTGTGCTTCTTTCTCTTTCCACCTTCAGAACAAAACCTATCTTTCTTATTTAGTTACCTCAGAACACTTGTTTTTTCTTTTTTTTATTATTAGCCCTAAATTATCATCAGGTGATTTACTCATCTCTCCAGTTTTATTTCTAAAACTGGGAAAGTTTGTGCTAGGACCAGGCCAAGTCTTGGCCTCTGTGGAATTTTGGATATGGTAGTCAGCCCTGTCTGTTTTCTCCCAGGATCATCTGGGTTTTGGCATTGCCACTTCCTAGGTTAACCCTCCTACTCACCCCATGGGTCTTTGAAGATAAGAGCACTAGACCTTCTGGATATTTTCATAACAGTATCTAGGAGTTCAGAGTCCCTGGACCTGAGCTGTTCCATTGGTCTCCTTGGTGCTTGCTTTGCTGGAGGACACCACTTTGGTATCACCTGAAGGCTTCTGGATGACTTTTTGTGCAGTTTTAGGGCGGAAGTAGTCCCTGTAGTTTCTCATTGAATTTCCTTATTTTTCAGTCTAGTATAAATTACATGGTTTTGCTGGGTTAAGTATGTGAAAGCTGGGTAGTCTGCCCCCTATTCTATCTGCCATCTTTCCTCTAAGTTTTACTAAATCTACTCTTGATTCTGATTTACTGAGTTGCTAACCCCCAGGTTGGTAGGGTTCAGAGCCCTGCTCACCAAGTTTTCCTCATAGAGCATTGGATTGTCAGGTATATGGAAGATAGTGTGTTTTGATTCTTCAACAGATAAACCTGTCTGGGTTTGCTTAAAAACTCAACTAGCAAGAGTATATGAACAATACTCCATAGGGTCGCAAATATTAGATTAGTTCTGATTAAAGGATACTACTCAGACACACTCTGATCAAGCCAAGTCAAAGCAGAGCAAACTCTAATGCAGGTTGCTTCTGATGACTATAAGAATATTCCACAGATAATAGGGTTGTTCCAGATGCCCTTTGTGTTGTCATAGAAATAACCAGCCATGACATTGGCATCATGAAGTAGGGAAGCAGCTTTCGTTATGTTAGGTAGATTCTGTGCAACTTGAATGAATCTTAATAGTAGAGTAGGAGGATGGGGAGGAAGAGTGCTCTTATTCCAAAAGGTCACAGAGCTACATATGTAATTTCTGCTTAATGTTGCCTTGCCGTAGATCTGCCACACCAGGGCAGCTGAGGATCTGTGTACTTGTCAGTTTGGAATTTACCAGAGTAGAATGAAGAGCATCCTTCCTTTTAAACTCTCCTTTCTAGTATAGAAAGGTCTCCCTGTTGCTTATACATGGAAAGGGCCTTCCCTTTGTATATAAAAATTCCCATATATAAAAGTCTCTTTGACTTTGAAAATCTTTTCTATCCATCATTATTGATCACAAAATAGAAAATTTTGATTATATCAAGTTAAAAAGCTTTTGTACAAACAAAACTAATGCAGACAAAATTAGAAGGGAAGCAATAAACTGGGAAAACATTTTTACAAACAAAGGTTCTGATAAAACTCTTATTTACAAAATATAGAGAGAATTGACCCAAATTTATAAGAAATCAAGCCATTCTCCAGTTGATAAATGGTCAAAAGATATGAACAGACAATTTTCAGATGAAGAGATTGAAATTATTTCTAGTCATATGAAGTGGTGTTCCAAATCATTATTGATCAGAAAAATACAAATTAAGACAACTACATGCCTCTCAGATTGGCTAAGATGACAGGAAAAGATAATGACAAATGTTGGAGGGATGTGGGAATACTGGGACACTGATGTATTTGGTGGAGTTGTGAATGGATCCAACTATTCTGGAGAGAAATTTGGAACTATACTCAGAGTTGTCAAACTATTGATATCCTTTGACCCAGCAGTGTTTCTATTGAGCCTATATCCCAAAGAGATATTAAAAAAGGGAAAGGGACCTGTATGTGCAAAAATGTTTGTGGCAGCCCTATTTGTAGTGCTTAGAAACTGAAAACTGAGTGGGTGTCTGTCAATTGGAGAATGACTTGAGTAAAATGTGGTATATGAATGTTATGGAATATTATTGTTCTGTAAGAAATGACCAGCAGGATGATTTCAGAGAGGCTTGGAGACACTTAACATGAACTAATGCTAAGTGTTCATCTGAACAGAACCAGGAGATCATTATACACTTTAACAACAATACTATATGATGATCAATTCTGATGGACGTGGCTCTCTTCAACAATGAGAGGATCCAAATCAGTTCCAGTTGATCAGTAATGAACAGAACCAGCTACACCCAGGGAAAGAATACTAGAAAATGAGTGTGGACCACAATGTAGCATTTCCACTTTGTTATTGTTTGCTTATATTTTTGTTTTTCTTCCCAGGTCTTTTTAAATCCGATTTTTCTTGTGCAGCAAGATAACTATATAAATATGTATACATATATTATATTTAAATGTACTTTAACATATTTAACATGTATGGGACTACCTGCCATCTAGGGGAAGGGGTGGAGGGAAGGAGGGGAAAAGTTGGGACAGAAGTTTTTGCAAAGGTCAGTGTTGAAAAATTAGTTTTGTCAATAAAAAAACTATAATTTAAAAAAATCTTTTCTATCCTTCAGGGTTCAGCAAAAAGATTCCAACCCCCCTTTTAAAAATTCAAGGGATTTCTTTAATGAAGCCTTTGTCTTTTCCTTTTCATAGTCAGAAATGATCTTTTCTTTTTGCATTCTTTTCAAATACTTGTACTATTTTTATGCTCTGAGGTGTGATTATGTATTAGTTATATACTTACTCTCTGATATAATACTAAAGAGAACTTGTCATCTCAAAGCAAGGAGGGCCTGAGTTCAAGTCCCATCTTTTTCAAGTCCTATCTCTTAAGTATACTGGCTATGTGACTCTGGACAAGTCACATAATCTTTCAGTGTTCCTGGCAACTCTTTATAAATTGCTGAGAAAGTGCCAGCTTTTGTTGGTAGAGGGAATTCACTATGCCAGTTCTGTTCTGTAGTGTTCTTTACATGCATCATATTTCTTGATACCAAGTTAGTTAAACTCTTTGAGGAGAGAGGCCATGACTTTGTTCTTTTTCCATCTTTTCTGGGGTCTGGAGCAGTGTTTTGTATATACTAGTTACCTGGTAAGTGATGATTGTTCATTGAAAATAAATGACTTATGAAGAAAGTAGCATTGGGAGTAGACTTTTTACAGAAACCATGTATTCAAGAGATCTTTTATAGGAGGGGGAAAAGGTACTTTCTAGAAAAGGGAGAAATATACTGATAGTCTTTCACTAGGTTGTTGAGAATCATAATATTCACAGTTGTCAGTCAGAAGTGAAGTCATGTAAAGGCATGTGTATTCTGAGCCACATAAAGGAAAACAAAACACAAGGAACAAAATAATTTTCTTAGTCTAGGGTAAGGATATGGACAGTTTCAACAGGGAAATAGCTAGATATACCTCTCTCCTACTATTCTGATCCAGGAAATGTTTTACTTTGTAATGGGCTGAGGTTTGAGTTGATGCACTGAGGTCCCAAGTACGTGAGGCTAAATAGTAATTGGGCTATACTCTATTAATATACATGATTGGATAAAGAATGGCCCCGCCCATTCTCCGTGCAAGTCCTGATGTGTTGTATAGGAAATGACGATTTTGGTGGGTGGAGGCAGAGAGAGACAGGAAGAGAAGCTGGGAAAGATTGGCCTGGGTTCCATACTCCTAGCTACTGGTCTTGTGGCTGCTGGTCATGTGGCTGCTGGTCTAGCTAGGTTCTTGACTCAGCTATACACATTGCTATTGCCCATTCTCTTCCATCTCCAATCCTTCTTCACTGAGAATAAAGACTGACGATTTTCCCCTAACCTGAATTCCTGACTCTGGCTGATTTTAAAATACGCGATCTTCACATTACTTGAGCATGATAAGTACTTTGTTTGCTTCTTAAAATTCTTACGTTTCTTTCTTTGCTCTCTAGGGACAGCCCTGGTCCTAGCCAGATTACCCTTAGAAAAAATTGCTGAATGCCTCAGTGAGCTGTGTGCAGTTCAAGTCATGGCATTGAAAAAGGTGAGTCTTTTCAGACATTGCAATATTATATGCCTTCCCATTTTGTTGTTGAGGGAGTTTTGTTGTTAAGTTCCCAGACTTATGTTGGTATACTAATGGATCAAAATGAGGAGGCTCAGGTGAAGTAGAAAGTTCTCTGAATTTAGAATTCAAGTCCCAGGGCTACTGCTTATTAGCTGTAAAATCATGGGTGTTTAACATTTAATAGGGCTGAGCCTCAGTTTTCTTATCTGTAAAATGGAGGTGATATCTAATGGGATTATGGTGATAATTAAATGGTGCAATGGTTAGGAAGTGTTTTGTGGCAATAAATGTCACCCATTGTTATCATCTTGGAATAAAAAAAATGAAGGCCAAAACCCCCTGATCTTCTGTTTGTTACTGAATATAATGATGTAGCAAATTTCTCAAATCATGTAATGCTCTTCTTTTTAATTTCCTTCTGGCTTGTAACATGCAAATGTTGAGGTCCTGTTAGCACTGATTTATATTTATTATACTACATATTACAAGAAGATTAAAAAAAGACAGCCTTGACAGAACTATTTCTCAGACAATTTGCGATTTAGAAGGTGGACTTGGGTATGGCATCAGCTAAGTTTTAACTTGTTTTTTCCTTAGCTGCTATCTCAAGAACCTAGCAACGGCATTTCCTCAGACCCCACCGTGTTCTTAGATCGCCTGGCAGTAATATTTAGGTAAGATGTGGGAAGGAATGTGGATGGGGCGCTAGACTGGCACCTATGACTTTAGGCAAGTGTTCTTTCTCGTACTTCTATGGCTGTATTTGACTTTGCCTGTCCATTGTTTACCCTCTCTACCTGGAAAAGGAGAAGAATTAAGCTTGCAGCCTAAAAGTGAAGCATTTTATAAAGTGTTCCTCAAGATGAAAGGTAAATCCTAAAAATCATCCCTAGCTTATCCCTTTGTCAATAGATTCTTGTAAAATTATAAGTGATTGCTTGGACGCTATGGTGAACAGCATCAGAAAATAAGATCACTTCTAATGAGGCTCTTGGAATTGGAGCTCATTTCATCATAAGAACAAGAGAGGCAGCCTGAAAAACCCAATTGAGGGAGAGTGGAGACAGTAAGTCTGTAAGGGATTTGTACAGTTTTGTAAGTATTCCATGAGATCTACATATCTTATGAAAATTATTGAAGCCGTAAGATTAGCAACAACTTGAAAGTAAATGGGAGGGGAGGGATTAAAAAAAACTTCAATGAGGAGCCAGGCATGGTGACACATGCTGATAGTTCTGGCTTCTGGCAAGGCTGAAGCTACTAGATCACTTGAGGGTGAGTTTTTTGAGCTGCAGAAGGGCCAGAGTTAAGCCCCTCCAGGTAGAGGACTGCCAACCTGCCCACATCAAAAAATGGAGGAGGACTTAGCTTTTTCTGTGTCATTAGTGGGATCATCTATCCCTGTGGATGGTTGTTATGCTTTTTAGCCTGCACAAAACAGAATGACCCAGGCTTCCCATCAAAAAGTAAAGCAATAGCTAAAGTGGGGGAGTTACACTTTAAAACTGATTTTTAATAAGAAAAAAATTATTCTCAGTGGATTTATTTTAGCATTTTGATTTCATTCATTAGTTTAATTTACTTTACATTAGTTTAGTTAATTTACTTTAGTAAGTGTTATTCTCTGTAGCCTGTTAAATTGCCACCTTGTGTTAGTCCGGGTTAAGGAAAATCATTAACAGGTGGACATTTCTAACTTGAAGGTAAAAGGGCTTGGGCATACTCTTTGCTTTTGTTGTTGTTACTTTAAAGTGAAAGGTTATTTTCCACAAAGATTATTGGAGGATTGAAACTTTGATGTATGTACAAAGTTTATTTACTACTTGCCTCTTTTCAAATTATTGAAGAATGGAATTTGAAAAAATAATTCAATGTCCTTTTCTTGAGATTTACCTTTGGCTTGATACCATTTGATTTCAGATTTCTTCAAATCTTTTGATAATGGAAATGAAGTCACATTTGTTTAAGACAATGACTGAGTGGGCTCAGTCATCATGTTAATGTTTTGATTACTCATCTGAGA